>NC_091472.1:290470397-291070397 GCF_036971445.1 Narcine bancroftii
CCTGCTCTTCTCACTATACACCTATTACTTTGTGGCTCCGTATGACAATAACACCATCGACAAATTTATTGATTATACCATGATAATTGGTTATATAAAGGATGGGGATGGGTCTGCATACAGGATAGAGATTGAAAACTTGGCTGCACCAACAAAACCTTGCACTCAATGTCACCAGAACCAAGGAGCTGATTGTTGACTTCAGGAAGGGAAAACTAACAGCATACAATCCATTGATCATTGGGGGATCAGAGGTGGAGAAGGTGAGCAAATTTAAGTTCTTACGATTCATTATCTCGGATGCTCTTCTCTGGACCCAACACACAAATGGCATTGTGAAGAAAGCACGTTAGCGTCTCTTCTTCCTCTGGAGTTTGTGGAGGTTTGGCATGACATCGGAAACACTGAGAAATTTCCGCAGATGTGTGTTGGAAGTGTGCTGACTGGCTTCATCATGCTCTGGTATGGGAATATCAATACCCCTGAGCATAAAGCCCTGTAAAAGGTAGTGGACACAGCCCACGACATCACAGGCAAAATCTTCCCCACCATCGAGAATATCTACAGGGAACACTGCTGTCAGGATCCACACCCTGCACCCCAAGCTCTGCTCTGTTCTCGCCACTACCACTGGGAAAGAGGTATGGATGGCACAAGACTCACGGTCAGGGTTCAGGAACAGCTGATACTCCTCCTCAATGACAAACTCAATCAGGGACTTAATTAAGGACTCTTATCTTTGCTTTCATGATTTTTTAAAAATCTCTGTGTATTGCACAATCAGTTTATTTACATTTCATTATTTCTTCACTTGTGTATGTTGAGTCAAGTTTTTTTTTGCGCTGCTAATAAGTGGCGATTCTGCCTCGCCTGCAGGAAACAAAACGTCCCAGGGTTGTTTGTGATATCATTTATGTTCTCCGACAATTATTCTGAAATCTAACTGTGACATGGGAATAATTTAACATAAGTGTCAGGTCAGAACATGAGAATGCTTTCATTGTCACATGCAAGGGCCCATAGCTCTGTATGCAGATTTAAGCATATTTGGGGAAAAGCACCTTCAAAGTAATATCAAGCTTAAAACAATCCTTTGTGCAAAAAGAACTGATTACTTTATGCAATACTATCCTACAGCCAGCAAAAGACAATGCTGAGGCCATCATCTGGGCCAAAAATAACCCCCAAGCATTATGATGCTTCAGTTATGTCTCAGTATGATCTAATATTGCATGAGATTTTTAGCAAGAGATAAACAAGAAAATTAGCAAGTGCTGAATCTAAGCAAGTGGTGGAGAAACTCAGCAGGTCACACAGCATCCAAGAGAATTATTGCATTAGATATTTTGCTAATCTTATAACATTGATGTTGATTGGTCAACTGTTCAAACAAGGCAGAGGATGAAACGGAAACCAGAGGTGAATGATCTTTGAAAGGCGAGTCTCAGCAGCTGGTCTCTTCTGCGGCAGCAAATGTTCATTGAAACTTGCTTTGAGCCAACAAATTGGGCTACTGAATAGCTCTTATACTGAATGTGAGAAGCTGACTGCTTATGGATTACACAGAGTGACCAAAGTGAGAGGAAAATTACATTCAGATCAGAAAGAGGTAATAACATTTGCAAACTTTCCCCTATTTTTTCTGATGATTAGTTACA
Source organism: Narcine bancroftii (assembly GCF_036971445.1). Classification (NCBI taxonomy): domain Eukaryota; kingdom Metazoa; phylum Chordata; class Chondrichthyes; order Torpediniformes; family Narcinidae; genus Narcine; species Narcine bancroftii. The sequence goes on from NC_091472.1 coordinate 290,472,056, forward strand.
GATCACGTCTTTTAGAATAAAAGTCTCTTTCCCACAAATGCTGCATCAATGAAAGAGGTAAACTATCTCATTATCTCAAGACAGCCAAAATATTAAGGGCATCATGTCCAAACATTGTGTTCGAGTGAGCTTTGTGGAGATTATCTAATGAAGAAGCCACACCATCTGTAGAAAATGCTCTTTATGAGGAAGAAAACCGTCTTTTTTAACAGTTGTGAAAATAGCTCAATCAAAATAAATATATCCAATTTCGTAGCATGCACATGAGCAGATCTTATGCATGAACTGATGCGAACCCAAGTCTAAATGAAGGCAAAAGCAATTTCATTATACTACAATTGTACTACAATCAAAATTGCATGGTAATGGGGACATAAGGTGGTGATACTGGGAGATTTGCAAAATGACAAAACTCCAGGGAGAACAATTTAATATAAATTGATATAGTCAAATCAAAGGTAGTAACATGAGCCTTTGTTCATTGGCTTGGCAGAGATAAAGGTGTAGATTAGCAGGGCGCAGTCTGTCACATTGGCATTTACACAAAAATGCTGGAGAAACCAGCAAGTCATGCAGAGTTCTTTATGTAGCAAAGATAACTATATAAAACCAACATCTTGGGCCTAAGCCCTTCATCAAGGTATTAAAAAAAAGCAGACAGGCACCTGGGGGGAGGGGTGGGGGAGGAGCACAGGCCCACAGGAAAGAGGTCATCTATGGATGGGAGAGCACAAGAGAACAATGCTGAGAAGTGATCAAGGAGAAGATGGCTGTCTAAATGGAGAGGGATGGGGTACAGAGCTGGAGGAAAGGAGACAGAAGGATGTGGCAGAGACCAACAAACTGATAAATTCTTTTAAATTACTATGAAAAAATATGTACATTTCAATATTAAGTAACAGCATTTCCATGTGAAGTCACAGAATACACAACAGAAGAAATGAGATTCATGTCTATCACCAATGGTCCTCCAGAAGACATCACACAAAAATATGGTCCACAAATTTGATTGCTTGTACAATTTATGAAAGCAATGGATGAAACACCATTTTGCCACCTTACTATTCAGTTTAAAATGGGGAAGCAAAAAGCTCAGTTCGTGTGGTAAAAGAGATTGAAAATACAGTTAATGAAAAGTCAATCTATGATAAATAGTAGCAGTATTATAGGAGGCTCGATTGGCATGGTGGTTAACACAGTGCCTTGACAGCGCCAGCAATGAGGACTAGGGATCAAATCCTGCACTGTCTGTACGGAGTTTGAACGTTTTCCCTGTAACTCTGTGAGTCTTCTGCAGGAGCTCCGGTTGCCTCCCGCTGCTTGAAACGTACCAGAGATATAGATTAATTGGGTGTAAATTGGACAGCACAGACTCGTGGGCCAAAAGGCCTGTAACCATGCTGTATCTCAAAAATTTAAATTAAAAAAAAATTAAAATTATTTCTAAGCTATGCAACCATCTCACTAAAAGATGTTCGTTATAGATCAAAGAATGGCAGTGGTTTGGTATCATTAATAATATACCTGTGATGCATGAAGGATCAGGATAAATTTGAGTATAGTTCCTGCACAATAGAGCCAATTATGGTTACAGATCAGATTTTAAATGAACTGAATGGTTTCTTGTTATGTGTATCCATATACAGTGAAACATTTTGTTTTGCCTGCAATCCAGGTCAACCTACAGTATATTTAAATACAGAGGAGAGTACAATTATAATAATAATCATGGTGGACTCTGGCGGGACACTCTTTTGCTTCTCTCTATCTGACTGTAAGTCTGACTGAAAGAGGCGCTAAGGCAATTCCTGCCAGTGGTGAATCTGTCTGCCTTGCAGCAGGCAAAAAGGAATTTCATGTAATTTGACACAGCTTTATTACTATGACAATAAATTAAATGTTGAATCTTACGTGCAGAATATAATGTTACAGTAAATTCAAGAAGTGCAGGGCATAGTATTATTGGAGCAAAGTCCAGTATGTACAGATAGACCCTTACTTACAATGTCCCAACACATGATATTTCAAAGTTACGATGGTTCTGATCTGCCATTTTTTTGGCAAAATCTGGCTTTTTTTAAGCGAAATCTCGTTTTTCAGCAAATCTTGCAATTGTTTGGCAAAATGTCACTTTTTTACGGTGAAATCTCGTGAGTTTGTTTTTCAGCAAATCTCACGGTTTTTTTTTTCCCAGCTATTCTCACATTATTTTCCCCAATTTCAACTTACAATAATTTAAACTTGCACTGCAAGCCCCGGAATGAAACTCCATCGTAAGTAGCGGTCTACCTGAGAGAAGTACAATTGAAGAGTGCATGGGCATCAGGTTTTAGATATTTTAGATCCTTTCAGGAGTCTGACAGCAGCAAGAAAGAAACTGTCCTTCAAGGTCATTAGATATAGATACAGTATATTAGACCTATATGATCTATAAATTCATGATGGGCAAAAATGCCACAAAATGCCTATGTGGAGCCACCTAGGGGCCAAAATGCTCTTCAATGGACATATAAATACTTCTACTGCAAATTGCAGTGGCTGTACTCTAACAATCTCTGCATGGTTCTCTAGCTTTTGAGGTGATTGATGAGATGAACATGAGGCAGAAGGTGTCCGATAGGTCAGACAGGAGGGCAGTTTGTGTGATGGTCGCCTCTGATGCACAAGCTCAAAGTTCTCACAACATTCAAATTGCTTCTACTCCACTTTGAACGGTCGTGGGCATGGAACTGCCCGTTATCAATGAGAATGTCTCTTTTATTTCACGGAGGCTTTGAGCCCAGACTGCATAATTTTTTTCTTTTCTCACATAATCTCTTCCCATTATAAAGTAATGAACAGATTTTGTTTCAGCATCTGGGGACACGTAAGCAACATATTTTGTCCAATGGAACCAGCTGACCATAATTATGGCTTCTACGCTGGTGACGTTGGGCTGAGATAAAACACTAACAATGATTTCCTTATCCTTCCAGCAGATTTGGAAGATTCTATAGAGATTGCAATAATATCTTCCGAGAACCTCGAGGCAACTGCTGTGGTACATTAAAGACATAAAGATGGCCATGGGTCAGATGTTTGCCTGTTTTGGCTTTTTTTGCGTTTACCTCAAAAGGGGTGCAGGCCTGAAATGTTGATAGCATAGGGGCACTGTGAAACCAGCTGAGTATCTCCTTTCTGTGTGCTTTTACAAGGGTTAATGTCATCCAGTCTGGGTTCACATTTTCAAGATCTTGATGTGAACCTTTATTGTCAGGATGCAAAGTTTTACTGTGGGGACAGGTTGATAGAGAATCCTTGTTTTGAAGACATTAAGCATAGGACCATTCTCTTACATATTAAAGTGAGCAAATTAACACTGGTTTGTAGCTTGACCTGACATGCATTTAAAGGCAGGAGTCATCTGCACAGAACAGCTTGGCTATCAAGGTTCAACTGGCCCAGGTTCTGGGCAGGAGTAACTTTAAGTTGAATAGTTCACTGTTAGTTCTAAAGAAAAGTCCATTCACAAAGGACACTTAATGTTATTTAATGTAGTTACTTAGTTTCCCTTCTTGAGCTTAGTATTGATAACATTTCTGATGTCCCCTAATATGGCCTTCTCTTACAAGATGTGCATGATGAAACTGTGGATTTAAGTCTAAAACTCTCCAAAAAATAGTTCATGTGAGATACCTTTTAGTTCTTGATATTTTAAAAATGGAGCATTGCCTTTTTAAATTGATTCTTGTAAATTTAATGAAGATATTAGCCCATTATAATTATGTGGTGGTACATCGCCAGCCTACGGCAGGGGGGCGATCTCTGTACCTGCAGGAGTGGACCGCCGGCCTACTGCAGGGGACGACCTCTGTACATGCAGGAGTGGACCACCGGCCTACTGCAGGGGCAACCTCAGTACCTGCAGGAGTGTAAGGGGACAGGACAACACCTGGCCGGCTGTCAATCAGTTGGCCTGAAGGGATCAAGCCCCACCTAGTCGGGTGTCAATCACCCTCCAGGATATAAGCCTGTGCCGGCCTCCCGAGACCTCACTCAGAGTTGCTGCAGCCGCAGCCAGCCTGGCTCTGTGGAAGTCTTTGTGGATTAAAGAAATTATCTTTGTGTGTGTCTGATTCTGGCTAATGGTGCACCACAGATTAAAGCAACCAAAGTGCTAGAAGAACTCAGTGGCTCAAGTACCACATGAACCGGCTAAGGGACCGTATTTTAGATTGAGACCATGCATCAGAAGCTAGCCAGTAGAAAGAAGTCGGTGGGAGGGGCAGGGGCTGGCAGGTGAGAAATGGAATCAGATGAGGTAGGGGATGATAGGCAGATAAAGCCAGGTGAGTGAGCAGATGGGTGGAAGTTTGAGAGAAGGGCTGGCAAGGGATAGATGGAAACAGAGGATGGAAAAATATGGGCCAATGGAGCCAAGTGGAGAGGAGGAAAGGGAACTATCAAGCCAAAAGCTGGGAGATGATAAGTGGAATTTATCACTACTACTCCAAGACGAGACGACCACTTTGTGGACCATATAGTTGTCAACTGGTTGCATGTCATTTCAACTCCCTTCCTTATTCCACCAACCCATCTGCCTTCAGCCTTCTCCACTGCCACAGTGAGACCAAATACAAATTAGAAAAATGACAATTCACATTGCATTTGGGTATCCTACAGCCCAATGGTGTGGTGTGTAGTGCTATCAATTAGACCCGACTGACCAGAAGTTGAGATTAATAGACATTAATCACTAAAAACTTGCAGTCATATTTTACCTGCTGTTGGCCCGATTTCAAAGCAGAACTGAGGGAGGAGATTGGGCAATGCCACCTTTATTAGGAATCCAGGAGGGAGAGGAGTTACAGTATCAGGGGCAGGCCAACCAGTACAATGTCTGCAATACATTGTTCCACCACATGGTTTGAATATGGAACTTTCCAGTTTCAAGAAATCAGATTATGGCTGAGTTGATCTAATACTTACAAGTATTTTGTAAACTGATGCTTCAGTTTACTGTATACTCTCTTAATTTCACGGAGCTTAACAGACAAATCTCTACTGTTCATGTCCAACCAGAAGTCCCTTTTGTGGGCTGTACAGTTTGCATAGCAGTTAGCGCAACGCTGCTACAGCACCAGCGATTGGGAATGGGGTTAGAATTCTTCGCTGTCTGTGAGGAGTTTGTATATTCTCCCTGTGTCTGCATGGGTTTTCCCCTGGGGCTCTAGTTTCCTCCCACCATTTGAAATGTGCCAGGGGTTGTATGTTAATTGGGTGTAATTGTGCGGCATGGGCTCCTGTGCCAAAATGGCCTGTTACTGTGCTTTATGTCTCAATTTAAAATGTTTTTATTTTAAAAAAAGTTTAAGTTTAAATATAATTATCGCTCCTGTCAAGCAAAATCTCAGTTTTAAAGTTTTCATAATTCTCTTCAAATCCTGTCGTAGTTTTGTCTCTCCCTATCTCTGTAATCTATTCCAGTCCTATATTCCACTGTTCAAGACTTTGATGACTGCCAAAGTTAATAACCCTGCCTTGGTGGCTGTGCCTTCAGCTAACACAGAGCTCAGGGTCTGAAATTCCTCTCCTCGTGCTCTCCATCTCGTTATCTTCTTTCCAGTTTGAACATTAGAACATAAAAAATAATACAAAAAGGAAGAAATCACTTTGACTCTAAAGCCTGACCCACCATTGAATGTAATAATGGCTGATCTTCATCTTCTCTTCGACATAGCCCCAAGTCCTTGATCTTTCAAAAAAATCTACTTCCTTTTTAAAATCCCCTCGGTGATGCAGTCTCCACACCCAGAGATTAATGACCTTTACAAGAAGTTCCGACATGCTTCAGTTTAAATGAATGATTGCCTCCGGAATTGAGATTCAAGATCTTAATTCATGATTCAAGATTATTTTATTGTCATGTAATAAAACAAGTAATAATATTACACAAAATTTGCTTTAGACTGCTGTAGGCAGACAGATTTGCCCTCAGGAAAAAAATTCTGGGCAACTCTTACAGTCAAGTCTAGGACATTTTGGCACCCATATTTTGACCTGGGACATTTTGGCCTCCACAGTTTGGCATTAACAATTTGGCGCCGTACATTTTGCCACCCACAGTTTGACGCTAGATACTTTGGTGCTAACAGTTAGGAGATGTCACCTCGGAGAGAGGGGAGTGAGATGACAATGTTGCTATCACGATCTATATTGCATAAAGTGGGGAGATGGGAGTGTAGAGATGTCACCACGAGTGAGGGGAGTGCAGAGATGTTGCCACATGTGAGGGGAGTGCGGAGACACTATGCCATTATATTTAATTAAAATTATATTAAATTAATAATTTTATATTTGTTATATTTAATTAAAAATATAATAAATTAAATGCCCCATCCATCGTCAATGCAAGTGCCAAAATATCTGGTGCCAAATTGTGGGTGCCAAAATGTTCGGTGCCATCGGCAACCCGAATTCCAGATCGGAACCTCCAACACAATAAGCAAGCCTCCAGCGCCTTCGGCACCCTCTCGCATCCAGGTTACGATACCTGGTTCCTCTTCAGCCAGTCTCCAGCAGTCCACAGACTGGTACGAGTCATTTGACTGCATCACCAGTAGCCAGCATCCTGCGTGGGTTCCTCACCTCAAGTCACCAACAGCCTACCTGTTCTGTGTGTTCACAACAGCCTGTGTGTTCTTCAGCAAAATAACCTCTCACTGGTCTGCCACCAAGGTTACCGTCTCATTGGTCATCTCCTCTGCTTTTCCTTCTCAAATGTGGGGTGGAATCCCCATTTTCCAGTGCCCTGCACCAGTCTTCTGCTTCCCTGGAGTCTGAAACCCTCGTGGCTGCTGCCAGACACAGGCGCCGCCATCTTGGTCCAAAACCCCGCTGTCAGAGGATTTTAAAATAAACACAATCAGGTACTTTAATAGGCTGTTTAAAGTCCGTACTGAGCCATCAGCAGGTTGCACAGAGTGTTATAACCCTTGGGGGGGCGGGGGGGGGGCTGTGTTTCCTTCCTCTCGGTGGATCCTCACCAATGGCAGCACTGCGTTGCAGTAACTCCCGCAGCACCTCCTTTTTTTAAAAAAAATTCTCCTTATTTAAGGCATGACTATGCCTTAAAAATAATTTCCTTTTGTTAAATATACTGTATAGTCTTCTGCTATAGTATGACCCCTCGCATTTGTGTGCAATTTTCTATCACATGGCTTCCAGGAAGTGATGGAGCTTTTTTACTACCTTAAAAGTGCTACATAAATGCATGCTTTCACATTAATGGCATTAAGCAGTTCCAAAAATGGGCTTTCTGGTGATTTATCTAGACAGTCAATAGCAGCATTGGCTACATGCTGAAGATACGACAACGGGAAAGCACTACAAGTTGGCCAATTTTTGGTTGCAGGTTATAATCACTCATCCCCAGGTCCCCGATTTTACTCACTGGTGGGTCCGAGCAGCTTACCCAACAATGCTGTTAAATGGGAACTGGATTCTACCAGTACCAGATGTTCCTAAACACAAATCCTTTACTAGATATTATAAGCTGGGGATCAGGAGTGTGGCCTGCTGATTTGAAACATCTTGAAGGAATAAACAAGCTCAGCTGATGAAAATTTGAAACAAAAATAACTTTCCAAAAATTTAACAGATCAAACAACAAATTTTAAGAACAAATGGAAGTAATATTTTGCAAAGGGTCTTTTGCGAAAACCCACACTCTCTCATTTTTCAGAATCAGTCCTGATGCATTTTTTGGTCTTGCTGGGGTTTCTTTTTGATCCGTGCTGTAGAGTTCCGCATTGAGTTTAACAGTTGAGTTACCTGAGTGTTTTGTATCAGCATTTCATTATAAAACCAGTTTGCCGCATTGTCGAGTATGACCATTGGGATTAAAGATAAATTTGTAACTTCATTACTTTTACATTAAGTGATCTATTTTCTTATTCTGTAAATACATCTCACCACCCCCATCTAATTGTGTTTAATAATTCAAGTGAAATAAATTTAATTCAGGAACTTAAAATATGTTACAATACACTTGATATAAGGTTTTACCTTTGATTAATGCAATAAATAAGCCACACAAGTGTGTGCAACGAAACGTTCATGTGATGACCCTTAATTTCTACATCAGGCATGTGGAAATTAGAAATAAACAACCATTTGGATCCATTCCAGATGTTAAAGGTAAAGTCTCCAGGAAAGACCTGACTACAAATGACCAGGAGATAAATTACAATCATTCTTTTTTTTGTGCCTTGGGTTTTAATTTAGTCTAATTATACTAGTTTCTCTGTGAAAAATAATGGGCTTTTTCCCCCAGAATGGGCTGAATAATGAAAATATAATTTGCTTGTCAGATGAATTATGTCACTAACTGCTAAAAAATATATTTTTTCTCTGCAGGTTAAATGATGACTTTAGGTGAGCATGAAATGGATCTCTAATGCAATATTATTGCCTGTCTTTATGTGTGGTAAAGTCTATCTCCGAGATCAACAACTTTGTAATATCGGGGTTTTACATAGCCCTTCATTAACATGTCAACATTGTTCCAATAATAGTCAGGCAGGATAAGGATATGATTTTAGATTTATTGACAGAGAACATTTATGATGTGGCATACAACCCAGAGATTCTTTTTTTCCTGCAGGCGCGGTAGAATTTCCACCAATTTGTGGTGCAAAAAAAAAACTGGTACACAGCCCATGCATGTAAACAAATAAAAAACTGTAAACAGATAATGAATGTAAACAAACTGACGGTGCAATACAGAAGAAATGAAAAAGAAAATCAATAAAGTGCACGAGTAAGAGTCCTCAAATGTGTCCCTGATTGAGTTTGTCTTTGAGGAGTCCGTTGGTGGAGAGGTAGCAGCTGTTCCTGAACCTGGTGGTGCGAGTCTTGTGCTCTTTCCTGTTGGCAGCAGCGAGAACAGAGCATGTGCTGTGTGGTATGGGTCTTTGATGATGGCTGCTGCTCTCCGACGGCAGCGTTCCCTGTAAATGTTCTCAATCGTGGGTAGGGTTTTGCCTGAACAAGAGAAGTCCATCTTTTATTTCTTTGATTAATTACTTATTCACTTATTTTCAACATGGCTGAAGGCAATTCTGGCCAGTGAAGCCCATACTAACAATTTACACTCAATTAACCTACCAACCCATAAGTTTTTTAATGGCATGAAGAAACCTGAGCACCTGTGGAAGTCTCACACAGACACAGAGAGAGTGAGAGATCTCCTTATAGACAGCATTGGATTCAAACTTGAGTTGCTGGCACTGTTATAGCTTTAACAAAAATAAACAGTAAAGGGCCATAATACAGCTTGTTTTCATTTATCTTATCCTCCCAGGCTACCACAATATATTCTGAGGGTCAGCAAAAATTTTGTGATTTGGTAGCATGTATAAGACTGATTTGCATTTGGAGGGAAGCCAGAGAAAGGGTCAAAACCTAACTCCTTTGAGTTACTGCCAGACCTATATTTCAGTTTCACTGTGGTGCAGTTGATGGATCTTCTGCTTCATGCTAAAGGTCATACTAGAAGAGCTTCCCCAAGAATTTTTACAATTCATGTCCTTTGAAAGACTTGGCAGTACTTGCCTCAGTTGAGATTTTGCAAATCCCCAAAAGCCTTTCCATGAGTAAGATCCATGATATTGGAGGAATATCTGAATAGGTTGGATATGCAGCTTACATTCATTTGTAGTCTTAAAGCTAATTATCGTTTGAAAGCACTCAGGGAAGGAATGGTGGGGGGTGATTACCAAAACTTAAAAGCACATATATATAGTCTTTATAAATTACCATAACAAAGCCAAAATTTGTGAGGCATTATGGTTTTGGCTTTGATCCCAAATGTCATAACAAATGATCCTTCTGAGTGCATTTTGTAGTTATGAATTTTCAATACTAGCCTTATTCAAGAAGTAATTGTTGGCTTGTGGAAAATTGGAGAATGTAACACTGTAACCATCTCTTGGATTGCTCATGCATGATATTGAAAGTAAATTACATTCTTAAGGAATGTGTTTGTACTGGAGGGACTATCTGAGTGTGACTCGGTCAAGTGCACTCCCTTTAATAATTAATCATGGAAATAAACGCTAATGAAATTTCCATCTTCCAGAAATGTGAACTGTTCAAATATTCTCTATTTACTGCAAGAAATTAACACTGGTTTTGTATGTTGCTTTTGCAGCTTTACCTAAAGTGTCATTTGTTTATAAATGTTTGGGTTTCCAATGAACGACCAAAAATGTTGGGTTGCAATGACTTTGAAGCCAACAAAAGTTGTATATTTTTTTTAAAGCGACAGCAAATTCACATGTGAATGCATTGGTAGAATTAAATGTAGAACTTCAAGAAATTGCTGTGGCTTTATATGTTACTTCTCCACAGGACATGATCTTTCCTAAGCAAGTTCATTGGATTCATGTGAATTTCAATTTTTAATGCACAGTTCTTACTTGTTATCTTAAATAATGTAAAAAAAAGACTCAACAAAGCACAAAGTCATAAATACTGCAGAACAATCTCCCTGGCCCTGAGAAATTAATGAATGAAGTATAATATCCTCCAGCCTTTATTCACAATAATCTTATTTTTTGTTTAAAATTTATTTCATATTTCAGAATTTAATCTTAATCCAACACCTATTTATCTCCACTTTTATTAAAATAATTGAAATGCTTTTCATAAATCTCCTGGTTTACTGCCCTTAAGAATTTGTCAATTCAGCCCCGGTATCAGGCTAAAAGTCACCTCGCGTAGAATCTGCTGAATGTTTGTGGATAGGTGTGTTCAAGATCAATGATGAGAACTGTCCCTTCACTGCCGACCATTAAATCTGGGCCAACAAACAGTTGGTTTACTCTGTGAGAAGTGATATCACTTAAATCCTCTTTACCAGAAAAGATTTAAAGAAACAGCCATTCGGAATTTGGCACATTATACTGGATTGGGCAATCTGAATGAATTTCTAAAGCATGATTCTTGGTACTGAAAATTTTATAGTAAGAATATGAATTTGAACAGAGATAATCACATTTTGAAGCTGGTGATTGTATCATAAACCTAAAAAGCTAATTTCATGCTGTATTTGCAATCATTGTGTCAGAATTTCTAATTAGTCATTAAAATCAAACAATTAATGCAAGTGAAGATGTTGGTTTTGTTCATTCTCGAGTTTCAGAACTAAGAACGTGATAAATCACAGGTGTTGATGGCACCTGGTGTAATTTGTTGTATCTGCCCATAGCTGGTGATTTGACTAAGTGTTTCAGATTTCATTAGGAGGCCTTCTCATTGATGTAACGGGTTGGTAGTAAAAATAAAGATAAAAGTAGAAAATAGAAAAAGCTGTCATTGACTTTTTATAAAGCAGTAGTTGCTTTAAAAAAAAGGCTAAAGGAGAATAGTTCAGTGTAAAATATTTGCCAGTCAGGTAATGCCTAAAAGTAAGGATTCTACTACCATGTGGCTTTCTAAATACTCCTTGAACATTACCATTGTCCCCACTTCTACCTATTCCTCTGGATGCTTGTTCCATGTACCCACCAAGATCTGTGTTAAGAAGTTGTCTCTTGAATCCCTTTGAAATCTCTCCCCATTCACCAAAATCAATGACCTCTAATTTTAGGTTAATTTACTCTGAGTAAAAGGCTATGGTTATTTATCTTACCCATGTCCTTCATCATCTTATATAACCTCTATAAGGTTCCCACCTGCCCTCCCCCACTACCCATCCTTCACCTCCTACATTCAAGGTAGAAAATAAAAACACACTGGAGACACTCAGCAGGTCAAACAGTGTACTTTATATTGCAAAGGTAAAGATGGATAACCAGTGTTTCACCTTGATCAAGGTGTACACTGTTTTGACCTGCTGAGTGCCTCCAGCATTGTGTTTTATCTCCAACCATGGTATCTGTTGACTTTCATATTTTATGAGGGAGAAAAGTCTCAGCCTATCCAATCTAAACAGAAAAGTGAGGTTGATTTTAAGGGTATACCAGTAAAATGAAATAATTCTTCCCAGTTGAAACCCACAAAACTTTTATACCTGTTTCAAGGACTCAGAGAAAGTCATGTACCCTTGCACGATTTTCTTGCTATTCTAATAATCAATTGATGCCAATGGTAATGTTTCACTCAAAGATCATCTCTGTTAAGATTTTCAACCAAATAATTCTAAATCACAACTGATGCTATTCATTGATGGGAGGACCAACTCCTAATAATGCAATCAAGGATAATTAAGTAAAAAATAAGAAATCGTCTGACCAAAGAAGTGAGATCTTAATCTTCCAGTTTCTCTTCCAGTTCTGACGCCAATATCTGGCCTTTGAAGGCTCAATCTACAATACAACCAGTACTCTTTCATCTAAAGGGGAGTGTTGGCAATAGGCCATTTCATACCAGGCCTCCGCCTGGAGTTCAGCTGCAAGCGTGGAGGGAAAACTTAAAACTTACCTTTCATAGATTGAGTGGTGCCTCATAGCGGCCTCCACATCTGATGGAGGTGGGGAGACTGGTACCATAGTGCCACCCGTCATAAATACGTGGCAGGGCAATGGCCATCTTCCCTACCCATACTCCCCCATGCAGATGAAACTGCTCTATGTTTCTCAGAACAGTTCCATCTGCATGGGGGATTATGGGTAGGGAAGATGGCCATTGCTCTACCGCATTTTTGAGCAGCAGTGAGTGGCCCCGAAAGCCAAAGTGACCTGCTGAGGCTGCCACAGCCCACACCAGCTGCCCCCTGATGACTCCCCAGCCGCCTGTCAACCCTGCCTTGAGGGGGTCATGGAGAGAGAGGAGTGAGTGGGGAGATGGGTCACGGGCTGATGGCGTAATCAGGCCACCCCTAACCAGTGGCTGTACATTCAAGACTCAGAGCTGGCCACAGCGCATTCAGAAAGTTAAGTCTCTAGGTGCAAGGGCAGAGAACCTCCACCTTTACAGTCGGGCATTTTCCTTGCTTGAAAGGGCCTAATGACTGAATCCACACTACAGTGATGGGAGGGAAGTAATCTCTTCCTCTGGTTTTAAACTGTGTAGATTTCTAAACCTAAACACATGCCTCCTAATACAAAAGACACATGGCAAGAAGCTTCCAGGGAGGAATTTGTGAACATGAACATCTATTGTGAACTCTAATGAGGTGAGAATGTTAAAGTCACATTAATCCGATAATTGAAATGTCTCCACATTCAAAGTTTATTTTACACATTGATACAATGCAGACAGAGCCAAGTTTTCAGAAATTGAGTTTGATCTTGACTTTGACTTTGAGAAACACGTGAACTTCTACAGTTTTCTGAGGTCATAGACAAACCTTGTCACCATTGAACTCAGTTGTTTTTTTTTGCTTGATCGTTTTAACTCAGCATTTGGAAGACTGCAAATGTCCTTTTTAACATTTAAACATTTAAATACCTTAAAATAAAAATAGATTAAATAGAATCCAGTCCAACAAGTGTTGATGCCAGCATTGGAGTAGAGCTTTGGCATTTGAGATCCAGAGACTCGTTTTAATTGGATTCCTGGTTGAATGCAGCAGGAATAGAACCCTATGAGTAGCCTGGAACAGGATTTTAGACAACAGGTGGAAAAACCAGGTTGCAAATGTTATGATTTAGAGGCAAACATGGTTATAAAGGTGGAGTCCAAGAAGGGGAAGTCTGGCTAAGTGTTCTTGCTTCTCCTAGCTAACTATAAGTTAAAAATATTAGCATATTTTCTGGACAACCTGCAGCTCCCAAGAGATGTTGTCCGACAAAACAAATCACCACCTCTCTCCAAGTAATACTCCAGTCACATCCCAATAAGGACCTTCAACCCAATCATGACGTTAAACCTATTATCTTGGAATTGAAGTCATTTTTTAATTGCTCTCCTCTTCCCTCTCTTGCACATTCTTATTGGATGAGGAGAGGTAAGCCTGATATGTCTCAGGCTTGCACTAATTCTAATAAGATTGACCATTTAATACCTTGCGGCATTTCAACCCTTATGGCGCTAGTGTTGGTTTCTAGTCAAAATATCGGTGACACAGAATTTTTGGGTTTTTTTATATAATTGCAACTGAGTGTTTTATGTATAATAAATTTAGTTTAGTTTGAGATTTAATTAATTTTATATAATGTTTTGAGTCTAAAGTCTAAATTGTGTTTAGTCTAAAGTGTCTTGTGTTTTACCCTAATGATGCACTAGTCTCCAAGAGCGAGATCTCATTTTTTTTTACTGTTGCTCATTATAATTGCCGCAGCTTTAAGAAATGATGCTAAGCTTCGAATTTGTATTGATTCCCCTGACCTTAGTTAAAAGTCTTGGCCTCACTTTTGTCTAGGGAGCTGTGACACCCACCCAGATAGTTTGGGTTTTTAGGGCATGGGGTTGAGTCGGCCTCACCTGTGTGGTTAGACAGCTTGTTCCTGCCCACGTGTCTCCCCAACCCATTACTATTCTGCGAGATGACTCTCTTGTCCAGTGTCTTGTCTTTGGTTTGTTGATTTTGTGTTTTGTGTATTTTTGACCATACCGATCCCACTTTCCTGTTCTCTCTCCACAGCCCCATGTCGATCCTCACACTGATCCCACTGCTCTGCCTCCACCGGCCTCTCCAGCATCCCGCGCCTGCCGCCCCATCGCTGACAGCCCACGCCGGCTGCCCCACAGTGTGGGGACTGAGACAGGGCTATGGGGAGAGCATGGGGCAGTGGGATCAGTGTGGGGGTTGACACTGGGCTGTGGGGAGAGCACGGGGCAGTGGGATCAGTATGGGGACAGCCCGCACCAGCCGTCCCAGCTCTGACAGCCCGCGTCGGCTGCCCCAGCTCTGACAGCCAACTGCACAAACCCTGACAGCCTGAAGGGACAGGAGCCTGAGTGCGCTCCAAAGCGCCTCCCATGCAGCTGTCCCTTTCAGATGGCCAGCACTGCGCTTTCAGCTCTGCCACCTGAACGACCATTCCACAGGTCTGAATCCGCTTCTGCAGGCACATTCTTGGTGGAGAATGCACCTGAAGAAGCCTTTAGTCAGCTGATATGTCTGTAATTAAGAAATAAACATTTTCTATGGCTACTTACATCATATTGCTCTGCATATGCTTGCTGTAAATTTTCCATTTCATCGTCTACCCAAAATTAACTAATATATCCTGGCATTAATGAATACCACAAAACATTTTATTATTATTATCATCAACATCTTGAAATATGCTCTAAAAATGTACAGGAGGATGCACTTAAAGTTGGATTTAAAAGTAGAGTCATGTCATCTATAGCCAGGATTTTTATTTTATTTTCTCAATAGTTCCCTTTCAAGTTGTGGTGGAGTACACATCTGCTTTCTCTTAGGGACTGAGATCAAGGTGGCTTTGCTCCCTCTACAGTTCTGGGAATTTTGAGGTTCTAGTGAGTCCTGCAGATTCTGCCTTTGGTAGGGTAGGAGGTGAATAACAGGTGGATAGTTAGCTTGGGAGGCTGTACATTTCTTCAGCTGCCAATGCTGGGCTTCCTTGTGCTCCTGATGAATGGATTTAAAATTTTCAGTGTTATCCCAAATATGGATGGCACAGTTGACATAGCGGTTAGCGCAAACCCTTTACAGTGCTAGCGATCGGGACCCAACCTGGATTCCAATCCCACGCTGTCTGAAAGGAGTTTGTACATTCTCCCCGTGTTTGCATGGGTTTTCGTCAGGGACTCCGATTTTTTCCTATCCTTCAAAAACGTAACAGGGGATTGGTTAATGTGGTGTAATTTGGGCATCTCAGACTCGTAGGGGTGAATTGGCCTGTTATAATGCTCTGTCTAATTTAATATACATTTTCTGTTTTCAGTAGTCACAAACGAGCCTGCAGCTGACGTGGACATTACCCTTCCATTAATCTTCGTCCGCGAAGCCAAGCCAAAGAAGAGAGAGTCATAGAATTTGCACACAGTGGCTTTGAATTATTTTGTCTATCTACTTTGTCTTTTTTCTGTCAAGTGTTTGGAATAGAGCATCTCTTTACAGAGTTTAGTGCAAGTGAAGCAAATGACATGATTTGCCCTTTAAAACTGACCAACCACACAACTTCCCTTCACATCTGAACTTTGATTGGTCAATCTTTTAACTATACTCAGCCTCTGAGCTTCTCTTGGAGAAAGAATGCCAAATAATTTTTTTCATGTCTGCTGTGACTGGGCAACCCTCTATTTTGAATCTCTGATCCCCCAAGACAGCAGTTAGGACATATTTATCACCTATTACTGATAGTGAATCAAGGCCTGCTCTGGAAGGTTATGTAATCATGCAAATTTAAAAGGTTGCCTAGGAAGTGAATTGCTTGACACAGGTGTAGGTCACCCTTAATTACCATTTCCAGCATAGGTGGGGAGGGGGGGGGTGTGGGGGGAAGGTATGGAAATCTCCATTATAATTTTATCCTAATTTCCAGGAATTTGGCATGTTTCATTGAAAGTATAAAGTGAACTCGTTTGTTAGTTATATGGCCAAGTGGCCTCATTGCATAATATTCAAAGAATGTACACATACTTGCATTATTTCAAATTAGCATTATATATTTTTATATAAGCATTCTTTGGCTTGGCTTCGCGGACGAAGATTTATGGAGGGGTATGTCCACGTCTGCTGCAGGCTCGTTGGTGACTGGCAAGTCCGATGTAGGACAGGCAGGCACGGTTGCAGCGGTTGCAAGGGAAAATTGGTTGGTTGGGGTTAGGTGTTGGGTTTTTCCTCCTTTGTCTTTTGTCAGTGAGGTGGGCTCTGCGGTCTTCTTCAAAGGAGGTTGCAGCGCACTGAACTGTGAGGCGCCAAGATGCACGGTTGGAGGCGATATCAGCCCACTGGCATTAATTCAGATTTATATATCATTCATGCACTCCTTGATCAGGACATAAACCAGTAGGATTTCCAAGAATTTTTTTTGGCATGCTAGCAAGTCTCTAACTGCACTTTAGTGTAATATTTCCAACAGATATTGTGAGAGTAAAAAAAATAGTATTCTAATTGTAACAGATTTGTGTTAATCTTTAAAATTAAAATCTTTAGTTATAAAATATATATTTCTTAGTAAAGTAAGTTATAGAGTTAAATATATTTCTAGTGAGGGAATTGCAGGCTGGATATAGGGTCACACATAGTTCACAGCACATTTCCAAATATACCATTGAACTCAACACATCTGGATAAACAAAGCCATAAACCTGAAGAAGTGTTCTTAATTGAAACTTAAGTGCCATGAGTGGGTCTTAAAACCATTTTAGTGTACATTCAGCATTATGCTGGCAGCTGTTTCAATACCTCAAGTACCATTTGGATGACCTAAGCCAGACTTTCCGGAGTCATAACCACTTAAACAGAGATGAGATCAAAAGTTTGTGGATGTGAAGAGGTCATCCATCATCAGTTGTGTTTTTGGACAGAAATGAAACTGAAACAGTAGTGATGTCGGGTCACGTGATTTCAGAGAAACATAAGTGAAGAAGGCTGAGACATGCTGAATCCAATTGGAAGAAATTGACCCTCCTGTGAAAGAAAGACACAGGGGTAAAACAAATGTCTCTGGAGGAAGAAGAAGATGCTGTTCTGTATTATATTATCCTTATCATAGGAGATACACAAAATCAGTGTCCCTAAAGAAGAGTTATTTCACTGTCTCTTTGACTAAGGAGGACAGTTTTCAAATTGATGATATAATAACCAGAAAAAAGTACTGTTGTGAGTTACTCCTTGAAAAGGGGAACACAAAATAAGTAGCTTTAAATAAGTAAGACCACTTCTGACTGTATCTTTAAGATAAAGAGGACACATTCATTGCGTAGAGCATAGATTCCAAAATCTCCAAGCAAAAGAGGAGAAGATTTATGTGAAGAATATCTCTCTGAAAGACAATTCATCAAAAGACTTTTGAGTTTAAAGAGATCTGAAGATCATAATTACTTCTAACTACAATTTTAAAAAGATCCTCAAATTCAACAAAATATTTGAAACTGGACTTTAAAATTGACTTTTTCAGATTCAAACTTAAACTATAATTGTTTGGAATTTAATCACACACTCACACCCACCCATTTGTGCATAGTGGGGTTCAAGATCGAGTTAAGTTTAGAGATAAGTAAGAAATGTTAGGTTATTTCTTCTTTTCTTTGGCTTGGCTTCACGGATGAAGATTTATGGAGGGGTATGTCCACGTCTGCTGCAGGCTCGTTGGTGACTGACAAGTCCGATGCGGGACAGGCAGGCACGGTTGCAGCAGTTGCAAGGGAAAATTGATTGGTTGGGGTTGGGTGTTGGGTTTTTCCTCCTTTGTCTTTTGTCAGTGAGGTGGGCTCTGCGGTCTTCTTCAAAGGAGGTTGCTGCCCGCCGAACTGTGAGGTGCCAAGATGCACGATTGGAGGCGATATCAGCCCACTGGCAGTGGTCAATGTGGCAGGCACCAAGAGAGTTCTTTAAGCAGTCCTTGTACCTCTTCTTTAGTGCACCTCTGTTTTGGTGGCCAGTGGAGAACTCGCCATATAACATGATCTTGGGAAGGCAATGGTCCTCCATTCTGGAGATGTGACCCACCCAGCGCAGTTGGGTCTTCAGCAGCGTGGATTTGATGCTTGCGGACTCTGCCAGCTTGAGTCCTTCGATGTTGTTGATGAAGTCACTCCAATGAATGTTGAGGATGGAGCGGAGACAGCACTGATTGAAGCGTTCTAGGAGCCGTAGGTGATGCCGGTAGAGGACCCATGATTCGGAGCCGAACAGGAGGGCGGGTATGACAATGGCTCTGTACACGCTGATCTTTGTGTGTTTCTTCAGGTGGTTGTTTTTCCAGACTCTTTTGTGTAGTCTTCCAAAGGCATTATTTGCCTTGGCGAGTCTGTTGTCTATCTCGTTGACTGCATGAGGTTTTCATGCTCTGCTGGGACCAAGGAAAGCTGCCTCAGGACCTTCATGATGCCATCATCATCACCCTGTACAAAAACAAAGGCAAGAAATCAGACTGCTCAAACTACAGGGGAATCACGCTGCTCTCCATTGCAGGCAAAATCTTCGCTAGGATTCTCCTTAATAGACTAATACCTAGTGTGGCTGAAAATGTCCTTCCAGAATCACAGTGTGGCTTTCGCGCAAACAGAGGAACTGCTGACATGGTCTTTGCCCTCAGACAGCTCCAAGAAAAGTGCAGAGAACAAAACAAAGGACTCTACATCACCTTTGTTGACCTCACCAAAGCCTTCGACACCGTGAGCAGGAAAGGGCTTTGGCAAATACTAGAGCGCCTCGGATGCCCCCCCAAGTTCCTCAACATGGTTATCCAACTGCACGAAAACCAACAAGGTCGGGTCAGATACACCAATGAGCTCTCTGAACCCTTCTCCATTGACAACGGCGTGAAGCAAGGCTGCGTCCTCGCACCAACCCTATTTACTATCTTCTTCAGCATGATGCTGAAACAAGCCATGAAAGACCTCAACATTGAAGATGCTGTTTACATCCGGTACCGCACGGATGGCAGTCTCTTCAATCTGAGGCGCCTGAAAGCTCACACCAAGACACAAGAGCAACTTGTCCGTGAACTACTGTTTGCAGACGATGCCGCTTTAGTTGCCCATTCAGAGCCAGCTCTCCAACGCATGACGTCCTGTTTTGCGGAATCTGCCAAAATGTTTGGCCTGGAAGTCAGCCTGAAGAAAACTGAGGTTCTCCATCAGCCAGCTCCCCACCATGACTACCAGCACACCCCCCCCCCCCCCAACATCTCCATCGGGCACACAGAACTCAAAACGGTCAACCAGTAGGTTATTAATAGTTTAATAAAAACTATTATTTTGAATTTACCATTGGTGAATTTTCCATTCCCGTTCCTTTGTTATTACTAATAAGATTGTATTAGTTTGTATCAAATTGTTGTTTAAATTTGGAGTCAGAGGCTAGTCTACTTTTAGAATGAAGAGCAACTAGGTTGTATGAAGTTAGGGAAAGTCCCTGTGAACATTTTGTTTCATGTCACATGGAGGGTGAAAGTAGTGAGGTGGCAAAAGAGGCCCAAAGACATCTTGCACACCCCCCCTCCCTCCCCGCGCAATCAATTCAAATGCCCAGAGACTGTGCTAATACTGTCCACAAAGCCTCAGAAATGCAAGCATTTGCAGAGATAAACCTCTGTGCTTCAGGACTCAGGAGGTAAGATTAGGCAAATATCTGAACCATCTTAACACTAGTAACACTATCAAGATACGGATTATGTTTTAGGTATTTTGTTCAGCACAATTAGAAAATGTGATGAATATTTAAAAATACTCAATGCAAACAGATATTTCTGTGTTTATTGAGGGTAGGAATATCACTAGTAAGAAACCAGAGTGCACTTCGGAAATGCAGCACTCAATCTCAAAATTAACCTAAGCCAGATGTACTTGCTAAATACACACATTTATTCTCCTTTAACATTTCTTTTGTTTAAACTTCATGAGAAGATCTACAGCAGAGGTTTTTCATCAGCTGTCAATTTTATTTAGTTTAATTATCGGTTTAATGGCTATATTTGCTAACTTGTAAATGATTGAACTTTGTCTGCTATTCCCACAGAGGTTGGTTCCATACTGTCCAAACTCATTGACAAGCAAACTAGTCAATTAGTCTTAAGAAAACTGCACCAGGCAACCATTAATTTAAAGGGCCATGTACTAATTCACTATTCCCTCCATGTCTCCATTTTGGAAAGAAAACTGATATTTAAAGAGACAAGTATGTGTGACAGCAGATTTTTAATTTGATCAATTTAACTGATGTACCATTAAGTCACCAAAGGCTGATATTGTGATACGATCAGTCTTTTATTAACTAAAGACAGGAATTACATCAACTTCATAGATTGATCGAAGCAAAGAGAAAAGGGAACATGCAAGGTGCTATGGGTAGGATCAGTCTCGGGAGGCGTGTCCATCCAACAGCAGCCAATCATGGCACAACAGTGGCTTACCATATTAACATAATAAGTTGATTATGACCTATTCTCAGCAAAATATCATTTGCCGAGCCAAAAAATCTCAACTTTAATATTTACAGAGCTAAAAAATAGCAAAGCATTATATTTCTTTCATACTAAGCCAGTAAAAATAAAAATATATAAACTATATTAATTATTTAATGCAACAATTAAATGTCATCTGCAGCCAGGATAAATTAACACAGCAAAAGTATACGGTAGGAATAGTGATATTTTGCTATTCCATAGAGTAGCTTGAAGTTAATAGATATAATTATTCTCTAATCTGTCTAAGGCCTCATGTCCAGTCCAGGTGTGTCCCAGAACATTGTCGAAAGGCAGGAAGGAAATTGTTGGAGCTTTAACGGACATTTTTAAGTCATCACTGACCACAGAAGTTCCAAAGGACTGGAGGATTGCAAATGTTGGGCATTATTTTAACAAGGGTTGTAAGAATAATCTGACTAACTACAGACCTGTGAGTCTGATGTCAGTAGCATGGAAACTGCTGGAGAGGACTCTGAGATAGTATCTATTAATTGAATGGCCAACACAAAATCAGCAATTTGTACATGGGAATTTGTGCCTTTTGGAAGAGTTTATTTTGAAGAGGTGGTGGAGAGGATGGATGAGGGTGAGCAGTTGATGTTATTTATATGGATTTTACCATGTCCCACATGGTCGGTTGATATAGATGGAAGGCCATCCAGCCAATTGGATAAAACATTGGCTTAGTGAAAGGAGTCAGAGAGGTGGTAGAGGGCAGCTTTTCAGATTGAAGATCTATGACCAGTAGGGAGTGCCTCCAGGTTCATTACTAAGACCTTACTTTTTGTATATAAATGATTTGGACAGGGATGTTTGTGGCAACACAAAAATATGTGCTGTGGTAGACAATGAAGAAAGTTACCTGGGTTAACAACAGAAACTAGATGGGGAAATGAGCTAAGGAATGATAAAATGCAGTTGAATCCGGAGAAGCGTTTGGGTAAATCAAATCAGACCAAGACTTGATCTGTTAGCAGCAATGCACTAATAAGTGTTATGGAGCAGAGGGACCAAGGGGTGCAGGTACATCTTTTTAAAGATGGCAGCACAGGGAGACAGAGCCGAAGAGAGCATTTGAGGTGCTTCATCAATTGGGGCATTGAATACAAGTGCAGGGATGTCATGTTGAAGTTATGCAAGTCATTGGTGAGGCCACACTTTGAATATTATGTGAAGTTTTGATCACCTAGTTGTTGAAAAAGATATAAAATTGTAAAGAGTACAAAAGAGATTTACAGAATTGTGGCCAGGATTAGAAAAGTTCAGTTATTGTGAAATACCAAAATTAAACTAATTTAATTCGAGCACAGGAGCTGGAGAGGAAATCTTATTGAAGTCTATAAAATCACGAAGGGCATGGATAAGGTGAATAGTGATGGTTTGTTTTCTTGAGTAAGAAATCTAAGATGAGAGGAATGTGGAAATTAGAAGGGACATGAGTGACAGTTCTTCACTTATAATGTGGTGGGCATATGAAATGAACTGCCAAAGTGGTAGAAACAGGTATCTTAGCTTCCATCAGGTAATACTTGGATAATTGCATTCATGGGAAAGCTTGGATGCAGGCAAATGGGATTAAAGCAGGATATTTCTTAAATTCTGTGACTCTAATTAAATCTTCCCTCAGCTACCTAACTTGACACATTATGGCTTCAACAATGTTAAAAAAGTTGGGATTCCAATTGTGTAGCTCAAATTTCCAGCATTTGTTTATCTCTTACTCTTTTTTTCCTCCTCTGGTATTTCTGATGTTATTCATCTCCTCCTAGATATATCCCCATCAAACATACTTTACCATCTTCTTTCAGCCAATACACCATGTCTTGTGTCATTCAGTCTCTCCGGGTTGCACCATATTCCAGACCAACTCTGTTGTACTCTCTACCCCACCTGACTTGCTCTGTGGTTAAAACTTGCCTCTAAATTTTTTCCCCCATTCTGTTGAAAGGTCTTCAGTGTGAAATATTGACTCTGCTTTATCTTTCTACAGAGGAGGATTCATGAAAATGCTGACTCAGGTGGACAGGTTGATTGTTAGCAGTATTTTCCATTTTTATTTCACCATTTATTTGTCGCCTACTACAGTATTAATCAATAACTAAAAACAAACAAAATAAATCAATTAAATAAACTTTCCACAGGCAGTGAGGCAATGACTGCTAAATCAACTCTGTGACTCAAATATATGTTATTTATTTTAGTATGTGTACATATGTACTGTGTATATGTATCATTTGTCTAGATGTATGTTACATGTGTCCTGCACTATTCTGCACTATGGACCAGAGAACACTGTTTCTTCATATTGTACTGGTACAATAGGATGACAAATGAACTTATTAAAATTTTCTTTAGTTATAAATTTGCTTTATAAGTATCAAAAGTTCAAATGTATTTATAATCTAGTAAACAAGTAAAACTATTTTAGATTTAAAATTTACAATTTTACATCAGAAATTGCCTCAAAATGTTTCAATGACATGAGCCTGCTTTTGGGCCTGCACTTACAGGTACTTTAGCTCTGTTCTACATACAAAAAGAAAATAATTGGAACTGAACATTTCAAACACCTTCTGTTTTTGTACAAAATCCAGAAGAGCCAATAATAACTCAAAGTATATGAACATATCTGAAAGAAAATGCTGGTTCTTCCTGACAAATTGAGAAACCTGTTTGTGAGGCAAGGACTGCAAAATGTCCATTGACACCACGTCTCCCAGCAAAGGGTTTTCTAACAGCCATTGAAAGGCAGTCCTTATGGGAAAAGTTACCAAATTCTGAATGTTGAGTATATTTCAAATAATTCATGATAAATTGTGACCTACCAATGTTTCATGGAGAATCTTTTATGCCACTACAGGAGAAATATTTGAAGAGGAAGGGTATAAAATTACAAGGAAGAGAAAGGATTAAAATAATTCATTTGTGAATGTTTCAAGTAGATTTCTCTGTGCTATAATCTGCAGAAGCACAAAAGGAATATACACTAAGTTATTTGATGCAGTTTCCTGAGAAGCCAGATCGAGGCTAATGATTGAGGCCATTTGAAAAGGGTCATAGAGTCACACAGCAAACAACAGGCTCTGGGGCCCAACTCATGCATTCTATCCAAGATGGCAGTCGGACTAATCCCATTTGTCTGCAATTGACTGATATCCATTTGAACTTTTCTTATCCATATATCTGTCCAAATGGCTTTTAAAAGTTGTAATTGTGCTTACATCCATCTGGTAGCTTGTTCCACATATGGACTTCCTCTGAATGAAAAAGTTAACCTTCAGTTCCCTTTTCCAAAGATCATTTTTATTCACTTTATCCACGTCCTTATGATTTTATAAACCTGTGATGTCATCCTTCACTCTCAAGAACAAAATCCCAGCCTCTCCAACCTCTCCCTATAATTCAAGCCCTCAAATCCTGGTAATATCCCAGTGAATTTCTTCTGTACCACATCAACTTTTTGGTAGCCTTCCTGTAGCTGGGCAACCAGTTATGCACACATTCCAAATATAATCTCATAAATGCCATGAGGTTCCAATTCCTGGAAAGTGTGCCAAGTCCTTTCTTCGCCACCCTGTCTACCTGAGTCACCACATTCATAGAGCTATGCACCTCTACACCTAGGTCTTTCTGTTCTACAAAGTTCTTGAGGGTCCCACCATTTCCTGTGTGAATCCTGGATGTTGGTCACTGGGGTCAAAACAATGGAATAGTTTCTGATGCCAGCATTATATGAAAAATAAAGTTAATATACACACTTAGAAGTTTAGTGAATATGTACCTTTCAATTATATTAGTACATCGTGGCAGCCCGCAATTGCAGAGATCGGGCCGGCACATGATGCAGCAGCAGACGTGAACAGAGATCACTAAAGCGGCTCCCAGGACAACCAACCAGTGGGGGGGTAGAAGCTGGGGCAGCATCAGACCAACAACTCTAAAATGGCATTGGTCAAGCTGCCCAGCTAACTCTACAGAAATAAGCTGGGGAAGAAGACCATTCATATGCATGGATGTACCCACCCCCTATTGTTATTCATAGGGCTGACCCAGTCAATCAGCAAAAACGGCGGGAACTTGAACAGTATAAAAGCAGCCTTTCCAGCCCTAATAAAGGAGTGAGCTTAACCTGCCACACTGTGTGTGTGTGTGTGTGTGTGTGTGTGTGTGTGTGTGTGTGTGTGTGTGTGTGTGTGTGTGTGTGTGTGTGTGTGTGTGTGTGTGTGTGTGTGTGTGTGTGTGTGTGCTTCTTTGTAGCAGTCAGCTACAACATGTAAACAAGAGCAGTGTTGAGGAGAGAAGATATATCAGACATTAGTTGAAATATTTGCATCTAGACAAGCTCTTAGAAATCTACGAGAGAAGAAGATACAAGTATTTATTATTTAGGCACCAATAAGAAATCTGGAAAAAAGTGCAAAGAATGAATTATTGTACTTCACTAAGTTGTTTTAAAGAGATGGAAGGAACTTTAACCTAGGTGAGAATATTTGGTAACAAGTCCAACACATGGACTTTTGAATTGACGTGCACATATGTCTAAAAATACACAGAAATGCTGAGGGAACTCGGCCAGTCTCGCAGCATCCATAGGAGGTAAAGATGATTTATTAATGCTTTGGGCATGAGCTCTTCTTCAAGGTATAAGCAAAAAACTGGAAGACATCTGAATAAAGGCATGGGATGGAGTCCAGACCAACAGCCAAAAGGTGTTTATTGGATATAATAGGAAAGGTGTGAATTGATTTAGGCTCTGTGAAATGGGACAGAGGGAAAAGGGAAGAGAGAGTGCGACAAAGCTGAGGGAAAAGGAGAAGGGAGGGTTAATGGAAATTCGAGTTGTCGATGTTAATGCCATCCAGTTGGAGATGAGATGTCATCCTTCCATTTTGCAGTTGGTGCCTTACAGCAGTGACACTTTGCGTGCAGCTCTGATAAGAATAAACAAATATTCCTGTTCAGAACTTCTAAATTTCGAACAAATAACGAGAAACATAAAGTCAAACTCACACAACGACATCGATGTACTAAGATCGCTGGCAGACCTTGGAATCCGCATAATCAGTAGTCTCAGTCAGAGGGAACCATTAAACGGCTCAGGCAAGTACAACATTCGTACCATGGGAGTTTTAAACAGCCAGAGATTGGGCCATTTAAACTTTGCAGGAGTCGCAGACAGTAGATGCTCAGTACATTAAATCATCGCTGAGGATTTAAAGGGACAGCGCATAGACCAGTGAAACACTCTGGGAATTACCAGCAGCATACCAATGGGCCAGGTAAAGAAGACCCGACCACATGGACATGGTAGGGGTGGGGTGGGGGGGGGTTGGTGGTGCTACATGTCAGGCTGAGATGCCGGAACCTGAAGCTTCTGTTCCCTACCATCCTCCTGGCGAATGTACAATCCCTGGAGTGCAAAATTGATGAACTCCAAGCCAGACTTCAATATCAGAGAGTCATCAGGGAGCACCGCATGATGCGCTCTACAGAAACATGGCTAAATGCAGACATACCGGACCCAGCACTGCAGCCCAAGGGCTACATCCTCCATCGTGCTGATCAAACACCAGCATCTGGAAAAACCAGGGGAAGCAGCATTTGTATCATCAATTCATCACAATGCACAGTTGTGCCATGATGGTTGTGTCCCAGTCTTCTTCCTCTGATGTAGAACATCTGGCGATCGAGTGTCGTCCATTCTACCTGCCGAGGGAATTCACTGCCATCATCCTGGTCACAGTGTACATTCCGCACCAGGCTAACATCAGGTTGGCACTGGAAGGACTGAGCATTGTAATAAACAGCTATGAGACAGCACATCTGGATGCCTTCCCGATCATTGTGGGAGTCTTCAATTCAACCTGAAGTCTCTGACAAACTACCACCAACACGTCACATGCGAGACCAGGGGAACCAACACGCTCAACCACTGCTACACCACCATGAAGAACACATACTGAGCCATACCACAACCACACTTCAGCAAGTCTGATTACCTGGGTGTACTTTTGCTCCCAGTGTACAAGCAGAGACTGAAGACCACAACACCAATGGTGAAGACAGCGAAAGTGCAGAGGAGCATCTGCAGGACTGCTTTGAATAAGTGGACTGGAACACATGCAAGAACTCATCCATAGACATGAATGAATATGCTACAGGTGTCACCAATTTCATCAAGACCTGCGTGGATGAATGCGTGCCAATGCGCAAATACCAGGGGTTCCCCAACCAGAAGCCCTGGATGAATCAGAGAATTCACAACCTGCTGAGTGTGAGAATAAGATTGTTTAAGGATCAGGATATTTACAAGAAGTCCAAGTCCAAGAAGCCACCTCTAAAGTCAAGTGGCAATTCCAGAGGAAGCTCAAGGCAGATACACACCAGTTCAAGCAGGGAGTGCAGGTCATTACAGCCTTTAAAGTGAAGGCAAACACAATAGATGACTGTGATGTTTCATTACCTGTTTTGAGAAGAAGAACCAAACATCCTTTTGCACCAGGATGCCAGGTTCCGATGTAAAAGGTTGCACTGACCCAGCTTTTCTTAGTTCAGTGTGAATGACCCAACCTGGCTTTAAACACGAGGCATTCACATGCCAATTACATGGGATCACTGTATAACAGGGTCCTTGTTACAAGCAAGTCACCCTTCACTCCTGCTTTCTGAGTGGAGAAAGACTTTTTGCACAGTAATGTGCCCAGGGTCATTATAGTGGCTGTTACTGAATCCTGAGGCATTACTCCAGACCCTAATCTGTATTTTTTTTGAAACCACCTATGATATGAGGCAGTAGAAAATTCCTTCATCACTAACTGCAGAAAGATATCAAGGATGGCATTGACAAGGAGCAATGTGTTGCCTGTGGAACTGCTCGAACAAACAATTCTCTTTATACATGGTCAAATGAGGTGGCATAACTAATAGACCTGATGCCTCAAAGATCCAGTGACCTAGGCTTAATTCTGACCTCCGGTGCTGCCTCTGTGGACAGATGTTATTATTGGGTTAAGCATTTAAATGTCAGAGATGAGGTCACAGAATTTAGAAATAAAAATGATAATGACCTGAACATGTTAATGTACGACGTTAAAGTATAAGTAAACAAGAGAGATTGCAAGAGAGATTGTCTTCCATGTTGAGTTCCTCCAGCATTTTGTGAGCTTCTATTAAATGTACTGCATGTACTGCCTCGTTTCCTATTTGCTATTAGAAGCTCATATTGACGGGTGCATGGGAGCATGGATGTGAGACCCCAACTTAGCCATTATTAAGTTGTGTAATATTTGTAATACATTTCTGCAATGTGTGCTGAGTTGCAATGATGGATGAATTGCTGCTAGAGCAGACATTAGAAATGGCCCTCTGAATCCTGAACTATCCCTAAGCAAATTAGCCGCAATCTATTAACTGAAATAAATGGAATATGTTGCACAACTCTGTCAGCGGTAATTGATGTTCCATATGTGCAGTGGCCACAACTCACTTGTTACATCCTCATTCAACTGTTAGCCAACTTGTGAGCTGTAAATCATTTCCTCACCCTTTCATTTATGATAGCTGTGCTTGCAAGGTTTGGGAATCTATCGCCTTTGTTGGTATTGCCAGTATTGAATTCGAATCATTTTCTTGTAGGTTGTCTCAAAATGCATTGGACATAGATTCATGAATGGTGAGTCCATAGCACATTTTAGTAGTCACTTTCATTTGGGTTGGTGAAGAAGGAGGATTGTGTTATGAAATGTATTAGATGACCTTGCAATTGGGGGCAATGGTTACTTGGCAATGTTCATTTTCACAAAAGTTAAATGCAGTATTTTCCTTAAGTTATATCTGACATGTCTGAACTATGTTCCAGCACTGAGCATCAAAATGATATTTTATTTACCACACTAAGAAAATAATTATTTATACATGGTCAAATGAGGTGACATAACTAATAGACCTGATGCCTCAAAGATCCAGTGGCCTAGGCTTAATTCTGACCTCCGGTGCTGCCTCTGTGGAAATTGCTCACATTCTGTCTGACCATATGGGTTCCTTCCCTATGCACTGATTGCCTCCACTCCCCAAAGCCACGTGGACAGTAGGTTGACTTGCCCTTATAAATTACTCCTAGTGTGCACTTAAGTGATAGAATCCAGGAGCTGTTGATGGGAATGTGAGGAGAATAGATGTGGGAATGGTTGCTTGGTGGGGCCAAGAACTTGTTTGAGTACTGCATAATTCTTACCATAAGTTCTGATAAACATATTGTTAAGGAAGAAAAGGTGCAAGAAAGGAAAGATACATAATACTCATGGAGAGAAACCTTTATTCTCTCGCTCATTGTGGATATTATTCTGCTTTGACTGCCGATGAATTTTTGTCACATATTCTCAGTGCTGGAACTCAGCACAGTTGGATGAGTGTTAATTGGTTTTCCAAAGCATCTCTCATTTTAACTGCTGTACAGAGAAAAAGTAAGAAAAATTGATATGTTTGAAATCTAATTATATACATTTCTTACTGCCAAGTTATTTTGTAAGAATATGTACTTGTTCCATAACAGTAGAAACAATTTGTTCTTAGCTTGTCAATGTCACTGACCATGCCAACATTCATCATCTATCTCTAACTGCCCCTCTGGCTGACTGGGTTATTTCAGAACATAGACATTCGCATTGTCCCCAGTCACACATTGACGTGGTTTTGTGACAATCTGATAGTTTCGTGGATACAACTACTGATAATGATTTTTTTTTTAAAACTCTGTTAGATTGATTTGTCCTGCATCACCATGCTGGGATTCAAACACAGGATTAGGTGATGCCTCAGGATAAATAGATCATGCCTCTAGATATATTCTTGCAGTTTAAACATGGGGAATGAACCAATGATCAGCACTCTTCAATTAGTGCACATGCAACCTGAAATGATTAATTTGCCAGGTGAAGAGAGGAAAGGAAAGTACCAGAAATTGCATGCTGCATGAGTCTTACCATAAATTCTGATTTTATTTTACAGTATTAGCAGTGGGTTCTCAGTAATATTACTGGAAATTAACAGAAGGAAAGGGGAGTATTTCTGCTCCTTGAAAGAACAATGGCTACGTGGGAAAAACTGAGCAAATACTGCCAAGAATCAAGGGAAACAAAGCAGTCAAGTATAGGGACACCCAATTATGGAGCAAGAGATCAAGGGTAAAACTTCGCGCATAAAACATATCCAAAATCCAAGATTTGTTAGTGGCTGCAACAGATTATTTGTACTCACCTCTCTAATAGCGACCCTAGACCAATCAGTCAACATAAAATCATGCATTGAGCTTTAGTTTGTAGATCCTGGGAAAGCTACTTAGGGAGCATGACAGCATTTGTCTTCTGAGGCAGTTTGGATGGACAAATCTAAATCATACCTTTAATTTGATGTCTTGTTGGTCAATAGACATTCAGAGTCAGGCCCAAACACAAGTGGTATGGCTAGAAGCCATTCTCTTTCCTGATGATAGCTTGTGGATCCACAATATTGCCTTCACCAAGACATATTGAGGTATGGGCAGGACTGGCAACTCAATATACCAAGGTATTGAGTTTTCATGCAAGGCAGTTGGTCAAAAGCTACATTACTTCAGTCTTGAAGGATGATATCCTCAACAAAGGCAGCACGGGTAAACAAAAAGGATGTTATCACTTTGGAGATATATTGCAGAGACCTTCCAACAGTCAACTGGAGATAGCAGAACTGGTGACAAATCTTAGAGCAATGCAAATAAAAATGGACATTCCGCTAGGGGATTTCCTGAATATTAACTGTGATTGGACTTCGCTTTGAGGACACAAAAGTAATGAAATTTTGAGGTTTGCCCACAAGAATTTTATAGCACAGCGATCAAAGGAGCATTATTGGGCCTTATCCTGGGAGATGCAGCTGATCAACTAAAGGATCATTTTGGAGAAAGTTACCATAACTTAATATACTTTAAAGTGGTTACGGAAAAGGATACAGATGGGGCAGTAATAAAGATCTTATCTTGGACGAAGGCCAATTTCATTAACATGAGGGAGGACCTGACTGAGGTAAATTGGAAGCATCTACTTGCAAATAAGTCTACATCTGTACAGTGGGAAGTATTCAAAAGAGACATACTAAAGGTTTCAGGCCAATGTGTTCCTGTAAGTGTAAAAGCCAGGGAAACAAAAATAGGAAACCCCAGATCTCAAGGGATATCGAGCGATGGATAAAAAGAAAGCATGTGACAGGTAAAGTGAACTAATGATGTGGGAGGCCTCCTGAGATGATTGAGCAGAGGGGGCTTAAAAAATCAAATTTGGAAGGCCAACGGAGTCGCAAAAATCATGATACAAGTAAGGTCAATATGAAGGCATTCTTTATGTGTATTAATGGTAAGCTCATTAGCTACTACATGGGTAAATTGAATATAAACAAGGGAAGCAAACTTTCTAGCTGAAGGTATATTGTTCTCCATAAATAAAAAGGAAGTTTTTGATGCCTTAAGAGAGTTTAAAGGTGGATAGATCTGCAGGACCAGGTGGGATTTGTCCCGAGCTGCAGCTGAAAGCATGAGAAGATGTTCTTGGGGCTCTGGCTAAGATTTTTAAATAATTGCTGAAAACAAAAGAAGAGCCAGATGACCTTTTAAAGCTGGGAAGCTGGATAAAGCCTCGTAACAATAGACCTGTGAGCATAACATCAGCCATGGGGAAGAAAGTAGAAAAAAAAACTCGTCATAGGCTACAGAAAGATATTGATGTGTTGATGATATGGGCTGAAAACTAGCAGATGGACTTTAATCAAATGCAAGGTGACATATTTTGGAAGCACTAATGAAGACATACATCTTGAATGACATTTAGGGAAGCATTTTTAAAATGCAGGAATTTTCTCCTTTAAATGTAAATTTACTCTTTTGCTTTTGGTACATTGTTTATACACTTGATCTTGCTTGGATGATTCTTGCACTGGATTCATAGGACATGTTATAATTATTTTATCTTTTCTAAAATATTTTTTCATCTATTCACAGTCTCATCAGATAAGTAGATAAATCCTGTAGTCCTAACAGTTTTTTTTAAACAAACTTTACTAGTGTGATAGTACAGATCTATCACCAATGTACATAGTATATATAGTTACTGTATCTAGACTGTGCTTACAGCGATTGGCTGAGAGCTAAGCCACACCTATTGTCTGGGCCTTAAAGGGTTGTGTCCCTAGCCAGGTCGGATCATACCGGACTGGTCAGCCACCTGTGAAGAGCTCCGGTCTTTTGCTAATAAAAGCCTTGGTTTGGATCAACAAGTCTTTGGTTCTTTCGACGAGCTCTACAACTAGTGTGTGAAATTTATTGCCAAAAGTTTTCAGTGTGTGAGGGAAATGGTGACACATTTACCAGATTAGTAGAATCAGTTCTGGATCATTGACTTAGAGGGCACCATTCTCATTTCCACCTTGGCTGTTGGGAACTCTAAATTCAAACAATAGGAAAAATTGTGTTGCCTTTTTATTTTCTTACAAATGTGAATGTGCTCTCATTTTCCATTATTACACTTTTATTTCCCACACTTAACCTGTGCAGATATCTTTGGAGACTCTTCTTAATTTCTTCAAAGCTCATCTTCCCCCTCAATATTATGTCAGCATTACACAGTCCTTTCATCTGTATAAATAATGGAAGGTTCACAAGTTATCTTTGTGGGAGTGCTTTAGTAACTGTCTTCTCAAAGAAAATCCTTCCATCCACTGCACAGTATCTGTAACCCACTAGCATCAGGAAAAAGATACAGGAGCATCAAAATCAGGGCTGCCAAGATGGGGAATAACTTCTTGCAGGCTATGAGATTGATAAACAGTATCCTGTAACTGTGTAAATCATCCAAAAAGATTTATATATATTTATTTTGATTATTTTACATACATTACACAGTCCTTTCATCTGTCTAAATAATGGAAGGTTCACAAGTTATCTTTGTGGGAGTGCTTTAGTAACTGTCTTCTCAAAGAAAATCCTTCCATCCACTGCACAGTATCTGTAACCCACTAGCATCAGGAAAAAGATACAGGAGCATCAAAATCAGGGCTGCCAAGATGGGGAATAGCTTCTTGCAGGCTATGAGATTGATAAACAGTATCCTGTGACTGTGTAAATCATCCAAAAAGATTTATATATATTTATTTTGATTATTTATGTGGTATTATATGCTGTGTGGTATGTTTTTGGTGCGTACCATGGTCTGGAGAGATGTTCTTTTGTCGGGTTATCAGAAGATAATAAACTTGAATTTCTGCACCAATGCATTCATTACCTCTGCCCTCTATACTCTTTTTTTGAGTCTTAATTTAGCTTGCATTTTCTATATATTTAAAACTAGAATGCTTAATATTTGATCACCATCCTCAACATCCATTGGAGCGCTTTCATCCCTAACGTCGAAGTACTCGAGATGGCAGAGGTCGACAGCATCGAGTCCATGCTGCTGAAGATCCAGCTGCGCTGGGTGGGTCATGTCTCCAGAATGGAGGACCATCGCCTTCCCAAGATCGTGTTATATGGCGAGCTCTCCACTGGCCACCGTGACAGCGGTGCACCAAAGAAAAGGTACAAGGACTGCCTAAAGAAATCTCTTGGTGCCTGCCACATTGACCACCGCCAGTGGGCTGATAACGCCTCAAACCGTGCATCTTGGCGCCTCACAGTTTGGCGGGCAGCAACCTCCTTTGAAGAAGACCGCAGAGCCCACCTCACTGACAAAAGGCAAAGGAGGAAAAACCCAACACCCAACCCCAACCAACCAATTTTCCCCTGCAAACGCTGCAACCGTGTCTGCCTGTCCCGCATCGGACTTGTCAGCCACAAACGAGCCTGCAGCTGACGTGGACTTTTTACCCCCTCCATAAATCTTCGTCCGCGAAGCCAAGCCAAAGAAAGAAAACTAGAATGCTTAATATTTGATCACCAAAGACATAAAAGATATAGGAATCTGACAAGAAAGTGGGGACAAGGTCCAGCATGGTTTAATCGAATGCCAGCTTAGAGTCAAGGGGCTTATCTCTAATTATGTTTATAATCCTGTAAATTTTTTATTTTTAGTAAAAAAACATGATAGTGCCCAAAATAAATAGCTTGAGAAAATGGAGATCAAACTTATTTTGCTTTCTTTCACTTGCACATATTCGGCATCTCAGTACTTAATAAATAGGCCTTATGCATTAAGAATATGACTGAGGCCCCACCAAACAAAATGGACACGGTGTTGAAAGCCAACCAGTTACACTGTGATTCTGTCATTCATCTGGTTGAATAAGCAGTTGCTGGCATCATAAGTGTGAACTCATGATTCTAACGATTGACTACACCCACTAACAACACCAACCCCTCCTGGGACTTGCCTGTGTGTTTGCCGCTAATGAATCTGGCAGTCTGAAACTCATTTTTTTCATAGCAATTGCTGCTATGGTCAAATTTTGTAGTGATCACACGGGAGAATAATTTGCAGGCAGGGTGCATACAGCAAGCTCAAAAATAGTCTAAAAGGAATTTTTGTCCTGTGATTTTTAATTAAGGAGTAACATGTGCATCTTGGCATTTCTCGTTATAATCATTTAAATCTGATATTTAAAACAATTTTCACAAATGGTGTTATTTTAGAAATAATGCAAACTCTACGAACATTTACATTCACACCTGCTGTTGATTGACTTGTTTCCTCTCCCTGTACAGATAATGCTGGAGGGTATTAAGTAGATGTCAAATTATTTCAAGCTGATTGGTTCATGATGATATCAGGTGGTAATGTGGCTGAAAGCTTTTCTGTTTTAGGCCTCTAGAGCAAAGGTAAAAAAACGTGAACATCATAAAATGTTGCCACATGAAACCAAGCCTTTGTCATATCAGGATCATAAACCTGAAAAATTCAATGCCACCTCCATTTCCCTGATGGCAACAAAGCTTTAAAGATGGGGAGAAGGTGATTGACAATACAATACATTTCTAACATATTTTCCTACATGCACATTGAGGAGGAGCAACAATGCTCCTTCTCGACCTTTAGGTCAGAATCTGCCATCCCCCAGACTGAGCTTTCCAAACACCAAGTGAATTGAATTGAATTTTGTGTGTTGTCGCATGTACTGAGGTACAGTGAGCAAGTTTGATTTGTGTGTTATCCAGGAAAGACAACCCATATGTAGGTTCAGGATGCTAGTGTTTTAATTGTTTGGATAGAGGTCTTCAGTACTGCAGATGGAGTGTTGTCTCGTTTTCAGAGCTGTTTCATTCCTATGGAATGTTTCCAAATGCGTAGATTTTATGGTGATGAGAGTGTCAGAAGGAAGCCAACATAGATTCACTGTTCAGCATTTCTAACTCAACATACTTAGGAATGGCTTCAGCTTTATCTCTGATGACCACATGCTGGGTTTAGCCATTCTTTGTGGATGGGGCCATCCTGGTAACCTCCTGCTGTTTTATTTCCACCATTGCACATGACTACTCTGATCCATTAAGATCACCTTGTTTTGTTTATTGTACGGTGTTTTTGTAATCATGCGTGCACACCAGCAAAACCGCAGTTTAACTTCAGTAGCCATGCATATCATTAGAATGGATATGCCTGGTTCGGGTACTGGTAAACCATTAATTTCCGATTGAATCAGGGTTGATCCCCTAAGAAGGTTCAGTGGGGAATGTGACCAGCCATAAGGTTACAGGTTATGAAGGTGTATTCTTCCATTCATGAACACTCAGTTCTGAAATGCCATAACTGTGTTGAGTCTATCCTATTTTGACCATTGTCATGCCACATTAGACAGTGGGTAGTACCTGGAATACAAAGGTAAGAATGAGTCTCCACAAGAATTGTGTGGTGTTCACTTCACCCATTACTGTTCTGGACCTTACATCTGTCAAAGATAGGTTGGTGATGATGAGGGCAGAGATTTATCCAAGTTGATTCCCTCACTCCCTGTGCAGTCACAATGTGGCAACTATATCTTTCAAGCCGTAGCCAGCTCAGTGAGAGGTACTGTGGCTGAGGCAAACCACTCAAATATTGACACTGAGGCCACTCACCTCGAGTATATTCTGTGACTTTCCAATTTTCGGTGCTTCTTTCAAGTGTTATTCAGCATAGAAGAACAGTGATTCATCAAATGAGGAAAGGATAGTAAGTGATAATCTTTCACCTGCACATTTCAGAAGTCGCTTCAATATCAGCTGTTTAAACTGGTTTCCAATTAGTGACTTGGTCCCAATGAATAAAATACTTCATCTGCCATTGACCATCACAATGGAAAAATATACTTCATTATGAAAATAATATTATGCTGCAAAATTAGGATGCTTTCTTAACTTAGATGGCATAGCACATTTTTTAGCAAGATAAGAAATTGCAGCCATGTAAATATGAGTTAATTGAAAGTGAGTCAAATGTTATTGGAGTTATGACAATTTCAAAGATTTCCCCTTTCACAGTTCACACACTCACTTCTCAAACTTCAACTTGTTTGAACAAGTTTGATGGAGTTTCCCCAAAAGGTGTTATTTTAATCAAATCGAGCGTTCACGTTCAAGTCACAAACCATTCTAGTTTGGAAGTAGAATGCTCATGTTCATGCTCAAGGCAATTAGGGATAGCCAACAAATACTCAACTAAACAATGCCCAGATTCTGAAAATAAGGAATAAAAATGTAATCAATTAAAACATCAATTCAGCAATATGCTATTATTAGCTTTTCTGAAGGACCTATGGCATTAATCTATTGACAAAAATCTAATTATTAAAAATAACTAGATTTTAGATTTTTTTATTATTAGTTAATTTTATGGGCGTGTTCAGGATTAAGGTTTCCCTTCAACATTAACCCAATCCAGGAATTCTAAAGAAAAAGATATCTGTGTGGAGAAATGGGAGAAAGGTTAAACTCCACCTGATGCTTCTATTCCAGTGCAACGTTTATGGGAAAAAAATAGTAATTTGATTCAGTTTCTGGTATATTTTGAATGATGGAACAAGTTTCAGATTAACATTTGACTGTTACATCTCCTTGAACCTATGTATATCGATCTCAACTACTTTCCACTCTTTGCCTAGATTCACATGAGCGGTGTTGGCAAGATTTTATCCATGGCTTCTCATTTTGATAGATGGTGTCTCTTTAAAATGTAGTTGGCTCTTTGAAGCTAAAATCATTCCAAGATACCAAACTGCAGATGATAAAAGAATTGTTATGTATCTTCAAAAAAGAATATTGTGTAATTTTTAGGTGATAGCAGTTTAATTGGATAACTCCTCTAACGTCAGGTGATACCCATAGGGTGCTAGAAAGTGTTGCTGAAGTCATCTCAGTCACTTGTGCCTGTGACTAGTTCAGGGTGGAAAAGAAGACTGAATGTAAAATAATGAGATCATGACTCTAAGTGCTTATTGTCATTTTCACAAGTACATACACTTACAGATGCACCTGAAGTCGGACTTGGTAAGGCCACATGGTATGCAGAACACTCCAAATTACCACAATCCATTATATAACATAAAAATATTATAAATATTATAGGATAAATAAATGGATAGTCACAATTGCAGTTAGTGCAACAACAAAAAAAACTGACTTTCCAATAGAGCAGGTGAACTTTTGATGGTCCCAAAGTAGTTTATGGTTTGTGAAGTGTGGGGAGGATCAAAAGCTTGATGATTGTTGGAAAAAAAACCCTATTCAAACCATATAAATAACATTAAAAGGAGATGTTGCATGAAATAGGATGGGGCCATGTAAAGGGAGAAAAACTGAGGGTAACAATATTTTGACATAAATCAGTTAATTGCTAAATCTTTGGAAAGAATGATCTCAACACTTCTAAATATCCTCAAATATATCCTTATGATGTGCAGAAGATGTACATGGTATCTAAGTAAAAAGAATTCCAAAACCTAATGCACCAATAAACTTGGTTAAAAATAAACAAAGGGTTTTCTATGGAATACATACCTGCAAAAGACCGTTAGCTGATAATACCGTCCTAAAAAAATTTTGAATATTTGGAAGTTCGTGGGAATTGCTGCAGAATATTGAGTGCTGCTGCTCCAACAACTCCTGTCTTTCTGTAATAAATTGGATACCAGGTGGCTCTTTTACTGTGGAATGGAAGAATAACACACTAATTTCAACACTTTATTGTTATTGAAGGTGAAATCTGCCACAGGCTTGGACAGCCTCATCAATCCATACTTGGCTTTGGCAGCATTGGGTCCAGAAGGCAGGGAATTATTTTTTTTTTGCTGTAACCAAACAGTCATCATTTTTGTACAGTGTCACCGGCTGCACATAAGAGGCAGAAAACAGATAATCAACAATACAAGAGCTTCACCACCAGATTTTCCATCACAATTTGATTCCTTAGACACACAATGGAATGTTTTGTGTCAAAACACAACTCAGGACTTTTAATATGCAGCAATAAAAGAAAAACACATTGAACCCTTCTTAGTTTCTCTAGTACTTTTGTGTATTGATTTATAATCACCATGTCTGCAGACTTTCCTTTTTTAGGGCCTTCTTGGTAGTTATTTATCCCTCCACTACAAGCACACGGTGGCTGCCATGTATATCAAATACAAAATGCGCTATGGTTACTCACCCAGGCTACTCCAACAGCACCTTCCAATCCCATGGCCTCTTCTACCAAGAAGGTCAAGATGCATGGGAGAACCATCAACTGCAGGATCCCTTCCAAGATGTTTATCATTCTGATTTACAAATATACGTCTGGTTGTTTATTATCACTGGGTCCAAGTTCTATAACAGCCTACCCAACTGCTCCTTGGGGTACTTTCATCTGAATATCTGCAGCCAGTCAAGAAGGTGGCATCTTCATAAGAAGAATAAATGCTGGCCTTGTCACTGAGGACAAATCACAAAATTTAATTTAAAACTTTTTTTTGCTGAATAACACACCCAACTGTTCTGAAAGTAATTGGAATACAGGCAAATTATTTTTAAAAAGTAACATTATTTTTCCCAAATCAATGTATTTTTTTAAAGAAATTGAGTGCTTTAACAAGTCAAAGGAGATGAATATATAATTTTCAGATAACATCAATGTTTGTTTACAGCTGGATAATTCAAAATCATTCGCAGAGCTGCACAAGCCTAATACTGAAGATAATTCAGTTTTAATCTGTTAATGGTCAGCCTCCATTAAGAGCATAATATTTAATCTTATCAAAAGATCTGCATTAAGACACCATTCATTAAGATTAACAAATGTACTTTTAGAGATGCCTTCAAACAGTCTGTTAATGTTCTTTTTATTTGTTCTATCAATATTTAAAGAACAGAAAGCTATGGTTAAAACAAAATGATTTTTCAATTTACATCAATGATGAAAATCTTGGATAATTTATATTAAATAGTCAAGTCAAGTTTATTGTCATCTGATTGTACAAATACAACCCAATGAAACAGCATCACCTCCAGACACAATCAGTGAGGATTGGTAAGAACAACTC
Source organism: Narcine bancroftii (assembly GCF_036971445.1). Classification (NCBI taxonomy): domain Eukaryota; kingdom Metazoa; phylum Chordata; class Chondrichthyes; order Torpediniformes; family Narcinidae; genus Narcine; species Narcine bancroftii. The sequence goes on from NC_091472.1 coordinate 290,511,598, forward strand.
CACATGCTCCATCAGTACTGGGACACCACAGGGATGCGTACTTAGCCCTCTGCTCTACTCAATTTTACATCTATGACTGTGTGGTTCGGTACGACAATAAGACCATCTACAAATTTGACAATGATACCACGGTCGTGGTTTGTACAAAGCAAAGTGATGAGTCAGCATACAGGGGGTAGATTGAAAACTTGGCTGAATGGTGAATGACCAACAAGTTGCCCTCAATGTTACCAAAGCTAAGGAGTTGATTGTTGACAGGAAGTGTAAAAGAGATGTGTACAATCCAGTGATCATTGGGGGATCAGAGGTAGAGAGGGGAGCAAATTTAAGTTCTTGGGAGTCACTATCTCAGAGGATCTTTCCTGGACCTAACACACTAATGGGATCATGAAGAAAGCACGTCAGAGCCTCTACTTCCTCAGGAGTTGGCAGAGGTTTGATCTGACACCAGAAACCCTGGCAAATTTCTACAGCTGTGTGATGGAAAGTATGCTGATAGGCTGCATCATGGTCTGGATTGGGGACACCAATACCCCTGAGTGTAAAGCCCTGCACAAGGTAGTGGACACAGCCCAGGACATCACAGGCAAAACCCTCTCCGTTATCGAGAAAGTCTACAGGGAATGCTGCCGTCGGAGAGGAGCAGTATTCATCAAGAATCCACACCACCCAGCACACGCTCTGACGTCACTGTAGCCATCAGGAAAGAGGTACAGGTGCCACAAGACGTGCACCACCTGGTTCAGGAACAGTTACTACCCCTCCACCATTAGACTCCTCAACAACAAACTCAATCAGGAACTAATTTAAGGACTCTTACTTGTGCACACAGTCAATTTGTTTACAGGTGTTGTCTGTTTACAGTTTTTTTATTTACATGTATACACCGTGTACAGCTTTTTTTTGCATTACCAATAAATGGTAATTCTGCCTTGCCCACAGAAAAAAAAGAATCTCATGGTTGTTTGTGATGTCATGTATGGATTCTGACAATAAATCTGAAAACTCCAACAGTCTTCAAGTTTGCAGATTACATGACAGAGTTGGCCATGTCAGATCTATCGAGAGTATCCTGGCCAGCTGTATCACAGTGTGGTGCGATTGCTGTACAGCAGTGGTTTTCAAACTACCCCATCCCCCCCCCCAAACTCACATTCCACCTTAAGCAATTCCTATGCCATATGTGCTCTGTGATTAGTAAGGGAATGCTTAAAGTGGTATGTGAGTGGGAAGGGAAGGGGTTGAGAACCACTGCTCTACACCCAATTGTTACTGAAATATTTTGCTTGAGAAAAATTGTCATTGACCCTTTTCCTTTGGCGATATGAAACTGTTCACATAACGAATCAATTAGGTACAATTAAACCAGTGGTTTTTAAACCTTTTTCTTTCCAGTCACACACTCCTCTAAGCAATCCCTTACTAATCTTAGAGCACTTAGGGCATAGGGATTGCTTAAGGTGAAATGTGAGTTTAGGGGCAGTTTGGAAACCACCGCTGTAGAGCATTGGATCGGAGGTCAATCCACAGAACCACAAAAGTGGCAGAGAGGATCACTGGGATCTCCCTCCTCCTCCCCCCATCATCACCACCTTAATGTGAATTTTCCTGGATCATTGTTTAAAGAGGGCTCACAAAATCAGGGAGGACCCATACCACTCTGCACATAAGATCTTTCAGCTACTCCTATCAGGAAAGAGATACAGAAGTATTAGAGCCAGATCCCCCCAGGCTGAGGAACAGCTTCTTCCCACGGGCAGTGAAACTGCTGAATGAAGGATAAAAACAGCTCTCCATGAATCTACTGTTTATTAAGAATATTTATTTTAATATATGTACATAGTAATGTGTATATGTAACGTGTCTCTGTGTGTTATGTCTGTATGCGTGTTTTGCACTGTTCTGCACTGTGGACTAGTGAACAGGTACAATCGGATGACAAACACTTGATCTCGAACCTGAGACCAGCATCTGTAACTGCAACAGTAGTTCAAGTTCAAATTTATTATTCAACTGTACATATATAACCATATGAAACAGCATTTCTCCAGACCATGGTGCAAACACATACACAGTCATGGATTTTCTTCAGTTTCTTCAGCTATTGTTTCCTCTGCACTCCACATTGCACAATGTAAGGCTTCATCCGGGCCCTTGCTGACACTGGCCACTCATGTTGGGATAAAAAGTAAAACACGAAAATCAACAGATGCTGTGATCTAAGTAAAAATGCAGAAAAGCTGGAGGAACTCAGCAGGCCTCGTAGCGTCCGTAGGAGGTAAAGATATATTACCGGCGTTTTGGGCCTGAGCCCTTCCTCTAGGTGTGTCCTTGAAGAAGGGCTCAGGCCCAAAACACCGGTAATATATCTTAACCTCCTATGGATGATACAAGATCTGATGAGTTCCTCCCACATTTCTGTCTTTTTAGTCCTTTTTGGGAGTTCAGATTAGATCTTGGGGATTTCCAGACCAAACCCCACAGCTGTTGTTGCTTTCACAGGGAAATTTGGAGCCTCTATCAATGTCATGGAGGTCAACCAATGTCCTCTTGGGAAACTGAAGCCCCTGAGTCATATCAGTTTGGAGGACTGATTCCTGCTCCTCCTGGCTCACTTTCAAAACTGTTGACGCTTGTATTATCTTCTAATTTCAGTCATTCTTGCTTCCCTAAGGCACAAGTTAAAAATAAAACAATTGTTAACATGAGTGCATATTATGGTAACCTTATGTTCTTATAAGCAGCTCATTATGCATGAGCAGATTGGTCACCAACCTTTTGTTCAACCTCCACTAAATACAGAGACAGAATGGTTTCACTCCTGGAACATTTAATGTTTAAACATTCAAACATCTAACCTTGATCCCAGCCTACACCTCTTTGGAACATGTAAATCAGCCCACATTTTCATGTAAACTTTAATGCACTCTCTCTCTACCTGTAAGGGGTGCCAGATAACACTAATGGTAACTCTTTGTCTGAATTAGGGCAGGCAGAAGGCAATTTCATGTAATATTACATGTTCTCTACTATTACATGACAATGAAGGAATCTTGAATCTTGATCAATTGATTTATTTACAATTACCAGGACTATCTTTTGAAAAATATACAGTTTGATTTAATTACTTGAATTTGAATCCCTCCAGTTGTGATGGGATTCAAACTCATGTTGTGAATCAATGGTCCAGAACTTTGGCTCCTGGGTCAGTAATTACACCATGATGCTACTGGACTCCTGTCCATTGTTTTTCCTCCTCCACACACACTCCCTCTGCATTTTACAGAAGAGCAGCTGATCATGTACAAACAACAGAAGCAATAATACCTCAAGGACTGAAAACAGTGAGAAAAAGTGTTCACTTCTGTAATATAAACATTGTGGTGGTACGCTATTAGACAGGCGAACTGGCCTCGCTTATCACGCACGCAGCGGGGCAGCCAGCCAAAATGGCGCCATCGGGGGTTTCCTCCCAACCTCGGCACTGGGCTCAGAAGCCCACACTTGGCAACCCACGTGATGCCCCAGTGACGTCGGGGTCCCCCAGCACGGTTCTCAGCCAGGTCCGGGCTGGGAGTATAAGACCAGCCAGGCAGCCTGCAATAAATCAGTTTTTGCTCACTGAACTCAACCCGTTTGTGCGATCCTTTAGTTAGCAGTGTAGCCGCCACTACAATTGGTGACCCCGACAGGTTCAAATATCTTTGAACACAACATGAATGGTATAGCCATCAAGCTTCCTGACTTCTGGGTTCAGGAGCTGGAGACCTGGTTCAGCCACGCAGAGGCTCAGTTTCACCTCCGCTAGATTTCATCGGATTCGACCAAGTTCTACCATGTGGTCGCCTCCCTGGACCAGGCCACCACCAAACAAGTGCTGGACCTCGTTCAGCACCCACCCGCAGAAGATAAGTACAGGAGCATCAAGCGGGTGCTCACTGGCTCCATCGGCCTCTCCAGGCACCAGCGTGCCGCTCGGATGCTGCGCCTCGACGCCTTGGGGGACAGAATTCCAATCAAGTTGATGGATGATATGCTCGTGCTCATGGGCAATCACATCAACTGCCCACTCTTCGAGCGCATCTTCCTTGACCATCTGCCTGAAGACATCCAGCCGTTGCTGTCCCAGGAGAGCTTCGTTGACCCTAGAAAGGTCGTTCAAAAGGCTCAGGAGCTATGGTTTAAATGATTCGCAGAGGGCTCAACAGTCCATCAGGTTACAAGTCATGGGCATGACCACGCCAAGCCTTCCTCTAGTGTTGCGGTGGAGCACCCGGCCCCTGCAGGGACCTTAAAGAACATAGCCAGAAGCAAGCCATCCACTTCAGGCCTCTGCTTCTTCCACCAGTGCTGGGGAGCCAAGGCTCGGAAGTGTCATCAGCCCTGCTCGTTCCAGGGAAATGAGCAGGCTGGCTGCTGTTAATGGCTGCACCGGCTGGCCAACAACACTATCTGTGGGATTCAGTCAACGGCCGACACTTCCTCATCGACACTGGGGCCCATATCAGCATCATCCCGGCCACAGCCATTGAGTCCCGGAACCGGCCCGATCTCCCCTCCGTGCAGCCAATTCGATGGAGATCCGAACATATGGAGACAAGACCGTCAACTTCCAGATCGGCCAGCGAAGTTCTCGTGGAGGTTCACCGTTTCATCCCTCCCAACCGCCATTCTGGGTGTTGACTTCCTCCTCACCCACGGACTCCTGGTCGATATTCAAGGTAGGCGACTGGTAGATCCTCATACCTTCCAATCCGTTCACCTCAACGCCTCCTACACAGAGCAGTCACAGATGGCCACGGTCAGCACCCCCAAGGACAAGTTTCAGCGTATCCTGGACAAGTTCCCGTTCTTCCTCAAGCCGCAGTTCTCTGCTGCCTCACTACGCCACGGGGTATTTCATTACATCCCCACCCAAGGCCCACTGGTCCACGCCAAGGCACGCCAGCTCCCTCTGGACAAGTCCAGATAGCGAAGGAAGAGTTCTCTCATCTGCAGGAGCTGGGGATCATTTGACGCTCTGACAGTCCTTGGGCCTCACCACTCCATCTGGTCCCAAAAGCCTCTGGCGGCTATCGCCCCTGCGGAGATTATCGACGGCTTAACGACACGACAGTACCTGACCGTTACCCAATCCCTCACATCCAGGACTTTACAGCCAGCCTGCATGGTGTGAGGGTATTCTCCAAGGTTGACCTTGTGTGTAGGTATCACCAAATCCCGGTGCACCCTGAGGACATACCCAAAACGGCCATTGTAACCCCTTCGGCTTGTTCGAGTTCCTACGCATGCCGTTCGGGCTCAAGAATGCCGCCCAGACTTTCCAATGCCTCACGGTCACAGTGGGCAGGGATTTGAATTTCATATTCATTTACCTGGACAATATCCTTGTCACTAGCAGAGTCTGGGCACTACACAAGTCTCACCTGCGCTCCCTCTTCTCCCGACTGGCCGACTTCGGCCTAACGATCAATCCGGCCAAATGCCAGTTCGGGAAAGATTCCATGCAGTTCCTGGGCCATACCATCTTGGCCAAAGGAGCTGCACCTGCCTCTATTAAGGTCGCTGGAGTCAGGGAGTTCCCACGCTCGGACAACCTCAAGGGGCTACAGGAGTTCGCTGGTATGGTCAATTTCTATAACCGCTTCATTCCAGGCACTGCGTGCATCATGCAACCACTCTTCACCCTCATCGCAGCCAAAGACAAAACACTTGCCTGGACTCCAGAGGCCAGCAGGACATTCGAAGCCACGAAAGATGCCCTCATGAAGGCTACCCTTCTCGTCCACCCACGCACCGACCTGAATATGGCGCTCTCCGTCGATGCCTCTGCCACAGCCATCGGCGTCGTCCTGGAGCAGCAGATGAACAGACAGTGGAAGCTACTGGCATTCTTTAGCCAACTTCTTTGCCCGGCATAGCGCAAGTATAACGCCTTCGATAGTGAGTTGCTGGGCATGTACCTGGCAGTGCATCATTTCTGCTATTTCTTAGAAGGCAGATCTTTCACCATTTTTACTGACCATAAACCCCTCACTCAGGCACTCGCTATGGCAAGAGATCCCTGGTCAGCCCACCAACAGCGTCACCTCTTCTTCGTGTCGGAGTTCATCACCGACATTCGGCAGAAGACGGGGAAAGACAACATGGTCGCTGATGCACTCTCACGACTGGCCATTTGCGCGCTGACACCTGGCCTCGACTTCAACCAGCTCACATGGGACCAGAAGTCCGACGAGGAGACGCGGGCCTTCAGGACTGCATCAGTTCCAGGAGCTCCCGACTCCTCACGGTGATGGCTCCATGGGCACCCTGCGTCCAGTGGATCCCTAGCAGTGGTGCAGGAAAGTCTTCCACCATATCCCTGTCCTTTCCCAACCTTCCATCAGTTCCATGGTCCATATGGTGACAGAACATTTCATTTGGCATGGGCTTTGGAAGCATATTGCGGACTGGACCAGAACCTGCACCCATTGCCAGATTTCCAAGGTACACAGGCACACCAGGGTGCCCGTACAAGATTTTGAACACGTCCGGGAATGGTTCAGCCACATAAATGTGGACATCGTCGGATCCTTACCTGTTTCCCGAGATAACCGCTACCTTTTCACAGTGGTAGACCGTTGGTCTACCAAGACGATCCCAATGCCAGATGCCTCCACGGACTCCTGCTCCAAAGCACTTTTAAACGGTTGGGTTGCCCGGTTCGGCATCCCGAACCACCTCACCAGTGATCGGGGCACCCAGTTCACCTCTGTGCTCTGGGCACAGCTCGCCAACAGGCTGGGGATTGAGCTATGTCACATCACGGCCTATCAACCACAGGCCAATGGGCTAGTCGAGCGATTGCACTGCCACTTCAGCACTGATGGCCCGCCTCACCAGCCCCGACTGGGTGGACGAGCTGCCTTGGGTGCTCCCAAGGCACCCAAAGAAGACCTACAGGTATAATCAGTCGAGCTGGTCTACGGTGCACCACTAGCCCTACTCGATGAGTTCGTCAGTGCACCTCACAACCCCCAGCGGTCTACTTCCCTGCTTCCTGGCCCAGTTGGACTCTTTCACACCCCCACCACCACCCAGACACGGCACACGGCCCTCTTACATCCCCAGCGAGCTGAATTCCACAGAGTATGTATTCCACAGCACCTCTACAAAGACCATACGAAGGGCCGTACAAAGTCGTCCAGCATTCAGGACCGACTTTCACACTGGGCAGCGGAGGTAAGAACTATTTACAGTGGACAGATTAAAGACAGCCCACCTCAACCCCACCGAGCCAGTCGTTGTGACCCAACCCAAGAAGCGAGGCCGCCCCGCAAAAAAGGATATTGGTGCCGGTTCTGGGGGGTGTGGGCTGTGTGGCGATACACCATTAGGCAGGCGAACTGGCCCCACTTGTTATGCATGCGGCAGGGCAGTTGGCCAAAATGGCGCTGTCAGGGGTTTCCACCCGATCTTGACACTGGGCTCAGAAGCCCACACTTGGTGACCCACGTGGCGCCCCAGTGACGTCAGGGACCCCAGCGCGGTTCTCAGCCAGATCCGGGCTGGGAGTATAAGACCAGCCAGGCAGCCTGCAATAAAACAGTTTTTGCTCACTGAACTCAACCTGACTGGTTGTGCGATCCTTCAGTTAGCAGTGTAGCTGCCGCTACAACATGTTCAATTCAGAATTATAATAAAGACACGATTGCAAAGCAGCATTTATGATATTAAAATTTCCCTCTTGTTTTTCTTTGGAAATCACCCGTGTAATTGGATCATATACTTGTTCGTTATCAGGCTTCTTTCTTGGACCATCATAGGCACCTTTTCAATGGAAGCATCCAACCATAATCAAGCCCTTTCTTCCCCAACCAGCTCCTCTCAGCTCTAACCTCATTCTTTAGATTTCTCCACCTCCTTTGACTGGATAAATGAAGACCCTTTTGGTTTTAATTTTTGGTCCAGTGCAGGGGTGTTATCTTAATTTTTATTAGAATTTGGCAAACTTATATGATTATGGTTGTTTTAAAACTGTCAGGAAATAGTTCAACTTTCAATGTATTTATAAAACAACAAAAATGAAATCAGTAAATACTAATACTTGTCTATTAACTGTAATATTAATTTAAAAAAATATACTACCATCACTACCAAGTATATCACACAAACAAATAAAACAGATTGGAAACCCATATAAGAACCTTGAAAGCAGTGCACAGCAAAATGAATGTGAATGTAAATTCTACATGGCTGTCTAACATTGATATTGATGGTGTGTTTAAAAAAGAACCAAGTAGACCTTAGGGGGTCTTTATTCAGATTTAAATCAGTTGAAACCTAAACCAAGAAAATCAAGCACCATTCATATTGCAGCATTCAGTGTTATAAGAAAATAGGTTTAAGCCTAATATTTTGTAAAATGAACAGTGGCTAATCAAAAATTGACCTGACACATCTGAGCATTGAGCTGTGCTGCCATTATATATTATTCAAGAAGAGTCAATGCATAGTGCTGTTATTTTTATCACAGCTGCTTGCCATTTTTGTGAATGACACAACATGCAGGGCTAAGAAAATCTTCATTCCGTTAATAGTCAGAAAATGAAGCCAGGTTTTGTAATGAAATCAAAATGTCTTTGATTAAGTACCATCAGGATCTGCAGAGAATTTTGCTTAATTAATATAAACGCAGATTCTGCTCAACACAGAGATATTAAGCTAAATTGTCTCATTTGAGATTTGGAACAAAGGTTTTCTGACTACCTTGTTTGCACAACGGCCAGAGAATTGTCTTGTGTTAATTGGAACTAGAAGCGTATTTTCTCGTAATAACCAGAGACAATCATATCAGTTTGGAAAATGAATTCAAATGTCAGTTCGAAACCTCAGCAGATTTAAATATTGAAGGAAAGCTTCAATTTTAATCATCCTTTTCTCATGTAAACAAAATATTAGTCCGAGAAAAATGAAATATCTTGTTCAATGGTTTTCTGAATTTAACCCATCATTCTGAAGCAGTCACAAAGAAATTAATTATATAACTATAACTACCTTCTGTCTGAAAGAGAGCCTGCCGGGCAATGGATTACAGATTTTACAGCACCAAGCAGATTTGCACTGATTTCCTCCTGAGTTTGAAGGGAGTGACTTTCAGGCATCTTATGTAAAAGCCTTAGTCAAAAACTATATACTGCGCCCTCCATAATGTTTGGGACAAAGACACTTTTTTTTCCCCTTTATTTGCCCCTGTGCTCCACCATTTTAAATTTGTCAATTAAAGTGCATATTGCAGATTTTATTCAAGGTTATTTGTATATATATTGGTTTGACCATATAGAAATTACAGCACTTTTTATACATAGTCCCCTCATTTCAAGGCACCATGATGTTTGGGACATTTGGCTTTGCAGGTGTGTGCGAGTACTAAGATATGTTTAATTGTGTCACTGGCACAGGTATAAGAGGGCTAGGCTTGTTTGTAAGCTTTCGATCAGCTTTGGAGTCTGTAGTTGCCATTTTTCAACATGAAGATCAAAGCTGTACCAATGAAAGTCAAAGAAACCATGATGAGACTGAAAAACAAGAAAGAAAACAGTAAGATACATCTCTCAAACCTTAGGATGACTAAAATCAACAGTTTGGAACATCATTAAGAAGAAAGAGTGTATTGGTAAGCTCAGTATTTGTAAAGGAGCTGGTAGGCCCAAGAAGACCAGCTCTGCTGATTACAGATGGATTCTCATCTTCATTTTTTTTATTCTCAAAAAAAATCCCCAAATGCCTGACTGATCAGAAATACTCTTCAGGAGGCAATTGTGGATGTCAATGTCTACTCTCTGTAGAAGACTTTATAAACAGAAATACAGAGGCAATACTGTAAGATGCCTCCAAAAAGGATGCCAATACCATCCTGTCAGGTCCCATTGGGTGACTTAAGTTGAAATCAGTCAGCCCTCAGCATTTGCAACTTGGATTGCCAAATTATTCATTTGCAGGATGAAGTATTTGGAGCAAAATCATTTTGCATTATGGTGATTCCAACATTGGAGGACATTATAAACAGCTACAATAGTATTTCGGATGCATGCTTCATCAATGTGATCTAAAATTCATGATTTGATGTGTGAATCAAACTTTAAACTACACACTGATCAAAATGGAATAGCCTCCATGTTCATTGCACCGCTGTAAACATACATCTTGGAACAGGATATTTTTGTCCACAAACCAGCATTCTCCCACTTTTCACCCTGTCAAAATGTAGTTATTTTCATGTTTCCCATTTCTATGCTCCCATTTTGTCCTGCTGTAGCAGTGCGAAATGAAGAACGAGGAGATGATCAGACAGAGTCAAGTTGAAGTTCAGTAAAAGTCGTTCACTCAGACAGTCACACGCAGCTTTTTAAACCCCAAGCGTTCCAAATGGCTTGACATCAGTCGGAACCTCCCGAGCCAGTTCAATTAAGCCTTTGGTGAGACGCAACGCTGCGTTATTTGCCTCAATGATTCTATCAAGAGGTGCATAATTTAAAAAAAATCCTGACATATCAGATCATAGACATTCCCCTGTTTAGACCAACAATCCCAGTCTAAAGTTGATAGTAAAGGTGAATACCTTGTCACTGTCTTCTGTTCAGACACATGATTGATTTTTTTTTAAATAGCAGTACTGCCGGAGCTGCTGTAACAGCAGTGCAGCAGCTGGTGCAGATCTGTGGAGAGTGGAGATACAGCACTCCCGCGGGGTCCAGCCATCTAGTCTAACTGCAGGTTTTGAATGGTCTGTTAAAGGAGCCGACTGTAGTTTTATTTAAAATACTGCGACTACGGAGTGCAGAAGAGTTCCTAATTGTATCAGAGGGCTTGGATCTGGGGCTCAGAACGATGGTTTGGACTGACTGTGTGAGGCTGCATAGGCTACAAGAGCATTGGGTCGAATCCACGGACACTCAGGCACTCTGGGGGAACTCTCCTTTGCTTTTCTTTCTCTGACTGTAAGAGGTGCTTCAGGCAATTTCTGCCAATGGCGAATCTGTCCGCCTTACAGCAGACAAAAGCAATTATGTGTAATATGACACTGTTTTTATTACATGACAAGAAATTTAATCTTGAATCTTGGTCCACAGACTGATCAGCATCTGTGGCCATTTTGATTCTGCATTGGGCTCTAGCATAAACCAGAAGAAGAGTGAGGAAATTATCTTCAGTAAATGGCCTGACCATCCCCTTCACAGTCAGATCTGATTACCTGAAGATGTTGGGATCTGGTTTCGAAAGACCAAGGCGTCCAACAAAAATTGGTCAGAGTGGTCCACTAGAAATTGGGTCTGTGGGGGCATTGCTCCCTCTCAATAACAGGGAAGAGCCTGGTCAAAGGTGTACAGGGTCGTGGTCGCATAGTTACCTTCGTTGACCACCGCTGATGATATAAGCGATACAACAAGCAGAAGGAATAGAGCACATGCGCGGGTGTGTTAAGTGTCAGTATACAAGTGATGAATCTCAGATGCAGGAAGAGAAGAGTGAGAGTGTCAGGATCACCCGTGTGTCATTGAGCCAATGAGAAGGTCAGAGGAGTCTAGCTGGGTGGTGTTTGGGGAGTCGAAGACTGCAATGTTGTGTCTAGTGAGTAAAAAAAATGTCAACTTCATAGTGTGCTGAAAGAAATGAGTGAGTGTATTCTTTATTTGTTTGCAAGCTGTGGTAAATCAGTGGCATTACATGTGGCACCATGCTCCTGGAAATGACAAGATCCAATTTCTTTGAAAGATAAAATGGGATTGACCATATGGATCACAGAAAATTATTATAGAGTCAATCATCAGGAAAGACCTTTTGGTCTGATTCATCCCTCTGACCAAAAGTCTATTTAAGCTGATCCCATTTTTCTGCCTTTGGCCCACATCCCTCTCTCATGCATGAACCTGTCATGATACTTTGGGAACACTGATTGCACCTGCCTCTACCACCTCCTCTGGCAGCTTTTTTTCATCATCAATCAATCTCATCTATTTTTAACTCCCCTATCCTTAGAAAAAAGACTGACAATCAACCTTATCTGTGCCCTCTATAATTTTATAAACTTCTATAAGGTCATCCCTCAGCACCCTGCACTTCCGTGAAAACAATCCCAGAGCCAACCTTTCCAGGCAGCATCCCATTGCGTCTCTTCTGTAGACTTGCTTTGCTACTACATCCTGTCTTTAGTGTGGTGACCAGAACTGTACGTGATATTCTATGTGTGGCCGAATCAATGTCTTATACAGCTGGAACATGATGTCCTGAATCTTATACTCATTTCCTTTATCTATAAAGTCAAGCAAACTAATTGCTTTATGTATATATATATATATATATATATATATGCTAGCATCCATCTGCCACTAGTCCTCCCAACTTTCAAGCTATGTCCCTCTGTATCCTTGCTATCTAAAATCATTGTTGTCAACTAACATTTTCACATCACAGACATTCTCATCCAAGTTAGTTTATGCATGACAATTAACAAAGGTTCTACTACTGATCCCTGCAGTACACCACTGGTTCCAGATTTCCAGTCAAAAAATCAATCCTGCACACTTCCCTCTGCCAAATCATTGTTTGACCAAGTTCAGCACAATCCCACTATCAGCCACATCTTGCCCTCCACACCAAATGTTTTTGGCAGGGATCAGTCACTCTAAGATTTCCTGCTCTACACTTCCCTCCTACCCACACCTCCACTCCCTTGGGCCTTTCTTGATGTAATCACAGGAAGAACAAAACTTGTCCATACATTTTCCCTATCACATCCATCTGAGGCAAAAAACAGACATTGCAGGTGAAGTAGAGCACATTGTCCAACCTGATCTACTGCATTTGATGTAATCACTATGGTCTCCTCTACATCACATTTGACTCTACATCACTGAGACCAAACACAGATTGGGTGGCTGCTTCGCCAAATACCTATTCTCCATTTCTGGGTCTAAGCTTGAACTTCCTGCAGCCAACCAGCCAACCATTTCAACTCCCTCAACCATTCCAACACAGAGATGTCAGTCCTCTCCCTCATCTTTCATCAGGGTGAGGCCAAACATAAACTTGAAGGATTACACATCATATTCCTCCTGGACAGCCTTAAACTTAATGTCATGAACATCAATTTTCCTAATTTTAGGTAACTCACTCCTCTATGTGGTCCCAGATAATTCATCTCTTCTTCTTCTTCTCCTGTTCTTAGTATTCTCCCCTTACTGTCCCCCCTTCCCAGTGCTCACTCGTTCTTTCTCCGCCAATCTCTCCATCTCTTGCACCTTCCATCCAATAGCTATCAACTATTGCCCTTCACCATTTTCTTTCCTCTTCATTTGCATAATATCATTAATACCCTAGCAATAATGCTAAAAGACTGGAGCTACTTTACAACCATAAATCTGACACATGCTCCTGTTGCTGGCCCGATTCCAGGATGATGCTGAGGTGGGGGGGGGGGGTGGGGGACTTGTTTGTCATAGCTTTTATTGGGGAATTCCAGGGGGAGGAGTTATAGGGAAGAGGCAGGCCAGTTATACACAGAGATACAGTACTAATGGCATAACAGGATCACAGTGGTGTCACCACAATCACCTCACCCCTTTTTAATTTAGTCCCGTTAGAGGGTTCCAACCCCAAAATATTTGCTTGCCCATTTTTTGAGTGCTTCCAGCAACTCATTGTTTGTTCAAGATTCCAGTAACTGCAGCTTTTGTGTTTCCCAGTTTTTGATCCTGTTCATCAAAACACTTTGTGCCCTAACTTTCCGGGGCAGCCTACTGTATCTGACCTTATCAAAAGTCTTGCTAAATTCCATGCATACTGCCTTGCTTCAGAAATCTTCTTAAAGAACACAGATTTGCGAGGCAGGATTTCCCATGCACAAAGCCATACTTACTCCCCCAATCAATTCCTGGTTGTCTGCGCATCTATCATGATAATGCTCAGAAGCACCAAGGTATGGGCAGTGATATCCAATGATGTGCACTGGCTAGGTGGTTGTCATTTCAATAAGTTTAAGTAATGTAAATGTGACCAAGTCCTCTCATACAGAAGACCATTAGATTGGATAGGAATGAGAGTGATCCATAGAGCTCATATTCCATTATTAAACAATAACATGGTTGACCTTTTACCTCAGCACCTCTTCCCTGCACTGTCACCTTAATTCTTGATTCCCTTATTCAGCAAAAATCTATCAATCCCTGTGCAGAATATATAGTAAAGTTTAATCTTCTCTTAACAAAACACTTTCTCCTCACATCTGCCAGAACCACTGATACCATATACAAAGAGTGTGATCCCTGCTTCTGGGTTCTTCAGCCAAGGGAAACGTCACCTCCACATCCACCCTGCCAAATTTTGTAAGCATTTTCTATGTTTCAGTGAGATAACCTCTTTTTCTAAACTGTAGTTTGGTTAAATATGCTTTCATAGTGCCTGAGAAGCCTATTTTAATGTGACTGAAATATCCCAGGCCCTGATTGTGGATCACAACTGCTGACTAAGACATTCAGCCCTCAACCGGTAAACTCATTGACCAGTGATTATTAATTTCCAACCTCCCCACCATCACTCCCCCAAACTACATGGTCCCTCTGACTCAATTGCCCACTCCTCTGACATCCAACAGCAGACTCTCACCTCAACCTTGCTGCATTCATCAATCTGACTTGCCTTCTTCATTTCCCTCATCACCAGTCTCTCTTCCCTGAAGTGCATCATATTCATCTGATTCCTTTGCACAGGGAAAGACCTTCACTGGTGTATGGCTAATTTAGCAACATCTTAGGCTGCAAAAACAAACAGAACCATGGAGAACAGAGAATGTAGACACACACACTGTTCTACTGTCCAGTCCCACTGCTAACAGCTCCATACAGGCTTTAAATAGCCTGTTAAAAAAGCTGATGGTGTTTTATTTTAAAACAGCCATAAGGGGTTGCAGTTGCCAGGGGAGCAACAGACTGGTGCAGGGAACTAGTAATGGGAATAATACCCCCTGTTGAGAAGGAGAAGCAGAGAAGATGACCCTTTGGGCGGAGACCACAGTGGTGGACCAGCAAGAGGCTCTGAGGCTGAAGGACACATACAGGTGGCGGGTTGTTGGTATCTTGTGGGAAAGGAACCAAAACAGGCTACAGTCTGCTGGTAACTTGAAGTTTAAGGACTCACTTCAGGCTGCCGGCTGCTGGAGACTAGCTCATGAGAACCAAGTACCGGAACTGGGATTTGAGAGGTTGCTGAGGGTAGAAAGGGTTCCCAAAGGACCCTGGGCCCTGAAAGCTTCCTCATTGTGTCATTGGTTTGGATCTGGGCTCGAACTGCTGATGGTCTGAACTGAACTGGTCTTGTGTGTCTGCAGGAGTCCTGGAGGCAAATCCACGGACACTCAGTGACACTGAGGGAACTCTCTTTTGCTTCTCTTTCTCTGACTGTAAGGGGCATTGGGTAATGCTAAAAGCAAATCTTTGTCTGCCTTATGGCACAATAAAGGCAATTTCATTTCTGCTTTATTGCATGATGATAAATAGTATCTGATTCATCTGCCAATGCATTTTGCAAGCAGTAGACTCACAACAAAAATATAATTGTTTGCTGCCAGCACATTTCAATGCATCACGTAAAATTGAGACCCATTGCTCCAAGTAATCTTTATTTTCCTTTTCCATGCTGTTATCATTCACCAACTTATAGGTGGTCCTATTAAAGGAAGAAGCTACTTTTTCACAAGGTACAGTATGAGTGAACAAGGATCATCAATTTAAAACTGATATTAATTCAGTAAGGAAATGGATGAGGAGAGGTATCTTTAGACAAAAAGTTGCTGACACATGGAAGACTTTGTCAGAAAGATTAATTCATACGGAGATCTTTGCACTGTTTCAGAGAAAGATAGATGAAAATTTGGAGCAGAACAGCAAGGTCCTTGGGAGAAAATAATCAGTGGGATTAATTTTGGATTGCTCTGGCAAAATGCTTACACAGACAAAACATAGAATAGTTTCTAAACTGCAGGTAGGAAATGCTGCAAACTTCTCCCATGGTGCCTGCTGTACAGCTAGATGACAATCAGGAGATCCACCTTAATTTTTTAATTGGCTTGTCCCGAGAAGGACATTGGTTGTTTACAGGAAACCAATCCTATAGATTGAAGTGAACAATAACTAACATGGAACATTGAGCAGGAAGAACAGGAAGATTTCCCCATATCACATCCTCTTGCTTCAATCCAGTCACCTTGACCTCTATTTATACAGTGGAACCCTGATTTAATGCAAATCTGGATATAAGGTGATGAGCCATTGGATCCTTTTTTATTGATCTTTCCAGAATCCTGGATTGAAAGAAATAAAAAGATGATTGCAAATACAGGCATTGTACATGCATTCTTGATTTTTTTTGAAACTGGTGTTTTTTTTTGTGAACCCCGACTTAACGTTTTTTTCACGATGCGATTTTTTTTTAACACAAGCTATCGCATTGTAACAGGGTTCCACTGTACTTACAAACTTCAAAATCCCTAACCCATGACTCCAGTCCCAAATCCCTCTGCTCACAGCAATCTCTCACCTGATGACAATGGTAAACCTTATTTTTAGCTCACCTGTCTCCTCTTCAACTGGAGTGATAATTAACCTTCCCCAGAGACAGCCATCACCCTTCCCATTTGATTCCATCAATCCCTACAAACAATGCCAACAATTCCATTCAGCGCAAATGAACCTATGCCCCCACTCAGGGCAAATCCAGATATTCCAAGAGCTGCACATCCAAAAGGCACTCATAGTCCTAATGTACTGAATAATACTATTCAGAGTTACCTATGACATGTCAGACTTAGTGCATAATCTTCAGATTTCTAAACTCATAGATTTACTGCCCCTTTTTTAAAATAATTCCAGTAGGCGTGGGCAGTCGATGATGGTATTTCAAACCTTAAGAGTTGCAAAGCAGAACTCGCTTTGAAATTAATATTTGAATAGACTTATGCATGGTGTAGTGAGGCAATAATTGTTTCTACTGTGAGCTCACATTGCTTTTTTGGGTTATATTTACATTGAATAGCGCAGCACAGCTGGTGCAGGTGTCTCACAGCTCCAGATACCTGGGTTTGATTACGAACTGTGTGTATTTGGCATATTCTCCTTTTAACTCTACAGATGTTCCCGATTTACTCCCATATCACAAAAACATGTTAGCTGCTAGGTTCATTGGTAAATGCAAATTAAGCGTTATGTGGCTGGCTGCTGGAGGAATCAATAGCGTATTAACAATCAGGATTTATTCTCATATACAATTGCCCATGTATATGAGAATAAATGCCATGTTAGCTACAAGGTGCAATGCTCAATAGAATTTACTTATTCTAGGCAAAATGTATAACCCTCAATGATAACATGCACCTCTTAATACCCAGTGCGTTGACCTCGTGAGAAATTTATCTTTCAGCTTCAACCATTGAATCTTCATCCTACCTATTTGATGCTTTAAATAAGACTGGAGTTGCCTTTTAACAAATGAACGCTCTTAACTTAGAATTCCAAGTTAGCCTCCAGAGTAACCTATGGTCTATATTTAGAATAAGGTAGAAGGCCTGTTCTCTTATGTAAAATTAATTCTGTGCTGACAAAAAACCTCTTTATAGATTGGGACAAAATTATCTGTACGCTTTGTGCTGCTGCCTGGTTCTGTTTGCTCTGCAAATTACATTTCATATTAATCTGATATTCTGGAAATGAAGCTATTCAAACAAATATATAACAAAAGAGAGACCAATCATAAAATGCATGCAAACATGGGCTTCCAATAATAAAATCTGCAGAGCACAAAGGAGCTAGAGAAATTCATCAGGTCACACAGCAAACATGGAAAGCGAAGGGCAGTCGGGTCTGAGCCCTTCTTCAGGAATGCCAAAAATCAGGCAAATGCCCAATTAAAAAAGTGAGGGGGAGGGGGACAAGCAGAGGAAGGAAAGAAGGAAGATGAGAAGTGATGAAGAGAGGGCAGAGAGCTGGGGAGAAGGAAGGCGAGGGGCTGGAGCTGGGGAGATGGAGGAAAGGGACGATGAAGGAAAGGGAGTGACAGCAGGAGGGAGTTAAAATAGGAAAGATTCAGCCTTCTTTTCTGAATTTGGTTCATACCTACAGTTCAAATGCTCAAACCCATTCAACATAGTCAACAATTAGATAGGGAGTGACTTCCCATCTTTGCAAAGATAGCAGAAGAATAGAGGAGCAAGTATTGATTGTAATAAATGAGCATCTGGCCAGATGTAAAGTTTCAGTACCCATATGGACAAAAGCAGCATTGGCTTCATTGTTATCTTGGCAGCAAATTATGAATTTCACACAACGACCTGGTAATACAGCATCTACTCCATTCCCAGAATATTTCAAAGCCCTTCATAATGAGTTTTCAAACTTCTATTATGCACAACAAGGTTCTACAAAAAGAAAATTAACACCTAACTTGATGAACTGTTTTGGGTAATTTTAGCTGCATAAAACTCATTCTTCTCCTCAGTAAGTGCTTTGGATTGAATTCCAGTCTGGTGGCGTGTATAACAAGCGATTCATATATCACCATGAATTCTTTGCTCCTGCTAAAAGTTAAGCATCAGTTCGTTTTATTTCCATGTGAATCAGCAACTAAATTTAGTTTTATAATTTTTTTTAAGATAGAACCCTGATAAATGCAATATTTCACTGGACCTCTCTTTTATGCTGAATTTGTTTATGTTATGAACTCTTAATGATGTACTCATAACAAATTGTTCTACCAGATTAATTATTTGCATTGGAAAAACACAATTCCCTTCCTTCTGCAACCTCAAAGGTCGTAAAGATCTTACTTCACTTTATTTCTCATATCTCATCAATAGTTGTGACAATGTATAGTATTTGCAACATTCCTTTAAAAATTATCATTCCATTTGCTTCCTTTACCCTCTGGAAATATTTAACACATAGAGACAAGTTTGCATATGTGCAAAATACACCTGCTACAATTAAACAGTGCATTTGCCTTTCTTCATATTAGCATAAGTACATTTGTTCTTTCCCAGAGCATATGTTAATATTAAACATTGCTGTGAGATCCAATTTATTATTCCCTTCAAGGTCCTAATGTACATTTAGAACTGTGTGCTAAAATAATGTGGAGTTATAGATCAGTGGTTTGATTGAAACCAAAACATGCATGTCTAAATTACAACTGGGTTTCATTTAAAGATAAAATGTTACTCCCTTCATTTTATAGTGAAGAACAATAAAGTACTGTATGTGTCATGAAGCCAATATAATCACGAGACATTGATCTAATTGAACAACAGCCGCTGACAGGTGAGTACATTGAAAATCAAGCCAGCAAAGAATTTCCAGACCCCACAGCAAATAATTCCAACAATATACCTATTAACATATGCTTGTAGTGGCCCATGGCCATCGCCGCAGGCCAACACAGAAGACGCCGTTCGAACACGGCAATCGAGCGGGCTGCACGAAGCAGCAGCAACCTGTTCCCATAGGCCACTGCAAAATGGGCTCTGCCAGCCAATCGCCGGTGATGGATCACGAAAGGGCCAATCGGTGCCTAGGGTGGCACAAACCACACCCGTCAATGACAACTGCAGCAAAACAAGCAGATCCAGCCAATCGCCAATGGCGGGTTGTGAAGATACAATCAGAGCCTGAAGGAACACAGGTCATGCCTGTCGGCCACATGGCAACCAGGGTCTGACTGATTATATAAGAGAGTACTTAAATGTGGAACTCAAATTCTAATGACCAGCCAGATTAGAATTTCAGCTTAATATAGAATTCAAACTAAAGTTTTTAATCAGAGAATTTAAGTTTGAATTCCAATTTCAATTTAATGTAAGTAATTTAATATTAAAAATAAATAGTACTTGTAATTTTTCTTGTTAAATTACATAGTCACAAAAACCCTTAAAGGAATCTCAACTCAATTGTCTCCACTTTCTCATTATTATTGCCAATACTAAAAGAGTCGAGCCAACAAATTTATAAAACTATTGTAAAATCAGATCCAGAAAATTAATTAAAATTTGTTTGTCAATGAACGGATCAGGAAACATCCATTTCAAAGTGTCAAAAGTCGCATCGCTCAGGACAACTATTGTGGGCTTTCAAATCATCTGGCAATTGTTTTTTTTTTCATTCATTCTAAGGGATATCAACTTTACAGCTGAGCCACCATTTAATTTCCAAACACTTGTTGCCCTTGGAGAGGAGATGCTGAGTCGCCTTCTTGAACTGCTGCATTCTTTGAGGTGTGGGTATGCCGCCAACAATGAAGTGGGGAAGAAGAAACAGGATTTTGAGCCAGCGAACTTGAAGAAATGCCAATATCAAGTCAAGTTTATTGTCATCTGATTGCACAAGTACAACCCAATGAAACACCCAACCAGACATAATACAGATACAGACAAGCAATATGTATGCAGGACAAATATTCATTGACACAAATAAATAAATAAATATTGTTTTGTAAATATGAGAGTCTCAGATGGTTCGTGTGAGCAGTTCCTTTCAGCATTTTCACTCCCAGTGGGAAGAAGCTGTTCATCAGCCTGGTGGTGCTGGCTCTGATCCTCCTGTATCTTTTACCCAACAGGAACAGCTGAAGGATGCTGTGTGCAGAGTGGAAGGGGCCCTCAAAGATTTTGTGCGCCCTTTTCAGCTAACAATCCCGGTAGATCATATCGATGGGGAGGGAGGGAGACTCCAGTGATCCTTTCTGCTGCTCTTATGGTTCTTTGCATGACCTCCAATCCATTTCTTTACATCAAGTAAGGATGGTCTGTGACTTAGAGGGCAACTTCCAGGTGGCGGTGTTCGTGGCTCCTGCTGTTCTTGTCCTCCTTGCTGGTGAGGTTGTAGATTGGTGTTGAAGGATTATTGGTGAGTTCCTAATAAATTCCTTAGATGTTACAAACTGCTGCAATTGTGCATGGGTGTTGGAGAAAGTGAATGGTTGTAGATGTAGAATGGTTGGCGTAGCGGTTAGCGCAATGCTTTCACAGCGCCAGCGATTGGGACTGGTGTTGCAGACCCGTGGGTGTCTGTAAGGAGTTTATACGTTTTCCCTATGTCTGTTTCTCCAGGAGCTCATGTTTCATTCCACCCTTCACAACGTACCAGGGGTGTAGGTAAAACAGACTCATGTGCAAAAATGGCCTGTTACCTTGCTGTATGTCTCGAATCAATTTTTCTTAAAAATGCTGGGGTTAAGTTTCTGTGTCCTGTGTGTTGTGGAGTTTCTTGAATTTTGTTGAAGTTGCACCCATCCAGGCAAGCGAAAATATTCCATCACACTCCTGATTTGAGTCTGGTAGATAGCGGACTGGCTTTGAGCAGTTGTGAGAAGAGCTACTAGTCACAGGATTCCTAGTGTCTGGCCTGCTATTGTAACCATATTTATGTACATGGATACTCTAGTGCAGTTTCTAGTCAATGATAACCCCCAGAATATTGTTAGTGGGGGATTCAGTGATGCTAATACCATTGAATGTCAGGGGGTGGTAGCTAGATTTTCTCATGTTAGGAAACATCATTGCTTGTGTGGCACATTGTTACTTAACACCTATTAGCTCAGGCCCAAGTTTCATTCAGGTTTTGATGCATTTGGTTGTGAACTGCTTCATCTGAGGAGACACTAAACATTGTGCAATCATTTGAACATTCTACTTCTGAAGTCACAATTGGAAAAAAAAGGCCATAAATGAAGCTGCTAAAGAAGGCTGGGCCCAGAGATGTCCTGTGGCTGAGACCTTCCAACCATCTTCCTTTTGCTTGGTATGATTCTAATCTGCAGCAGTTTTCTGCCTGATCCCCATTCACCAGTGTAGTTAGGCCTCCTTGAAGCTATCAAATACTGACTTGAGGTTGTAGCGTTATCGATCAACCACATTAGACAGAGATTTGCGTTTAATAGGCTTTAATCACCTTAAGACATCTCACTTGTTGCTGGCCCAGTTCCAAGGCAGGTTCTGAGGGAGGAGTTCAGGGGTAACAGTCTCTATGGAGATTTCCGTGGAGAGGTGTCACAAGTGCAGGGAGCTGGCCCCTACAGTACATTCATGCAGACAGTGCTAAAAGCTATACCCACCACAATCACCCCTTCTTTTAAATCAAAGTTTGGCGGGGTGAAGTGATTCAATGTCCATTACAGGTTCAGCCTGTCCGGTGGTCTCGTCTGTCATTGCAACCATCATAAGGTTTGGTGTGGCTCAGCCACTGGCTCCTGGGCAGTGTCTTGCGCGACAGGCTGTGCCTCTGGTGGCTTGGGGGAGCGGGGGTTGCTTGGTCTGGGGATTTGGCGGGTTGCCAGGCGCAATTAGTGGGGCCAGGTGGCTGGGGTTACCATGAGGGGATATTGATTGGTTGGTCAAGAGTCCCCTCCATGCTCCAGGAAACCGTGTCCTGCTGCTCATCCTGGTACTCCATGTAAGCATATTTGGAGTTTGCATTCAGGAGGTGGACCTTCTCAACCAGAGGGTCAGTCTTGTGGCATCTGATATGCCTTCGGAGCAGTACGGGCCCAGGGGTCATCAGCCAGGATGGCAGTGTGGTTCCCGACGCCAACTTCCTGGGAAAGGTAAAGAGCCTTTCATGCGGTGTTGCATTAGTGGCAGTGAAAAAGAGGGACCTGGTGGTATGGAACGTCTCAGGGAGGACATTGCCACTGGGAGATGGGCAGGCCTTTTGAGCTGAGGGCTAGAAAGACTGCCTTGCAGATGGTGGCATTCTCCCTTTCTATCTGGCCATTCTCCCAGGTCCAGCTCATGGCCATGCCTTTGGCCAGCAGATACTGGCACAACTCCTCACTCATAAACGAGGATCAACGGTCACTATGGATATTGCAGATGTGTCCGAACATAGTGAATATGCTGCCTAGTGACTTTATGACTGTGGCCGTGGTCATGTCTGGGCAGGATATGGCGAAAGAGAAGTGGAAGTATTCATCAATGATATTTATGAAGTATACATTCCTGTTGATGGAAGGGAGGAGACCTTTAAATCCATACTCAGGCTTTCAAAAGGGTGGGTGGCTTACATCAGGTGAGTTTTGTCTGAACAATAGAATTGAGGTTTACTCTCGGTGCAAACTGGGCTTCTCCGGGTCAGCTCCCCGATATCCTTAACCGATTAAGGGAGGTTGCAAGCTCTAATGAAGTGGTAGAGCCTGGTGACCCCAGGGGGATAGAGGTTGTTGTGGAGGACTTGGTTGGGGTCCAACTGCACGTTGACACATGTCCACCCGGACATGGCATCGGAAGACTTGTTGAGCTTCCTGGGCTGGGGTACAAGATCTCGTAGATGTAGGTGAACAGTTCAGTTTTCCACCTCAGGATCTTGTTGTTCTTAATTTTTCACCACAGTTTGTTATTGAACATAAAGGCGACATTGGTCAGTCAGCAGGGTGAATGGTTTGCTGGCCAGTTAGTGCCTCCAGTAGCGCACAGTTTCCACTATAGCCAGAGCCTCCTTTTCGATGGCTGAATGCCAAAGTTCTGGACTCTGGAGGGTTTGGGAAAAGAAAGCCACTGGCCTGCCCATTTGGTTGAGTGTGGCAGCCAGGGCAAAGTTGGATGCATCACTCTCCAAATGAAGGAGTGGATTCATCCACAGCATGCATCGTTGCCTTGGCAATGTCGCTCTTGATGCTGGTGAACACCCTTGGTCTTCTGCTGACAAAGGAAAGGTGGTTGATTTCACCATGAGGTGGGTTTTGTCTGTGTAATTGTGGACCCACTGGGCGTAATAAAAAAAGAACCCCAAGCATCTTTTCAGGGCCTTGAGGGTATGGGGCAATGGGAACTCCAGCAGGGGCTGCATGCAGTCCGGGTCAGGCCCAGTGATGCCATTCTCCACCAAGCAACCAAGGGTGTCCAGCCGTAAAGTACTGAACACGCAATTTTTTTGGTTGTATGTGAGGTTGAGGCTTTTGGCCGTCTGGAGAATTCTCTGTAGATTACCGTCATGATCCTTCTGCTCATGGCCGCAGAGGATCACATTGTCCAGGTGGAGACATGTGGCCTTTAGCCCATAGTCATCCACTATCTGGTTCATCTCCCTCTGTTAGACAGAGACTCCACTGCTGACCCTGTAGAGGACCTGTAAGAAGTGGTAGAGGCAGCTGTCAACCTCAAAGGAAGTGTGCAGTGGGTAAGGAGTTGTTCGTTGGCTGAAGAGTTCAATGGTTGAGAAGACCTGGTACTGGGCGTTCACCATGCGGGCAATGCATGGGAGTGGGTGGGCATCGAGCTGGGTGAAATGGTTTATGGTCTGGCTTTAGTCAATGATCATGTGGTGTTTCTCTCTGCTCTTAACAACCACCACCTGTGGCCTCCAGGGGCTAGTGCTGGGTTCTATGATCTCTTCTGCCAGAAGCCATTTCTGTTTTGATGAAGGCTCTGTCCCCAGGGCAGTATCGTCTGCTCTTGGAGGTGACAGGCTTGCAGATAGGAGTGAGGTTCTTGAACAGGGGAGGCGGTGAGACTGCAGGTCATGTTCGAAGGGGAGGTCGGGTGGTTAAAAAAATGGTAGTTGTGGACCATGAGGGAGAAGTGTGCCCCCATCAAACTGCATTTGGACCCTCTTGAGCTGACACTGGAAGTCCAATCCCAGTATGACTGGTGTGCAGAGCTGTGGCATGATAAGGAGCTTAACTCCATGCCCCACACATTCAATGTCATGGTGCAGCTGCTGTGGGTCTCAGCCGAGTGGGATTTTGAGACCAGGAAGATTTTACACTTTGCTGAGGTTACCATGCAGGAGTAGTGCTGCACTGAGCCTGGGTGAATGAAGCTCTCCTTACTCCCTGCATCAAATAGGCAGTTCGTGATCTCAATGTTAATCATGGCCGTGGCCAGATGAGGTGGGCTGTCCTGATCCAGGGTAATCGAGGCCAATGTCTGGTCGCTGTCTGATTCACTGCTATAGAGTTGGTTTGGGGATGCCCTCCAAGATAGCTGCCCCCACGCCATGCACGTGGTGCTGCTTCTCACCCCTGGAAGTGGTGCTGTCCTGGCTTGCCATCCCCATGGTACCACCAAGCCATTCACCATGAACAGAAGTGAAGCCGGAAGTGGCATGGTCCAAGATGGTGGCCGCTGCCAGCCACACACGGCACTGCTGGAGCAAGGTTGGAACCTGCATACCTTCTTGTCTTGTCCCTTCTTCTCACAGGAGCTGGGCAGCTCATGCGGGCATGTTTCGTGTGGCCGCAGAAGTAGCACTTTGAGTGCTCAATGGTGGTGGCAATGACCTGGGACCCCACATCCCAAGATGGCAGCATCCATGCTCCCCACGTGGCAGCTACATTTCCCGAGGAGAAGACCTGTGCATTCAGCTACACTGTCTCGAGCGCTTTAGCCAGGTCGATGACTTTTTGCAGGCTTCGATCACCCTTTTCCAAGAATCTCTGTCTGATGTGATCAGACTTGAATCCAGCCACACGTGCATCAAGTATCAGTTCCTCTAAGTGGACAGTGGCAGAGACATCTCTGCAGCCACAGGCTTGCCCCAGTTCCCACTGTATTCATCCAGGTGCTTGTCGACGACTGCCCAAAAGGTACCTGGAATAGATAACATTCATCAGAGTTCAATACTGTCTTTGTGGGAGCTCTGTTACAGCCAAGTAAGTAGTGCAGTTCCTTATCATCTGAAAAACGCAGTGGCTGACCTGAGTGAAGAGTGATCTCATTTGTCTTCCTCACTCTGCACGTCGTTGTGTCTCATGAAAGCGTTGAGACAGTGCAGCCATTGATCGAATTTGATGGAGACCTCCAGATCATTAGGGTCAGTGTCCAGTTTATCTGCCCGTATTACCTTGTCCATGGCCCAAGATTTGATTAAATTGTAGTACTATCGATTAACCACATTAGACAGAGAGTCATGATTAATAGGCTTCAATGACCTTAAGACATCAACACATCTCATATGTGCCTGGTTCCAAGGCAGGTACTGAAGGAGGAGTTTGAGTATAGCAGCCTTTATGGAGATTTCCAAGGGAAGGAGTCCAGGTGCAGGGGGAAGGCCAGCCCATACAGTACATTCATACAGACAGTGATAATAGCTATACAGTGGTTCCATCATAGAGGTCAAGAACAGCTTTTCTGTCTTTGCTTCTGCAAGTTAGCTCCTCTGTCCATGGTTGACCAAGAGTTCAGAAGCTGAGTGACTTTGCCTGAATCCCATCTGAGCTTCTGTACATATGTTCTGGCTAAGCAAATTCTATTTGATAGCCCTATCAATGATCTCTTCCTTTACTTGCCTGGTGATTGAGGTAATAAGCTGGGTAGGACTTTTTCTGTTATATATTGTGGGCAGGACACAACTAGGCTATCTTCCACATTATCAGCGTGATGGCTGTGTTACAGCTGTACTGCATTAGCTAGGCCAAGAGTGCAGCAATTCCTCAATTCTATTGCTGGAATGTTGTCCATGTCCAATGCTACATCTATTGCCTTTAGCTGTTTCTCAATATCAAGTGGTGTGAATTGAATTGGCTGGAATCTATCATTCTGAGGACCACTGGAGGAGGCCAAGATAGATCATCTACTCAGCACCAGCTGAAAATTTCTCTTTTGCACTGATATACTGTGTTCCCCAATCATTGAGAAAAGAGAACATTTATGGAGCCTTCTCCTCCATTGAATGGTTCACTTGTCCACATCCATTCATGATGGGATGCGATGGGGCTGCAGAACTTCATTCTGATCCATTAGTTGTCACTTTGCCTCACTCTGTCTGTTACATGCTGCTTATGTTGCTTGGCATGGACATGGTCCTTTCTTGAGGCTTCACCAGGTTGGTCCCTGGTGCTGAACCTGCCATCCCTTCCTGTACTCTTCAGTCAACTAGCATTGATCTCCTGGCTTGATGGTTATGGAAAAAAAAGTTATGCTCTGAGTTGTGATTGAGGATAAATCTGTTGCTGCAGGTGGCCCACAGCACCTTTGGGATCCCCTTCCTGAAGCTGCTAGATCTGTTCATAGTTTTCCCATTAAAATGGCGCTGGTACTGCATGCCACAATGAAGGCACATTTTCATCTCCACAAGAACTGTGCAGAAGTCTACCATGGCCAAGCATAATAGTAGTTATTACTCCAGTAAATTTTATTTTTCTCGGTGACTCAAGGCACTTGATTTTGAACAATCAATCAGACATATGTATCAAATGGGCTAAGACTTGGTTTTATTGTAAAACTATGAAACCAAGTCAGCTATAAATATTGCATCAGGAATCTTCCTCCCATTCTCTTGAAAACCTGACTTGACCAATATTATCATTTTCCCAGGCCTTCCCATCTTGACTTTTGCTATTGGTGCCAGAGGCCAGTCTAAATATTGGGTTTTTTTTCAATTGGTCTCAAGCAGTTCCCAACCACATCTACATCTTGCCCCTTCCACAATTCTAAAGCCCCTCCAGGCTACTGATATACAGAAAAATCTTTCATTCTAACCTTATAAAGTGTCCCATGATACCAAGAGAAGGTTTGTTGTGTCATTTGATAATGGTAATAAGTTTTTGGTCATATGCATAAGTACAATGTACACATGCACTAAAATTATTTTTTTTTTGCTGCAGACAGGTACATAAACTACAATGGTATATACTAAATAACCCGAGGACTGAAAAATATCATAATTCTTAAAGATAAATAGATACATCAATATATACCATTACAATTAGTGCAAGAAAAACAATGATGTTTCAATTCTACATACAGATTATTTTAGTGGTCCCAGAGTGAGGGTAGTAAGGTGAGATTCAACAGCCTGATTGCTATCGAATGAAACCTGAATCTAATCTAGTTTGGTTCAATAAAATAAAAATCTGGATGTATGTACAATGGATGGAGATCAATGTTTTAATTTTCCCATCAGGAGATATAGAATAAAATGACCTCTTCATCTTTGAAACCATTTAGATGTATTACATAGGTTTTTCACAACCCATTTTGATCTACTGTAACCAACATGCCAACATACCTGTAAAATAGTCATCCGAACTTTATTTATCAAAATTAGCAAATCTGTTTGCCATCTTTTCCACCCATCTCACACATAAAATTTCTTTGGCACTTTCTGTACTCACTTCAACCATAATGGACTTTACCCTGTTTAAAAAAAAACCCTTTTTCTATTACATCCCATCAACATTTGAGACATTCTTCACATCCCACCTACCATGTGCTAGTGCAGTTAGGCATCCAATTACAGTAAATTGTTCAGGCTCCACCATTCCTTGCCAAAACTTTCCTGACACTTATTGTTGGGCTGTGCTTAATCTCTCTGTTTCCATCTCCCCTCTAATTTCTTCTCTCCTCTCTCCCTTTCCCCTCATCCTCTCATTTTCACCCTTCTGCCTTGCTTCCTTCCCTTTCTTCCTCCTAGTTAATTTAATTCAATCTTACTAATAGTGTGATATCAATAAAAATGCTGCATAGAAAGATCAGTTGAAGCTAATCAAACTAATTTTACTGTGAAGTAAACACAGGTGGAAGAGCTCACATATCAGGTCATTCAAAGCCTGTATGTTTGCTCAGATTACTCCATATCCCACCCTTAAGAAATTATTTGACTAATGAATCTATGCTTAGTCTTCCGGTAAACAAATGCCTGGTTCAAAGCATCAAATGACATAAAGCCACACAGGCCAATTTCCAGTAAAATATCATCTCACCCTTAACAACAAGAGAAATTATTTAAGTATGAAAGAGAACCATGAAGAATGACAAGGATTTTATCCACAGTAAAAAAAAACATATTTCTCCTTGGCCAAATGGGTCCGAACATTTGCATTTAATTCAGACTAACATATGAGAGCACAGTATGTAAATCAATAATTCATGGCAGTTTAATAAGTCAACTTTGCTATTTTTAGGTGAATGAATTTTATAATGGCAACTTCTTGAGTAGAGGGCAGTGAAATTATTGATCACTGGAAACAACTCATTCTCTCATACCTCTGTTTTGGGTGTTGATCTGCTTGTGCTTTTGTACACAAAATGAAAACCCTAATATTCTATGAGTAACTGAATGTGAGGCCATCATAGAATCCTTAAACTAATTATGCAAACATTATTATTGGAGATGTTCTGAATTTAAAAGAAATGAATGATGTAACATCTTTCATTTTGTTATGGTGAAAGTGAAAAAAAATTTCTTTAAGAAACAAGCACAGATACGGAAGCATGTGATCACCAATATAACCATATAATCAGACCGCAATCTGCCTATTTAATTAGCTATCTACCGACAAGCTCCTCCTGCAATCTTCCGGTGACTAAGTGCTCTATTTTTTTCCATGCAATCATGTTTCGTTTCATAAATTCTGTTGAGTTAGTCTAAAATAAGCTTGTGACTTGGGAATTGTATAGTGGAAATTAATTTAAATTTCCATTCTATGCAATGCTGAGTTTGCAAATAAGGCGAGCTGCATTATAATGTAAATCACCGCATGATGCGCTGAGTGATTCAGCAAGAAGGGCAGTAATGCTGAGAGCTCATTGAAGAGCCCGAAGTTGAAAATGCTTTGGATCAGTTAAACTGTTGTGTCCTGTGGTCTAGGAAGATTGTACAAGCCTTAGGAGACTGGAGGCTACATCTTCTCATTTCTGTGAAAAATGATATTAGAAGTATGTTTCCTTCTGGCAACATCAGTTTTAAGACTTTACTAGACCAATTCCAAAGAATGCACTAGACGGATCCTTCCTCTCACTTTCAACTCAGTGGTTCTCAACCTTTTTCTTTCCACTCACATACTACTTTAAGTATTCCCTATGCCATAGGTGCTCTGTAATTATTAAGGTGGTATGTAGGTGGACAGAAAAAGTTTGAAAACCGTTGTTTTAATCGTACCGCATTGACTCGTTATGTGCACGGTTTCATAACTCCAAAGGAAATGGGCCAATAACAATTTTTCTCAAGCAAAATATTTCAGTAACAATTGGGTCTAGAGCAATGATTTTCAACCTTCCCTCCCCACTCACATGCACCTTCAACAATCCCTTACTAATCACAGAGTGCTGATGGCATAGGGATTACTTAAAGTGGTATGTCAGTGGAAAGAAAAAGATTGAGAACCACTGCTCTAACTGTTAAGACTGTTGATGCAGTATGTTCTCTTGCCAAGAGCCCAATGATACAATTCTTGAATTACCATGTGGTTCCAGACTAATTATAAACAAAGATACAACTGAACATAATATATCATTTTTGTCATGACGGAAGGAACAATGAAAATGTTTCAATTTAGCTTGGTATTGTACATTAATCATGAGAAAAATTTAATGACTAAACAAACTGCACAGGTGTAAGAATCTCACACAGAACATTGTTAATATAATTCTTCCAAAAAAATCAATGCGTTGTAGAACATGATTACATAAACCTGGTTTCATCCAGTTTGTATAAAGATAATAGCATATAAAAGCTACCTTTTGCTACAAAATAGTACAATCGGTCATTCGGCACAAACTTCAATGCAGCGTATTTACGATGCCATGATTGAAGCAAAAATAATATTTTCTGTTGCAAACAATTCAAGAAAATGTTTTAAACAAATTCAAGTGTGATTCTAAATGCAGTGATGAGGGGGAGTGCAGTCAGCTCCTAGTTATCCAGAGGTATGGAATAGTGTTCTTCCATGAGTAATAAAGAAACAGGAATAATGCAAAACACACCAAGAGATATACTGCCTATAGCAGATCAAGACCCTGCACCAGGACTGAAATGGAAGATAGCCAGTCTAAAGAGGTGAGGGGGAGGGATGAGGCAGGGCATGGCAGGTGAAAGGTAGAACCAGATAAGTTGGGCAGATGGAGCCACTTTGGGAGACAATGGCTGTCAGTGAAATCAGTGTATTATGACCAGAAAATTAGTGGGTGCTGGCTGAACTGAGATGATGCACGATGGATAACAGTGGGCACAGAGCTCTAAACATGTACAAGCAAACAAAAAATTTACAATGTAAGGACAAGTTAGCAATGCATCTTGGGTAGACCATCATACATTTACAGATCAAATATTGGTGAACCCACTTTAGAAGTGAGTGAAAATAGATAGATTTAGATTGATTTTTGAAGACGAGGGAAATTAAAGGTTATAGGAAATGGACAAGTAAGTTGAGGTGAGTCCACAGATAGATCAGCCGTAATCTTATTGAATGGCAGAGCAGGCTTTATGGGCCAGATGGCCTACTCCTGCACCTATTTCTTATCTTCTCATGAAAATACTGAAAATCTAAATTTAAAAGGGAAGATCTTCTTGTTACACATGAGGTTGGTCAATGTTGAGAAATGTAAAATCAGTTGAATTTCTTGATGTAGTTTAGGTTGTTCTTTGATGTTAATTATAGTTATTGCTAAAATTTTTAAATTTAGACAGACCAGCACAGTAACAGGCCATTTCAGCCCACAAATCCATGCTGTCCAATTTACATGCAATTAACAAACACCCCAGTATATTTTGAATGGTGGGATGAATCCAGAGTCTCCAGGGAAAACCCATGCAGACATAATGAGTACATAAAACTCCTTACAGACAATCCCCAGTATAGAACTTCTGATCAATGGGGTTGTTCAGTAATTTGAGCAGTTGTGAGTTGCCATTTTATCATGAGAAATAATTCTGATTGGTATAATTTCCTTCTTGATTGACCTCCAGTGTTAATCACTGTCAAAAATAATCTGAAAAGCTTCATTTTAATAGGCAGTTTAATGCTAATAGATGTTAAAGAAAAACCATTCTTCATTGCTGAGATCACATAACATGTTCATCCCAGCAAAAGAGAATGCAAAGCTTGTCAAATTCTGGTATTTCAGGAAATGGTCCCTTAAAAGGAAACTGTTTAGTTTTTGATTATTGTGACCAATGTTTAAAAGATGGTTGTAAAAAACATGAAAATCTGCAGATACCATGCTTGAAGTAAAAACACAATTCTGGGGAAACTCAGCAGGTGATACAGAGGGAAACTGTGTACCTGCAGGAAGAGCACTGAAGGACAAGGCAACAACTGGCCGGCTGTCAATCAGCTGACCTGAATGGACCAAGCCCCACCCAGTCGGCTGTCAATCATCCTCCGGGATATAAGCTACATCTGGCCCCTCAAGGTCAGTCTCAAAGTCGGCACAGCTCCTCTCACAGCCAGCTCTGTGGAAGTTTGTGGAATAAAGCCTGTTGAACAGCCTTTCTGTTTTGTGCCTGCCTTGATAGCGTATCACAAACAGTGTACTTTATGTAGCAAAGATAAAGATGAATAACCAACTTTTCAGACTTGAGCCATTCATCAAAGTATGAACAAAATGTGGCAGCCACCCAAACAAAATGGAAGGGGGGTAGGGTCAAGGGAAGAGCACAGTCCCACAGGCAGAAGGTAATAGATGGATAAAGGAGGGAGAGCACACCAGTAAACAAAGGGAGGGGGGATGGTTCGTGTATGAAGAGGCTAAATATACAGAAGTATATCTGGATCCAAAAGATTGACAGATAGACACTTGGACCTGTTCAATATCTGTCACTTGATAGTTTTCTTCAACAGGTTTCTCTGTCTCCCCATTAAATACTGGAAAGTATGGGGACATTAAAGAATGTTGGATTCCATTTTTAAATAAAAGTAATATAATGAACTATGTCAAACTGAACAACAGGTCATTGGAAATCAGTTCCTCAGGTGGACCTTGAAAAATTGGCATCAAAGATTCTATGGCCCATTCTGTAGAGTTACGTGACCTGAACATCAACTCTTCTGCCCACAGCACAAATTATTGACTTGCTGGAAAGACAAACTCACCACCTACATACATCAACTTAAGAAAAGGAAAGCAGAAAAATAGTCTGCAGTCCTAACACCAAACTGTACTTCATAGACCTTTGATCTCTGGATGAATCCCAAAGCAATACATATAATCCTTAGCTATTACTTTCATTTGAACAACTTCCATATCCTTCTTTATGTGTGCTCTTATTGAAGTGAAATATCACCACTTAGGTGAAATATCACCTCTTCTCCAGATAAAATGACAAAGGATTACATAAGGAATAATGCACAAAAACAGACTATTTAGCCTAACTTTGTTAGTGTTTATCTTTCACTTGATGGCCGCATTACCTCACCTAAATCTAAAACACTATATTCCATTCTCCCTCGTATCTGTGTCTATCCGGACCTGAAATAGATCAGTACTCCTTATGATGGTCTGTTTCCAACTCACTCCACACTTTGAACAAAGAAGTTTTTAAAAAAATCCCCGTCTTATTGACTTCCATATATAGATCGTCTTCATTCATGGTCTTCTGTAAATATTTTATCTTCATCCACTTCATCAGAACCCTTTATACTTTAATACATCTCCTTCAGTACAAAATTAACTTTCTTTTCATTAAACTACTAGTCTGACCATCCATTTCCCAATAAGCATATTCTTACATTTTGAATGTCACCTTAGTGACCTTAGTGATAGTACAGACCTATCACCAATGTATATAGTTACAGTATCTCGAGTGTAATGACTGGGCTTACAGCGATTGGCTGAGAGCTTAGCCACGCCTACTGTCTGGGCCTTAAAGGGTTGTGTCCCTAGCCAGGTCGGATCATTCCGGACTGGTCGGCCACTTGTGAAGAGCTCCTGTCTTTTGCTAATAACAGCCTTGGTGGATCAACAAGTCTTTGGTTCTTTCGACGAGCTCTACAACCTTTTCACCCTCACTTGTGGCTCTAGACTCCTTTTATAGTATGGTAACCAGACCATGAGTGGAATAACCAGCATTTGATTCATGTTGACCATATCTAAATTTTAATCTATATTTCTTATAATTATGTGCACCTATGGAACACTTGTCAGGATTGGTGTATATTTTGATTTAATATGACCTCATTATTCCTTCTACTTAAATATGCAAAGTCACATTTATCCTTATTTGACTTTAGGCTTTTTTTTTTAGCCATCCTGTAAGTTTAATGCTCCTCTGGCCTATATTTTGTGGCTATCCTTCTCAATATTGACCATCATCCACAAATTTATAAATTTATGAATTATGCACGGAGCCACCTCTTGCTCCCTCGTTCTGCTTTTAGTTCCCTGGCTCAGCATTTTCTAATGTTATTTACTTGTCTTTTGTGAGCTACATTTTTCAAGGTCTTTGGAAATCTGGATGAAAATACTTCTGCAGCATGTGTATTCCTTAATATTTCTGTTAACTTCTAAGTATTCAAAGATTGGTCAAAATTAGAATTCAATCTTATTCTTTTCATCTCCTGATGTTCTTCAGTTCTGTGCTTCAGAAAGAATTTAATTATTCTTCCTAAAATGGTTTCAAAACAAAACTAAAGATGCAGATTATGACTAGTCATTTTAGAAGACTGGAAATCATGGAAATGCTCATCAGGTCATTCAGCAAGTGTATGGAAAGAAACAGAGTTGATGGTTCAGGCCAAAGAGGCAGAATTAGTGGAAATGGAAATCATGTCTGATAAAGAGTCTTTTACCTGAAAAGTTAGCACCGTTTCTCTTTCCAAAGAGAACGATGTTGATGGCCTGGCTGATCATTCCCTGGTTCCATTCTTTTCCCCTTTTTAAATATGTATTAATGTTAGTCACCCACCTCTCCTCTAGCATAACACCTTCTATTTACAAATGGTCAAATAGTGTACACGTAGCAATGTAACTACTGTCTTGTTCTTAAATTCTTCTAAAATGCACGGATGACATCCACCTAGTCCACTTTTCCTCTGAGTTTAATTAAGATACTAAATACTTTCTACTTTTCCTATTATAAATACATTTAATTGCTTTAATCATCATCCAATATTATGTTCACCTGTTCATGCTTCACAGTAAATTACTTCATTACATATTTCTGCAACTTCCCTCTCATGCTATTCATCCCAAATGGCCCTCATGACATCCAAAACTTCCTTTACTTAAATGCTGCAATTTTACAGTATCTTCCTATTTACGTTCCTTTCCAACTTTCTTTTAAGTCCATGAAAAAAACTTGTGCAAACCTTATTTATTTGTCATTTGTGCTACCAAAGCAATAGATTTTTGCCCAGTCATCATGACGTGGTATAGTCACTTCTTCCCCTTCAGTGCCTGTCATCTCACGTAATTGGAAACAATCATTGGTGGGCTCCTCATCGTGTTCTGGGCTGTAAGGGTTAAAATGCAAGTTACAAGGAAAGTCTGCCAGCAGCCAGTAGACATAAATCATCCCATCTCCTAGTAACATTTTTCTTCAAGGTTATATCTAGTTTTCTCTGCATGTTTGAGATAAATGTTTCAGTTTGATTTCTTCGTTTTACAAACGTGCAGATATTAGAAGAGTTCCAACAACTTTTGTTGACTGTTTAACCATAGTTTTTAGTGCTGTCTAACAAAGTTTTAATGGGTTGTAATAATGTAGTAACTGACATTTAACAAGCAGTGAAAAATTCAACTTTAGTATGGATTTCTTTGAATGAGTCATAGACAACAATGATCTTTTAATTTCTGCAAGCAATTATAAAGGTAACAAATTTTAGTCAATAAAAGATGGAATTTAAGACAGAAGAAAGTTGAAACTTGGATTTGGAATTTGAACTGGATTGATTGGGCTCTATTTAGAGAATCTCAAAGAAAGAGACACAAGCATCAACAGGATTACCAAGGCCATGAAGAAGCAGTAAGCCTTACTAAAAGGTTCCTCCTCTGTGTTTATTGCAAGTTAGAACACAGTTTGGAGAAACTGCCACTTGTCCATTGAGGTCTGTTTTGGTTTTGTTGTGAATGTTTGATGTCTGAATACAATGATAGGCTGCATGGATAATACGGCAGCTGTCACAGGGGCTGCTGCCCTTAAGGAGCTATGTCTCACAAAGATGAAGAAATTGGAATTTAAAGAAGAATTGCAAAGGCAGCAATTGGGTTCAAGTGGAATCAAAGCTAGTCTTCAAGCAAGACTGAATGAGGAAATAGAAAAGCAGAAGGTTTCAGCTGCTGGGGAAACCAGCCATTTGGAAGTGTTTGAAGGTGTGCCACAAGATGGTGGTGTGGAGAATGGGCAATCCAAAATGGAGATAAAGTCAAATATTAAGGCAACATCTGACATACAGGATAACTTGCAACCAGAAGATAATGTGTCAAATACAGGAAGCAGGAGATGCAAGAGGAGTTCTAGAACAAGCTCCAGTGTTTCAACTACTGCATCTACGCGTGTAAAGGTTCAAGCTGATAAGGTAGCTCTTAAAGGGAAAAAAGAATTGCTTCAAAATAAATTTGACTTAGAAGAGCAGAAAAGGCAGCTAAAGAGGTAAAAGGAGCAGCAATTGCTTCAAGATAGATATGCCTTTCAAGAGCGGGAGGATCAGTTAAGGAGGAAAAAGGAGCTGCAGGATCTGGACACAGAAATTGCAATTAATCAGGCAAGGTCAAAGGCACTAGAAGGCTCAGAGGTATCTGGTACTTGAAGTAAATTATCTAAAGTGTCTGACGCTGTGGAGTTACATTTGGAGGAAGGACATCAGAAAAGGAAAATACTAAATACCAAGGCTGAGTCAGTGCCATGGTTACTAGATGTGCATGGTACCAAACTAAACAGGTTAAGGCACGGTGGTGCCAGATCTCAAACCCCAATAATGACCCCATTGGACAGAGATGTGAGCCTAATGTCATCTTATGAAACGGAATACCACCCACTCCCAGTAGATAATAGAAATATGGGTGAATAAAGTAACTCACACAAGTATGACAAGGCAAGATGAAATGATTGCTTCGTGAATTCAGTTACAGACTCTCTCTTCTCCGCCCAAGACCAAGATTCCAGTTTTTGATGACGACCTACTTCAAATCCAAGTATTTATGAAAAATTTTGAATGCAGTATTGCAATTAAGAGCTGGACAACCACAAGATCTTGTAAAGAGTTGCCAGCATTAGGGTCCAAATGAAGGATACCAAAAGGCTAAGTTCTTACTAAAGAAGCATTTTGGCAACAAGCATATAATTTCTACAGCTTATATACAGAAGGCTCTTTCATGGTAGTCAATAAGACCAGATGACATGAAGAATATACAAGCTTACACCTTCTTTTAAGAGGATGTTACAATGTCATGACAGAGATTGGCCATCTTCGAGAGCTTAACATATCTACTATTATGCTAATCATTGTAAATAATTTACCCTTCTGGATGAGAGAACTATAGAGAAGTCAAGTTGTTGAATATCAGAAAAAATGTGAAGTGGCTACTTATAAGATTTGGTGGAGTTCATTGAAGGGCAAGTGGGTGTCATCACAGATCCAATGTCTGGAAAGATCAAAGACACTTAAACAGTTAGTAAAGAAGTTGAGAGGTCCAAATCATACCCTCAACAAACATTTTTAAAAATGTACAGTTGCCACCTCACTGGCAGTGCAGGATAAAGAAATTAAGGAAAATGAAAGTTTGCCTGTTGTGAAGAAATGTTTTGTTCTGTAATGACAAGCGTGATTTGGAAATATGTGTAGAGATGGAAAAGAAGACGCATAGTGAGAAAATTGCGTTTTTGAAGGAAAATGTAGTATATTTTGGCTGTCTGTGTAAAGGGCAAGTTCACAAAAATTGCAAAAAGTGACTCAGCTGTCAAAAGCATATCTCGAAATGCTACATATCTTCCAGTAGAAAAGGGAAAAGGAACAAACAACAAGAAAAGAAGCAGGATGAAAACAGTGCTGAAGGCCTTGGTATTGGCAAGTGGACTTTCTGGGACAGAAGAGAACAATTTCAAACTTTTGATAATACCTGTGCAGGTCAAGGTCAAAAAAAGGAAGTGCAATAGTGCATACTTGACCCAGGAAGCACTGTGTCATTTTGTCATTAAGGAGTCTTAACTAGATTCTGCAAAGAATCTGTCATCTTTACTGCAGATATTCCACCAGGTGAAGATACCAAATGAAGACCGTGATTTGTTATAATTCCTTTGGTGGCTTGATGGAGACTACGGTCAGAACATGGTGGAATACAGAATGACAGGGCATCTATTTGGAGTGACTTCATCATCGTGCCAATTTTGTCCTTAGGAAGTGTGCTGAGGACAATATGCAACAATTTAACTCTCAAGCTATAAGCACCATCAAGAATAATTTTTATGTGGATGTTTGTCTCACTTCTGCAGCTACAGTTAAAGAAGCAATAGCTCTCTATCATGAGTTAAGAATGATCTACAACAAAGAAGGATGTTTTACTTGCCATATGGACAAGTAGCAGTCGAAAGGTATCGGCTGCCATGCCTGAAAGAGAAAGGGCAAAATAATTGAAGGATTTGGACTTAAAACCATGACAACCTTCCTGTTGAGAGGGTAGTAAGTGTACAATAGTGTGTTCAGTGTGACATCTTTAAGTTCAAAATCACTTTGAAGGACTGACCTCTCACAAGATGGGGGGATTCTATTAACAGTCAGTTCGATATATGAACCAGTCGTCCTGACTGCCAAGAAGATCCTGCAAAATTTGTGTAGGAAGAGGAGTGGTTGGGATGATGAGATACCAGAATCCATTGTACAGGAATGGTCGTGTTGGATTCAGGATCTCCATGAGCTGTAAGACTTCAAGATTGCCAGATGCTTCAAACCCACAAATTTTGGAATTGTAATATCGGCTCAATTGCATCAATTTCATGATGTATGTGAAGGCAGTTACGGGACTGCATAACAACAAGGATCAGTGCATTGTGGATTTGCAATGGGAAAGCCCAGAGTGGTCCCATTGAAACCAGTCACTCTCCCACAAATCGAAATGACGGCTGCTACCATGGTGAGCAGAATGAACACAGTGTTGAAAAGAGAGTTGCAGATGAAACTAACAGATTCTATATTTGGGACCGAGAGCACCTCTGTTCTCAAATACATCAACAATAAAACCACAAGGCTTCAAAATTTCATGGCTAACAGAATCACTGAAATTGATAAAGTCAATACATTGGAGATATGTTAATGCAATTAACAATCCTCCCCCAATCTGGCTATCTGGCTGCCTGAGGTTTAAAAGTCAAGCCTTTTCTGAAGAATTTAATGTGGGTGTCAGGAATTTCTTCTGCAACCTCAAATGGACTGGCCTCAAAATCCTGATAAAATAAATTTTACCAGAAGACCCTGAAATTAAAAGTAAGACTGCAAATGCTGTTCAGATAATAT
Organism: Narcine bancroftii; assembly: GCF_036971445.1. Lineage (NCBI taxonomy): Eukaryota > Metazoa > Chordata > Chondrichthyes > Torpediniformes > Narcinidae > Narcine > Narcine bancroftii. The sequence goes on from NC_091472.1 coordinate 290,550,781, forward strand.
CTGAACAAATAATACGGTTACCCATTTAATCCATTACTTCTTATCCTGGAATCATTTGAAAAAGGCAACAGGAGTGACAGAAATGGTTTAAAATGAGACACAATTTCATGACAGGGGATGCCATGAATCATCTTAGGCAATACCTCAAAATTCCTGGGGTTTTTTTTACATTTTTTATTTTTCACACTATAAACCATATAGATCAAGATACATACATTTTCCTTCTTAAATATATACAGTGTCATTTTCTCCCCCCTTCCCTCCTCCCCTCCCTCCCTCCCTACCTCCCCTCCCATTTATTTAAAGTTCAGAAAATAAGATACATTAAACCCGTCAAACAATGTTGTCACTCAATAAAAATAAACAAGAAATTCCACTGAGTCAGTTCTTTTCATTCTCTTCTCCTTCTGTCATTTTAGGTGGTAGATGTCCACGGTAGGTTTTCTCTATTATGTTTCATGTATGGCTCCCATATTTGTTCAAATATTGTAATGTTATTTCTTAAATTATAGGTTATTTTTTCTAATGGAATACATTTATTCATTTCTATATACCATTGTTGTATTCTCAAGTTATCTTCTAATTTCCAGGCTGACATAATACATTTTTTTGCTACAGCTAGGGCTATCATAACAAATCTTTTTTGTGCACCATCCAAATCGAGTCCAAATTCTTTGTTTTTTATGTTACTTAGGAGGAAGATCTCTGGGTTTTTTGGTATATTGCTTTTTGTGATTTTATTTAATATCTGGTTTAGATCTTCCCAAAATTTTTTCACTTTCTCACATGTCCAGATTGCATGAATTGTTGTTCCCATTTCCTTTTTAAATTCCTGGTTGATGGGAAAGATTGTTGATACCATTCAGGACAAAAGAGGACTTGTATGTAAAGCTCAGATCAAGACTATAACAGACCAATTAGCAAAATCTGTCTTTTATAAGAAGCAGAAAGGTTTGATAATTGGCTTTCACTTTCTTTTGAAATTTAACTTATAACACTCCTATGTACTATGTTTGATTTTTTTCTTTGTAATGGTAATTCTTTTTGAAATAATAATTAAAGGCAGGTATTGTAAGGGTTAAAATGCAAGTTGCAAGGAAAGTCTGCAAGCAGCCAATAGATGTTGACATAAATCATGCCGTCACCTGGTAACATCTTTCTTCAAGGTTATATCTAGTTTTCTCTGCATGTTTGAGATAAATGTTCCAGTTTGATTTTCTTTGTTTTACAAAAATGCAGACACTTGAAAAGTTCTGACAACTTTTATTGACCATTTAACCATAGTTTTAGTACCATCTAACAAAGTTTTAGTGACTTGTAATAATGCAGTAACTGATATAATGTTTAATAAACCATGGAAAACTCAACTCAACTTGAGTAGATTTGTTTGAACAAGTCATAGACAACAATGGCCTTCTAATTATGTAGGGAAATAGTCATTAGAAGGGCTCTCTGAGAATCTCCCTGGAGTACAATTAGAATGGATGTGTAGCTTCCAATGGAGTCATGCTACATTATTACTCAAACATATTGTGGCTCATTGATGAGAGATTTGGACTATGTTATTTACCTTTTCTCACAGGGCAGCCTCATCATTGCCAATGTCTTGAGGCCTGTGAATTTTGGCTTCCAAATGTGCTTACAGTGCTACTCCATGGCTACTTCCTGCCATAGCAGTTTTAGTCATTCCTGTGCTCCAAATCCCAGTTATCCATGGATTTCATGCCAAAGTTGCTTTCTGTGGCTACATGACATGGCACTGTGGACAGAGAAGAAGATTTCACCATTATTGCTCTCTTTCACATGTAACCATCTCCTGGTTCACATCCCAAGGGAAGCTGCCTCACAATCTTAAATATCATCTCCATGGATATCCTGCATATTTCCTCAAATTCTTTGTATCTGGCAATTTCAGTTGAATTCTCTATTCAATTAATCCACCGTTCAAGTGACCCTACATCATCAAATCTTAAAAACCACTTGGCCAATGCTGTTCAACTGACTAATCATTTTCACTGGTCCCTTGCTTAACCTGTCTATCTCAGAGCTCTAAAATATATCTGAAACCAATATATTGAGGTGTCCCTTCAATATTTTTATATCTTCACCGGAAACTTCTTCCATGCTTTGTGTCACTTGTAAGATTATTGTTTTATTAATCTCCTCCCCAATCCCAGAGAAACCTCATGCAGTGGGTGGTGCTCTGTTCAGTGTCCTAACCAGGATCTCGATGACCTTGTTTTCTCTCAAGAAATTCTTCACTTATTCCATGACCAGATGGCTGTGATCTCTTGTCATTTTTAGGCTCACTTTTTTACCTGTCACCCTGTTCCCTGCCCTTTCCTGCCTCCTTTCCTCCATTCCCCCTCTCCCCCTCCCACCTTTTCATTCGGGCATGTGGCCTGCTGAGTTTCTCTAGCAATTTTGTGTATTCCTGTTACCTCGCCATTCTTCCATTCTCCTTCAAGCAGCTATATCCCAAACCTATTGCAATACATTATCAGAAAGGAGGAAAAAAAGGCAATGTTTCAGGTTGAAAATCCTTCATCAAAACTCCAGCAGAGATGAACCAATTGTATAAAGAGTATTTCAACCTGAAATCTTCATTCATTTCTCTTTTCATTGTTGCTACTTGGCATACTAAGTATTTACATCAGTGATTTTCAAACTGCCCCCCCCCCTAAACTTACATTCTACCTAAAGCAATCGTTATACTATAACTGTTCTGTGATTAGTAAGGTGGTATGTGAGTGGGAAGGAAACTGCTCTAGACCCAATTATTACTGAAATATTTTGCTTGAGAAAAATTGTCTTTGGCCCATCTCCTTTGGAGTTATGAAACCATGCACATCATGAGTCAATTATGTACGATTAAAACAGTGGTTTTCAAACTTTTTCTTTCCATTCACATACCACCTTAAGCAATCCCTTACTAATCACAGAGCACCAATGGCATAGGAATTGCTTAAGGTGAAATGTGAGTTTAGGGGAGCAGTTTGAAAACCACTGATTTACATAATTTTATACTTTTTCTTTTAAGTATCCAGCATTTATAATTTTGTTTTCATTATCAGTCAATGTCTAGAGGCTCCTTTGTTGGTGTTCACTAAAACAAGTAAAGAGAGGTTAAGGCTATTAATGAATCATCATTTACTGGGCACATCTGTACCTCCTTATATCAAATATCCTACCACATTGTACACACAACTCTCAAAGATAGATTCACCTTATATAATACACGAAAACTGCCAAGAGATATTGGTTTCACAATAATTTCTATTAATATAACATATCTAACATTTAAGCCTCCCTAACTGATCCAAAGGAGCAGTTTCAAACAAATTTGGTGAGAGCAACTTTAAAACTGAATTTTAAGGAACATCTGAAAGGAAAATAGGAGGCTCTAGGATTGAGGTGGTACCTAGACAATTTCAGACATACCTACCAATAATGGAATGAAGAAAATGAGGCATGAGCTAGACATGTTAGAGGTTGCATAACTGAAAAGATTTACCCCAATTAATATTGGAGGAGCCACAGAAAAAATCCAGGAACTAGTGCAGGTTTGTTAGAACATGACATGTTCAATTACATTTAGGACCAAGTTAGGATAAGGTTTGCAGTGTTTAGATATGCACAAGTTTAAGTAAGGAGTCTGGCTTTTGGAATATTTAAGTCCAAATGTAACAAATAGATGGATAAGAGATTCAACAGCAGAAAAACTGATGAGGGAGGAGAACAATGTTGTAGGAGAGAAGGTTGATGGTACTAATTTTGGAGAGAATAGAAGCTTGGACCAAAATAAAATCTGATGCTAAGTTTGAAAATGATTTGGTTCATCCTCAAATAGAGGTGCACCCTGAGGTGCACCAATGCCCACTAAATTCCATTTTCATGTTTTTTGGGTGTTAAAGTCACTGAACTAGTTTTGGAATGGAATGGATATTCATAACATTCTTATAATGCATCTCAAAGCAATGCCATAATGACAAATATGATGGCACTTGCATAGCTAACAACTCCTGCAGAGGAGGCAGATCACGGCAGCATATAACACTCCAAAGTGACAACAATACTGCTGCCATCTTGGAACTCAATGCTCAGCCAGTCAGCAGCAGGGTTCTATGTGATGTCATGTATGTACTCTGACAATAAATCTGAAATATGAATATTTGTCTGTGTGGGTTTTCCCTGCAGGCTTGGGTTTCCTTTCATCGTTCAAAACATACCGGGGTTGAAGGTCAATTGGTGTTATTGGGTGGCACTGAAAGGGTCTGTTACAATGTTTGTGTGATGACCCTCCAGTCCGTGGTCTCAAAGCAGTCTTGTAGTGCTGCTATGGCCCCTCCTGCCTATGTCCTAATCTCCCTGTGCCTTGATCTAGTATGTTTTTCCAGTCATCTGTACACTGGACAGATATATGATCTGCTAAACCAAGGTGGGGGGGAGGGGGGCGAGGGACAGCCTTGTGCGCACCAGGAGTGTTTTCTCCTCTAGTGGCAGTTGACATGCTGTTGAAACCATTACAGGTTGATGTTATTGAAGTCACCAGCTACGATCATGACACCATCAGGGTGGGACATATGGGCTTCTACATTGCTTCATCCTCATTAGCCGAAGGCAGATCATAGACTGGCAATTAGCCTGGCCGAGAATTCCCTGGGCAGGTAGAAGGGTCTGCATTTCACCATTAGGTTTTCTGACTAGAAGGTCTTTGCAACAGTTCTCACTTCTCACAACAGTTCGCACTCCTCAAGCCTTGCCAGATTCAGCAGCGTCTCTATCTGCCCTGAAGGAGATAAGGCCATCTAGCTGGATCACTGTGACTGAAATGGTGTCCTGGAGCCATGTCTCTATAATCACCAGAGCACAACAGCCCTGTAGTTCTCTCTGGTTCAGATGCAGCCTCAGATAATCCATTTTCTTTTACATTCAGCGTACACCTTTTCAAAATGTAATGATGGTTCCTGCTTCCACCATTCTACCAGTCAGTGAGGTCCACCTACTCCTTTCGAATCTTCCCACTGTTTTAAATCTGCCTCTCTGTTTTTTACTCTTCTGCTATATCCTTCCTATTTACCTGGAGTTATATTATATGCTGAAGTTAACTCTCTTCTCCAAGGAAATTAAATCTACTTATCCAATCATTTCTCACAGCTAAACACTACTGGCAAGATTGTCACAAATCTGTTCAGGGCCCTTTTCCACTCAATCACATCTTTGCAGTTCATGTGATGACTGATTAAGAAAATTAAATTTAAAAAAATATAAAAACTGCATGAAGTGTTCAAGCTACAGCTTTCTTGTATGCAACCCTAGTACAACTTGCCTCCTCTATATTCTGTCCTTCAGCTAATATATAAAAGCATACATGCATTTTTAAACCTATTTTCAACTTGTTCTGTTAACAACCCTTGCTGCATCTTTCATCTCCCCAGATATGTTTTTATTAGTAAATTAAATTTTAAACATCTCTGTCTAATTGACCAGATATCTATATCTTCTGGAGTAAAAAACCTTCCTGTTCACTGCTAATTTTTTGGTATCATATGCAAAGTTCCTTTAAAATGAATCAGATACAATGGCATCTTCCAAGGGGGAACTGGACGGCTGAAAAGGAACAAATTGCAGAATCATGAGAAAAAGCAAAGGAGAAGAGCTAACTTCATTCTACTTTCAAAAAACATCATAAGCTGAAGTGAAAACACAACGCTGGCGAAACTCAGCAGGTCAAACTGTGCATTTTATGTAGCAAAGATAAAGATACATAACCAATGTTCAGCCATTATAATTCGGCCATTGTTATAAACAACAGCAATCAAGACCCTACATAATCCAATTGGTAATAACTTTAGTAACACATTACCCCTTGCTTTTTTCCCCACAGTCAATGAATTTTACTTTTTCTGATCAGCCTGCCAGTTAGGATCTTATTCAAAGTAATGCTAAGACTTCATCTTTACTACATCAAATACTCTGCTCTTATTGACCCTCATGGATTGTAAAATATTTATACTGAAGGTCAATGGAGTGGTGTAATTGGCACTGATGAACATTGATCTAACTTCAAGGCTCTGCAGAAACCAAACTGCATCCAGTCATGGGTACATTATTCAGCATTCCCTTTGAAGTAAGACTGGGAGAATGCAAAAGGATTCACCTAATAGGATGTTGATGAAAAGGGGGAGAGGTGGGAAGAGAGAGGCAAGATCTCAGAGGATGGGCACCCTTGACTAGCAGGAACAGTGTAGGAGATACAGTATCAGCACCTACACCACATTCGCAACATCACAATAAGGTTGATGCTCATGTCCAATGTGTCTCAGATCCTTCCAAAGTGGAGCAGGAGAAATTAGCAATACCTTGTTGTTTTCTGTAACATAATTCAGGTCACCTACGTTTGCTCTTCAAGTTGAAGTAATATGATTTGATTCTCTTTTGCCAAAGATTACAGGCTTTCCCGTGGTGCAAGGTGACATTGACTGCAATTATGTCGCTCTGCCTGTCCTTCAACATCCAGTTGGCATGCAACCATCTGCAGTGCATTATGTGGGCCAATCCCCAACATCCTGGCAACAATCCTGATGAATTCATTCAAAAGGAGTCTGCACTTGAGCCACTTTGACAAGTGTTGTCAGTTAATAGCATGACTCTTGATACATATACTCCCCGGGCAAAAATCGGCTTGGTGCATATTATGTCTGCCCCTCTGCAATATGAGAAGTACAGGGCAGACCATTAGCATGCAGAAAGAAGGACCTTGCTACAGGAATCCCATCCCATCTGTTTTAAATTTAATTTACAACACAGTAGAAGCTGATTCTGGACATTTAAACCCATGCCACCCAATTACGCCTACAACCCCATACATTTTGGATGGTAGGAAGAAACCAGAGCACCTGGGGAAACCCCAAGCAGACATGAGAACATACAAACTCCTTACAGAGAGTGCTGGATTCAAACTTGGGTCGCTGGCGCTGTATTAGTGCCACACTAGCCGCCACACTATCTGCGTTGTGTGTTATTATATTTGGTTTGCATTGGTTGCAGGCCATGCATGCCTGTTGTCTCACCATGTTTAGTTCACCTCTAAGAAATATCACTGTCAGAATCCAGAGATGGATTAAAGTCACTGGATAGCTTTATCTTAACACTCTTCCTCATCTTTTCCCTCAGCCTTCATTAGTTGCAATTCTTTACTATCTGTAGGGATAAAGAACCAGGTGAAATTGAGGGGGGAGGGCCTCAAAGATTCAGCAAAGTAATTTCCCTTGTACAGTTTCTTCAAACCTCACATTTTGATCTCCATAATACAGTAGCTGAACAGTGAACCCACTCAGTAATACAGTATTGTATGGGGAAGAGTTGATAGTATGGAGATTGTAATGAAGGTAGGGTGTGCTATATTTCTCTGAGCAACTTGTCCCATTGAAAGCCACCAATAACCTTTATATCATATCCCAGCTATTAATGAACAGCTTTTCTGTACTGCCTAAAATGAATCAGATTCAATGGCATCTTCCAAGGGGGAACTGGACGGCTGAAAAAGAACAAATTGCAGAATCATGAGAAAAAGCAAAGGAGAAGAGCTAACTTCATTCTACTTTCAAAAAACATCACAAGATGAAATGAAAACACAACGCTGGTGAAACTCAGCAGGTCAAACTGTGCATTTTATGTAGCAAAGATAAAGATACATAACCAATGTTCAGTCTTGAGCCCTTCATGAAGGTATGAACAGGCGCACAGCAATATGTTTTTACTTCAATCACAGTATTTACAGACTTTCGTGTTTTACTCCTAACATAAGCTGAAGGGTATCTTTCTTTAATATATGACACTCAGATTGTATATAACTCAATAATTGAATATTCTGGCCAGTCTGCAATCTTTTTGATCTCTGTAGAGCCTCAAAGATTCAGCAAAGTAATTTCCCTTGTACAGTTTCTTCAAACCTCACATTTTGATCTTCATAATACAGTAGCTGAACAGTGAACCCACTCAGTAATACAGTATTGTTTATTTTATCAAGATTACTTGAGAGTAATTTTGTTGGGCCTGCCTCGAGATTTTTTTTTCAAAAGGTTATCACTGCAGTGCCCTTAATGGAACCAATGAAACAACAGAGTATAGAACACCAGTATCTCAGGGCTTTATCTCAGGGTCAGTTTGGTGTGGGTTTAACATTTCCAGCAAACTTGACAGAACAAACACTGTTGGAACATTGGTAGTGGAACCAAATGACAGCACAAAGTCCCTTTAGGATCCGTAACGAAACACATTTCACAGTGACTCGGCAACAAAGATGCCTCTGGGGTAGCATTAACAGAATCTGACATCTCTTTATTGGCAACTTCATGTTTAAACTAAAATGATTATACAAAGCTGGGAAACAATGAAGAATGGTTCAAATGGCATTTGAATCATAAACAAAGCCTAGATTTATACAAGTGTAATATTTTTAAATAATAGAAAGTTAAAAGTTCGTCTTTCTTTGCATTTTGGTGACAATGAAACAGATAAGCACTGCCGCTTGCTACATCACCTCAATGGCAGATTCGTTCATGTGGTGCCAGAAACTGTGATCATAAGTGCTCCACAGAGTAATTTGCACCTCAGCTTCCTGTTTGAGCCTCAATGTGGATTCTGCAGAGCCTTTCAATGTTCAATCTTCTTAGCAGTGGAATTTTACAGGGAGGCAGCAGAATCGTCACGAAAGATGGAATATCACTCACATAGTCAAACGTGGAACTGAAAAGTAGGTGCAGCCATTTCCGCTCCTGGGGAAGAATAGGCAGGGTTAGCATGGTGGTCAGCACAATGCTGTTACAGCACCAACAATCTGGGTTCAAATCGAGCACTCTCTGAAAAGATTTTGTAAATTCTCCCTGCTTCTGCATGGGTTTCCACTGAATGCTCTGCTTTCCTCCCACAGTCCAAGGATGTATGGAGTTAGGGGGTTAATTTGACACATAGGTGTATTTGGCAGAGTGGGTGGTTGGAAGTGCCTTTTATTGTGCCATATCTCTAAATTATAAAAAATAGGGGTGCCTGTTTGACACTCCAATACACTCTAGAAATCCCCTGGAAATACAAAATGTAAAAATAAGAGCAGATCAACAGGTGCTGAGGAAGCAGTTTGCCAACAAATGTTAAGCCACGTAGAGGAGCAAAATATGAATGTCATATTGCTTCATTGCAATTATTGCTGCCCACATAAATCAGACAGATCACGTCAGAATGTAGACTCAAGCAGAAACTTGGCATCTAATCTTAAATGCATTAGAACCTTAAAAGAACAGCACACAAAGAAAACAACCTTCTAGTACCATCTGAGTTCTGAATGCACACTGATTTAGTCACATGAGATTATCCACAGGATGCACACTATGTTATATTATGTATTCCCTTCAATGGCATTGTCTATGTTTGCCAGCATACAGTGGAAGAATTTAGATATGAATTCCAAGTGCACCAAAACTAGAAATATCAGCTTAATTATAAGACGGTTTGCACCTGAACGGGAGAGGGACTAATATCCTTGTGGGTATTTTTGCTATTAATGCTTTGGGGGGGGGGGGGGGGGTTTTAAACTAGATTTGCAGGGGGAGGGGAACCAGAGAGTCAGGTGGAGGATGATGAGAGTTATGCAAGGACTGCATGTAAAGACAGGGTTGTTCTGGAAAGAAATGGTTTCATGTGCTTCTATTTCAATGCAAGGAGTATTGTCAGAAAGGCGGATGAGCTTTGAGTGGAGATTGCCACATGGGATTATAACATTATTGCTATTGTTGAGACTTAGTTGCAGGATGGGCAACTCAGTTCCAAGTTCCCATTGCTTCAGATGGTATAGAGGGCAAGGGAGGATAGGAGGAGGTGTGGCATTGCTAGTCAGGGAAAATATCACAGCTGTACATAGACAGGACAGCACTGAGGACTTGTCTAGAGACTATATGGGTGGAGGTGAGGAATGGGAATGGCATGAGCACGCTAATAGGACTGTATTACAGACCATCTAATAGTTCAAGAGAATTGGAGCAGCAAATTTGTAGGGAGATAGCAGACCTGTGTAAGAAACAGGAAGTCGTGATAGTATGAGATTTTAACTTTCCGCACATTGACTGGGACTCTCATACAGTAAAAGAACTGGAAGGGTTATAGTTTGTCAAATGTGTACAGGAAAGTTTTCTACATGATTATGTAGAGGTACCAACAAGAAAAGATCTTTTAGGGAATCAGACAGGTCAGGTGGCAGAAGTATGTATAGGTTATAGCATACGTGCAACACGATCATGGAGAAGAACAACATGCACACCAAAACCTTGGAAAATGAGACTGCTTTATAGCTCTGGTCATTGTGCTTACATGGGCCCTTGGTGCTGATGTCAGGGCCCCATGTCATCAGAACATCGGCCTCAGATTGACCGGCATTCCTGCTAAAGGTTCCCATCTTCCTGCCGTGTGAAGGTCACCTGGGACAATGGCCAATGTCACCCCCCCACCCCATGTCTGCATGGTCTCCACGTTCATCGGCCACTTTGCGGGCCAGTCCATGAGTCCATGTCTCCCTGTACGGGCCACTACACGACCACCCCCAGACCAGCGATTGGGCCATTGTCTGTAGCCTTAGGTGACCTGCCCCTGCGTCGCAGGGGATGAGTGGAGACTGGCTCGCTACAGTCCAGATATTCCGGTTTCAGGCAGTCAACAGTAAAAGTCTCCTCCTTACCACGGATGTTGAGGATGAAGATGGAACCATTGTCTCTAACAACCTTGTAGGGCTCCTCGTAGGGTCTTTGTAAGGGTGGTCTGTGTGCGCCCCTCCTCACAAATATGTACTGACAAGTCTTTAGGTCCTTTGGGATGCTATGCTTGGGCTGGTACGAATTCCCAACAGGACCCAAGGCAGTTTGTCCACCCAGGTGGGACCCTTGAGCCGGGCCATCAAGGCTGCCTTGAGATGCCTGTGGAATTGCTCCACCAACCTGTTGGCCTGCGGATGATACGCCATGGTATGGTGGAGCTGCATGGCCAGAAAGTTAGCCAGCGCTGCCCAAGCCCGGAGATGAATTGTACCCCCCCCCCCCCCCCATCTGAGGCAAAGTGATCCGGGACCCTGAATCGGAAAAACCCATGTACCAATGAATGCCCTGGAGCATGTTTCTGTGGTGGTATCAGCCAGTGGGGCCGCTTCCGGCCACCTCGTGAAGTAGTCAACCACAGTCAAGGTGGATAGGAGAGGTCAGGAGGGTTATGGAATGAGAGCAGGTCAGTGGGACTAGCTAGTTTTATTAGTCAGCACAGACCAGAGGGGTCAAATGGCCTGTTTTTCTGTGCTGTAATGATCTATGGTTCTAAAATAGCACAACATAAAAGAGAAATTGCTGTGAGCATTTGGAGTTGTCAGAGCTAACCATTTATTTTTATTTGACTCTAATGTTAATGTCTGCATCAGCGATAACATGGATAATACATGATACTAAATGACAACATTACAGGCTGCTGACAGTATAAAATAGTTTATTGAAGAATCCCTGCATCCAGAAAACCTAATCTGAAAGATAAAACTTTACTGCAATGCAATTCAGAATAATAAATGGAATTTCAAGATTAAAAAAATCATTTTTGAAATATTTAACAGCAGTATTTAAAAGGTAAAAGTTTGATTTGTTTTACCGATTAGTGTGGTTTGATTTTGCGATGCCACGTCTTTGAGGCACTTGAATTTTAATCAACCTACTGACCCCACTTTGTGCTGAAAGAGAAAAGAATTGGAAGCTTGACATTACCTTTAATATTAATATCAAATCAGTTCATGGTGGTATTTGCGATAGGCTTGTATTGACCATAAACAATCAGGTCATGTTTGAATTAAAGAGTCCAGCTCATAATTGGAGTGTGACATTATTTGGAGACAAGGAACTAAGGTCTAAAGTGAGAAGAACACAGCATAAAGTTAGCACTGGGAGGATTTGGCTGTCAGCGATTGCCTTGTGCAAGCTTCTCATCTGCAAGTAAAAATATTACTGTGGCACTGATTGGATTAAGAGCGATTCTGATGTGAATCCCAAGGCGAACATTTCTTTATCCTAGTCTGAAACCTGTCAGAAAATTACACGCCCATTGTGTGCATCCAGTAAATAAATAAAACAGTCACAGCACCTTCCGTTTAGGTTGACCTTCTCACATTGCACACTGTCCCATGGTGCCTCACCAATATTCCAACAAAAAAAAGCTGAAAATATATTGAGGCAGAAGTCAAACATATGGTGGAAGGAAAGATAGGTTTTAAAGTACATCTTAAAGGGAAAAGAGTCTTGCAAGCATGGAAAATTTATGATACAGGAAGACATATTGCCAATGGTGTCTGTGTCTGTGTCATCAACCTGAGCTTTAAAATAAAAGCAGACAAAATGGTGACGTGTTTAATTTGGGAAAGGGCTAATTATAATGGGATGAGGCAGGAACTATGGGGAGTAAATTGGGAATGGATGTTCTTGGGAGGGAGAGTAAATGGGGAATGGATGTTCTTGGGAGGAAGCACAGAAGTAATGTGGAGGATGTTTAGAGACCACGTGTGGGGTTCTGCATTGGTTTGTCCCACTGAGATGGGAAAAAGATGGTAGAAAGAAAGGAACTGCGCTTGACAAAACAAATGAGACAGCTAGTTAAGAGGAAGAAGGAAGGGCTGATGGTAACCAGGAATGAACTTAAGAAAGGATGGAAGGGGGCACGAGAAGGCCTTGGCAAGGAGGATCCAAGGCGTTCTATGCTTACGTGAACAGAAAGTTGACAAGAGTGAAGGTAGGGGCACTTAAGGATAAAGGAGGCAACATATGCCTGGAGGCCAAGGAGGTTGGTGAGGTCCTAAATTACAGAATCGAACATTTTGGTCCCTGCAGTTTTGCACCAGATATTTTGGCAACAGATATTTTGGTGCTGGACATTTTGGTGAAAAAAATGACTTTTGTAGCCCCTCGGACATTTTGGCATCCACAGTTTAGTGCCAGCGCTGTCATTTGGTGATGATGGACATGGCATGTCATTTATTATCATTTTCATTAAATATAATAAATATTAAGCATTGATTAGAGTTGTTTTTTGGTACTAACAGTTAGGCTACAACAATTTATTCATTTATTGTACTTATTATGAAGCGAGGAGCAGCACTTCAGGCTGTCATGTTGGACCCTACACTCAGGATAGTGGCGGTCACTCTATTATGTCAAGCTGACTATTTACATGCACTGGAGGCTTACCAGTGATGACTGAGTCAATGAGTCAATGGGACTGCGGGACAAGGGGGAACAGGGTGGAGGGGGACGGGGGCGGGTGGAGGAGACCGGGTGGCAGAGGAGGACAGGGAGAAGAGGGTGATCAGGGATCATGAGGGGATCGGTGTCTGGTTCCCAGTCCCTGGACAACCTGCCTCCGCTACCCGAAAGGGCTTGGCAACAGGTTCCCTTCACAGTCCGCCGTCACCACTTACACACCGCCAAGTGCTGGTAAGCCTCCAGTGCCCATAGTGCTGTACCAGCAGCTTGACGTAATAGAGCAACAGCCGCTGTCCCGAGTGCAGGGTCCTGCTCGACAACCCAAAGCACCTCTCCTCACTTCATAATAAGAATAATAAGTGAATAAATTATAGCCTAACTTAGCATCAAAATTTCCAGCGCCAAACTGTGGCGACAAAGTGTCCTAGATCCCCTAAATTAATACTTTGCTTCAGTATTCAACAAAGAAAAGGACCTTGGTCAAGGTGAGGTCAGAATAGAACAAGCTTTTGTGCTGGACCTGTCGAGATTAACAGAGAGGAAGTTCTGAATCTTCTAAAATAAAATTAGGATTGATAAGTCCCTGGGACCAGGATGTATCCCCAGGTTGCTATTGGAAGGGAGGGAAGAGATGGCTGGGGCATTGGCGATGATCTTTGCTTTCTCCTTGGCCACAGGGCAAGTGCTAGAGGATTAGAGAATGGTAAAATTGGTCCTTTTGTTTAAAAATGGTATAAGGGAGAATCGAGGGAATTATAGACCAGTGAATCTTTCATCAGTGGTTGGCAAACCTTTGGAGAAGGTTCTTAAGGACAAGATTTATAAGCAAATGGAGAAGTACGGTCATCTCAGTGATAGCATGGCTTTGTGAGGGGAAAGTTGTGCCTCATGAGCCTAATTAATTTTTTTTGATGGGGGTGGTAACAAAACAAATTGAGGAAGGTAGGACAGTACGTATGGTGTATATGGATTGTAATAATGCATTTGAGAAGGTCCCAAATGGGACACTCATTTAGAAAGTCCTGAACAAGGGATCCATGGAATCCTGGCTGTGTAGGTACAGAATTTGCTTGCCTATAGAAAGCAGAGAGTAGTGGGTGATGGAAAGTATTCTGTCTGGAGATCAGTGACAAGTGGAGTTCTGCAAGGATCTGTTCTGGGACCCCAGCTCTTTGTGATTTTTATGTTTGCAAATGATATAAAGGTTGAAGGTGTTGTGGATAGTGTTCATGGCTGTCATAGGTTACAGTAGGATATAATGGCAGATGGAGTTCAACCAAGATAGTGTGTGGTGATGCATTTTGGAAGGTCAAACTTGAAGGCAGAGTACATGGTTAACGGGAGGACAGTGTAGAAGAACAGAGGGACATTCGGGTCCAAATCAATACATCTCTCAAGGTCACCGGACAGGTTGATCGGACAGTTAAGAAGGCCTGTGGTATGCTGGGCTTCATTAATCAAGGGATTGAATTCAGGAGTAGTGAGGTCATGTTGCAGCTCTATAAATCTCTGGTGAGAACACATTTAGAAAATTGTACTCAGTTCTGGTCACCTCATTACAGGAATCACGGGAACCTATGGAGAGGATGCCAAGATTTACTAGGATGTTGCCTGGTTAGCAGAGCTGGGGCTTTTCTCTTTGGAGCAAAGGAGGATGAGAGGTGACAATAGAGGTCTAAAAGATTATGAGAGGCATAGATAAAGTAAAGAGTCAGCACTATTTTCCTAAGGCAGGAGTAGCAAACACCAGAGGACATCTGTACAATGTGTAGGCAGGAAAGTTTAGGGGAGATATCAGGGGTATTTTTTTTTACGCAGAGAATTGTGAGCTCCTAGAGTGCAATAGGGGCATTTAAGAGACTCTTGCAGCTGACGTGGACTTTTACCCCCTCCATAAATCTTCGTCCGCGAAGCCAAGCCAAAGAAGAAGAAAGAGACAGACACTTGGATGAAAGAAAAATCGAGAGCTATGAAGTAGGGAGGGTTTAATTTTTTTTTGGTATATATATATAAGTCAGAGCAACATTGTGGGCTGAAGGGCCTGTACTGTGTTCTATGCTCTATGTTCTAAACAGAACTATCCTACCCCAGTCCTAGATCCACAGCCCAGCAAGTCACTGAGATTCAAGCACTACAACCAAATAGTTTTTAAAATGCAATGGAAATTCAGCCTCCATCTCTATTTACGGCAGTTTCTCAGTTTGTTATAACCTCATGAGGGAGAATCTTTTCTCCATTCTTTCCAGCACTTGCAGTGAAACTCCAACTATTCAAAACTGTTAATGCTGTGACATCAGGCTCATCGGCTGCTGACCACCTTTCCCACAGCAGGTGTTCAACTGGCTGGCCGCTCCCTATCTTGCTATCTGCCTCTCTACTCTCAGGATCGTTACCCAAAATATCAACAGTCCCTTTACCCCACAAACACTCTTTGACCGGCTGAGTTCCCTCAGCAGATGTTTCCTTTGCCCCTGTTCCTGTGTTCCTTTCCACATACTAGGGCTCACTTGCTGCCATCCCTTGAAACTAGCCTTGTTTTGTTTCCTGTGCTCCCTTGAAGTTCACCTGGTTCTGTTTCTTACATTCCCCTGGAAATCACCCCATGCAGTCCCTTGAAATGCACCAGATTTAACTGAAAATAAATATTATTCTACTGTGTAACATACAAAAGAAAAGTGAGTTACATCCAATAGTCCAGAAAATATGCTCATCTGGCACCACTAAAGCCCTATAGATTTAAATTTAGACGTACAGCATGGTAACAGGCCATTTCAGCCCATGAGACCATGCCGCCCAATTACACCCAATTGACCAAATTCCTGTACGCTATGAAGGGTGGGAGGGAAACCGGAGCTCCCAGAGGAAACACACGCAGACATGGGGAGAACGTACAAACTCCTTACAGTCAGTGTCGGATTTTAACTTGGGTCACTGGCGCTGTAACAGCGTTGAACTAACCACTATGCTAATGCGGCGTGTGTGCTAAATTAATGGATATTCCATCCTTTTAACCTATGGCCCTTCATTTTATTGTACTTTCTTTTTCAGGAAATATTTTTCTTATTTACTTTATACTGGCTTTCCATCGCTTATTTATTCTTAGAACACTACATCACAGAAAATAAGCCATTTAGCCCTTCTCGTCTGTCCCTAAATATTATTTTGCTAGTCCCATTGGCCTGTACCCAGTCCATAACCCTCCAGACCTCTTCCATCCATGTATCTATCCAATTATTCTAAAAACTTAAGATGCATTTACCATGTCAGATGGCCGCTCATTCCACCCTCCCACCATTCTCTGATTGAAGAAGTTCCCCCAATGTTCCCCCTATATCTTTCCCCTTTCACCCTAAAGCCATGTCCTCTTGTATTTATCTCTCCTAATCTAAGTGAAAAGAGCCTATTTGCATTTAATCTGTCTCTACCCCTCATAATTTTATAAACCTCTATCAAATCTCTCCTCATTCTTCTACGCTCCAAGTTCTAACCTGTTTAATCTTTCACTGTAACTCAACTCCTGAAGACCTGGCAACATCCTAGTAAATCTCTGCACTCTTTCAATCTTACTGATATCCATCCTGTAGTTAGGTCACCAGAACTGCACACAATCCTCCAAATTTGGCCTCACCATGTAGTTCTGGTTATTCTTTTTCTCAATTTTTTCTGTTCTGCTCAACCAAAAGCAATCTTAATTTATCCAGACTTTCCTCAGACTTGCACTTTTCCAGTACTAGCCACATCCTTGTAAATCTCTGTGCCCTCTCCAGGTAGAGAGGCACGAATAATGATTTTGAAGGCAAGGTTTTTAATGCTGAAGCTATTAAGTTGGAAAAAGTAAAGGTTAGAGTGTATCTATCTCAAAGTGTTATTGGACTGGAGAAATTCAAGTGATAAGAAGGGACAAGACCATGGTGAGGTTTGAAATCCTGGACGAGTATACTAAACTTGGAGTGTGGTGTTAAATGTTAGGAGTCACAACAAGTCAGCAAGTCCAAATGTGACGGCATGTGTGATGTTACAAAAATGGCATTGTTTGAGATGATTGCATGTTTAGGAAGTACAGAAGGAGGGAGGTTCATAAAGTATGCATTGGAATAGTCAACTGCAAGGGTAACAAAAAATGGATTAGGGGAGTTAAACAGGAGAGTCTCAAGATGCTGAAATTGTGGTGCAAAACACAAAAATGCTGGAGATACTTAGCAGGTCATGCAATGTTTGTAGGAAGCAAAGATATATACAGTCGACGTTTCGGGCCTAGACCCTTCAGCAGTGTATGAGCAGAAAGCAGGCAAATGCCTGAATAAAAGGCAGAGGGAGGAGGAAAGTGAGATGGGGAGGAGCACAGGCCAATAGGCAAGAGGTCATGAGTAGTTAAGGATGGGAGGGCAGAAGAGAAAAAAGCTGAGAAGTGATAGGAGGAGGGGGGTAGCTCACTGAATGGAGAGGTAAGTAGATGGGGTGCTGGAGGAAAGGAGACAGAGTGAAAAGGAAAGAGAGAGAGGAGCAGCTTAAGAGACTTCAAAGTACTCAAGGTTAATGCCATTTGGTTGGAGTGCCCAGATGGAATATTAGTTGTTTTTCCTTCAATATGCAAGTGGCCCTTAGTTTGGCAGTGTATGAGGCCAGGGACAGATATGTCAGTGTGGGAACGTGGAGTGGAATTAAAATAGTGGTTACTGGGAAGTCCCCGTTAGAGGACAGAGCAAAGGTGCTCAATGAAATGATCTCCCAGTCTGCATCTAGTCTCTCTGATGTAGAGGAACGTGAGCATTGGATGACCCCTGCAGTTGATAACGCCTGCAGCTATGCATGTGAAGTGTTGCTTCACTTGGAAGGGAGGGGGCCCCAAATGGTGGTGTAGAATTTACTGTGGTCACAGGGATAGGTGCCAAGGGGGTGAGTAGTGGGAATCCTTTACCACTTCTCAGCTTTTTTTCTCTCCTGCCCTTCTGCCCTTATCCATCAGTGACTTCTTGCCTGTTGGCCTGTGCTCCTCCCCTACCCCTTCCCCCCTCCCACCCTTTATTCAGGTGCCTGCCTGCTTTCTGCTCATACCTTGAAGAAATTGATGAGTTTCTGCAGTAGTAACAGAGTGGAAGAAAAAATAGATGCTGGGATCTAGCAGGAACCTGCCTGAAGACCAAGCCTGGTTCAAATAGAGTTGAGAATGGTACAGAACTGATAGCTAGATTGTGTAGTTTGTGGTATTTTCTGCCCCTCTTGTCCTATTACAAATTGCAACAATTATCCCGATGAACAGGCCAATAAATGTTTGGAAGTAGCATAAGTATGATTTAATACTGACATGAAATGTATTAATTATATTATCTCCCCAATACTTGCAATTTAACAATGTTGTTACTCCTGTTGACTGTGCCATATACTGAGCCTCTCAAAAGTGTTCCAAGTTAATCTATTCAGCTGTCTGAGCGTCATCACAAGGACTGTCCAGATGAATATGCATGGTAGTGTGTGCAGTATCATAAAGGGTGCCACTTTGCTGAGAGGGCAAACAGTGCTGAATTATTGATCTGTACCATTGTTCTGTCGGATAATTTAAAATGTAAATTTACCTCTTGAAAACGGGTAGATTGTTGGTGATTTCCTGGAGCAGTTCAGAGGGACCTCTGGTGGCTGGATCCATACCATTTAATTTCTCCATGCTGCAATATGGTGACTCGATGTACCCCCCAGGAAGTGAAAGGTAAAGGAGCAAAGGAAAGCATTAGAAGAGAAATGCTACTTCTTTCCAAATTTATCAGTCATTTACTTAGCAGTTTCGACTTTTCCATCCTACATTTAATTCACTTCCCTAACATTTTATGTATTTTAAGAATTAAATTTGTCGGATCTTGACAGTTCTTGTATGCTTCAAAGCTAAGACTTAAGAAGTAGGTAAAAAGTACACATGCGCCAAGAGTTTCAGTCGAAAAATTAACATGGAAATATGAACTCAGAGGTCTATAGCTTCCTCATTTTAGAAATTATTATCGAGCGGCACAAATAAGATTACTTGCTTTCTTTTTTGAAAATGAAAAACTGGCATGGGTTAATATAGAACTGAATAAGGTTGGAGAGAGGAGAGCAGAGAATTTATATATAAGCGGCAACTGAAATTGATGATTGTTGTTAAGGATTCACCACTATTGAAACATTTGCTTACTATTTGGAATAAAATAAATGCTGAGATTGGTGTAAGAGGGTCTATATCACCTAAAATGCCATTGATTCAAAATCCCCTTATAGCTTTTTCAAGGGATAATCAGTTTTTGAATATTTGGTCTCATAAGGGGATTGTAAACATTGAAGATTGTTATGAAAGGGGTCAATTAATGTCATTTGAGCAATTGAGGAATAAATATGCTATACTGCATAATATTCTTTTATTTATTTTCAATGAAGAGCATATTTAAGGGATAAGCTTGGACCAACTATGTTTTTACCTGGCTGTACTGAAGTAGGACTTCTTATTAGGGGAGGAATTGTTTAAAAATTTACATCTATGATATATTCATTTTTACATGGAGGATCTCCTAAACAAGGACTTCATAGATCCAGAGAGAGAGATGGGATATAGATTTGAATCTTATAATAGATCAACAAATAGGGGAGTATTTGTGTAAGGACTGTATGACTAATATAATTAACATTAGATATAGATTAGTACAATAGAATTTTCTACATCATTTAGATCTTGCACCACAGAAATTGAATAGATTGAAATCAGATTTATCCGATCAATGATTTAGATGTGGTACAGATGCAGGATCTTTTTTTACATTCAAATTGGTCTTTTTTGGACAGATTAACAAAATTTTTTGGAACAAATTATAGGAGAGTGCAGAGAAGTTCACGAGAATGTTGACAGGATTTCAGGGTCTGAGTTACAGGGAAAGGTTGTGCAGACTGGGGCTTTTTTCTCTGGAGCGTAGAAGATTGAGAGGGGACTTGATAGAGGTGTTTAAGATTTTAAAAGGGACAGACAGAGTAAATGTGGATAGGCTTTTTCATTTAAGAAAGGGGGAGATTCAAACTAGAGGACATGGTTTAAGATTGAAGGGGGAAAATTATAAGGGGAACATGAGGGGAAATTTCTTCACGCAGAGGGTGGTGGGGATGTGGAATGAGCTACTGGCAGACGTGGTCGAGGCGGGATCATTGGTTACATTTAAGGAAAGACTGGATCGTTACATGGATAGGAGGGGACTAGAGGGGTATGGACTGGGTGCTGGTCAGTGGGACTAGGAGGGTGGGGATTTGCTACGGCATGGACTAGTAGGGCCAAACTGGCCTGTTCTGTGCTGTAAGTGGTTATATGGTTATATGGTTATATGGAACTGATTTTCAACAAAGTCCTGATTTATTTTTATTCGGGAATATTGAAGGTACAAGGCCTAAATTAAAATTCTCAGTTTATCAATTGGAATTAGTTAAATAAGCTTTAGCAGAAGTGAGGAAATGGATTGCAGTCACTTGGAAGTCTGATATATCTTTGGGTACAGTAAGGTGGCATGCAGAGATTCAATGTTGTATTCCTTTGGAAAAAAAAATGTATAATTTGAGAAATAAGTACTTCATGTTTATACAAATTTGGTGGCCGTACACCCAAATAATGGGATTAAATTTGTAATGTTATCCTTCCTATGCAACTAGACCTGCGAGAATTTCCTCTGAGTAGAGAAGAAAAATTTTGAGATGTGTGCCAGACGACACTTCTCTACGTAATCCCAAAACTCTTTCCATTTCTTTTTTTCTCTTGTCCTTTTATACTTAGTTTCCATTATCTATATTATATTTCTTGAAGGGGAGATTGGGTGGTGTGGGGATTGTGGGATGGGGTGAAAACCATCAGGTATGTAACTTTATTTTGGTTCTTTGAAATCTGTAGTATTATATAAATGTTATTACTAAATGTATGGAAAATGTTTAAATAAAGTATTCAAAATAAAGTGCACTTGCAATAAAATTTTTCACTGAAATTTTCATTTTCATTAAATATTTGGTAAAGTCTAATCGTGCAAATCCCCCTTGGTTCACAGCATGATAACTTTGCATTCTATATATTTCCTCGCATTTTACCTGTGCTTGGTGGTTCATTTAATGCATTATATTTTTGACTGAAGCAAATATGTTTTCAGTTACACAAATCATAAAAACTACAATATTTCTTAGATGATGAACCCATTGTTATTTATTCCCAGTGACAAGCAAATAAAACTGAGAATAATATTGAATGTTATATTAATTTTTGATCTTTGTGGACTATATAGTAGTGAAGGTAACAGAAAGATTGGTCAAAATGCCAGATGCCATTACCAGCTGATGTCAGCACTGGATTTCAGCATCCTTCATATAATATTAATAAGTTTGTATTCTATAAAAGCACTTTAAGGATAGCAATTGGAAACAGAATAAGGATTACTGTGGTGGAAGAAAGCAACACTAACCACTGACAGATATGTGGCTCTGGTTATGGCTTGGGTCATGGAAAATTATTTTAACTATTTCACTTCTAAGTGACATTGCATCAGATTATCATTTGTAGGTGAGATTTTAAGGGGAAAAATAGAACATGGGCAATGTTTTGTAGGTTGGTTATGCAAGATCGAAAGGAGTTGGTCAGGATGAATGCTGGTTGAAAGGTTGGTTAAATTGGTGCCGAGGCTTTTAGTGTCATTGTAAATATAGTGCCCTCCTTAATGTTTGGGCAGACACTTTCTTCCTTTATTTTCTCCTGTGCTCCACAGTTTTAAATTTGTTATCAAACAAAATGATGTCATTAAAGTGCATATTCCAGATTTTATTCAAGGTTATTTGTATACATTTTGGTTTGACCATGTAGAAATTACAGCACTGTTTATACATAGTTCCCCCTTTCAGGGCACCATAATATTTGGGACATTTGGCTTCACACGTGTTTGTGACAACTCAGGTAGGTTCATTGGTGCAGGTATAAGAGGGCTAGGCCTGCTTCTTTGATCACCGATGGAGTCTGTAGTTGCCACTTTTCAACGTGAGGACCAGAGTTGTGCCAATGAAAGTCAAAGAAATCATTATGAGGCTGAAAAACAAGAATAAAACAGTAAGAGACAACACCCAAACCTTAGGATTATCAAAATCGACATCATTAAGAAGAAAGAGCATACTGGTGAGCTCAATAATCACAAAGGGACTGGTATTCCAAGGAAGACCTTCGCTGCTTCATTTCTATCATAATGAAGAAACATTCCCAAATGTATGACTGAAGAAGGATCAGAAACATTCTTCAGGAGGCAGGTGTGGATATGTCAGTGACTTCTGTCCAAAGAAGACTTCATGAACAGAAATACAGAGGCTAAACTACGTGAAAGCCATGCCAAAGGTACTATGTTTGGATCTTGAGCAGATCCTTTACGCCTCCGCACTTTGCTCTTGCCATCACTCTGATGCAGGTTCATCTTGATCTCATCCATCCAGAAGACATTTTTCCAGAATTCTGAAGGTTCTTTTAAATACTTCTTGGCAAACTGCAATCTGGCCATCCTTTCTGCGGCCAACTAGTGGTTTGCATCTTCATTTTTCTTCATTATGATGAGAATTCTTCTGGTCATCAGTAGTGGAGGTCTTCCTTCGAATACCAGACACTTTGTGCTGAATTACTGAATTCACCAGTCCTCTCTTTCTTCTTATTGATGTTCCAAACTGTTGATTTGGGTGTTGTCCTCTTATGGTTTTATTCTTGTTTTCCAGCCTCATAATGGCTTCTTTGACTCTCATTGGAACAACTCTGATCCTCACCTTGAAAAGTGGCAACTTCAGACTCCAACGGTGATCAAAAGCTTAGAAGTAGGTCTAGTTCTTTTATACCTGCACCAATAATGTCATTGAACATACTTGAGTGCCCACAAACACCTGTGAAGCCAAATGTCCCAAACATTATGGTGCCCTGAAATGAGGGGACTATGTATAAATATAAATTTTCAATAAAAAGTGCTGTAATTTCTGCATGGTCAAACCAAAATGTATACATACTGAATTAAATCTGGAATGTGGACTATAATTACATGTGAATTGTTTGATGATAAATTTAAAACTGTGGTGCACAGGGGTTCTTGCACAGTGTCTTTGTCCCAAACATTATGGAGGGCACTGTATTTGGCGAATGTTTCAGATTGTCATGAGAAGCACAAAGGTTGGATGTGGGACTATTCATTGAAGATTCAAATATGAGAATGGGTTGAGTAGATATTGTTGGATATTCTACTCATAATGAGGATATGGAAGATGACATGATAAATCGAAAAAGAGGTAAAGATCAGAGACATAAAAGGCTGGAAATGTGAAAGAAAAAGAGTTAAAGTAACAGCCATATATGTTTGGACGGCAGCAAAATTTATGGTGAGGGCATTACTTGTCAGAAAATTCGCACTGCGTGACGTGCAAGATTTGAGAAGAGATTCACTTAACTCATGAAAAGTGAACAGGATGGAGTGCAGGTGAAGGGTTTCAAAGCTCTTGTCTGAGCTCATGCAATGGAAAGATTTGAATATTGATATCAAGGCGATAATTTAGTACATCCTAAACCCCTTATTCATGAACTGAGATGGTGGTAAAAAAAGAGCATGGGAAAATTAAATGCCATCCCAATCAATTAGTTACTTATAATATAATATATAATGTAACAAATACAGCACGGAAACAGGCCATTAGGCCCTTCTAGTCCGCACCGAACCAAACACTCCTCTCTAGTCCCACCTACCTGCACAATGACCATAACCCTCCACCTTCTTCTCATCCATATACCTGTCCAGCTTTTTCTTAAATAATAAAATTGACTCTGCCGCCACTATTTCTCCCGGAAGATCATTCCACACCACTTCTTTACTCTCTGAGTAAAGAAGTTCCCCCTCATGTTACCTCTAAACCTCTGCCCCTTAACTCTTAACTCATGTCCTCTTGTTTCAATCTCTCCTACTCTTAACGGAAATAGTCTATCCACATCCACTCTGTCTATCCCTTTCATAATCTTAAATAACTCTATCAAATCCCCTCTCAACCTTCTACGCTCCAAAGAATGAAGACCTAATCTGCCCAATCTCTCCCTGTACTCTAGATGCTTAAACCCAGGTAATATTCTGGTAAATCTCTGCACTCTCTCTCCACTCTGTTTATATCCTTCCTATAATTAGGCGACCAGAACTGTACACAGAACTCTAAATTAGGCCGCACCAACGCCTTATACAATCTCAACATCACTTCCCAACTCCTATATTCCATGCAATGATGGATAAAGGCCAGCATACTAAAAGCCTTCTTCACCACCCTATTCACATGAGTTTCTACCTTCAGGGAACGATGTACCGTTACTCCTAAATCTTTCTGCACTTCTGTATTCATCAATGCTCTCCCAAAACTTATAATATAACAATTACAGCACGGAAACATTTATTGCATTTATTTTACATTAATTGCATTTTTCTGATACTTCAAATGTAATTATTCACAGAGAACTTTATCCTATTTAAACTATTAATTACAAAAGATTAATTGATCTTGTAAATAGAAGAGATGCAATGCTTTACTCCAGGATCCATTTGTCCATTTGACACCACATTTGGAATATTGTGACAGTTCTCTCTGCCTAAGGAAAGATACGCTTGCAATAATATATGAAGTGCAGTGAAGATTTGCTAAAATTATTCAGGGGATGCCAGGTTCTTCTTATGAATTTGGATTAAACAGACTGAGCCTATGTCCCCTCAAGTTTGGAAGAATGAGAAGTGATCTTTTGAAATGTATCAAATCTTAGGAGCTTGATGCAGTAGATGCTAAGTTGAGGTTTGCCCTAGCTCATGGTATCTAGCACAAGTGGTCAGTCACAAATAACAGATCAGACAATCAGAATAAAATTGAGTAAAAATGCATCAGGATCAGCCTTAATTTTATTGAATGGTGGAGCAGCAGGAGATGCCGATTAGCCAATTTTTGTCATTCTTATGTTCTTTTGTTTTAGTTATTATAGCCAGACAGGATCAGGAGATAATTGTGAGGAAGCCATTGAGTAAAGACCACAATTAAATCCTCTGAACTTCCCACTTGGTCCCAGCTGTTGCATTATTCAATCAGTGTCTTGAAGGTCTGTGTCATCAAACGGTCACTTTGTAAATAAATTTGAGAAACCATTGTGAATTATTTATTACTTAAGGTGCTGCTTTAGGAAACACAAGCTAAGGTTAGCTCTGGATCTTAGTGATTGAACTGTTAAACCAATCCCTCCAACTGATATAAATTTTAATGGTTACAAGGAATGTCTTTTGTGCAGAGGGATCAGGAAATCCAACACGTGAATAGCTTATCTGACATTCTCAATGTAAAGTGTAATACAAGATTATTTAACGACTCTGGCTCAGATTATTGTTATATAATCGTATAATAGTGAATTTTACACTGCAATATTCATTCATCATTATTGCATTAAACAAACCATGTTTGCTCACAATATATTATGTTAGTCCATTATGCTTAAGGATGGTGTTTCAATGAACAAAATGCATTTATTTTACATTAATTGCATTTTTCTACTGCTATGGAGCATCATTGATGAAAAAACATTGGTTTGGGCTTTCAAAGTCACAGAAATGGGATTGTTTTATTTACATAATAATCAGCCTACACCATTTCAATAAATGTTTTTTGTTTTCTTGATGCAATTAACAGGGCCGGTCTACTTTAACATGAAGGAATGAGCCTGCAATTCACTAATTTTCATGCAATAAAAACACAGAAATGCTGGAGGCACTCAGCAGGTCTCGTAAAATCCATAGGATGTAACGATATATTACCGATGTTTCGGACCTGACTCCTCCCTCCAAATTTTTGTTTGTACAAATTGGTCATGTCTGTCAGTAAACAAGTTCACATATTCTCAAGTGAAAATCTGCCTCATAAAGAATTGTCAAGTATAATTGCCAAGAATGATATTACTTTGGCAAATCCAATCAATTATGGCACAGAAATTCAGCCATAAAGTTCCATTAAATAATTATTGCATAAGTCCAGTACTGTAATCTTAAGTTGAACCTTATCAGGGAGGCATTGTGTACAATAAAGCAGACTTTATAAGGGGAAACGTAGAATTTATCATGTCTGTACGAAAGGAGGCAGGGAATGGAGAGATGATGGGAGAAGCAGGGGGTGAGGGGGTTTTTGAATGAAAAAAGTGGAGCATCTCCTGTGGTCATGGAGGTAGATCCAAAGGGGATGATGGGTGGGGAGGGAGGAGTGGACAAGAGAGTTATGGAGGGAGCAGTCCCTGCAGAAGGCGGGGAGGGGAATATGTGTCTAGTAGTGGGATCACATAGGTGGTGGAAATGACAGAGGATGATGTGTTGGATGCAGAGGGTGGTGGGGTGGTAGGTGAGGATAAGAGGAATTCTGTCCTTGTGCATGGGGGTGGAGGGGGCCAAGGCAGATAAGGAGGTAATGGAGGATATCCAGGTGAGGGCCGAGTTGATGGTGGTAGAGGGAAAGCCACATTGTTTGAGGAAGGAGGGCATCCCTGATGATCTGGCATGGATGTCCTCAGCCTGGGTACAGATGTGTCGGAGATGGAGGCATTGAGAGAAGGGAATGGAATCCTTACAGGGGACAGAGTGAGAAGATGTGCAGTCGAGGTAGCTGTGGGATTTGATGGGTTTATAGAGGATGTCTGTTGAGAATTTGTCTCCTGACATGGAGACAGAGAGATTGAAGAAAGGGAGAGTGTTAAAAGAGATGGATCAAATGAATTTGAGTTAAGTGTGGAAGTTGGCAGCAAATTGGATGGTCAACAAGCTCATCATGGGTACATGAAGCAGCACCAAAGT
Source organism: Narcine bancroftii (assembly GCF_036971445.1). Taxonomy (NCBI): domain Eukaryota; kingdom Metazoa; phylum Chordata; class Chondrichthyes; order Torpediniformes; family Narcinidae; genus Narcine; species Narcine bancroftii. The sequence continues at coordinate 290,577,899 of NC_091472.1, forward strand.
AGACATATATGTAGCGGAGAAAGAGTTGAGGGGCCTTGCCTGTGTAAGCTTGTAGCATGGATAGCTCCACATAGCCAACAAAAAGGCAGGCATAGCTGGGGCTACCCCTTTGAACTGGAGAAAGGGTGATGAGTCAAAGGAGAAATTATTGACAGTGAGGACAAGATCTGCCAGCCGGCAGAGGGTGGTGGTGGAGGGGAACTGGTTGGTTCCATTGTCTAGAAAGAAGTGAAGGGCTTTGAGGCCTTCAGTATAGTGAATAAGATGTATAGGGATTGGATATCCATGGTAAATATGAGGTGATCAAGTTCAGGGAACTGGAAGTTATTGAAGTGATAGAGGACATGTGAAATGTCACAGATGTAGGTGGGGAGAAACGGGACCGGGGGTGGGGGGGGGGGGGTGTCAAAACAGAGCCAAGGAAATAGAGACCAATTTGGTGGGGCAAGAGCACATGATGGTTCTGTCTGCCAGGACAATTAGGTTTGTGGATCTTGGGTAAGAGGTAGATACAGGTGGTATGGGGTTGGGGAACAATAAGATTGGAGGCTGTGCCCAGGAGGTGATTGGAAGTGATGGTGCGTGATACAGTGGTTTGATGAGTTTTGGCGGGGTCCTGTTGGAGGGGTAAGTAAGAGGGAGAGCCTGAGAGTTGTCATCTAGCTTCGGCCAGGTAGAGGTCAGTGTGCCAGACCACAACAATACCACCTTTGTCTGCAGGTTTGATAGAAAGGCTCATATTGGGGCGGAGAGAGTGTATCTAATTCAATCTAATTCAGTTGCATGGGAAGGTAATTGGGATGGAGAGTGGTGGATGAGTTTGGAAGAATAGTCAAGGAAGTCACAAATTGAATGGTCCCTGTGAAATGCAGAAAGGATAAAAGAGGGGAAGATAATATTGGAGGTTGGATCATTTCAGAGTTGCTGTAAATGGTGAAGAATAATGGGATGGAAGGTAATTACAAGAGGAATCTTTATTGTCTCCTATGACAGAGTCAGTGAGGGTAGATGTACAAGAAATATAGAAAATGTGATTATCTTGGGAAAAGGAGAAGCCATGTTTCAGGAAGAAAGAGGACTACTGAGAGGCACCATAGTGGAAGCCTCTTCATTGGAGCAGATAGGGTAGCTAAGAAAAAGGATTGCCATCCTTACAGGGGCCAGGTGAGAGAATGTATAGTGAAGGTAGCTATGGGATTCAGTGGACTTGTAAACAATGTTATTGGACAGTCTGAGATGATGTGCTGAGAGGTGCACATGAGAGCAGAATGAAAATTGGCAACCAAGGAATTGTCGATGTAGCAGAGAAAGAGTTGGGAGAATAGTCCAGAACAAGTCCAGACTAAGGAATACTCCAATTGTCAAGTTCCCAGAGCTAAACCTTTAATCTGATAAGTGGAATCAAACAAATAGTTTGAAAATAAGGACAAATTACCCCAATTGAATAAGTATGTCTGTGGACAGGAATTGGTTGGGAATCTGGTCAAGGAAGAAAGATGGTTTATTCCGACCTTCCTTACATGGGATTGATTGAATGCCATGGTGAAGATGAGTCAGTGGAATTAGGGAATTCAAAATTGCCTAAATGATGGAGGATATCAAAATTGCCATGGATGTAAATTGGAATCCACTGAACCAGGCAGGACGGGATCAAATCAGCTTAGGCACATACAAGTTTGGTAGAGTGAGAGCAGGTGAAAACAATAGATCACCTTCGAGGCTTTCAACTTTAACAACACCGTTTTCAGTCTATTTCATTAAGCTACAGCCATGCTGCGTTAGGTGGATGTTACAAAAGCCCTGGTGCACTAACATTTTTCAAAGCATCTTCACCACTTCACATTATATTGCAGTCCTATCTCAAAGCATCGAGCTCAGCCTGTGTTTGATTCAGTGCATTTATAAATTCTGTAAATAGAAAGTGTTTTGTAAACCAAAAGCAAAACACGGGATGTAGAAATCTGAAATAAAAACAGCAATGCTTGAAATACTCAGCAGGTCACATACCATCTGTGAAGAGGTAAAAAGACATAACATTTCAAGTCAAAACGCTCATGAAAATTCAGAACCTTTCATCAGAACTCTCATGGACCTGAAATGTTATTCTATTTCTCATTTCTCAGGGGGTAAAATTTAAAAGGACCTGAGGGTCAACTTTTTCACTCAGAGAGTGGCGCCTATATGGAACAAGCTGCCACAGGAAGTGGTAGGAGCAGGTACAATTACAATATTTCAAAGACATTTGTATGGTACATGGAGAGGAAAGGTTTAGAGGTGCATGGGCAAAGTGCAAGCAAATAGGACCAGCTCAGATGTGCAACTTAGTATGGACCAGTTGGGCTGAAGGGCCTCTTCCCATGCTGTACAGGGTTCATGACCCCATGCTACCTAACTAGCTGAATTTACTCACCATTTTTTGTTTACATTGAAGAGTCTTAAAGTTGCAGAGTTCTGCCCTCGATCTTTTTTTTTATCATTGTAAAATCCACCTTATGCTGAGCATGTAGCTTCTCACCTTGCTTGTGAACTCCTGAATTGTACTTCTTGTTTCAAAATAATTTTACTTTTTAAAACACCAACCACAAAAATCCTAAATTAAAATGATTGGCTCACTTCCAGGAGCTACTTGAGCCCGTTCAATGTTCACCAGTCTCAAAAGGCTCCAGGGAGCCACTGACTACTGCATGATAATAATAATGTTTGTGTTGTCATATCCAATGTCCCTACACCCTGAAATTCTTACTTTCTCCAGCTAAGTCGGTACTTAGTTAAAAAAACTACATCAATTACCAGAAATCAATTACAATAGTATACTTCATTAAATTAGAAAGAGGAATTAAATAGATAAATAATAAATATTCTCAGTTATCCTAGTGCAGTGGTTCCCAACCTTTTTCTTCCAACTCACACACCACTTTAAATATTCCCTATCCCACAGGTGCTCTGTGATTAGTAAGGGATTGCTTAAGGTGGGATGTGGGTGGCAAGAAATAAATTTGAAAACCACTGTTTTAATCGTGCCTAATTGACTTGTTATGTGCACGGTTTCATAACTCCAAAGGAAATGGGCCAATGGCAATTTCTCTCAAGCAAAATATTTTGGTAACAATTGGGTCTAGAGCAGTGGTTCTAACCTTCCCTTCCCACTCGCATACCACATTAAGCAATCCCTTACTAATCACAGAGCGCCTATGGGACAGGGAATTCTTAAAGTGGTATGTAAGTGGAAAGAAAAAGGTTGGGAACCACTGTCCTAGTGCAAAAATCTAGCAGCAATAGTCTGACAGTCCTTTTGTAGTGTCAGAACAGTCTATAATCAGTGAGCAAGAGGAAGTTCAAGAGCCTGATAGATGGTGGAAAGAAACTGTTCTTGAGCCTAGAGATGCTGGTACCTTCAGTACCTTCTGCCCAAAGAAAGCAGTGAGAAGAGGTTATGACCAGGCTGATGAGGGTTCTTTATGATGTTGGAAGCCTTCAATGTATGGTCTGTGATGGATCTATCTTTTTTTGTTACCTTCTGGAGCTTTCTGCATTTCTAAGCAGTTGAATACCCACCCCTTATCAAAGTGCATCTGAGTACAAATGTAATTTTGGAAAAGGGACTGGCCATCAGTTCAGGTGGCCCCTCAATGGTTCGCTGCCTCATCCATGCTCCTGAATTTTGGAGAGGGGCAGGTCAGTTTTGCAACTGCTTTCCTAAAGTCTCCATGGGCAGACTCTCACGTGTTCTAAAGGATTACAGGTCCTTCTTGTGAACTGTCTGCCTTTAAAGTTTTAAGATGGTTGCATTGTTGTTTTAAATCTAGATGTTGACATAAAACTGTAAGAGTCAGGTAAACAAGAAAGGCTGTAAAGCACAAACAACATACAAAATGCTGGAGGAACTCGGCGGATTAGGGAATATCCATAAACGGCGATAGATAGTCAATGTTTCAGGCCAAAGCATTCATCAGGGAAGTCTCCAGGAGACTTTGGTTATATGTGGGTGATAATTATTTCAATCTAAAATGATGATATATCAAAAAAATAAAGTAGTTGGTATGAACTCTGCAAATTATGGTTTGATTTGTCGTGCTTTCAGTGCAAAAACTTGATAAAGCCGAACAATTAAATTTCTGAACTACTTAGTTTGCATTTCTCATTTAACACTGTCTTGTCTCACAGTGCTAGGCTGAGTAAGCAAGGTAAGGCCGAGAGACGTCAGCAGGATCACCAGCACCTGCAAGACTGGTGGCGAGGGAAAGGTATAAAAAGAGCCAGGTATAGTGGGTTAGCTATTTATGAAGGGTTGTGAGATCGAAGCTGTTGAGGCCAAGGTGTAGATTTGGAGAACATCGAGCTCTGATGAGGATGGTGGATTGTGGTCTGGTAAGGTGTTTTCTTTTGCTCTTTCTAAGCAAAAGGGTCTGGGGGCAAAGTTTATGATCAGAGAAGTAGCATGTTCTTCCTACAGGATCTCAGATATCAGGAACATTTCCAATGTCACCGGTGGCCAGGCCTGCTGGCAGTGTGTACAGCTGCAGTTTATCAGACTGCATAGACCAGTAAGAGCTGCAATTGGATTAACTTTGGAGGGTTCAGGATATTGAAAATGTCACATGGAGTATGGTTAATTAGTTTGTAACACAGCAGATACAGAACAGAAGGAGATGGGTGACAAGCAGAAGGCCTGCAAGTTCCCTGTGGTCATTCCTCTCCAGTAGGTACACCATTGTAGATTCTGATGAGGGTGGGCAGATAGCCTCTCAGAGGAAAGCTGCAGTAAGATCCAAGTTTGTGGCACCGCGGTTAGCTCTGACGTACAGCAGCAGAGGGAAAAGTCTGTGACTAGTAAGGACAGGGGATTCATTCGTGAAAAGGAAAGGCCCTTTTGTGACTGAGAGTGAGACTCCCAAATGTTATGCTGTCTTCATACTGCCAGGATCAGTGATGTCTCAAAGTGGGTACAGAAAATTCTGAGGGAGAAAGGAGGTTGTAGGTACACATTGGTGCTAACAAAATGGATAGAAAGAGGAACATGTTCCTGTATAATAAGCTTAGGTAGTTAGGCAGAGGTTAAAAAGTATCTCAAAGGTTGTAATTTGAATTTAGTCTCTAATGAGGTTAGAAATATGAAGGCAGGACAGGCGAATGCATAGCTAAAATGCTGGTGCAGGATGGAGGACTGTAGTGGGAGTCAGGATGCGTACAATAAGGAAGCTTCCACCTGAACTGCATGAGGACCAATATCCTTGCTGGGATTGACTTAGTGCAAGTGGCTTCGAATTTGTTATGTACATCCAAAACAGTTTTCTTTTGAACAGTATGGGGTGGAGGATCTGGAGAGCTGGGACAGTGTGCACCCTTAACTTAGGAAATGAAATTATGCATTTGGGGAATGCTGACGTCAATAGTAAGAGTCAACCTGGTGAAGGAGGTTTACAGTGAGTGGAGGAAAGTTCAGGGGAGGTATCAAGGGTAAGCTTTTTTACAAAGAAAGTGGTGGCTGCCTGGAATGCATTGCCAGGGGTGGTATTAGATAATGGTACAATAGGGACATTCAAAAGGCTCTTGGATAGGCACATGGATGTAAGAAAAATAGATAGATATGATTGTGAGATAGGGTTCCATAGGTCAGCCGAAAATTGTGGGTTGAAGGGTGTGTGCTGTAATGTTCTATGTTCTATGAAAGGAGATTGGGAACAGATACATGTAAAACAACAGCTGACAAGTGGGAGTCTACAAAAAGAATTAGTATGAATTTAGAGCCAGCATATTTTGTAGAGGAAAAAGTCAAGATGGCAAGATCAGAGAACTTTAGACAACAAAATACATTGAAATTTTAGAACATAAAACACTACAGCACAGTATGAGGCTTTCAGGCTTCGATGTTGTGCATACCCATATATTCCTGAAAATAAAGTACTAAACCCTCCCTACCCCATAACCTACTGTTTTTCTTCCATTCATGTGCCTGTCTAAGAGTTCCCTTAAATGCCCCTAATGTTTCAGCCTCCACCACCATCATCCCTGGCAAGGCATTCCAGGCACCCACAACTCTCTGCATTAAAAAAAACTTTCTGCTGTTGTCACCCCTAAACTTCCCTCCCTTCACTTTATACACATCCTCTGGTGTTTCCTATTCCTGCCCTGGGAAACAGGTTCTGGCTGTCAATCTTGTAGACCTCTATTAAGTCTCCTTTCATCCTTCTCCACTCCAAAAAGTCCCAGCTCTGCTGACATTTCATCATAAGACTTATTCTCCAATCCAGATAACATCCTGGTAAATTTCCTCTGCATCCTCTCCATAGCTTTCACATCCCTCCTATAACAAGGTGACCAGAACTGAACATAATACTCTAAGAGTGGTCTCACCAGAGATTTGTAGAGTTGCAACATGTCCTCTCTTCTCTTAAACTCAATACCCCTATTAATGAGGCCCAGCATTCCATAGGGCTCCTTAACTATCCTATCAAACTGTGTGGTGACCTTGAGGGATGCATGGATTTGGACCCCAAGGTTTCTCTCTTCATCTGCACCCTTAAATAACCGACCTTTAACCCAGTATTCAACCTTCTGGTTTCTCTTTCCAAAATGCATCACCTCACACAACCTGGATTGAACTATTGAAACATTTCTGCCCAACTCTGCATCCTGTCTATATCCTTTTGCAACCTTCAACAACCTTCAGCTCCATCCACAACTTTTCCTCATCCTTCTGCCTATTCATCCAAGTCATTTATAAAAATCACAAAGAGCAGGGGTCCCAGAACAGATTCTTGCACTACTCCAGGGTCACTGACCTCCAGACAAAATACTTTCCTTCTAATATTAATACTCTCTGTTTTGTATCTGCAAGCCAATTGTTTATCCACACAGCCATAGTTCCATGGATCCCATGCCTCATGACTTTCTGAATGAGTCTCTCATGGGGACCTTGTCAAATACCTTAATAAAATCCTTATAGACCACATATACCACCCTACCCTCATCAATTACTTTTGTAACCTCCGCAAAAATTCGGCTCGTGAGGCACGACTTTCCCTTCACAAAGCCATTCTGACTATCCTTTACTTCTTCAAATGCTCATATCCTTAAGATTCCTCTCCGAAAGTTTGCACACCATTGATATAATATCAATCAGTCTATAATTCCAAGGATTCTCCCTATTACATTTTTAAAACAAGGGGACTATATTTTTCGTTCCCCAATCCTCTGGCACCTCCCCTGTGGCAAAAGAGGACTCAAAGATTATAGCTACTGCTCCAGCTAGTTCTTCTCTCACTTCCCACAACAATCTGGGGTATATCATATCCGGCCCTGAGGAATTATCATTCTTGATGTTTTTTAAGAAGATCCAACACCTCATCTTCCTTAATCTCCACATTGTCTAGCACTTAAGCCTGTTCTATTCCAACCTCACTCTGATCAAGGTAATTTTCTCTTGTGAATACCGAAGTAAAGTATTTATCTAGGGCCTCTTCAACCTTCTTTTCCTCCAGGCACATGTTGCCTCCTTTATCCTTTAGCGGCCCCACCTTCAATCTCATCATCCTTCTGTTCTTCATATATGCATAGAACCCCTTGGGGTTCTCCTTAATCCTACTTGCCAAGGCCTTCTCATGGCCTCTTTGAGCTCTCCCAAGTCCTTTCTTAAGCTCCTTCTGGCTATCTTACGCTTCTCATGAGCCCTTCCTTTTTCCTGCTTCCTATATCTAACATATGCTTCCTTCAACCTCTTGACTAGATGCCTTACCTGTGTTGTCAACCATGGTTCCCTTTTCCTACCATCTTTTCTCTGTCCCAGTGAGAAAAACCTTTCCTGAACCCAGGAAAAGTGGTCCCTAAACTTCACCTACATTAGTTCTGTGCTTTCACCCTTAAACATCTGTTTCCAATCTACTCTTTTAGTCCCTACCTCATCCCATCATAATTAGCCCTTCCCCAATTAAACACTTTCCCGTTTTGTCTGCTTTTATTCTTATCCATAGTCATATTGAACCTAAGGATGTTATGGTCACTCTCACCAAAATGCTCCCCCACCAATTGACCAGGTTCATTACCCAGAATTAGATCTAGTGTAGCTTCGTCTCTCATCGGCTGGTCCACATACTGTATCAGGAATCCTTCTTGACAAACTCAGCCCCATCTTTTCTTCTTGCAGTCATGTGGTGCCAGTCAATATACGGGAAGTTGAAATCACCCATAACTACCACCATGTATTTCCTGCAGCATTCCAAAATCTGTCGGCTTATCTGCTCCTCGGTGTCCTGAGGGGGCCTATAGACTACTCCCAGCACAGTGATAGCTCCCTTCCTATTTCTGACTTCCACTCATACTGGCTCAGTGGACACTCCCTCTGCAACAACCTCCCTTTCTATAGCTGTGATACTATCCCTGACCAGTAATGCTACACCCCCCCCCCTCCCATCTCACTCTTACCTACCATCCTATTCCTTTTAAAACACCTAAACCCTGGTACCTGGATCAGTCAATTCTGCTCTTCCTCCAGCCAAGAATGTAACAGCCTCAACATCATAGCTCCACTTACTGATCCATGCTCGAAGTTCATCCACTTTATTCCTAATACTCCTAGCATTAAAATAGATACATTTCAACGCCTCTAAATGACTACATTTATGATTTGATCCCTCCCTGTCCTTCCTCACAAACTCAGAACACATAGCATCATGCTCTTGAACTTCTGCCCTATTCTCTGCACTCACATTCTGGGTTCCACACCCCAGCCAAACTAGTTTAAATTGTCCCCAACAGCTCTAGCAAACCTGCCCACCAGGATATTGGTCCCTTTCTAGTTCAGGTGCAGCCCATCCTTTTCATACAGCTCAGACCTTCCCCAGTAGAGATCCCAATGATCCACGAACATGAACCCCGTCCCCTGCACTAATTCTTCAGCCACGCATTCATCTACCACAAATTCCTACTCCTACACTCTCTGATGGGTGGCACAAGTAGAAATTCCAAGATTACCAGCCTTGAGGTCCTGCTTTTTACCTTATTTCCTAACTCTCTATACTGCCTCTTCAGGACCTTGTCACTACTTCTACCTATGTCATTGGTCCCCCCATGGACGACAACTTTTTGCTGCTCACCCTCCCCCTCCAGAATGCTGTGAATTTGATCAGAAATTTCCCTGACCCTGGCATCTGGGAGGCAACATACCATTGTGGAACCTCGATCTTGTTCACAGAATCTCCAATAGCTCTCCTCTTCTCTCCCTTTCCTTTCTGAGCTGAGGGAGCAGCCTCTGCACTGGAGACGTTACCACCACAACTTGTCACTGGTACATCATTCCCCAGCCCCCCAAGAGTATCCAAAACGGTATACTTATTGTTGAGGGAAGAGCCACAGGGGTGCTCTGCACTGTCTGCCTATTCCCCTTCCCTCTCCTAATAGTCACCCAGCTACCTGCCTCCTGTCATTTGGGGGTGACTGTCTCCCTAAAGCTCCTCCCTATCACTGCCTCTGCTTCCCAAATGATCCGGAGTTCATCCGGCTCCAGCTCCAGTTCCCTTACTCGGTCTCCCAGGAGCTGCAGCTGGAACCATTTTATAGGAAGAATGTGATAAACCTGGAGAAAGTGCATAGGGGATTCACTGAGATGTTGCCTGGATTGGAGGAGGCTGTGTGGTGATTGATAGAGGTACGTAAACTTATCAGCAGTATAGATAGGGCAGAAGTCAGTATTTTTTCCCATGGTGGCAAGAGCAAGAGAGCATAGGTAAAACATGAAAGGAAGTTTTAAAGGGAATGCAAGGTTAAAGTTACTTGCATGGAACTCACTGCCAGAGGAACTGGCAGTAGATTTAATCATTAGATTTAATCATTATATATCGAGAGACATATGAAAAGTAAGACATAGATGGACCTAATAGAAGCAAATGGTATTAGTGTAGATAGGCAAAAAGGTTGGCATGAATGTGGTGAGTGTTTCTGTGTTGTACGACTATGATTCATTTACTCTGCGTATTGCTGAAGGATTCAAGGCAGGTTTTAAAACTAAATAATGAAAGTATAGCCAACATAGTGCTGCTTTCTGCCATATTTCATTCAGGTCAGAGGTCTTTGTTATTGTGCTTTGCAACTTCAGATATGCTGACAGAATACTTGTTTTGTGCCATTAACAGTGCCACTTCAATATTATCACCAAATAATGGATCAATGAAGCTGGAACAATTACACTAGTGTCAGATGAATATGGATTTTTCAGTCTCCATCCCTTTTGTAATTGAGCCTGTGGGAAAAGAAGTGATCAAAGCAATTATTTATTTGTGTACGGTAGAATCATTCTTAGGTGAAAGTTTTAACACTAAGCCTGTACAACTGGAATAAAATGCCCGTATTATTGGGCACCATATTGGTGTCACAGTCTGAATTATGAACAATGTCTCGTGATATAACAAATTGAAACACATAATATTGGCATGTCAGCAAAAAAGAAGCATAATTTGTTTCAAGAAGTTTGTCAACTTATTTAAATATCAGTTTTGTGAAGCAAATTATCGAGTCATGTTGCACCTGTCACATGAAAACCTGATCTAAACTAATATGACTAATAGGAAAATTAATCCTTTCTAATTGAATAATTTCTGGTTGCATGAGCAGAAAATACATTTTAATCATACAGCTGACAAGCCATATAACATAATGTAGTTTAATTAACTGCTTCAATTCCTTCATCTTCAACTTCAGCTCATGTGACATTTCCAGCCATGCAAAAAAAAGTCTAGCCAGAGGGTCATGAGTCTGTGGAATTTGTTGCCACAGGTGACTGTGGAAGTGAGATCATGAGGTGTATTTAAGGCAGAGATTAGCAGGTATTTAATTAGTGAGGGAATCAAGGGTTACCGGGAGAAAGCTAGGGAGTAGGGCTGAGTGGGAGGATGGATCACCTCATGATAGAATGATGGAGCCTACTTCTGCTCCTATATCTTGTGATCTTGTGGTTATGTACAATACGCAAAATGCCCTCTGCAAGTTAACACAATATTTTATGAAAGCCAGAATTGCAAATATAAATTGAATATATTATTGATTTTGATATTCCAAGTATTATTAATTAAATGACCAAGAACTTGAGGTGAATAAATTTTTTATTAGTTGTGCACAATGCCTGTGTTTGAAATAACTATAAAGCCAGATGTAATTCAACATACATGGACATAGACTTAGTACTATTTAACATAATATATGCAAATCTGCTGTCTCATGTGAAACATATTGGTTTGGATTTTGCAGACAGTTTTGAAAGAATGTCCCCCCCTTTCTCTGACTTCAAAGAACTGGCTCTCCCTGCAGCACGACAACTTCTCTAATGTCACTTGCTCACAGGAGCCAGTTCTAAGGGACCTCTGGTATCCAGAAGCATTCATATCATCAAGCAGGCTGAGCAGTCAAAAAGAGCAAAAGTATTTCACAGATAACAAAGGAAAGGTTCCAAAGGATAATTCCCTTAATAAGTTTCAAAGCATTTGCTAGCATGTGAAATGTAAAAAAATTAAGTAAACTTTTCACTAGGATAAATTTTAGACATACATTCAGTACGGTAACAGGCCCTTTTGGCCTACGAGCCCATGCCGCCCAATTATAGCAAATTGACCTACAACCCCCAGTATGTTTTGAGCGGTGGGATGAAACTGGAGCATCTGGAGGAAACCCACGCAGACACAGGAGAACGTACAAACTCCTTACAGGCAGCGCAGGATTTGAACCCCGGTCCTGATTGCTGGCGCTGTTACAGCATTGCGCTAACCAGTATGCTAACCATTTTGCCTAGATATTTTAATTATTCTAAGAAACAGCTAATAGAAATATATCCCAAATTAGTCACACCAAATGTATCTTGTTATGGTATCAGCACATTGTACCTTTGCTTCAAAATTCAGTTTATTATTTTAATTAATTATTTTTAGGCACGGTACAGTGCATTGAATTACTATGTAACACATTTAATGTCACTGCTGGGACTGTATTTCTGCACCATAAAATTTTGGAATAATTGTGTGAAAGGAATTGCAATCTACTCATAGAAAGTTTATTTCTTCCTATGAGTAGAAAAGTTGTAAAGTTTAGAATTTTTTTTTAATCATGCTCCTCTTGCTCTGAATCATAATAAAATAATGTTTAAATACCTAAAGTTCTTGTACCAAAAAAAATCACTGTGAGATGGTGGAAATTTAAAGTTAAATAGAAAATAACTCTTCGGGTCAAACTGCATTGTGACTGCAACAGACTGAAATGCGTCCATTCAATGACCATAGCTGAGATGTGAGATCTGATGAAAGGGGATTAATATGAATCACAACCTCTGTTTCTTTCTCCATAAATGCCTCCTAATTTAAAGAGTATTTCCAGCATTTATTTTAATGTTCTAATCACCTCACTCAAACATTCACATTACAGTGAAGAAAAATAGAAAATAAGCCACTCAGTGAAGGATCCTAGTATAATCTTTAAATTTTGAGACTTGGATTTTTATGCTCCAGAAATTGTTTTCAGATTTTTGTCCATTGCAGTGGTGAATGCTGAAAGCTCACTCTCATTGCAGTTTTAGGAGGATGTGATTTATATACAATAAATGTGGCTGAGTTATATATAGTAAAATCTGTAATCAGTGTTAATTATTCTTATACTGTTGCCAAAATCAAATGATATAAATATCAAATTGTGTCATGGCTTTGCTTTAGAAATAAATGAAATGATATACTCTTCTAAAAAGATATACATTGGCATTTTTATTTAAATCATAATTCTGAACTAAAGATTTATTAAAATAGCCCATAGCTAACTCTACAGCTTCACAATTGCACTGAATACCATTTTTCAATTGGGAATCTTCCTGGGAAGTCCTCCATTTCATTCCTGCTGCCCTTCAGAAGGCAGTGGTTTCAATTTATCTTAAATTTCCACAGCACTTGCAATGAAGCCACAGTGCTTTTGGTGCAGAATTCAAGTGAATGAAATATTTCCAAGACAGCGCAAGGTATGTGTTGGGAGGGAACCTGGAGATGATGCCATTCCCATTCATCTTCTGGACTTGCTTATCCTCCCCTGTAACAACATATTAAACCAAATGGATTTGTACAAAACAAGAGAATTTTCCAGGCTCCATTTATTAGTACTAGCTTTCAAAGAAAAATATGATTTTTAAACAAACTGGATTTGCCTGAAGAACATGTGTATCAACATGCGTTCAATCTATAGTATCATTTACAAATTTGTTGATGGTGTTATGGTCGTACTGAGCTACACAGTCATAGTTGTAAAGTGAGTAGAAAAGGAAGCTAAGAATACATCTCTGTGGTCCAAACAATTCACATATACAGATGCTGAGCATTACACTGATATAGATTGAACGTATGTTGATGCACATGTTCTTCAGGCAATAGCATTGTGAGTCTATTATCAATAGCATTTATTGTCTTCAGGAAGATTCAATACAGCAGAAATGTCTCGTTTATGTTGCAACAGCTGTGATACATTCTGTTACATTTGTGGTGAGCATATGCTTGATGCTAAATTCAATAACAGTTCATTTAGTGTTTCTCCAACTTCCTACGTGATACAGCAAATCTGAATATATCTTTGTGTTCAGCTTGAAGATCTTCAATTTATTTTTTAGGAAGCAAATCTTTTGAAAAAAAATTGTTGTCCAGTGTTATTTTCACCAGTTAAAGGTGTCTGAAGCGATTATATTTTTGACTAAAATATTTATATTTTTAAACTATTTACATTCTTTCAAATTTTTTAATTTTCTAAATGATCATCAAAGACGTTTGGAAGTAATGTTTTGATCACAAGGCATTGGCTGGCTCCAGTGTAACGTAGCTAGATCTTTATAAGAATAAACACCAAAAATGCTGGCAAATCACATCAGATCCTATGGAAAAGGAAACAGTAAACATTTTAGCTCAAATATCCTTCATCAGAATCTTACGGTTTTTTATTCGTTTTCATGATATTGGGTATGAAGTGAATTGAATTATGTAAACAAATTTACTTTCTACACAAATCCAAAACATAACATTTGCTCCATTTTGGAAAAAAAAACTACTGAATTCTCTAATTTTGTGCTCTGTCAAAGTGCTGTTGGAAGTAGTTCTCTTTGAATAGTTCTTAAGGGAGACAGAAAAAAAAAATCTCCCACTCTGGAGTCTAGTGCATGAACCTGACATCACATTAAATTTCTTCCCTCTGCATCTTTTTTTGAAATATTATGCAAAATATTTAATGGAAGATGTTTCTTGTTCTGGCCTTTCCTGTTTTATTTTTCTTATTTCTTTCCTTCAGCTTGTCTATTCCCCTGACATAACTCTTCTGTTTGCAAATTCTAGGAGTATGGCACATGTATACGCCATGAGTTTGAAAAGTCAAAAATAGGTATAGAATGTATCCAATGTAATTTGGAAATACCATAGGTTAAAGTGGGACCTAGATATGTGTATTTGATTTGAGCATTATTAAGTTCCTATTTCATTGCCTAGATTAAAAAAGAATGGATATAAACTTAACATTTGAATTTTAAATGTAATTTTTTAAAATTTAAATTTAGACATACAGCTTGGTCACAGGCCATTTTGCCACACGAGCTCATGCCACCCAATTACACCCAATTGATCTACAACCCCCAGAATGTTTTTGAATAGTGGGAGGAAACCGGAGCACCCAAAGGAAGCCCACATAGATCTGGGGAGAAAGTACAAACTCCTTACAGACAGCGTGGGATTCGAACCCTGGTTCCAATCTTGGGCACTGTAACAGTTTTGCTCTAACCTCTCCGCTAACTGTACTGCACATGTAGAGCTTACATGTTGGCAGAAGAACTGAAGGTAACATTATTCAGAATCAGTAACCGAATTTAGTTTTCATGATGTCGTCTCTATATTTGTGGTGAGAAAAGCAATTGAACAAATAAAATTGATTTGGGATAATAGTTTTCTGAGTGTTTTGTGTTCAATTGCTTTGAATTGTGGTTGCAGCATGAAGGTACAGTTCTTAATTAAGCACAGGGACAGAGAAAAATGGGACCAAGATTAGTCCATTTGGCCTTCAAACTCATTCTACTGTTCAATGTTATGATGTCTTATTCTCTATACCTGCAATACCATTCTCCCTCTCTATCCCCATACTCATTCATCTTTCTCTATCAATGCACTTCTTCCAAAATATATTCAGTAACTTAGCTTCCACAGCCTTCTATGGTAGAGAATTCCACAAGTTCATACCGAACAGTACAACACAGGAACATGCCCTTTGGCCTACGTGCCCATGCTGAACATGATGTACAAATCAAACTAAAGTTCTGCAACTTGCCTTAATGGATATCCATAAATCCCCTTCATTTTCATGTGTTTGTCTAGAAGCCTCTTAAGTGCTTCCATGACTACTCCTGACAGCCTGTTCCAAGCACATATGTAAAATAACATCTGTGTAAAATATTTGCCCTACATATCTCCCTAAAACTTTTTCCCCCTCACTGTAAGTGCATATTCAATTTTTTTTTCTCTGAGGAAAAGATTTTGCCGTCCACTCTATCACTGCCACTCATGATTTTATAAATCCCTCTCAGGTCTCCTCCCTGCCTCCTCCACTACAGAGGAAACAAACCAAATTTGTCTAATCTTTTCTATTAACTTATAGCCTCTAAACCAGGCAACATCCTCTGTACCCTTTCAAACCCTTGACTTTCTGCAATGCTATATTCCAAGTGTTGGAATATATTCCAAGTGCAGGCTGATCAACATTTTACATGGCTGCAACATGGCTTCCTTACTTTTATATTCAATGGCCTGTTCAAAGAAGCCAAGTGCATCATATGCTTGCTTTGCCATCCTATCTGCTTGGGTGACCACTTCCAATAAGTTGTGAAACTGGGCTCCCTGTTCTCTCTACATATCAATGTTTTAAAAGCCTGCCATTATTTGGTAAGGAGATCAAAATTGTGCACGCTATTCCAGGTGTGATCATACCAAAACTTTGCATAATTGTTGTAAAAGAACTTTGTCTCTGTACTCACGAACTCTTAAAATTAAGGCCAACAAATTATTAACCTTCTTAACTCCTTGTTTGTTGTTAGTAATTGGTTTATATGAACAGCGTGGGCAACTGTTTATCCCAGTATTTTATCAGTTAGTAATAAATTTCCTTTCTGCTTCTCATATCAAAGTGAATAATTTCACATTTATCCTTGTTCTACCGCTTTAGCATGCATTTGCCCTCTCTTTCAATTTGTCTTGAAACCTCTTTCCCTCTTGATCATCATCAAGAGCAAAGAGTTTATTGTGTTTTTTTTTAATGTAAGGCAAGGTGAGGGGCCATGCAGCTATCTTCCTTGGTAAAGTGGCATTGGAGAGGGTTAGGACCTTCTAGACTCTGGGAAATCACATATTGGAGGTTCTGTCCAGGAGTCAGATCATCGAGACAGCTATGAAAAAGGCCCACCAACACTTCTACTCTCTAAGAAGTCTGAGATTCAGTCAAATATGCAATCACTCTACAAGTTCCCAGTGAAAAGTATTCGGACTGGTTGTATCATGCCTGAGTGTGCAGAAAGGCAAACCACATTCATCATGTGCTCAGACCTCTTGTCCATTGAAGACATCAATGTGCAGTGCTGTTTCAAGAAGGCAGTAAAGAACTTGGACTTGATTTGGATGGAGCACAAAAAAGATTTATTATGATAGCCTTAGCTGTAGCAAAAAAATGTATTATGTCAACCTGGAAATAAGAAGATAGCCTGAGAATACAACAATGGTACAGAGAAATTAATAAATGTATTCCATTGGAAAAAATAACATATAATTTAAGAAATAACATCACAGTATTCGAACAAATTTGGGAACCGTACATGGAACACAATAGTCCTACCGCAGACCTCCACCGCCTAAAATGACAGAAGGAGAAGAAGATGAAATGAACTGACCCAGTATGTAAAAGTAGAAGACACTAATTTCTTGTTTATTTTCATTGTGTGACGGCATTGTTTAATGGGTTTAATGTATCATATAGGTTGAATGTTGAGTGAGTGGAGGGGTGTGAAGGAGGGAGGGAAGGGAGGGGGTAAAAGGGGAGAAAATATTCAAGAGGGAAATGTTTGTTTGTATTTTGGTCAGTATGGTTCATAGTGTGAAAAATAAAAAAAAAATTTAAAAAAGAAGGCAGTTGATATAATAAAGAATCCCCGTCATCTTGATCAAGATCTTTTCTCACTTCTACCTTCAGGCAGAATGTGCAGAAGCCTGAAGTCCAGCACCTCTATGTTCAAGAATAGCTTTTTTCCCCAACAGTGGTCAGTTTTTTCAACCTCCCTGAACTAACCGTAAACCACTCCAGGTCCATCAAGGGATCTGTCTGGAATATTTAAACATCGCTTATTTTTTTTTTGCACAGACTACAACTTTGAATATTCATTTGTGTATCCTTTTATATTTATTATCTCTTTTTTGTTACATTATGATGATTTTAATTTATACCATTGTTGATGGAGAACCTTACGTACTTGTGTGGCTGCAGCAAGAATTTCATTGAATCTGTTTATTGTACTTGTGCTTTATGACAATAAACATTCATATCATATATTATCCTATCTTCTGCACTCTTCATAATCCTTCCTTGATGTTGACAAACAAAAAAATATTACATTCATTTTCCTCATTCAAATAATTGGTAGGTGTTGTGAATACCTTGTGCCAAAGCAGTGATCCTTGGGGTACCTCTCTGGCCACCACATGTCTCACTTAAAAAAATCCTTTTCCTATCTGACAAACAATTTTTAATCTAATCATTATTTTAATGTTCTTTAATTTTTCCTATGAACCTTTTACGTGGCACCTTATC
The DNA here is from genome assembly GCF_036971445.1 of Narcine bancroftii. Taxonomy (NCBI): domain Eukaryota; kingdom Metazoa; phylum Chordata; class Chondrichthyes; order Torpediniformes; family Narcinidae; genus Narcine; species Narcine bancroftii. Next base: position 290,595,734 of record NC_091472.1, read on the forward strand.
AAAGGTCTTATGAAAATCCAAAATCTTCACATCCATCGAATTCACTCTCATCTGTTCTCAAAGAACTCCAAAATGTTTGTGAAATATAATTTCCCTTTGACAAATCCATGTTGACTATGCAATCCTTTTGATGCTTTAAAATGTCCTTTATTGCATCCTTTGGAATGCGCGAGCATTTTCTCTCTGATTGATGTTAGGAAAAATTATTAAAATAGTTAGTGTAGCGGTTACCACAATGTCATTGCAGCGCCAGTGACCCAGGTTCGACTCCACCGCTGTCTATAAGGAGTTGGCACTTTCTTCCTGTATCTGCGTGGGTTCCTTCTGGGTGCTCTGGTTTCCTCGCACCCGGTCAAAAATATATGGGATTTGTAGGTTAATGGGTGTAATTGGGTGGCACAGTCTTGTGGGTTGAAAGGCCTGTCACCTTGCTGAATGTCTAATTTAAATTAAAACAGATATAGTTTTAAATTAAAAATTTTAAAGGAATTTTTTAATGAATTATGATTAAAAAAAATGTTGGGGTGACAAATTTAAATTGTTGAAATCAATCTTTTGTCTTCAATAGAATGAGCTCCATTGTGGATTCAACTACCCTATCCTTCTAAAGAAAGTAGCAGGAAATATTGATTTCAAAATGACTGAGGTGAAACTTATAGCAGAGCTATGAACATCATAAAGACACTTTAAAGGAACCTTTTTTTTAAAATTTACAACATGGTAGCATGCCACCAATACACCAATTAACCGACAAACCCCATATGTTTTTGGAAGGTGGGTGGGAGGTTTGACAAGATTCAGACCCAGCTTGCTGGTGCAGAAATAGCGGCCCAAATTTATTGACTCTCTTTTCCATGGTTATATATCATGATCTAATATTGCTCAATACTGATGAATTCAATAGATTACCTTTACATAGAATTTTACTTCTAAAACCTGTAAGTTCCCTGTTGTTAAATTCCATATATCCTTACAATATGATAAGAGTCCATTCAGACCAATATGGTCCATGGACTTCCATTCCCCCACTAATTTCCCCTGTAACCTATTCTCCCTACTCTCATATCAACTGCCCTAATTCTACCACTCACTTACACACGGCAGCAATCAGCCAATGACAATGTCCAATTAACTGGCCAGTTCTCACCTCTTTAAAAAATTGTGAGGAAATTTGCCAGTCCACCCAGTGATTATGCCATCTTGAAGAGAACAATTCTCCATTCAGACAGCATCAGCCCATGATTGAATTAGGATCTGAAAACAATCATCTGCTGGAGAAATTCAGTAGGCCAAACTGTATCAGTGGGAGAAAAATAACGGTCAATGTTTTGGGCCAAACTACTTTATTAAAACTGGTTAAATGTAGTAAAGAAGCCAGTATAAAGAGGACAAGGTGGGAACAGTGTTATTTAAGGTTGGTGAACCAGGTAGGGGGGTGAAACAAATTGGATAATGGGAGATAACAGTCAAGGAGAGAGAGGTAAGAAAAATAACCAGATCAGGTGAGGGAAGATGAGTCGTCAAGAGTGGAGTGGGTGATTGGAAATCAAATGCTGCCATGGCTGGAATCTGATAAGTCGAGAAAGTTTGAATGGAGGTTCTATGTGGAAACTGTTGGGTAATAGTTCTCTTTTATTGAACCTCTTAGAGATTCTAACAATTGTGCTAGTGCTCAGCAAAATTATTTGAATGAGGTCTTCTCAGGAACTTCAGAACATTCATGTTCATGCAAGCTTAAGTAGTTGTCACAGACTTTCTGTCAGCTACACAGTGAAATGCCAACAGTTCAAACTTTGCTCTTTTAATTCTGCCAACATTTCAAGTCACTTCTCAGCAAAACCTAAGCCATTATTGTTTTTATAGTTAACTGCACTTCTGGATATATCCAGTATTGTAGTGAAGCATATTTTTACTGCATGCATACATAAGGGAAAATAACTTGAGTATGATCTTTGCAAGGCCATCGGGAAAACGTCCAAGTCTGACGAACTTCGCAAGGCCACAAGGGAATCCAAGAAGCAGTGCTGCACTAGGCTCAATTCCTCAATTCCCAAGCGAACGTCACATATACAGTTCATCAAAATACAATATGCACCAAGTAGTTTGGATAGCCATATCAAACACCAGAGCAGAACTAAATAATTTACAAAGACAATTTATGGCCCAATTCATTTTATATTTATAAAATACAGTGAACTAAATATCCAGGCAGAATATTAAAGTAATTTAGTTTTGGTTTCAATTAGGATTTTCTTGTAACAACTGTGGTAGCCATTTAAAATAATTAACATGATTTAAACTGAACTCTTTTTTATTCTCGAGGTATGGGCTTCATTGATGGGCTGAAATTTACTGCCTATTTCTACATGTGGGCTATTTTTTTTTAATATCGAAGATGCCCTGTCCTACTCTGAACTGTAATTATTATAAAATGACATTCCATCGAATAGCAAGGCTTTGGACTATCCTCTGAAATATATAATAATTAACTTCATGCAGCAATTGCGAAGTTAATTTGCAGAAATAATATCAGAAATATACAGATATTCCCTTGGTTATTCGCAAAATCCATGTCAGCTATATCATAATAATTAACCATGATCTTGATTATCATCTTAAATATGCATTTTTCATGGAAATAAATAATGCTCTTTTTTGTAAAGAAATTGGCCCACAATTAAAATATCTGATAACTTTACTTTCATGTAAATCAATAAAAGTTAAGATAACAAAACAATAACAAGCATTTTGTTGTAATAAAAGTGGTTTTGAAAGTTACTATGGTCAGGACAAAATAAAAATTCACTCTCCATTATCAATAAGTAATAAGATGGAGGAATATCTTTCCACTCGTCCTACTTTCCATTATCTGGTGACGAACTTTTAGAAAAGTCTTATTAATAGCATGAGATCTACATCTACTTCCTCTCAAATCCCAAAGCCATGATATGTTTTATGCTCTTAACCCTGAAGGAGAACTAATGAATCATTGATATCTGAGCAAAGTCATGAACCCTGAATCAAACCTGATCAACACTTTGTTACTTTTGACAGCATAGGTCACATGAATATGTCCTTCAGGCATACCTTTGAAATTCACAATGAGCTTGAAGATTTTTAGAGCTAGTTCACATCAGTCAGACTCACAATAACACAGTGATTTTCACCAACATTTCAATGCTGGATGTGCATTAATTGGATCTCAGTGTAAAGAAATAGAGATTAAAAAAAAAATGAAATAGAGATCCAACAAATAAATGAAAAAGGAAAACAAAATTGTTCACATGCAATCTTCTCTAAACTGATATTTAAATTATCATTATAAAATTCTCATTTGCATTCCTCTGAGTATTTAAAGTAAAATTGCTATCATTGATAAATTCTTATTTTAAAAAAATTGTTCATTTCTTACACAGGTACTGTTTATTTTTATGTTCTACTTTTGTATCATTATCAGAAATTAATTTTGTTCACTTTTCCTTCAAAAGGAATTGACCTCTGACCTATCTTTTGTTGTCTAGGATCAACGTTCTTGTGCAACACCCATATAATTCCAGTGAAAAACGAAGAAGGAGTGGTCATAATGTTCATTATAAACTTTGAATTCATCGATGAAGAAAAATCCTTGCTGTCTCCAGACAGCTTAAATCACATGTCGCCACCCAAAGATGCACGTAAGTGTCCCTTTATCCTCGTCTTGACCGAGTTTATTTATCAGGTCACAAGTTTCTGGTATGTCTTGTTTGAGGAGGGTACTGTTCATCTCATTAACAGAACTAGGCAATGCAATTTGGTCCCTGTTTAACTCATGGACTGCAAGTCCTTTTTCCCCATTTAAATGACCTTACTACGTTTCCCAAGAGCACTAACACTTAAATGGGTGCTGTCAATCTGCTAGTGCTCTACCCTCTGTGACCAGGTGTGCCAGTGGCTGATCAATCATGGCATCTCTATTTCATCTTCAGCCTGCTATCCTCGCTACATATAGTATATTACCAGGAAATATCTTAGAAATCAGCAGTAAGAGCCCTGTGTCCCATAGTTAGAAATGGAGTCCATTCTAGTGTTTGGATTGAACTCCAAGCAAACTAAACACATCAGGGATTGAGTTTTCAATATTATATATCATCACAAGAAGCTAATGGTCCGCTTACACACAATGGTGAGACTCTTACTTCTGGGGCAGAATATGGATTCCAAATACTTCAGCACAAATTCCAAGTTTAAACTCTTGGTTGAAATATTAATGCAAGGGCTCATCTCCCCTTTAAAGTGCGCCTGAAAGATCCTATGGGACATGAAGAACTGCAGGGGTATTATTCCCAACATCCCATGTGATATTGTCTAGTAATTATCCAGTAACTCTATCAATGCTGTTATGGAAGTTCAGTGTATTTTCATGCTTTTTACATTTGAAAGGCCATAACAATGAAGAAAACAATTGCTGTACAGTATTTTGAGATGTGAATCTGGATAATATAGATGGAAATCTTTCTTTCACAGTTTTACTATTAAGAACATGTAAAAAGAATTATTCTGATGTACATCCCCTTTCCACAGAATATCGCAAAGCGTAATACAGCATTATCTTCCTAAATTATTCTCAATATTGGAAATACAGAAAACAGAGCTGCCAATTTGCATGTAGAAATTTTCTACAAATGATAATGTGACATTGACAAGATAAGCATCCTTATTGATATGAATTGATTGGAATATAAAGGGTACCATGACTCTCCTGTCCTCTTCCAAATGGTACCTTTGGGTCTTTTATGTTTAATAAGATAACACTTGGTGTTAGAGTTTAATACTTCAAATGAAGACAGCACCTCTGAATTTGCTTTTCTAATATTATCCTGAAGTGTCAGGCTTGTGCTCGAGTCTCAGTAGTTCAAATTGAATTCTTAACACACTGAGCCAAACAGGAACATCGTAAAATGAGCTCTAGCGGACAAAATTGTAATTAAAAAATGAACTGATGTTTGTACATTATTTGTTTTGATCTCTTAAAATGTTTGAAAGTGAAAATCACTTTATGCTAATTTGGAAGTGTTTGTGGGCCTGCAAATGTGAAAATTGGACCAAGCACTTCCTATCACAATTTACCTAAATTCTAATCAATAGAAAGAGATATAGGAGTATCAGAGTCAGTACCACCAGGGTGAGGAACAGCTTCATCCCACAGGCAGTGAGAATGCTGAATGACCAAAGGAACTGTTCACACTGACCATCAGAGATTCTCATATTCATGAAACAATATTTATTTAATTGTTTGTATCGATAAATACTTGTGCAACACATATATATTGTTTGTTCATATGTGTGTTATGTCTGCTTGTGTGTCTACATGTTTTGCACCAAGGGTTGTACTTCTGCGATCAGATGACAATCAAGTTGACTTGACCAATATGCAGTAAACGAACCTCTCACTTATTGATAGGAATTGTATCAATTGGTCATAAGCTATGACTTCCATTATTCTCTCACTGGTTAATATAGAATGGATCATGAAGAAAGTCAGGAATAATGTACAAATTAAAGAGTCTCCCCTGGGACATGAATTTTATAAGCATGAACTCTCACATATTTGATTTATTTGTCCTGCCCCTCTGCAAACAAGCAGCACAAATTAAGTTTACAGCATCTGTGTTTGGGATTTCATGCTGGCAAGGGTTTCATCCCACCCCACTACTTTTTACCTTTCCCCTGCAATAGTTTTACCTTGGATCCTCTCCCCATATAGACCCCAATTGCAATTGCAATTTCTTCCCTTTCCCCACTTACCCTTAATCCCAAGGAACCTTGCGTGGCTGCCATGGGGTCTTCACTTTCGGTCTCATTTGTGCTGTGATCGTGGGAGAGAACTCTAGCCCTTGAGGCGAGCAGAAAAGCTGAATAGCAGTTTCTTGACGTGAGGATGTTTTATTTTCATGCTTTTGTTAGTGGACCCTCACTTGACATTCAGACAAAGGAGAGTAAGTAATTTAATCAGTCAAAAAGAAAGAAATCCAATTTCAAAGCAAATTTATTTCTAAGCAATGCTTGTTTCTATCCATATTCCTTGGAAAGGCTAGGGATTCTTAACTTTAATCTTTTGAAAATGATCATGAGTTTACCGTCATATACATTCTACAAGGTACATGCACACCAATTTGTCAATGCAACTGGACAAAAAAAACACAATTGTGTAATTAAATTGAATTATATAGTCAATAAATAAACAAAAATAGATCTATAATAAATATTTATAGTAATCCTAGTGCAAAAAAAGAAACTTTACAATAGTGCAGTCCACGATTTTAGTGTATCAAGGGGGAGTTGCAAACGCCTGATAGCTGTTGGAAAGAAACTCTTCTTGAACCTAGAGGTGGTGCCCGAAGGAAGCAGTGAGACTAAGTTGTGACCGGGATGATGGTGGTCCTTTATAAAACTAGCTACCTTCTTGAACCAGTGCCTCCAATAGATGTATTTAATGGATGAGAAATCAGAGACTGTGATGAACCTGGGTTTGTTTGTGTGTTGCCTTTTGCACCCTTCTGCATTCTTGGGCATACCAAACCAAGCTGTGATATAGCCAGTCAGTGTATTTTCCACAGTGCACCTAGAGAAGTTTGATAGAATATTCATCAGCATACCAAAGCTCCTCAGGCTCCTTAGAAAGTAGAGGCATCAAAGCACCTTCTTCAAGCTTGCCTCGATGTGCTGGCTCCCAGGAACTTGAAGGTTCCAATCCTCTTCATCTCCATCCCATCAATGAGGCCTGCTGTGTGGTTCCTTGTCTCTTCTTCTTACAATCAACAATTTTATTTTCAATCACTATTCTGTATTCTGACTCATCATTTGCAGTTATTCAGCCACCAGTACTTCCAATATATCCTCATTCCTTCTTAGTCTGATGGCATCATTAATCATTAACAATCCACATTTTATTTGTTTTATAACTTCAGCTCAGCTTCGTGATGTTGACCAAATGCGGTCATAGGAGATGCTCCACTTGCGCCCACACCTCCTCCCTCAGTACAATTCGGGGCCTTCCATTTAACATTTAACTTGGAATCTGCAGGGGTCATCTACTGCACCTGGTGCTCCCGCTGTGGTCTCGTCTGCATCGAAGAGACTGGACGCAGACTTGGAAATTGCTTTGTTGAGCACCTTGGCTCTGTCTGCCACAATAATGTGGATCTCCCAGTGGCCACCCATTTCAATTCTCCATCCCATTCCCTTGCTGACATGTATGTCCATGGTCTCATGTACTGGCAGACTGAGACCACCCACAAATTAGAAGAACAACACCTCATCTTTCGACTGGGTACCCTCTGGCTTTCATTAAATTCCCACCCGCTTGTTTCTCCCATCATCTCTCCATTGCACAGACACCCTGTCCCCTTTTGCACAAACATGATAAATTCTACTTAGTCCCTTATCACGTCCAAGTAACACCTTTTGTTGGTCTGGATTCCTCCCCCATTGTTTGAATTCTGAAACTTTCTGATATCTCCTGCTTCTGCCTTTTCTGAATTTTCCTTGAAGAGGGGTTCAGGGATGTATATTTGTCTCCTATAGATGATGAAAAGACAGCTGAGTTCCTGCAGTATTTCGGTGTTTTTATTATAAAACTACAATTACCTTCCTTTTTATAAGAAGCATCATGTATATCACAACATTTACAGAGTGTTTTGGCCAGCAAGTGAACAGGCAGGGAACAGAGGGATACAGGCCATCTGCAAGCAAATGGAATTAGTTTAAATTGACATCATGGTTAGTCTGGATATTGTTGGCCAAAGGGCAATGCTCTCGTGTTATATTATGTTCCATATAAAAGCACATGTGAGCTCGAAGTGCAATTTTCTCTGAATGAACAATCTCATCAAAGATTTTTTAAATAAAATGTCCATTATTAACTTTATTATGATTTTATTCATACATGCTGATCATAAATGCTCTGAGAGAAAATTATTAAAGCCATTTCCAGATGTAATCTAATTGAGAAGATGACAATAAAAATGTTGCCCTCTTCAGCATTTCTACCCAGGCAAAATTTAAAAAATATTTAAACTCCAGACACCTCTAATAAAATCTCAGAGTCTAATATTCCAAGAGTGAGTTTTCCTTGCAATGTGTCCTATCTTTTATTAAATTTGTCTGAAGACGGCGGCAAAAATTATAAAGACCCCATTCACCCTTGTCACAGCCCTATTTCACCGCTACCTTCAGGATGGAGGTACAGATGGTACAGTTGGTGTTGAGGTCACTGCAAACTATAACCGTGCCAGTGACCTGGGTTAGAATCTGGCACTGTCTGTAAGGATTTTGAAAGTTTTCTACATGTAACTGTGGGTTTCGGTGTTTGAGTTTCTTCCCACATTTCAAAGACATAAAGGATTAGAAGGTTAATTGATGACATGGGTGTATTTGGGTTATGACCATGACCTCATTTGTCATCTCAGAACCAAGGAATCAAATATCCTCAAACCTGCCAAAGAAGAAGGAAATGATAAATACATTGCAAGGGTAATCTGTATCTACAAGAGAAAGTTGCTTAATAAAATCCTCATTTGTTCTCAGACAGGCAAACATTCCAAAACTCTTGTCCTGTATTTTCTGATAGCTGCCCCAAGGAAAAAAAAGTTAGTCAATTCCTGCCAGCTCAGTAAATAGAGGGAGAAGAGATGAGCTTCTCTTATATTAAAAAAACAAGAACAAACCACCATGCCAGAAATACGCATATCTCATAAGTTTCAAGTTAATTATGGAGAAGGGTTGGTCTAGGCTTCGGGTTGAGATTCTAAATTGGAGAAAGGCCAATTTTGATGAAATGAGAAAGGATCTAGAATGCGTGGATTGGGATAAGTTGTTTTCAGGCAAAAATGTGCAAATTAAGTGGTGTTCTTTCAAATGTGGAATTTTGAGAGTACAAAAATTGTACGTTCCTGTCAGGCAAGGTAGCAGGCATAGGGAAACTTGGTTTTCGAGGGATATTGGGGATCTGGTTCAGATAAAGAGAGAGGTGCATGGCAGGTATAGGCAACATGGAGCAAATGAGGTACTTGAGGAGTATAAAAAATGCAAGAAAAACTTCAAGAAAGCAATCATGAAGGCTAACCGAAGACATGAAGTTGCTGTTGTGTTTGGAAAGTATCAAGTTCAGTGAGTTCACAGAGAGATGAGTCTGGACACAAGTGTTATAATCAAATGTAACATTATTGAACACATGGGGGACCAACAGGGGAAGATGTCAAACAATAATCAATTACTCTTCTACTAAACTATATAGACATTCACATTGGACCCAGGTTGGATTCCATTACCACATGGTATGAGATACAATGATCCATGCAGGCACGTCAGGCACAAGGGACTGATACTAGTGTCTACTTACCCTACCACACTCTCCCACATGTGTACACACTTCACAGACAGGGACTTTCAAACACACTCCCGATTCCCTGTATCAATGGGGATCAGTAGTGGATTATCTACCACTAGGCCCTAGGCTGAGCTTTAGTAAGGCCCCCCGTGACCTTGCCTCCCAGCCCCTCGAACCCCAACCTTTGTTGAATAGAATAAAGGGTGGAGGAGGAGGAAGAGGAGGAGGAGGAGAATTCTGATGCCCTGGCTTGGTTCTCTGCTCTGAAAGTTGTTGGCCACCAGGTTCTAATGAGATCAACAATGGCAGGGCAGGCTGGCTCCCCACACCCTCTCCCCCATTGTTACACACCACCCCTGTGCTCCGACCGCAGCCTCTGGGCACAAGCAGCAGCCAGTAATACAGAAAGATTGCGGCTGCGACAGGGGCGAGGCCAGGTTCTGAAGTCGGGGGTGGGGGCAAGAGCACATGAAAAAGGTACCACCCTGTGAGCGCTGTCCAGGGAGTGAGGGAGAGGTCAGAAATGGAGTGGGGCAGTTATAGGTAGAGAAGTTGTACATACATACAAATGGATATTAAGAAGATTCTCTCATGGTGTGGGTGTCCAAGAGAAGAGAACCGACAATGAAGATTAGAAAAGTAAGCAAATGTTAGGAGACGATCTAGAAAAGAGCTTCTTTTGATTGTAATCTGATATGCTCTGCTTGAGGAGATGATGAAGACAGGAACTCTCAGTTTATTCAAGGAACATCTGGGAAACAGTTGCATTTTCAGGAGATTGCTGGCTACGTACCTCAAGGAGGCAAGTGCGATTAAGTAAATGTAAACAAAGATGGAGACAGTTTTCATTTGCTGTAAGACTCAGTGATTTTCTGAGTTATCATGATCCATAAGTGACATTATATAGACTTACTAGGGCTTCAGAGACAATGCAGAAGCACACAGGGTGGAAATCCAACCAACAGCACACTCACCTAGGAAGGAGGGTGCCCACTCCTGCCCTCCAAACCCCAGAAATCCAACTCCAGGCTGTCGCAGAGTGGCAACTCCATGGAAGTGAAGGCAAGCAGGGTGATAAAGAAGATCAGGGCAGTGATGATCAACTTGGGCACAGGTTACTGCAAAGTCGGTGACAGTACAACAGGCTTTCCCTGACCTCGGTGCTGCACCCCTTGGTGGTGGGAAGACCCATGCAGATGAGACCCATATCAGGCAACAACCACCAGGAGAACTTTATGGGCTTTATGGGCAAAGACCTAGCAACCCCGGAGCCCAAACTGAAGCTGGTCACTCTGCTGAGGCAAGGCATCGTGGTGGACTGGGATGGGTGGAAGCTCTCTTGGCTCCCATCTTCCTCAGAGCCATGAAGTTCCTCCCCGAGGAATGCACTGTGATGGTGGCTGACCCTCCCCTCAGCCCGGCCAGCAGCAGGGAGAAGATGGCTGAGATCCTCTTTGAGGCCTCCAACCATGCACATCACCTACCCGTCCATCCTCTCGCTCTACTCCTGTGGATGCACCACCAGTTGTGTGGTGGAATGTGGCCACAAAGGCTAATAATTTCCAATGTGACCAGTGATGGCCAAGGCTGACCACAGCAGCACTAACCTCAATGACTACCACCTGAAGCTGCTCAACAAGGCGAGCCACTGGTTTACCAAGAGTGGGCTCCAGATTGTGGAGGACATCAAAAAGAAATGCTGCTGCACTTCAGTCAACTTCAAGGAGAATATCAGCCTGGGCATGAAGGAGCACCTGGCAGAGTTAAGCTACTCGATGGCTACATCATCATGCTGGGCAAGGAGAGGTCCCACTGCCCAGAGGCACTCATTCCAAACCCTCACCTCAGCCTGCACCATTGCTCCTGATGTCGATTCCCTTTGTCTACTCCATATGAGCACCGGACGGGAGTAGGGAGCACTAGAGTAGACCGAGCAATTCAGTGGCACCTGCTTATGAACTGTGGCAGATGCCATGGTTTCACAGCACGGTTCAAAAATATATGGTGCAGGAGGGCCATGGGGTCAGGGGCACTGCCAGGCTGAAAACGGTTGCTCTTGCTGCTCTCAACCACCCCCCCCCCACCCCAGGTACACCCTTGGCTGCGAGTCAGGCCTCCAACCAGGCCAATGAGCCCCAGCCAGAATCACCGCCATTTTACAGCAGACGCAGTAAACACAGAGTGGGGCAGCACATAGCTCCCGAGGGACCACAGAGACCGCCACTATCCCTGCCCACAGTGGAGGCACCCACTCCTGGATGCAGCTACTTCCCGATTCTGACAATCTTGCTCCAGTCTCAAGATGTTTATGGGCAACAGTCTCCACAGCTACCGCGACTATGGCATTCATTCTCAAGGCGACAGATGCTACCGATCTCTTTTAGCATCATCAGCTGCACAATGTTACCGGCTTCTGTACGCCCCCCCCCCCATGTCTACTTTCATTGGCCTTATGTCATGACCTCCACATGGATCCCAGGACTTCATTGGCCTGTCGAGCAATCAATCAAATCACACATCGGCCCCTTAGATTCCGGGCCCCTGGGCTTCTGCCCTCTCAGCCTAACCAGTAATCTGGCACTGATGCAGGTGTAGCTCTCTACAAGCTCTAATCTAGTGCAGTACTATGGCTCAACTTAGTGTATTGCACTCCTTACCCACAACTCCTCCAGGGACGTCCACAGTTGCAACCTTGCATGGAGCGATGTCCGGGACTTGGACTAAGAGGCAGAGAGAAAGAAATGTGGCACGCATCGATGTTTATACTGTTCTGAGCTGCGTGTCTCACCAATGATGACCCTGAATCATTTAAATGAGCCAAGGCTAAGGTGTGCACTAATGGGTGGCCGGAATCCAACTTTGATTGGCAGGTGATGCGACATCCGAATAAGTTTCAAACAGGGAGGTCTCGAGACACTCCACTCTCCACAAAGTTCCAGATTGGGAGGCCACGTGCCCCTCCACAATCTACATATAACAGTTACTTTGGCAGACAATGTGAAGGAAAATCCTGAGGGTTTCTACAGGTTTATTAAGAGCAAAAGGATAGTAAAGGACAAAATTGATTGCCTTGAAGATCAGAGTGGTCAGCTTTGTATGGAGGTAAGGGAGATGGAGATCTTAAATGTTTTTTTCATCAGTATTCATTCAGGAAATAGGCTTAGATAGAGTCATAGGAATTAAGGAAAATAAGCAGTGAGATCATAGAACATATACAGATTAAAGAGGAGGATGTGCTTGCTGTCTTAAAGCAAATAAGGGTGAATAAATCCCCAGGCCTGACAAAATATTCCCTCGGTCCTTGAGGGAGGCTAGTTTAGAAATTGCAGGGGTTCTAGCAGAAATATTTAAAATGTACTTAGCCACAGGTGAGGAGCTGGAGTGTTTAAAAAATTCTTGAAAAGTAGCCCTGGAAATTATAGGTCAGTAAGCCTGACGTCAGTAGTAGGTAAATTATTGGAAGAGATTGGACATAAAATTTACTTGGATAGCTAGAAACTGATTAGGCATAGTCAACATTGCTTTGTGCATGTTTAACCAAACTTATAGAGTTTTACCAGGAAAGATGATGAAGGAAAGGCTGTGGATGCTGTCTTCATGGACTTTAATAGGGCCTTTGACAAGGCCCCATATGGGAGGTTAGACAGGAAGGTTCAGCCTCTCGGTATTCATGGTGAAGTAGTGAACTGGATTCAACAATGGTGGGACGAGAAAAGCCAGAGAGTAGTAGTAGATGATCGCTTCTCAGACTGGAGGCCCATGACTGTGGTCTGCCTCAGGGATCCGTGATGGGACCATTGTTGTTTGTCATCTATATCAATAATCTGGATAAAAGGGTAAAGTGGATCAGCAAGTTTGCAGATGACATGAAGATTGGAGGTGTTGTGGAGAGTGAGGAAGGTTTTCAAAACTTGCAGAGGGAAAAAGCTGAGAAATGGCAGATGGAATTTAATGCAGACAAGTGTGAGGTTTTGCATTTTGGAAGGACAAACAAAAAAAAGACAAACACGGTAAATGGTAGGGCACTGAGGAATGCAGTAGAACAGAGGGATCTGGGAATACATAATTCCCTGAAAGTGGTGGCATGGGTGATAGGGTTGTAAAGAGAGCTTTTTGGCATATTGGCCTTCATAAATCAAAGTATTGAGCATAGGAGTAGAGATGTTATGATAAAGTTGTTTAAGACATTGATGAAGCCAAATTTGGAGTATTGTGTGCAGTTTTGGTCACCAAACTACAGGAAAGATATCAATTAGAGAGAAACAGTAGAGAGAAGATTTACTAGTTTGTTGCCCACACTTCAGGAACTAAGTGACAGGGAGAAGTTAAACTGATTAGGACTTTAATCTCGTCAGCGTAGAAGAATGGAGGTAGATTTGATAGAGGTATTTAAAATTATGAGGGGGATAGAGTAAATGTAGATAGGCTTTATTCCATTGCGGGTAGGTGAGATACAAATCAGAGGACGTGGATTAAGAGTAAAAGGGGAAAGGTTGTGGGGGAACATGAAGGGAACTTCTTCACACTGAGAGTGGTGAGAGTGTAGAACGAGCTGCCAGCTGAAGTGGTGAATGCAAGCTCAATTTTAACATTAAAGAAGAATTTAGAAAGGTAAATGGATGGGAGAGGTATGGAGAGCTATGGACTGGGTGCAGGTCTGTGTAGACAAAAAAATGTAATTCGGCACAAACTAGCAGGGTCAAAAGGGCTGTTTCTGTGCTGTAATTTTCTATGATTCTATGGTTCTATTTGCCATAGATTTAGTTTAAAAAAATTACAGAGCTACAGTAATTCTCCAATAACAATTTAAAGAGTTGAAAAAATAGAATATAAAAATAAAATAGTTGAAAGATCAAAAAGCCAGCAAATATAGTAATTTTTATTACGAAATATCAAGGGATGCAGGTTATTTTTAAGAGCTGAAATTGAGCATCATCTTTCAATATGACATGGGGTCCTTTCTTAACCTTTTTTCAAAACTGGAACGGTGATGATGCAGAATTTTAATAATTTAGACTTGTCCCTTCACTTTGACGAAGGCCGTGGACTAATCTTAGACCATTACTTTAATTCAACAGTCAATATGTATATTTTACTTTCTCAACCTTATTTAGTGAATAGGGGTTTAGATAGATTATCTAGATCTCATTTTTCTTTTTCCCTCTCTTTTTCCACATTCAGGGAATTATGTATTCCCAGATCCCTCTGTTTACTGCATTCCTCAGTGCCCTACCATTTACTGTGTTTGTCATTTTATTGTTTGACCTTCCAAAATGGTTTACAGTCTTATTTATTTGTTTGTTGAACCTTTTCTGAGGAATTAGTATGTATGTTTATACAATTCTGTCGTACCTTTTACATTTTACTTCTTAATTATAATGAATGATACATTAACAAAATTTAATAACTAAGTTGAATCCAATAAAGAGATTGTGAAAAGAAAGAAATTGAACATCATGCAATTACAGTTCATAATAGCTCCATACATTAATGGAATTGGTATATTTGCTACTCTTCGGGAAAATCTTCTGATCTATCCAATCGCAGGATTTAATCAGACATTTCCATTGATGCCAAAAGGATTACTAATTGACTTTATTTATCACTGCTTTTCATGTCATTACTTGCTCTAAAAGGATTCAACATTACAATGCCACAGGGTAAGGGAAAACATTTCAGGTGTTTCATTGATGTGCTTGTTTGCAAAAGCTTTCCTGCCTCCTACAATTGCTTATTGTGTAAACAAACTGATCTCAGTTAAATGTTTTAGCACACTCCAGTTTTTTTTATTTTGAAGGGTGACCCACTGGAGCAAACAAAGGGTTAACAGGTAACATATACAATGGCATTTCTTTCAGTCAAAAACTGTGGGGTAGCAGCTTTCATCTAATTCAGATATGACCCTGCTTATATGTATTGATGCCTGAGACAGGGAAAAAAGTGAAAAATCAGTTGATGATGGAATGACCTTAATAAAGATCACTGCAGTAGGTTCGGGAGAGGCACCATTAAATTGTCCCTGTTGATGTTGCCACCACTACCACCCATGGATGTTCCTTTTGAATGGTGTCAATCAGTTGCTTCAAGTCTTTCACTCAGCACAAAAGGAAACCATTAGTGTTATCCTTGGAATAAAGGTATAGAATTACCAAATATTACAAGGAATGTTTTATCAACGTTTCTGCCAGGCAAAGCCAAAATGGGCCAATTGTCACATTGAAGAGTCAAGGCTCATCATCTTACCGTTGGGGAGTGTGGAATTAATATCAAACTTTCATCTGTCATTTGCTGCTTTTTGCTCCACAAAGAACCAGGTAAAACCACTGAGCTGATGTGTCTTGGCACCTGGCCATTAAGTGATGATAGGCTGGTAGATGGCTGTTTGTTGACTTCAGGAAGTACAGAGGGATAAAAAAAAACATGGAATCGCAAGAAGGCATGAACATCTGCCTTTCAATGCAGAACAAATACTGTCAGCAAAATTAAAAGCGGTAAAAATACCGCATTCAAGTTACACGTTTTTGTTCCCAGATACTTGGGAATGGATCAAAGGCCACCATTAATGGTTGTAGTTACTGTGACCAATTACCTTTCAGCTGGTGGTAATTTAAGTTTATGCAGTGGAGAAACAGAAGCGATTTACCTTCAAATAACTAGCAGACTCTGATCCCAAGAGCATGATACTTGTCATTCCTTTTGTCACTGTTTATTTTTCAGTTTATCCTTCAGCATTTATTAGTCCTTTGGGTGGAGTAAAAATGAAGCTTAAATTTGAGCATCTGGGTAGTCATAAAATCAATAATAAATTGGCATTGTTTTTTTTAACACATAGGAGTGCTTAGTACTGATGAAGGAATGAAAGTGAAAGATTTCTTTAAGTGTTTAATATCATTGGTCAATTTAATAACTGATCAAAGTATCTGTAGGCATTCAGGTTGATTTTCATCCTGTCAGTTTGCATGTGCCTCAGTGGTGAAAGTTATCATCAGACTCTCAGTATCTTGACACCTGTTCACTTTGCCTATAATTCTGGAATAAATGTGAACAGGATGCAACTCCCAGATAGTTTTCTACAAAAAAAATAAACTTTATTCACGCTATGAAAAATGAAAACTGTTCAAAACCTTTTCCCGATCCTTAATGTCATTGCCATCAATCTACATTGTTACATCCATTCACTAGCTACAGTATTGCCACCACTGTGGAACCTTCTTGTTACTACTCCTTCTGCTGTTTGAGAGGCTTCCCCTTGATCTCAGACCCTCAATGCCTGGTAACAGAAGGACATTAGATTGGTCCTTCCGCACAGCATCCTCGATTATGCTGTACCAAGCCTCAGTACATCCTTCAGAATGTTCTCCTGCAGCCTGAAATGTGCCAGTGTGCTGAAAGATGGCATATAAAACAAGTGATCCAGATCTCTACAGAGGCCATCTCAGCAGCAAAGAGGCAATTCTGAGGACAAAGCCAGATACTCAACATCTATGGCTGAGATTGCAGACCACTACATCCTACAAAGCAAGGCCGAACACCATAAATGGCTTTGATGCTTCACGACCTGATGAGCTGAACACCTTTTATGTTCACTTTGAAGAGAACTTAACGATACTTGACAAAGCTGACCACCTTGTACTATCTGCCTCTGAGGCCAATGTCAGAACATCCTTCAAGAGGGCGACCGTCGCAAGGTGTCAGACCTTGATGGCATAGCTGACAGGGTACTGATAATCTGTGCAAACCATTGAGCTGGAGTGTTCATGGATATTTTAAATCTCTTTCTGTGGCAGAGGTTTGTTCCTGCTTCAAAAGGGCATCAATCATACCAGGGCCCAAGAAGAGCAGGGTGAGTTGTCTAAATGACTATCACCAAGTAGCTCATATCTACTATCATGAAATGCCTTGAGAGGTTGGTCACGGCCAGAATTAACTCATACATAAGTTAACATCTGGACTCACTGCAGTTCACCTAATATCACAATTGATCCACAGGAGATAAAATATCTCTGGCTCTCCGCTCAACTCTGGATCAACGAGTCAACAGCACCATGTGCATCAGGCTACCTTTCATTGACTGCAGCTTAGGTTTCTATTCCATCATACCCCCAATGCTGGTCAACAAGCTCCAAACCCTGGGCCTCTGCAACCCCTACTGCAACTGTATCCTTGACTTCTGCATTGGAAGACCACAGTCCGTACAAATCGGAATCATTGTCTCCTCTGCACATTGACTACACAATTGCATCCCAAGGATTCATGCTGAGCTCACTGCCCTACTCTCTCTATACCCATAATGGTGTGGCTAGGCACAATTCAAATGCCATCTCCTCCAAATTGGCCCATGATACCACGATCGTCACCCTAATGAGGAAGCGTGCAGGAAGGAGTTAGATCAGCTGGTAGAGTGGTGCCACAACAACAACCTTGCACTTAACATTAGCAAAACTAAGGAACTGATTGAGGACTTCAGGAAGGGGAGATCAGGACAACACGAAACTGCCCTCATTGAGGGGTCAGCAGGAGAAAGGGTTAAGAACTTTAAATTCCTAGGTGTCAACATCTCTGAAGATCTGTCCTAGGCCCTCTATGTCAGCAAAGAAGGCTCGACATAGGCTATACTTCATGAAGAGTTTGAAGAGACTTGATATGGCACCAATGACACTTGATAATCTCTACAGATGTTCTGTGAAGAGCATTCTGACAGGTTGGTATGGAGATGCCAAACACAGGATAGGGAAAAAAAAACTATAGAGAGTTGTGAACTCAGCCAGAACCATCATGGGCATTAGTTTTCACTCCATTAAGAAATTCTACATGAGGCACTGTTTTGAGAAATCATCCTCAGTCCTCAAGGGACCTCACCACCCAGACCGTGCCTTCTTCACTCTACCACCATTGGGAAGGATATACAGAACCCTGAAGATGAACACCCAGCAGCACAAGAGTAGCTTCTTCCACTCCGCCATCAGATTTCTGAATGGACAATAAACCACAGGCACTACCTCACTCTCTCTTCTTTTGCACTAATTTATTTTAACTGTAATTTATAGCAATATTCACACTGTAATACTGCCACAAAATAATGATTTTCATGACATGTTCATTACGATCATTTCTGATTCTGATTCTGAAGTGGTAGGCGACTGCTCCACCACCGTAGTCATCTCTGGAATAACATGCATAGTGGGTGATATTTCTGTTGTGCAGAAGAATCTGACTGTCTGATTGGGAGGGTTCCTCTCATTGCCAGCCAGGCCAAGTCCTGGGTGCATACAAGGAGGACTGGAGCAAAGAAGCCTCTTGAAGCTATCTGTTCCTCACCCATTGATTGGGACTGCACCACAGATGTCCGTGTAGAGCAGCTTCATTCAATTTATGATCCCCGCCCCAACCCCATTTGGGAGAGTCCATCATTACTTATGGATGCGATATCTGGTCAAAAGCCTTCTCCTGGTCTAAGCTGACCAGGCACCTGTCCACTCCCCCTTTCCTGCACATAGGCAGGGGTATCTCTGAGCAACACAAGGTTGTCAGAGATTGTGCTGCCTGGAACCATGTAGACTGGGTGGACCACCTGCCCCAGTGTAGATGTGGTGATGGCTTTGCACAGGATCTTGCGGTCAATGTTTAACAATGATATGGGTCTCCAATTCCTGATATCATCCTTCTCCCCTTCTGTTTAAAAATGAGGGTGATGATGCTCTACCTCAAAATCTGACTTGCTGCCTAACAGAAGCATTGTATATTTTCAGCAGGTCCTGACCCACCCAGTAGCACAAAATGAGTGGGTACAACTCAGCAGGCAAGCCATCACTTCCAAGAGTTTGACTCAATCCAAAGAAATGGATGCAGTCCATCATCCCCACCAGGGTCATTTGCTGGTCCAGACTCTCCCGATTGTTGTTGCACAAGATATCCATGACAGAGGACAGAAAGCCTTGGTGTCAACTCACATGTGCCAGTAGTGGACATGTTCACCTTCCTGGGCCTTTATGTTGAGGGAACAGGGGGTCTTTGTGGATCTCAAAGATATGTTTGGAATATGGACCAGCAAGAGATAAGTGATGGTGAAGCTGAGCAAGGATAGGAAAGGGGCTGTCATCCAATCCCACTTTGTGTTCACCCTTGGAGAAAATTGTGGATATCTGGTTGATGGTGGACAGCCCAGTGTATTCAGCAACTGCAATAAATCTGGTGATGTGGTGGCCCAATGCAGTGTAGTCATCTGCAAGTTGGATGGCTACCAGACCAAGGTCTATGCAAGAGAGGGAGTGCTGCAACTTGTGGGGAGAATCAGTCCATCTCTAAAGAACCTGCACAAAGTGTGTCAGCACCTAAGCACAAGCCATAAGAGGGGAAATGGCCAACATCACAGGCCCCGGCGAGGTCAACACCCTCCCAGCCTCGACTGCGACAGAGATCCGGTTGAAACCAAAACCAGGGCATACAAGCGCATCCACCTCCAATCCCCAAACCCCAGCCACAAGGCCAAAGGCCCGTCCTGAGGAGGCAGAGTTGATGGAGAAGGGAACTGCAGAGGGGAAGTGGCAGATGGTCAAAAACTAAAGAAACCCCAAAAAATCCCTACGAATGAAACAGGCAACTAGCACCACAAACAGTAGAAATAAAAGGACCAAGTTGCAAGCAGAAGCCAACAATCTCTCATCATCTGAGAATGAGACTAGAGTGAGCATGTGATGAAGGCAGAGAAAGCAGCAAATCAAAGGAGAAAGAAAGAAGGACGATGGATTATGAGTAAGCCCGATCGAGGGATGTAAAGCACTCAGCGACCCCTAGCTCTGTGAGATCTGTAGCTACGCAGGGGCCATTGCTCACCAGCTCCTGGAGACCGGGAGCAGTGCAGAAGCTATTGCCCCTCAGATCCAGACAAGGGAGAATACAAGCCAGCCAGTAGATGGAGATTTTAATTTTCAAAAAAATTAAATTTTCTTTTAAATTTAGACATACGGCATGGCAACAGGCTATTTCAGCCCACAATTACACCCAATTAACCTACAACTCCTGGTACATTTCGAATGAGATGCTGAAGTACAGATGGATCTCCCCGAGTGACACCACCTGAGAAGACCCCACTCCCTGAGGAATATTGCCGCCTGTACCTGAGCCTGTAAATAGTGCTACAATTCACCAAAGCAGTGGGCATGGGGGTTCAGACTGATTGACACTGGACTATAAAGATTGTGAACTGAAGACACCAATAAACCATAATGGAGATTAAAACAGCAGCCCTCACTAAGCATAATGACAAAAAATCAACCACCATTAGCATCTTGGAGTGAGACATAGAAATCTGCAGACGTGCAGGATACCAGGTCTGAAATGTAAGCAATATATCTTTACATCCAATGCACGCTGTCAGACCCGCTGAGTTCCTCCAGCATTCACTGCTCATTTTTACCATTAGCGTCTTCCATGGAGAAAGGGAGATGTGGAAGCAGGGCTCTGGAAAGCTACCTCCAATGCAGGAAGCCATATTTCCCTTGTGGAATCTGGTGAGCAACTCTTGACCTCATGAAAGAAATAAGGAAACTTTGAATCCATTGGTTTTCCTCGCAGAATCTACTCTTTTCATCCTGAGAGGAATTTCATCCTCCAGTCTGAGTTAAAGTTACTGTCAATTATATCACTGGGCCCAAATTTGCATGGTTAATGAAGGATGCCCCTGATGTTCAATAAAAATTGATGTTCAGGAAAAGTTGGACTGAGTGGAAGCTAGATATATTTAGCTGGCTATGTAGTCTGTAGCATTTTATCTGATCAGTTTTCCCCAGTTAGGATGGATGCAAGGGTGGCACAGTTGGCGTAGTGGTTAGCGCAACGCCTTTACAACACCAGCGATCGGGACGGAACCGGGGTTAAAACCCCGCGCTGTCTGTAAGGAGTTTGAACGTTCTCCCCCCCCATGTCTGCATGGGTTTTCTCTGGGGGCTCCGGTTTCCTCCCACCATTCAAAACATACCGGGGGGTGTAGGTTAATGGGGCATAAATTGGGCGCCACAGTCTTTTGAGCCAAAATGGCCTGTTAGAGTGGTGTAGGTCTAAATTTAAATATATATTTTTAAAAATGATAGCTTGTCTCAGTAAAAATAGAATAGGTATGCAATCATGCCTAAGCATCCTTCAGTCCCATTTCCTTAAATATTTATCCAATTTATCCTGAAGTGCTTCCACTCTATTAGGGCTGTGTAGCTGCATGGGCCAATGGAAGAGAAGGATTTGGCTGATGTTTCACAGAATCTTTGATTTCCATCATTTTATCTTCACCTGATCCTGAACCCTTCAGCTTATTAAACAATAGATCACCATTTCTACTTCCTTAGATCCTAATGTCCTACGGAAGATAAACCAGATTAGCATGCTAAATATTATCTCATATTTTGAAAATCCTTTAAAAACCTGCCCACTTTATCACCAATTTACAAAATTATTCTTTCTCATTCAACTCTTCCCAAACATTTTTCTCTCCTTTCAGGAAACTGATTGATCCTAGATACAATGCCAACTTCCTGCTACGACTATTATTCCCATGTCTAGAAATGGATGCATTATTTAACCCCTCATCCCTGCCTGACTCCATTGTCCATTGTCAAATGAGGTGATTACTATCACTTGCCCAAAGTTCTTGAATGCAAATGAAGCCGATGAAAAGCATAGGCCACTTGCATCAAATTAGAAAGATAAGTCCAGCTTCAGTATTAGTTAAATCTATCTTGCAGGGAAGTCCTTTTATGTTTCTTAATGCTTAGTCAGATACCAAGCCACAGCTTAAAATCTTTAATTCTTCAATCACCCATTGGTTTTACCAATCTCTGATGCTTCCAGTGCTATTGACTCTAACTGGTCACATGTTTCCCGATCCAGAATTAAAAGTCTGAGTATCCTGCTTTCGGTCCTGAGATCACGAGGTCCCTGGTGACATGCGAGCCAAGTGGCGGAAGAAGCGTATGCGCAGACTGAAAGACGGAAGATGAGGTGGAGGTCCAGGTGTACTAGTGCTGCTGATGCAGTTCTGCTCAGACATTGTTGAATGTTGCATGGCAAGTGGACTCTGGACATTTCTACTTGTAATTGTTCCACTCAGATCAACCATTTGTATGACAGATCCTGACATTAGTCTATTATGGTACTGTACCACAATGTATAATAGTTACAAAATAAAATGTAAACTTGGAAAAAAAAAGTTTGAGTATCCTTAGATTCCTAATATTCTCAATGCCACCAACCTGCAAACCTACATGCATGTACCACCCCCCATGCTCTCAGCCTCTCGACTCCATGCTGAATCCTCCAACCGCTTCCAATGACCCATCTCGATGATGCTGCTTGATAGCTCTGCTAGGTCTGGAATGACAGAGCTGTTAAATAAATGCATCATTTGCACACTAGAATACTATTTTTTTCTACCACGCAGGATGCTTTTGATCTCAGGCATGATTGAACTAATGCTGGAACCCTCCATTAAACTTCATATAGACCTCCACTCCAGCACACACTACTTTGAGGTATTATTTCAAATGTTATATAATTTCAAGCACTACACCATTTCATTTATTCTCTTAAGTAAAGTAATACCCTTGACATTTGTCCTAAATGAAGCTTCATTATCTTTCCTCTTCTGTTAGGCGCCTGCTTTGTCTCTTGGTTTAAACCGTACATATTTCTGTTTTGAATTAGCATCAGCCCAAAATATAGCAAATCTTGAATCTAACATAATAAATCCCACAGTACACAGTCTCTGTTCACAGAGGATCATGGGTTAGATGAGTGTTCTGATTATAAACCATATCTGTAGCACGGCTGTAAAAAGGAAAATTATTCATCGATGCTTTGCTGAAAGGTCAAGTAAAATAGAGTTTGTGCTGATAGGGTCAAAAGTTAAGGTAAAATATTAAATACTTGTTTCTACACATGTTTAAATCAGGATATAAATTCAACAACTGAAACTTTGACATAAAATGATTTGTAATATGAAACAATTTCAACTGATACTGACCCTACTAAATTACTGATTCTGAGCCTTGAGTAATGTCAAGAATATAAAAATGTACAGGTGTGTAATTCCTACTGGAAATCCCTTAACCTTTAGCATAATCTGCACCCTCTGCAAGGTATGCATGGAATTTTGATGATTATAGAGAATAGCAAGGGAAACAAGTGAAAAGTATACAGACAACCAGTAGCTGTGGAGGAATCTGCTGAGGACGAGATCAATGGCATTTAACACCAGTGCTCCAGATTTCTTACTGGAAGTACAGGTACGACCAACAAAAGGACATCCCAGCAGTGAAGAGGCAAATCCTAGAGAAGCCAGAAAGAGTCAGATATTCGCCATCTATGGCAGAGATTGCAAGTCAATACATCCTACAAGGTGGGGCCGAAGACCATAAATGGCTGTGATCCTTCACCACCTGATGAGCTGAGCACCTTTTATGATCACTTTGAAAAGGAGAATTCAACGATACCGATGAGAATCGCTGCAGAGGCTGAGGACCTGTGATATCTGTCTTTGAGGCCAATATCAGAGTATCCTTCAAGAGGGTGAACCCTCACAAGGCATCAGGCCCGATGGTGTACCTGGTA
Organism: Narcine bancroftii; assembly: GCF_036971445.1. Lineage (NCBI taxonomy): Eukaryota > Metazoa > Chordata > Chondrichthyes > Torpediniformes > Narcinidae > Narcine > Narcine bancroftii. The sequence goes on from NC_091472.1 coordinate 290,619,699, forward strand.
AGGTGCTGAAAATCTCTGCCACCCAACTAGCCGGAGTGTTCACAGACATTTTCAATCTCCCATTGCTGCAGTCAGAGGTTCCCCCTACTTCAAAAAGGCTTCAATCATACCAAGAAAAGCAGAATGAGCTGCCTCAGTGATGATCACCCAGTAGCACTAACATCTATTGTGATGAAGTTCTTTGAGAGGTTGGTCAAAGCCATAATTAACTCGTACCTAAGTAAAGATTTGGGCCCAGTGCAATTCGCCTACCACCACAATCACACCACTGGAAATGAAATATCTCGAGCTCTCCACTCAGATCTGGATCGCCGAGACAACAGCAATATATACATCAATCTTCTCTACATCAATAGAAGGCAGCTTCTGTCCTCAAGGACCTTCACCATGCTATCTTCACACGGCACATTGAGATGTACAGGAGCCCGAAGATGAACACCAGCAGCACAAGGACAGCTTCTTCCCTTCTGCCATCAGATTTCTGAAAGGACAAGGCACCACTAGCATGACCTCACTTTCTCTTTTTAATTTATTTATTTTAAATGTAATTTATAGCAATATTTACAATGTAATGCTGCCACAAAACATCAAATTTTGTGACGCATTCATGACATTAAATTCTGATTCTGATAAATACATATATTCACGATACCCTCGACTTTTAACAGATTCTTGTCAATATTGGTCACGGGTGAGATGACATTAAAACAATTATACCTAGGAGATGTATAAAATATTTTTTTATTTCATTCTTGACATGACCTTTAGAGGCATGTGACATCACACCTGTAGGCTCATAATACAAGATTAAAGAGCATAATCCAATATTTATGCTTAGCACTGAAGGTGCACACATTGTATCATGCATCAAGAAGCTTTCAGTACAAACTAATTCAGTCCACTGTGTACAAGGTCAACTTTGAATTATTTCATGAATTATACTTTATGCATCAGTGTCTGCCATTGATATTTATTTTAGTTTGTGTCTTTGAATAGAGAGATAACCAATTGAACATTATAGTTTTTATGGTATAGAGGAAGGGCTACTTAAATTTTAAAAATCTAACTACCATTACCCTTCATGTTCACATGGAACCATGGGGAAAAGGCTATTGGTGAAATGTATTACTAATGCCAATCTAATTTCAGTCAACACCTTATTTCATGGATGCTGGTGTCACGTGCTACCAGTCTCAATGATACATGAAATCAGATTTCCATAAAACTACATTCTCCATTTTGTCATATTGAAGACCAAAGATACTTAATAAATAAAGCTCATTATATTTAATTTTAAGGTTATTTTTTTCTAGAAAAAAAGAAGCTTCAATCTGCCCCAAAATGCCCCACAGTACACAGAAGATCCTTGACTGTAAAGATCGCAAAAACACACGAAAGACTGTACTGAGGATCAGGAAGTTGTTCCTCACCTTCCCCATTGTAATCATAGCCATTAGTCTCAAGTGCAAGAGAATGATAAATATTTTATCTGCACTGAACTATAATCTGAAGCAGCTCAATTTTCAGATTATGAGGTACTCTATAAATTTGAATAGAAACTATTTGTACAGTGGAACATGTAAATACTTTGGAACAATGCTGTGAAGGTTGCAGTTACTTTGTGTCAAGTGTGAAGACCTCATTTTGTGACAGCATCTCCAAGATGTGATTTGATGCCATGTCACAACATTTCACACTAATGCTTCACTGAATCAGAAATTGGTATTATTCATTCATGGGATGTAAACTGTGTTGGCAAGGTCAACATTTGCTGACTCTCATTAATGCCCTTGGGAAGACTAATTGCTTTTTCCACTGTTCATTTAGTTATCTTAAATACTCTAGTAATGAGATTTAAGTGATGCCACATTGAATAATATGGAAGTTGATAAATGCACAGGAAGCATCAGTATACATTCCTTTGTTACATTCTAATTGATAAACACAAAATACAGACAGCCATAGATAATTAAACTGCTACTGAACTATGTAAACTCTACCTCCAATCTCAGATAATTATGCCATTATTCCAGGGTGCCAGATGTCACCTTATGTGTATAGTATTGCTATAGAAGCAAAGCTTGTCGTTGTATCCATCCACTAGTCTTATACATATTGATGGATATGAAGGTCCATAGATGAATGTAGCTTGAATTTCCAGAGAGTGAGGGGGAGTTTTCTGTTCTGTATCCATTTGTTCATATAATCCCACTTTATGCCAAATCTTTTGTGTTATATTGCCAATGACCCTCACAAGAAAGTTATCAATAGAAGTTATCCATTTTAATCATACTGATCCAAGGTGGGTAGATTATAGTTTGGTATGGGAATTGCTCTGAAACTGAAACTGCAAAGAGTTTTAAATGCAGCTGAGGCCATTACGCAAATGACTCTCCCCTCCAACGATTCCGTCTGAGCCTGCCACTGCCTTAATAAAACTGCCAAAACTTTAAAGGACCCATCTCCCTCCAGTCACATTCTCTTCTCCCACTTTCCATCAGGCAGAAGATACATGAGATTGAAAATGCAAGGACAGTTTCCAGCTATTATCAGACTCTTAAAAATGTTTTTTTTAGTAAAAGAGGATATCTTTGTATTCTTTTATCTGCAGTTTTATCTATAGCCTGAATGTTACCTTTGAAAACCAGTACCCTGCACTTTTGTGTATTATTAGTAATTCATAATTTTCAGATTATTAATTATTTTTGTGAATTACTGTAATGTTACACCCTGCACTTTTGTTTCATTACTGCATTACCTTCTGCACTTGTCTGGATAAGATGCATAACAAAGTTTTTCGCTGTATCTCAATACACATGATAATGGATGGAGTATTTTTGCAACCAATTATAGATTGAAATTTGCATCAAACAAGGGAAATAGGGAGTTAGAAGACATGCGACAGGTGAAATAAAATATACAGGTGTGAAAATGCATTATTGAAGAAAATATGACAATCTTATTGTGTATAAAAGGTTACAGCTTTTAAAGGGGTACAGGAACAATGAGACATAGGGATGGCTACAAAAATATTGATTAAAAAAAACATATCTTTACAAAGAAATTTTGTTTTGTTTTTTGTATCCTTATATGGCATGTGGGCATTAACATTGATTTCAACATTCCTCTCTAATTACTCTTGGAAGATGGTTCATTGAAAGGCTACAATTCGGTTGGAAGTGTAAATAGGTAGAGATTTTGCTCTCATTACAATCAAGGAGTAGCTATTTATTTTTAACTCAAGATAGTGTGTGACTTTGAGGAGAAGTTAGAGATGGTGAAACCAAACAAACTCTGTTAGAAGAATGAAGCAGGTCAAGCAATATTAGGGCGAGAAAAAGAATGGTCAATGTTTTGAGCCATAATTCTATATCAAAAATATCGATGAAGATTTCCTTCTAATGCCATTTGACCTGCTGTTTGGCTCATATTCCAGCATCTGAAGTCTCCTGTGTGTCTTTTGGAAATGGTGATGTTCAAATGAGCATCCTTTTCCGCTTGAAGCCAGATGTCACAAGATTGTGAAGGTGGCATTGATAAACTACAGCCATGGACTTTGTTGGCAGTACAGATTCCAGAGTCAGTGTGTTTTCTTGGGGGGGGGGTGATGGCAGGTGATGACTCAATCTTTAAAATTGTTTTTTTTTAACTTAGTTGCATTTTCTAAGATAGTTTGGGGTAAGGGATGAGTGTTAAGGCTGTGTGTTGTCGGGAGTGCCGGATGTGGGAGGTCCTGGAGTCTTCCAGACTCCCGGATGTCCATATCTGCACTAGGTGTGTCGAGCTGCAGATTGTCAGGGACCGTGTTAGGGAACTAGAGCTGCAGCTCAATGACCTCAGGCTGCTTAGGGAAACAGAGGTAGTCATAGACAGGAGTTACAGCCAGGTGGTCACGCCAGGGCCACGGGAGGATGAAAGGTGGGTAACTGTTAGGAGAGGAACAAAAGAACGTAAGGTGCCAGAGACGAGCCCTGTGAATGTAACCCTCAGCAATAAGTACGCCTCTTTGAGCACTGTTGAGGGGGACATCAAGGTTGGGGGGAGTGACAGTGGCTGTGCCTCCGGCACGAGGTCGGCCCCTGTAGCTCAGAAAGGGAGGGAAAGGAAGAGGAGGGCAATTGTGGTAGGAGACTCCATAGTTAAGAGGACGGATAGGGGATTCTGCGGACGCAGCAAGGAGAACCGGATGGTGGTTTGCCTCCCTGGTGCCAGGGTCCGGGATGTTGCTGCTCGTGTCCCAGATATCCTAAAGTGGGAGGTACAGGAGCCAGAGGTCGTGGTACATGTAGGTACCAATGACATAGGGAGAATTAGAGAAGAGGTCCTAAAAAGTGAGTACAGGCAGTTAGGTAGGGAGTTAAAAAGAAGGACCGCAAAGGGGGTAATCTCTGGATTACTCCCTGTGCCACGTGACAGTGTGAATAGAAATAGAATGAGGTGGAGGATTAACACGTGGCTGAAGGGGTGGAGTAAGGGGCAGGGTTTTAAGTTTCTGGATAACTGGGACCTTTTTTGGGGGAGATGTGACCTGTACAGTAAGGACGGGTTACACTTAAATCCCAGGGGGACCAGAATCCTGGCAGAGGTATTTGCTAGGGCTACTCAGGATCCTTTAAACTAGAATGGTTGGGGGGAGGGAACAAAATAGTACAGAGCAGTAAGGAGAAGGTTAGAATGCAAACAAAGAAAGTTTGTAGTAAATATTTGAATATGGATGGGCAGGTGATAGAGAAGGGAAATGCTCTGGAAGAAGATGAAGGGCAATTGGCAGGAAAAGTAAATAATGTTGTTATTAAAGATGAGGGAAAACAGGATTAAAAATTGGGAAATCTCTGAAATTTTAATGCCAGGAGTATTGTAAAAAAGGTGGATGAGCTGAAGGTGTGGATTGATACTTGGAAGTATGATGTGGTAGCGATTAATGAGACATGGTTGCAGGAGGGATGTGATTGGCAACTGAATATCCCTGGGTTTCGTTGTTTTAGGTGTGATAGAGTTGGAGGGGCAAGAGGAGGTGGGGTTGCATTGCTTGTCAGGGAAAATATTACAGCGGTGCCTAGGAAGGATAGATTAGAAGGCACATCCACGGAGGCTATTTGGGTGGAACTGAGGAGTAGGAAAGGAGAGGTTACACTTGTAGGGGTGTATTATAGACCACCCGGAGGGGACCGAGACCTAGAGGAGCAAATCTGTAGGGAGATAGTAGATATTTGTGATAAGCACAGGGTTGTAATTATGGGAGATTTTAATTTTCCACATATAGATTGGGAAACACATTCTGTGAAAGGACTGGATGGGTTAGAGTTTGTGAAATGTGTGCAAGATAGTTTTTTACAACAATATGTAGAGGTGCCGACCAGAGAAGGAGCAGTGTTAGATCTACTGTTGGCAAATAGGATGGGTCAAGTGACGGAGGTTAGTGTTGGCGAGCACTTCGGGTCCAGTGATCATAATGCCATCAGCTTCAATGTCATTATGGAAAGAGAGAAATCAGGGCCAAGGATTGAGGTTTTTGATTGGGGAAAAGCTAGATTTGAGGAGATGCGAAAGGACTTGCAGGGTGTGCATTGGGACAATTTGTTTTATGGGCAGGATGTAGTAGAGAGATGGAAGTCTTTTAAAGATCAGATTTTGAGAGTGCAAAAGCTTTATGTTCCTGTTAGGTTAAAAGGAGGGGCAAAAGGTTTGAGAGAGCCGTGGTTTTCAAGGAATATTGGAAACTTGGTTCGAAGAAAAAGGGAGGCGTACATTAGATATAAGAAGCATGGAGTTAAGGAGATGTTTGAAAGATACATTGAATGTAAGAGGAATCTTAAGAGAGGAATTAGGAAAGCTAAAAGAAGGTACGAGAAAACTATGGCAAGCAGGGTGAAAACTAATCCAAAAGAGTTCTACAAATATGTTAATGGTAAGAGGAAAGCTAGAGACAAAATTGGTCCCTTAGAAAATCAGAGCGGAAAACTGTGTGTGGAGCCTAGAGAAATGGGGGAGATATTGAACAGTTTCTTTTCTTCGGTATTCACTAAGGAGAAGGATATTGGGAGATGTGAGATAAAAAAAGCAAATTGGGTAAATATGGGGAATCTTTCTTTTTCTTTGGCTTGGCTTCGCGGACGAAGATTTATGGAGGGGGTAAAAAGTCCACGTCAGCTGCAGGCTCGTTTGTGGCTGACCAGTCCGATGCGGGACAGGCAGACACGATTGCAGCGGTTGCAAGGGAAAATTGGTTGGTTGGGGTTGGGTGTTGGGTTTTTCCTCCTTTGCCTTTTGTCAGTGAGGTGGGCTCTGCGGTCTTCTTCAAAGGAGGCTGCTGCCCGCCAAACTGTGAGGCGCCAAGATGCACGGTTTGAGGCGTTATCAGCCCACTGGCGGTGGTCAATGTGGCAGGCACCAAGAGATTTCTTTAGGCAGTCCTTGTACCTTTTCTTTGGTGCACCTCTGTCACGGTGGCCAGTGGAGAGCTCGCCATATAATACGATCTTGGGAAGGCGATGGTCCTCCATTCTGGAGACGTGACCCATCCAGCGCAGCTGGATCTTCAGCAGCGTGGACTCGATGCTGTCGACCTCTGCCATCTCGAGTACCTCGACGTTAGGGGTGTGAGCGCTCCAATGGATGTTGAGGATGGAGCGGAGACAACGCTGGTGGAAGCGTTCTAGGAGCCGTAGGTGGTGCCGGTAGAGGACCCATGATTCGGAGCCGAACAGGAGTGTGGGTATGACAACGGCTCTGTATACGCTTATCTTTGTGAGGTTTTTCAGTTGGTTGTTTTTCCAGACTCTTTTGTGTAGTCTTCCAAAGGCGCTATTTGCCTTGGCGAGTCTGTTGTCTATCTCATTGTCGATCCTTGCATCTGATGAAATGGTGCAGCCGAGATAGGTAAACTGGTTGACCGTTTTGAGTTTTGTGTGCCCGATGGAGATGTGGGGGAGCTGGTAGTCATGGTGGGGAGCTGGCTGATGGAGGACCTCAGTTTTCTTCAGGCTGTCTTCCAGGCCAAACATTTTGGCAGTTTCCGCAAAGCAGGACGTCAAGCGCTGAAGAGCTGGCTCTGAATGGGCAACTAAAGCGGCATCATCTGCAAAGAGTAGTTCACGGACAAGTTTCTCTTGTGTCTTGGTGTGAGCTTGCAGGCGCCTCAGATTGAAGAGACTGCCATCCGTGCGGTACCGGATGTAAACAGCGTCTTCATTGTTGGGGTCTTTCATGGCTTGGTTCAGCATCATGCTGAAGAAGATTGAAAAGAGGGTTGGTGCGAGAACACAGCCTTGCTTCACGCCATTGTTAATGGAGAAGGGTTCAGAGAGCTCATTGCTGTATCTGACCCGACCTTGTTGGTTTTCGTGCAGTTGGATAATCATGTTGAGGAACTTTGGGGGACATCCGATGCGCTCTAGTATTTGCCAAAGCCCTTTCCTGCTCACGGTGTCGAAGGCTTTGGTGAGGTCAACAAAGGTGATGTAGAGTCCTTTGTTTTGTTCTCTACACTTTTCTTGGAGCTGTCTGAGGGCAAAGACCATGTCAGTGGTTCCTCTGTTAGCGCGAAAGCTGCACTGTGATTCTGGGAGAATATTCTCAGCGACACTAGGTATTATTCTATTTAGTAGAATCCTAGTGAAGATTTTGCCTGCAATGGAGAGCAACGTGATTCCCCTGTAGTTTGAGCAGTCTGATTTCTCGCCTTTGTTTTTGTACAGGGTGATGATGGTGGCATGACGAAGATCCTGAGGCAGTTTACCTTGGTCCCAACAAAGCTTGAAAAACTCATGCAGTTTGGCATGCAGAGTTTTGCCGCCAGCCTTCCAGACTTCTGGGGGGATTCCATCCATACCTGCTGCTTTGCCACTTTTCAGTTGTTCGATTGCCTTATATGTCTCATCCAGGGTGGGAACCTCATCCAGCTCTAGCCTTAGGGGCTGTTGAGGGAGCTGGAGCAGGGCGGAATCTTGGACTGAGCGGTTGGTACTGAAAAGAGATTGGAAGTGTTCTGACCATCGGTTGAGGATGGAGATCTTGTCGCTGAGGAGGACTTTGCCGTCTGAGCTGCGCAGCGGGCTTTGGACTTGGGGTGAGGGGCCGTACACAGCCTTTAGAGCCTCGTAGAAACCCCTGAAGTCGCCAATGTCCGCGCTGAGCTGTGTTCGTTTGGCGAGGCTAGTCCACCACTCATTTTGGATCTCCCGGAGTTTGCGCTGAAGATGGCTGCATGCGCGACGGAAGGCTTGTTTCTTCTCTGGACAGGACGGCTTTGTAAGGTGAGCCTGGTGGGCAGCTCGCTTCTTTGCCAGCAGCTCCTGGATTTCCTGGCTGTTTTCGTCAAACCAGTCCTTGTTTTTCCTGGAGGAGAAGCCCAGTACCTCTTCAGTGGATTGCAGTATGGTAGTCTTCAACTGATCCCAGAGGGTTTCAGGGGACGGGTCCGTGAGGCGGGTTGCAACGTCGAGCTTTGCTTTGAGGTTTGCCTGGAAGTTTCCTCTCGCTTCGTCTGACTGCAGTTTTCCAACATTGAACCTCTTTCTGGGGGCTTTATTGTTCCTGGGCTTTGGCTTGAAGTGAAGGTTGAGCTTGCAGCGAACCAGCCGGTGGTCAGTGTGGCATTCCGCGCTAGGCATGACCCTGGTGTGGAGCACATCTTGTTTGTCACTTTCTCGCACCAGGATGTAGTCCAGGAGGTGCCAGTGTTTGGATCGGGGATGCATCCAGGTGGTCTTAAGGCTGTCCCTCTGCTGAAAAAGGGTGTTTGTAATGACAAGCCGCTGTTCTGCGCAGAGCTCCAACAGGAGGCGCCCATTGTCGTTGCACTTGCCGACGCCATGCTTGCCCAGGAATATGGGGAATATAGAGATTACAAAAGGTGTAGTTTTAAGGCTTTTGAAGAATATAAAGGTGGATAAGTCTCCGGGACCAGACGGGATCTTCCCCAGGACATTGAGAGAAGTGAAGGAGGAAATAGCAGAGGCTCTGGTGGTAATTTTCCAAATGTCATTAGATATGGGGATAGTGCCGGAGGATTGGCGCATTGCGCATGTGGTTCCGTTATTTAAAAAGGGTTCAAGGAGGAAGCCTGGCAACTATCGGCCTGTAAGTTTGACGTCTGTGGTAGGTAAATTAATGGAGAAAATTCTTAGAGATAGTACTTATAAACATCTGGATAGACAGGGTCTGATCAGGAGCACTCAACATGGATTTGTGGGAGGAAGGTCATGTTTGACCAATCTGATTGAATTTTTTGAAGAGGTGACTAGGAATGTGGATGAGGGTAGCACAGTGCATGTTGTCTATATGGACTTCAGTAAGGCCTTCGATAAGGTACCACATGGAAGGTTAGTTAGGAAGGTGCAGTCTTTAGGTATAAATTTTAAGATAGTCAAATGGATTGAACATTGGCTGAAAGGGAGAGGCCAGAGAGTGGTAGTGGATAATTGTCTGTCAGGTTGGAGGCCGGTGACCAGTGGTGTGCCTCAAGGATCTGTATTGGGCCCATTGTTGTTCATTATATACATTAATGATCTAGATGATGGGGTGGTGAATTGGATTAGTAAATATGCAGACGATACTAAGATAGGTGGAATAGTGGATAATGAAGAAGGTTTTCAAGGATTGCAGAGGGATTTGGGCTGCTTAGAAAAGTGGGCTGAAAAATGGCAGATGGAATTTAATGCTGATAAGTGTGAGGTGCTTCATTTTGGTAAGAAGAATCAGAATAGGACATACGTGGTAAATGGGAGAGCATTGAGGAATACAGAAGAGCAGAAAGATTTAGGAGTGACGGTACATCGTTCCCTGAAGGTAGAAACTCACGTGAATAGGGTGGTGAAGAAGGCTTTTAGTATGCTGGCCTTTATCAATCATTGCATGGAATATAGGAGTTGGGAGGTGATGTTGAGATTGTATAAGATGTTGGTGCGGCCTCATTTGGAGTTCTGTGTGCAGTTCTGGTCGCCTAATTATAGGAAGGATTTAAACAAAGTGGAGAGAGTGCAGAGAAGGTTTACCAGAATGTTACCTGGGTTTAAGCATCTAGAGTATAGGGAGAGATTGGACAGATTAGGTCTTTATTCTTTGGAGCGTAGAAGGTTGAGAGGGGATTTGATAGAAGTATTTAAGATTATGAAAGGGATAGACAGAATGGATGTGGATAGACTATTTCCGTTAAGAGGAGGAAAGATTAAAACAAGAGGACATGAGTTAAGAATTAAGGGGCAGAGGTTTAGCGGTAACATGAGGGGGAAGTTCTTTACTCAGAGAGTGGTAGCCGTGTGGAATGATCTTCCGGGAGAAATAGTGGTGGCGGAGTCAATTGTATTATTTAAGAAAAGGTTGGACAGGTATATGGATGAGAAGAAGATGGAGGGTTATGGGCATTGTGCAGGGAGGTGGGACTAGAAAGGGGTGTTTGGTTCGGTGCGGACTAGAAGGGCCTAATGGCCTGTTTCCGTGCTGTAATTGTTATGTTATGTTATGTTATGTTATGTTTTTTTCAGTATTGAATGAAACATGAAAATCTGTAGATTGTTGTCAAAATGCAGAGAAGCTGGGGAGGGGGGAGGAGCTCAACCAGTCTCTCAGCATCCATAGGAGGTAAAGATGTATTACCCCTGATGTTTCAGGCCTGAGCACTTCCTCAAGATATGAGCAAAAGAAAGAGACAGGAATCTCAGAGAAAGTCTGAGAAAAAGGGTAAGAATGAGAGTTGGGGGGAGTACAGACCAACTGACAAAAGGTGTTAATTTGATATAATAAGAGGACAGAAGAGAGGAAAGGTGAGAATCAAAAGAGACAGAGAGAAAATGAGAGAGAGAGAGAGAGAGAAAGCAACTGAGAGAGAAAGAGAGAGAGAGAGCGAGAGAGAGAGAGAGGAAAGGAGACATGGGAAAAAATTATGGGGATGGGTTTCTAACAGAATTTTAATGCCATCCGGTTGGAGGGTGGCCAGACAGAATATAAGGTGTTGTTGCTCCATTTTGCAGGAGATCTTAGTCTGGCAGTGCATGAGACCATGGACAGACATGTCAGCAAGGGAAAGGGTTAGGGAATTGAAATGGGTAGCCATTGGGAGATCCATGCTATTGTGACAGACAGAGTCGAGGTGCACAACAATGCGATTTCCCAGCCTCCATCAAGTCTCTCAATGAAACAATCTCCCATTTCATATTATTCCAGTTGCACTCATCTGGGGTTATAGAGAATAATCCATCACAATCCTGACATGTGCCTTTTGGCAGTTGGAAAGGATTTGGAGAGGCAAGATGTGATCCCTTTTTAGCCAGACAGTTTTTAAGGTTGGTCCTGTTAAGTTTCTGGACTACAGTAAATCTCAAGATTTAGATGGTGCAGGAGTTTAAGACATGAAGCGTTGAGATCTACAGCGCAGTATGTTCCCTTCAACCCACAGTGTTGTGCTGACTTAATAACCTACTCTAACAACTGCCTAGAATTTCCATTCTGCATAAACTTCAATTTTTCTCAGTTAAATGTACCTAATCATTAGTCTCTTAAAAGGTCCAAATGTAATAGCCTTGCTGCCATTCCTGGCAGCTTATCCAATGCACCCACCATTCTCTGTGTGGAAAAACCTATTTCTTAAATCCCCCCTGTACTTAATTCCAACCACCTTAAACTATACCCCATGGTGTTAGCCATTTCTTCCCTGGGAAAAAGCTTCTGGCCATCCACATGATCAATGGCTCTCATTATTTTGTACACCTCCATCAGGTTACCCCTCATCCTCCATGACTCCAAGGAGAATAGACCATTCATTCAACCTACCCTTTCCAATCTGGACAACATTCCTATAAACTTCCTCTGCTCCCTCTCTGCAGAATCCACATCCTGACTCCAAGTGGGTGGTCTAACTAATTATTATTTAGCTGCAAGATTACATGATAGCTCTTGAACTTGTGTTTGTCAATATCAAGTTTAGTTTGTTTAAACTCCTTCTTGTTGAAGATTGTCAATGTTTTGTAATTGTCTGCTGTAAATATTACTTGCCATAATCAGTGCCTTAATGTTGCTTGGGGCCTGCAGTATATGGCTGTGACCTGTTTCAATGGAATCTGAGTGGACACTGTCATGACATCAGCACAGCTGACATTTTAATAAAATGGATCATATTGCTGAGGTAGTTGAAGGTGGTAAGACTCAGGACAAGACCGCAAGGAACATCTACAGTCCAGCTCAGGAATTAAGTTGTCACTCTTTGCACTGTATGATCATGTTGTGCACTGTTTCGAATTCTGAACCTTTTTAGTAAGACCCCTATTTTAAAAAGAATGAAGAAGGGACAAAAGAGCCTTACTAGAATGATGATGGACTCCATTTATATGGAGAAATTGCAGAATCTAGGATCAGTGAAGGTAAAAATGAGATTTAACTGAGTGGCTCAAAATTTTAACAGACATAATATTCCTAACAAAAAGGCCAAAGGACATACCACTTTAAGTATTCCCTATTCCATAAGTGGTCTGTGATTAGTAAGGGATTGCTTAAGGTGCTATGTGGGTGGAAATAAAAAGTTTGAAAATTTACTTGTACCTAATTGACTCGTTATGTGCATGGTTTCATGACTCCAAAGGAAATGGGCCAATGACAATTTTTCTCAAGCAAAATATTTCAGAGACAATTGGGTCTAGAGCAGTGATTTTTAACCATCCCTTCCCACCCACATACCACCTTAAGCAATCCCTTACTAATCACAGAGCACCGAAGGCATAGGGAATACTTAAAGTGGTATGTGAGTGGAAAGAAAAAGGTTGAGAACCTCTTGATTAGAAGAATTTTTCTTCATGTAACAAGTAATAATCTGGAGCAGAATCTCTGATTCAGCATGCAGATCCAATAGTAATCTTCAATAGGCAAATGGATATATCAATGGCAAAGGAAAACTTGCTGAGCTACAAGGAAAAAGCAGGAAAGAGGAATAAATTGACTTGTTCTTTAAAGAGCCATCTTAACCACAATTAACCAAATCACCCAGGTTCTCCTTTCCATGAATTCTCATCAAGAAAAATGTTGCATTATTCTATGGCACAAACAACTGATGTCAAAACAACAAGATGGAAACAGGCCTCAAGATAGTCTTTCCATACATCAGTTTTGCTAAAGGAAATGGTGGATTTAACACTGCAATGAAAGTATAAGATTAAACTGAATAAAAAAGAAAAACAAAATTGGAACACTGGGCAGCATGCTTGGTGTAAGTGGATAGCGCAATACTGTTACAGCACGAATGATTGGGACTAGGGTTCGAATCTCTTACTGTCTGTAAGTTGTTTGTACATTTTCCCTGTGTCTGAGTGGGTTTTCCCTGGGGCTCCAGTTTCCCCCCACTGATCAAATCGAGGGTTATAAGTTAATTAGGTGTAATAGAGTGGCACGGGCTCATGGGCCCAAATGGCCTGTTACCGTGATGTAGGCCTAAAACATTTGTTTTTAAGAACATAATCTTTTGGAGAAGCAATCTTATCAGAGATATTCTGATAATTTGGTTTACGCTTTTGATAAAGATGACCTTACTGGTAGTTTTCATGCTGAAATAAGAAAAATAAAAGCTTCCGATGCCTTTTTCATGAAGAAATAATGCATCACGATGAACAACGTGCGCCAACCAAAAGAGGGCAGCTAGTGGGAGCAAAGTGCATAGTCCATCCACAGATAAGAAGACAGCAACTCAGCAAGGTCCCTTTCAATATCCAAACCCCATTGTGGATGACAATTCTGTGGTGTAGCTCTGGGGAAGCTATCGACAGCAGTACAGTACGAGTTACTGGCTTGCCCCTTCTACTTAACAAATTCTTGGCAGTGTCATTCTCTATAGTGCAATGAAAAAATACTTGGAGCTTCTCGCATGGCAGGAGTTGCTTGAACAGGTTAGTAAAAGGTTTTTGTTACAACACAGAAATGCTAGAGAAACTCCGCAGGTCTTTGATACAATTGCCACCTAGAAAAATAACTAAAGATTGACAGTGTGCTTTGCAAGCCCAAAACATGTGCATTGGTTCATCAAAAGGAAACCTATGTCTTGCAACATGTTACTATTTTTAAATCACAATTTGTAATGCTTGTAATCACTGAAGTTCAATTGTATTTCAGATGGCAATCCCCTCTCCAGTGACTCTTCTTCAGGTAAAGTTTACCGTTGTCTGTCCTGATGTATGTGTAATTTTTTTTCCTGATTTTGTAAAGCTGGATCTAGTACTTCATGGACTCCCATCATCAAGGACGATTTGTATAAATTAATTGAAACAGATGGCACACTATTTTTAAAAAGCAGTAGTTTCCATATTTAGTAGCATTTTCCTTCCAAATGTTTTTACTTTTTTCAAGCTCTTATCAAGGAGTCATCTTATTTTGTGATTTATTGGTAAGCATAATTGTATGTTTTTGTGCAGTACAGTACATATAACATTACAGGAAATCGCTGCCACAAGTTCAAAATCTTGGCACACAATGTCTGCAGCAAATTTAGCTTTAACCGAATGTTCCTTTTTATCCCACTCTTTGCATTAACAAAATATAAGCGCAATCTCTGAAGATAACAACGTTTCTAAGGTATATTTTGGGCTGTTGGAAATGACGATGTAATGTAAGCTTGACAATTCGAGAGCGTGTGAAATATTTTCAAAGTAAAGACGTTGCTCTTCAAATTGGAGTAAAGTTCAAAAAATGTTCTCTTTGTATGGAGTGCACAGTGACAACCTTCACTGATCACCGAGATTATAAGCAATATTTCGATTGTTTTTTCAAATTGCCTTCTCTACTGAAGGTAGTCTTTGTGCCATCTTGTGTATGCAACAATTGGTGTTTTCTTGTATGTAACTATAGAGCATACTGCATATACATTCAAAACCTAAAACACTCTCCCAAGAGAAACCATCTTGGCAATCAAAGGGTTTCCCATCAACAAAAACAAACAACAGTTGAGAACTAACGATGTCAGAGAAAATATCAAGCAGATAATACTTACTGTGATTTATTTTTTTGAATGTGATCAATTCCTGTAAAATTTTGAAACATCACGTGAAGTTGATGCTTACTTTGAGGTGTCTTCAGCCTTTGCATATGTCTTTCTATGCACATTTTGACTATTGAAACAGAGAGAAAAAGTAGTGTTTCCTTTTCATCTGAATTGCCTTTAGTCACCAAAATCAGTTATCAACTTTACCATCCTTATGATGAGGTGGTGAAACTGAACAGTGTTTGCATGAAGTGAATCTCGGAAAATATTATTTTATGTTTAATCATTAAGTAGCCTTTGTTATTAATAAAATGTATCTATCAGTTACAAGTAATTATTTTAAAACATAAAAATGGAATTTATAGAATGCATGTATGGTAATAATAATTCTGATGTATATCTAAAAATACATATATATATGAAATTCAGAATAAATTGCAAGTTGAAAATTATAAAATGCAGTAAATCTTGAAAATCGGCTCATAATTAATTTGTATAGATTAATTGCAATGAAAGCAGTGTCTAATGTGATCTGGTGATTTTAGAGCCCATCAGGCACAGTGCTAATTATGTGAATGGATAGTCCTAGTTATACTGAGGTAGAATGGTTTGAAGCCAGACTGCACTGATTAAAAGTTGGATACATTGTGGCCACAATAGGTGCCAGCAGTTTGGTAGGCTGCAAATAGTGAAGTCTTCAATGGAAAAGAGTTCAGTAATCTTGGGTGATCTCCAAATGATATCTCAGCAGTTAGTAACAAACTGCAATGAAAATTAAGGGCAGATGTTAACTGCAAGAACTGAAAGATACCATTGCAAAAGTAGCTTCTACAAGGAGTAAAAATCGGTGTATGTATCTTCAAATTCCTCATTTTACCAATAGTAATACTAAGCTGTCATTTGCCAACCTGCGATTCAAGGAATAGAAATCATACCCGATATTCTCCAATATCCTCACTCACACCCTAAATTCTCAGATGCACATATTCCAGCTGTTCAATCATCGCAACCATGTCCTTCCATTAGATTGCGCAGAACTCACTGATGCACTTCCTTCTGTCTCAACATCCTTGACTCCATAACTGGGTTGCATGTCTTTGCAGTGACAACCTTTAAACTATTAAATATAATCCCTTTGTGTTCCACTGCCCTACCATCCCACAATTTCTGACAAATTGTAAGGTGAAGATGTTGCAAAATTGTCCCTCTTACTTTCCCTCCTTCCTTACATCTTAAACATAGCCTGAACGCTTTATCATTCCAGGCAGTGCAAGAACAAGAAGATAAGAATGATGAATGCACACCGTTACTTGTCTTCACTCTTGCAGCCATCTGCTAAAATGATAACATTTCATAGAAATTAGGGAATTGCTCAGAGGGAGAATCTCCCCAGAGAGGGGCTTTACACAGTTAGATTGTAGCTTGGGCAGGGGAAATGTGTAGCTTATGGAGGACAAGATTATCCCACAAATTCTTCTTCAGAGGTCTTAGATAAAAATTCCAATGTCTACTGATCTGTGTGGAAAACACTGCTTTACATAAGAGGAAGCATTCCAGAATTTCTGCATTCAATGTCAAGGATAGTAGAACCATCCAACTTGTCACTGACTTCAAATACACACTTTCCAGTAAAGGAATAGAAAACGCCTTCTGAAATATGATTTAATGATATTTATGATGTTGGCCAATAGAGGCTGATAGATTTCCTGAACTCTGAATGATAGTTAAGTGTTATCTCTCTGTTTTACTTGGGAGGCTTCTTAAATAGCTTAGAGATGCAAGATTCAAATAACAAGAGACTTTACTTACTGATGCCTTCCACCATCTCAGGAAACTGTTTACACTCATTCTATATGTACGCCCCGCCGTGGTGCACTACAGTTACTACAGTGAGAAGGGTGTATACTTACACGGTTACAAAATAGTTCACATTAGCCTGACTATATAACAGTAAGGATAGAGTTTACAGATATTAATGTAGTTCAATAATGTATCTTCCATTGAAGCATGTCTGGTAGAGTGGTCACAGATCCTTGGAACTGGAATCTGATTTTTTTCCTTCAAGAACAATGTTCATTGTTCTACAGCAGCCCTTTCAAGCTATAGCCATCTAAGCCATGAGGGGTCAGTTTGCAGAGGGGTTCTTTATGCCAAGAGCTATTTCAGATTACCTTATAAGTCCACCTGAAGACAAGTAGACTGCATTAGTCATGGTCCAACCATGCAGGTGGTGTGTAAAACACCAAGATGTACAAGCTCGAGAAGACAGCCAGTAAAAGATTTCACACAGATTAGTTTAGTATAACATGTAGTTTAGTTTAATTTCATTAATAACTTTGATTTTTAATGTTTATTCACTGGTGGTTTTTAGTTTTGCATTTGGATAATCAAAACAGTTCATGCATGAAATTGTAATCCAAAGGGAATTCCTGCTTATGCATTTATGTCTGGGAGAAATGGACTTTTACATGAGATTTAATGCCAGGGAAAATTCCCTTAGCATCTGTCAAACTCACTTTTGCAGCATAAAACTGCCAAGGAAACCATCAGAATCTTGTAGAGTTGGAGTAACATCCAGAAAAGGACAATCAACAGCTTATCATTAAATAGTTAGTTGTTCTGTCAGGTTAGGGGCAGTTCATCCTGTTGGTGGAACACCTATTCAACTACGGAACCAGAGAGCACTACAGCACAGATCAACAGGCTATTTGGCCCTTCTAGTCTGTGCCAAAACATCATTCCACTAGTCCCACTGACCTGCACCCATTCCATAACCCTTCAGACCACTTCAATCCATGTATCTATCTAATGTATTCTTAAAACTTTTACTATGTCAGATGGCAGCTCGTTCCACATTCCCAGCACTATCTGAATGAAGAGGTTCCTCCTAATGTTCCCCCTAAACCTTTTCCCTTTCACCTTAAAGCCATGTCCTCTTGTATTTATCTCTCCTATTCTGTGGAAAGAGCCTACTTGCATTTATTCTGTCTATACCCTTCATAATTTTTTAAATCCCTGTTAAATCTCCCTTCATTCTTCTATATTCCAAGGAATAAAGTCTTAATCTGTTTAATCTTTCCCTGTAGCTCAACTCCTGAAGACATGGCAACATCCTAATAAATCTTTTCTGCACTCTTTCAATCTTACTGATATGCCTCCTGTAATTTGGTGACCAGAACTGCACACAATACCCCAATTTGGCCTCACAAAAGTCTTATATAACCTCACCATAACATCCTAACTCCTGTACTCAATACTTTGATATATGAAGACCAAGATGCCAAACCCTTTTTTTGCAAACCTGTTTGCCCATGATGCCACTTTCAGGGAATTATTCCCAGATTTATTTTTTCCTTGGCACTCTTCAGTACCCCATCATTTACTGTGTATGTCCTACCTTGGTTTGTCCTTCCAAAATGCAACATCTAACATATGTCTGAATTAAATTCCATCTGACATTTTCTGACCCATTTTTCCATTTGGTTCAGATCTCTCTGCAAGCTTTTAAAGCACTTCTCACTGTCCACAACACCTCCAGTCTTAGTATTATCATCAAACTTGCTGATCCAATTTACCACATTATCATCCAGCTCACTGATGTAGACAACAAACAATAATGTTTCCAGTGCTGATCCCTGAGGCACACCACTAATTACAGGCCTCCAGTCTGAGAAGTAATCATCCACCATAATTTTCTGTCTTCTCCCATTCAGCCAATTTTGAATCCAGTTTACAACCTCTCCATGGGTAGCTAGTGTCTGAACCTTCTGAATAATATCCACAGCCTTTCCTTCATCTATTTTCCTGGTAACATCCTCGAAGAGCTCTATAAGATTCATTAAACACAACCTACCACACACAAAGTCATGCTGACCATCCTTACTCAGCCGTTGGCTGTGAAAATACTTGTATATCCAATGACTCAGACATCCTCTAATAATTTATCTACCACTGAGATCATGTTCACCAGCCTGTAATTTCCTTGTTTATCTTTGGAGCCTTCATGAGCTACCCGCCCTTCCTCTGGCACCTCACCTGTGGCTAAGGACATTTTAAATATTTCTGCCAGGGTCCCTGCAATTTCTACATTAGTCTCCCTCAAAGTCTGAGGGAATAACACGTCAGGCCCAGGGATTTATCTACCTTTATTCGCTGTAAGGCAGCAAGCACCTCCTCCTCTTTAATCTTTATATGTTCCACGACACTACTGCTTGTTTTCCTTCCTTCCTTATACACTATAGTAGTTTCCTGATGCAAAACAAAACTGTTTAAGATCTCCCCCATCTCGTGAGGCTCCACACTCTAATCTTCTTGAGGACCAATTTTGTCCCTTACTATCCTTTTACTCTTTACTTACCTGTAGAAACCCTATGAGTTTACCTTCACATTATCTTCCAAAGCAACCTCATGTTTACTTTTTGCCTTTCTGATTTCCTTCTTAAGTATTTCCTTACATTTTCTATACTCTTCTAGTATGTCATTTTCTCCTTATTGCCTATACCTGCTATACACTTCTCTCTTCTTCTTAACCAGATCGCCAATATCACCTGAAAACTAAGGTTCCCTGTGCCTGTTAACTTTGCCTTTAATCCTGACAGGAACATGCAAATGCTGTACTCCCAAAATTTTGCCTTTGAAAGATAACAAATAGTCCCAATTCAATCTTCCTAGATCCTTTCTCATTTCAACAAAATTGGCTTTTATCCAATTTAGAATCTTGAGAACCAGACCTATCCTTATCCATAATTAACTTGAAACTAATAATGCTATGGTCACTGGTCTCAAAAAGTTCATCTACACATACATCTGTCACCTGACCTGACTGGTTCCTTAATAGGAGATCAAGTATTGCATCCTCTCATTGGTACTTCTATATATTGATTTAGTAAGCTTTCCTGAACACATTTGACAAACTCCAAGCAACTAGCCCTCTTACTTGAAGAGTTAGCTTCTACATTAAACTTTAAGATAACCAAAAAAGCATTTCGTGAGTTATTTCCTCAGTGCTTCTTTGGAGCTTTAATACCTTCACTGAGATATTGGTGAGGCTGTATCTGGAGTATTGAGTTCAAAACTATCTGCGCTGCAGGAAATGTTGAGAGGATGTGGAGAAGATTTACAAGGATGCTGCCATAACTCAGGGGCCTGAGTTATAGGGTGGGGTTGAGCAGAAGGATGAAGGGTTATATCATAAAATCATGAGAAGAATAGATGGGGTGAATGTACAGAGTCTTTTGCCCAGAGTAGGGGAATCGGTAACCAAACTGTTGGTTTATGGTGAGGGGGAAGAGATTTAACAGGAGACTAGGAGTAATATTTTCTATATAGAGAGTGGTGAATGTATGGATAGATTGCTGGAGGAAGTGGTTGAGGCAGTAACTATTGCATTGTTTAAGAAAATATTGGATGGATACATGCATTGGATAGGTTTAGAAAGGTACAGGCCAAATGCTGGCAGGTGGGAGGAGTATGGATGGGACATTTTGATTAACATGTGCAAGTTGGGGTAATGGGGCTGTTTCCACCTTGTGTGTCTCTATAGGTGTTTATATGCAACAATGCCACATTGAGGCTGGCTCAAGTCTGCCTTTTTCCCCCTATAAGGCTGATCCAGAGTTGTTTTTATAGAAAGCAGCATCAGGAGCCATCCCCCGGAGTTGAGGGAGACGCGATGAGTGGTGCAGAAGTGCTGCCCGTCACCATGAGGTAGAACATATGCTCCAAGCAATGGCCATCTTCATTACCCATAACCCCCATACAGTTGGAACCACACTGGAAAACGCAGAGCAGTCCCGCTGGATGGGGAATTATGGATAATGAAGATGCCCATTGATTCTTCCAGATCTTCTGCCCAGTACTGCTCCTCCAGCACGCCGAGCACAGCTCTTCACTCCCTTCTTTCATCCATCAGACTTCCTGGGTCTGCTTCTCCATCTCCACTCCTCAGCATCTGTCCTCCTTCCTCCTGGGCCATGTACTCAGCACCTGGGTCCCTTCGACCTCTGGCCCTAGAGGTCTGACTGTTCTTGCCCCCAGCTGGTCTCTCTTCGGGCCGGACTCCCTCACTCCCACTCATTTTGCATGTCCATTCCTGCTCTCCTCAGCTCCTCACTGCCCTCCTGCTCCTCAGTCTTGATGACCTTGGTGAAGGAGTGAGAGGTGGAGGGGGAATGGGAACAGATCATTTCTGGGTGGCAGGAGGGAGCCCTAACCCCAGCACCAATTACCATTGGAGCCCTGGTGGTAGCTCCTGGGTCACGGGCTGACAGCATTATCGTATTGACATCAGCCTGCCCCTAGGTTATGGAGCAAGGTGGAACAACTCATTTCACCTGTTTGACCCTGAAGGGTCATCGGCCTTTTTCTAAAGGTAGTTGAATCGATGTAAAAGCAGAGGATATCCACCTTTACATTCACTTTTTTTTCACTATCAAAAGGCCTTATGACTATAACAACTCAACTCATAAATGCAGGTCTCCCCTGCAGTGATCATTTTAGAGAGAGAGAGAGAGAGAGAGAGAGAGAGAGAGAGAGAGAGAGAGAAGCATCAAAATGCAAATATCTGTGCATTCTTGGCAGCTAAAAAGCAAATGGTACTGATCCCATATTCTCGCCAAAGAGTCTACAAAATGCATCAGTCAAAAACTTTATAAACAGTTGATAATTTTGTGATTAATTTATTTGTAAACTGCAGGATAATTAATGTAGAAATTAAATTAATTATTACTGGATTGGCTTAAGGAAAGCAGTATGCATTCTAATTTCATAACAAAAAATGAGAATGAATTATTTACTTCTTGAAAATCAGATGTGAAATGAGTCCAGGAACTGCAGCCAGAGCAAAGCATTTCTCTGTCAGAATGTGTAGGTGGAACAGAAAAAAAAATCAGGTGTCTGATATTCCCGCATTTAGTTTCCGCTATTAAGATCAACTTGACTCTTCAACAGATTTTAGCATTCAGTTTATGTAAAGTCACTGCTAATATTCACAAAGAGAGTCTGCAAAATTATTGTGTCCGTTCCCATTTGTGAAACAAGCAGTCAACCTCAGCCAGGTTTGTGCAGAATGGGAACAAGAAAGTTAACTGCAACAGCCTCGATCATTTTTTACTGGCGGTTAGTTCACAGCAATGGGGATTACTCTCAGTGTTCCCTGACACTCGATATCAGTGGAGGACGTGCAAGAGCAAAGGACAATGGCCAAGGATATCAAATAAAATCAGATATGTACTGTCAACATTGTCAATGTAACACCTTATCATATCTATACATTTTACAATAGATAGACATTTTAGAGCAGTGTCAGCTTGTCAATATTGAGACCCAAAGATGAGAAAGGATTTAAACCAGTTGCACTTCACTAAGATAGCCCCACAAGTCAGTCCCTCTGTCTTCCATTCCTAGGGGTCTGAAAGTTTTACACGCTGAATTTAGTGGTTAGCTGACAACGAAAAAGCATGGTAATTCACCCTGCAATCAATCATAAAATCAGCTTTGCCAACACCTAAAGGAAGGGAAGAAGAGAGCAAGAATTCCTAAATTGATTACAGCTTTATGAAGATAAGTATTCCCAGTCACACTGAGCAGGTGGGTCTAAGCAAAGTGAACATTCAGAGCTTTGACTTCAAATTGAAGAAGATAAATGATATGGTTAATCACGGAGGAGGAGGGATAAAGACTTGAAATGCTGTAACTAATTAAGACTCAGCATAAATATTGGTAGAGAGAAAAACACCAGTGTTTACTAAAAAGAGATAAAATAGAAGATACCAGGGATCACGCTGATTTTAACTGGTGGTTTCAAAGGAAATAACCAAAGTATAGCCATTATCGCACCAGTAGACTCACTGGACGTACAGGACTTGCTAAGTGATAGATACCACTGCATCTGTCACCCCTCTGTTGTTGGATTCCATGATCCCATCAGAGCCCTATAATATTTGCAGTAAGATATCCATACTCCTGCATTTAAATCTCACACTAAAGAACAAGATTTTTTGGCCTTCCTAATTACTTGCAGTATCTACATGTTACCTTTCAGTAATTCAGATACATTAATTCCAAGTCCCTATGAACATCAACCCATTTGAAGCTCATGAAATTTAGAAAAAGAGTTATTTTCCTTCTCCTAGAGAATGTATTAACATTTTCCACATTATATTCCATCGCCCACACCCACCAAGCCCTTGCTCATTCATATCTTTCTAAATCTTTGGCATCTTCTTGCAACTCACACCGCTATCTATAAGCACTTTGTAATGATTTACACCTGTTCTTTCACCCACTCTCTGATATAACTGGGCCTTTGGCAATCGTTAACACACATTGAATAAACCCCAGCCACTTCTAGAATTAGCGCCATAATATGCCCTAGTTCTCAGTCCAATAATCTCACAACTTCCCTTGGGAGGACAGGATCCAAAAATTGTTTTTATTACCTCGATCTCTTTGGTGTGATAAGTTGATAGAAATAAAGAAGCGTGTAAAATTGCAACCCAAACTTTAGTTTCATATTCGCCAAATAAAATAAGTTTATGTGAAGTTGCTTTGTTTAATATTTTGACAGGACTTTCATCCAGTATGAAAGGAGTTATTGTCTGTATTAAAAATAGTGCAGAAATATCATACAAATCAAGTTAAGCATTCCTTCAATTATTTTACTAATAGTTATTTCTTGGAAGAATACTTTTATAAGGGACACTGAAGCATCAGCATCAAAAACAATACATCTAACAAAGAGGACAATAATATTCAGATTATTTTTCCAATGAATAAAATCATTGATGTAGAGAAATAGTTAAAAGCTCCTCTAAACTTAAGAAGATCAGTAAAATAATATTGTATCGTATCTGATGTAAAATGATCTAAGGGCAACAAATATTCAATTTGTAGCCAAGCCCAGTCTACACTTATCAGATCTGACAAACGTTGTCAGAGACAAGAGTAAATAATGAAAGGTGCTAGCTCATGAATGTGAAGTGCTTTTACATTCTGCAAGTGTATCTTATAAAAATTGGTAGTTCCGACTATTATGAGCACCCCGATCAATAGCAAGAGTAATCAGCTTCCTTCAACCATATTTTCAACACCCTGACAAGAGTGATTCATTGGTCATTGAAATACTATAATCTCATCACACTTTGGCTAAAAAAATGAAATTAAAGAAATGTCAGCAGAAGCTCTACTGCAGCTCAATTTTGTGAATTAGTGGAAAAATATTTTCATTGCCGGGAATTTGTATCTAGTATTACATTTTCTTGTTTGCACAACATTGTAAATTGTCAAACGAATTTATTTTCTGAGACTAACCAGTTTGATTTATGCATGCAAATAATTATAGATGCAGGCAGGGTCTGGCCTACTCAACCTTCCCCTTGTCATGTTCTTATTGTCTGCAAGTGTTCACCATGTGATTTTGTCTCAATCTGTTGCAGCATTTTACCCAAGAAAATTAACAAAACCTATAAAATGTAATCCAAAATTAAAATCTCTATTTTTGAAAAAGAAAAGTCTGTTTCACTGGTAGATGATTCAGATATTATTAATTACTCTAATCAGCTTCCAATTTTACATTTTTTACAAGGGTGACTCTCTGTCTTCCTTATGGTGGACAAAAGTTAAAGAATGTCATGCATATTACGTTCTAAATGTAGCATTACATGACAATAATGGAACCTTTACCTTTATTGTTTTCATTGTAATATTACTCCTTGTCAAGCAACAGATTCTTGTTTCAATGTAGTAACCCAATGGGAAAGATTGTGATATGTTTGCTTTTGTTAATGTCTTATTCTGTTCCCTGAAAACCCTCTTTGTTGTTGTGTATTTTAGAATGTGTAAATTGAATGATTTCCATTGTTCGTTCATCTTCATAAATTTCCTTTTCTGCAGGCCGAGGAAGATTTTTCAGATTAAAGTTGCCTGCAATAAGACTTCTTACATCTAGCAAGCAATCACTCCCCCAAGAGGATCCTGATGCAGTTGTGGTGGAACCTTCAAAAGTAAGCAATGATTCTTTGGCTATGAAGGACTTGAAATCCCCCACAAGTGAAAGTTGTGGTCCTTCTGAATGTGAAGACACAAAAGCATTGACAGAGCCTGGCACTTCACCTCCATTTATCAATTTGCCAGGACCACTAGACCATTCTTCACCAAAGCAGCATTGGGATAGACTGAATCCAGACATGCTACAGTCTACCTCTGGTCTAACATACAGTCAGTCAAGGGAAAGTGTGTGCAGTATGAGAAGAGCTTCTTCAGTCCATGATATTGAAGGATACCATGTTAACTCCAGGACTATATTTAGGGATCGACATGCAAGTGAAGGTAAGCATTTTAATTTCTTTATAAGCAAGTTTTCTGTGAGTTTGGATTTATTCAGACCACTGCTCCAAAAATCTTTGAGTCATACTGCACGGTAACAAACCCCCAACCCCATAATTTCATTGCTGACCAACAAGTAGCCTTGCACAGAATCATACTGTAATCCTGTTTTTCTTTTTTTTTAAACCCTTACATTATAATTCCCCCTCCATATTTTCCTGTCACCACATGCACCAGGGCTGTTTATAATACCCATTAACCTGTCCTATCATATTGGAGGAAATCTGAGCAACTGAAAAAAAAACAACAAATTCACAGAGAACCTGCAAACTCCACACAGACAGCACCCAAGGCTGGGATTGAACTTGAGTTGCTGAAGCTGAAAGGTAGCAGCATTAACTGCTGAACCACTATATTGTAGGTGACTCATTTGTATTTCTGTAAGGGGTCATGGACCAAATACATCAATAATTTAATCCACAAATCCCTTTTATCAGATTCTGAATTCCTGTCCTATCTCAGGATGATTTCTGAGCAATATATAAAAAATAACAATGTATTTCTAGAGCACCTATAACGCAGCAGAATATCCCAAGGCTGTTCACAGACGGTACCACTCAGTGCAAGACCAAATGCTAAGTAAAAAAGGTAGTGTTTTAAGGTGAGTCTTCAAGAGGGCAAGAAGTACAGGAGAAGGCTAGGAAGGGAACCGGCAGCAGAAAGCACCACTGGATGTGGGATTCATTTTACAACCAGTACAAGAGGAGGGCAGATAAGCCAGAGAAGTACAGGCATAAAGAGATGAGAGCATGAGGGCAAGAATGTCAAAACTGCAAATTGCCTTAATAGGGCAAAAATTAAAAAATTAAAATGTAATTTTAAATAAACAGGTGTCTTGAAAGTTAAATAGTTTGTAATGATTATGCCTTGACTCACTAAAATTTCTTCGACTGAATAAAATTAGACAGATCCTTGGCATGGAGTAAATTTCCATGCCACACCAAAGATGTTCATGACTGATGGTCCTCCAGTACAATGTAAACCTGTAAGAGTTGAGACCTCTGGATGATCTCCATGAACAAAGTGAATCAGTACAGATGCCCTTTTCTGAATTGAATCACATGGCGGCTAAGTTATTATGCAGCCATTTGTAGGAAACCTATTTATAAAGTATGAGTCATTCCGCCCAACACCTTTGAATATGGCATTTCAGTTATGAAATCTCTTTTTGAAGGATTGGTCCTCCTTATAAATTATCATGATTATAAAATTTTCTTCATACTATATTGAAGGCAACCCACTAAGGAAGAATAATAAATGATGGTGTGTACAGATGGCCCATTTATGCTTCTCCTCTTTTATCCTTTTTACTTACTTTTACAATATTATCCATATCTTCCTTCTTCTTTCCCCTGTTTAGAACCTTGCATAATTATTATCTCAGCCAGCCATTCTCAACAGGGGCCCTATGGCCCCCTGAGGGCCATAGCACATTTAAGTAAAAGTCTTGTTTCTTTTCATCTCATGTAACATAAATAATTTTTATGTTTTTTATATAAGTCAGTAGGAGAGAAGTACAGAAGAAAACAATTCAGGTGAATAGATTCAGGATATAGATGAGGAGGAACTGCTTTTCACAGAGCGTGATAACTGCTTCACAAGGAAGGGGGCCCCATAAACTTTGAGCAGAACGCTAAGGTGGCCATAGCCACAAAATAAAGGTTGAGAATGGCTGGTTCGAACTGGGCTTGAACCAGACCACAAACTGGAAGTGTACAGCAAACGCCAGAGCCCTGAGTCTCGCTGGAAAGTGAAACCTTTCACTTTCTACTGGTGAGCTTGGTATACAACACAAGCAACCTGACACTTATCACTATTTCCATGAACATAAAGTTGAGGCATCTTTCTTCAAGGCAGTGTTCCCTAGCAATGTCTTAGGTTTGATGGAACAAGAATGGGGTGATAAAGGTGAACTTTATAGGAATGGGGGAAGCTGGGAAGCCTGATTTTCCTGGCCCCTGTTGGGAATAGATGTCTTAGACAATAATGTATCTCAGCAAGCCTGGAGGTGAGAGTGGATGCATTCCTTCTGCTGTTTTAGCTAGCCTCCAAATGCTTCCAATGAAGTTACTTGTGGTGGTCCTGTGCTGTTCTCAAGAATTCTCCATTTTAAACAATCATATGCCAGGAGGTTTCAATTATGATGTTGCAGATTTTCATGGAGGCTTAGGGAACTTCCTTGTATTGTTTCTTCTATCCTTCTGGTTAGTTATTTCTTGACATAGCAGAGTTCAAAGTAAAATAGCTCTTTCAGGAGTCTGATGCAAATGATTTGGATGCATATTCCAACCACCTGAATATAATTAGAGACTTGATCATGAACATGTTTATTAAGCAGAGACAGTTATGCTTTTTGCACACAAATAACAGCAAAATCCTGTAAAGAATTCGCATACTTACCACGGGAGTGGTCATTTACACAGGAAGCATGTTTACATTGAATTCCCATGTTGCCAAGATTGTCAAAGGGTAAACGTGGGGGAACGTCATGTTCATCAGCCCAGATTCTTACAGAGAGCCTGCGGTCAATTTAAACTGGAGGCAGTCCGTAAAAATGTATAGGGGTCTGGGAGGAAAAATGACGGGATGGAATTTAGCCAATAAATTCTGTCACAACATTTTTTACACTGCCAGCAAAACGGAAAATGTACGCAAATTTTCTGCTTCTCAGCAGCTGTGAAAAGGGCATAAGTGACTCTGGTTCAGTAAACGTGAGTGGATTTTAAGGATATTGGAAAGACATTTTTGGTGATATTCCTCCAATGCCTTCCATTGACTTCAGTAGAGAGTATACTCAGAAGCATATAGAATGGCAGTCGATCACTGCTGGATTGTGAGCTTGATAGTAGATCTTGATCAATAAAATTATATACAAGTGCAAGAAAGCAATCTTGTAAGAAGAAATTGGACCATTCACATGGGGAACACTGATAACTTTTACAGCATCATCCATATTCATAGAAAATTATAATCTGCTATTAGAGTCAGGGAGACAATGAGCAACTATAAAGCTCTTCTGCAAAATCTGTTGGTGTATCTTCAGACGATGCTCCAAAAGGTTTGTTTGTGAATTAGTAAATTCACAAACCAATCCATACGAGAGTAACCAATCCACACGAGATTTAACATATGAATGGGCATTCAGGATTGGCACATGTTTGGAGAAGGACTCCAAAGATCCCTTGGAGTTGTGCCTAGGGTGGACATTCCCAAATTTCCAAAGAGGAAAACGTGGTCTGTGTGAGAATGTCTAAAAGGGGGGCATTAAGGTAACCGCGGAGGGGAGGGGGCACAAACTGACATTCTAAGATTATCTCAAAGGGGTGGGGGGGTGCCCGCAAATGTCCCCCCTTGGTGCTGGCCCTGAGGACGTCGTCATAGATTACCATGTAATTACAGTGTGTTTCAAAAAGAAAATTGTTTTTATAAAATTTAAACTGTGTTGCAAAAACAACAAATGCAAACAAATGATCACCTTGGTTATTTTATTAAATAAATATTTTAAGATGAAACTTTTTTTTTGCTTATATAAATCCAGCAAAAAAAAATCTATTTCAACATAAATCAGTGATTTTCTGCTAGATCCCTTCTTTCCATTCAATGATTTATCATTCTGAATATTACATACAATACATGTATTCATACAGTATAAATAAAGAATGAATATGGATATGGAGCCTCACTCACCCTCCTTCAAAGCCCGCTACTACTCCACTTGATGTCAACAGGCTAAAGCGCTGCCGATCGTGCCAGAACCACGTGCCTGCGCTAAACATTCCACCCGTCTGCAGGCCCACTGCACAAGCGCCAACCGGCCCATGTAAATTAACCCATCGCGCATGCACCGGCAGTCCTGGTTCTCCAATCCAGCTGGCACTCGCATATGTGCGCAAGAAGAAACATGGCTACACACGGCCTACAGATACCAGGATGCTGCATTTAACAAGGTAAGTGCCTCCGCCCTTGCCCTTTCAACCCCTACACCCTCAAATGGAGGACAAATTAATGTCTGGCTTGAGTTGGCACCGGAATGGGGACAGAATACTCAAAAGCCGGACTGTCCGGCCTAAAACAGGATGTCTAGCCACCCAAGTTGTGCCCAGTGCAGCATGTCAGTATTAGCCCAACATGAAGAAACTCATTTATAGAAAGTTAAGTAAGAACAAATGAATTGAGAAATAATTATGGTGTAACACTCTACTACCCTTGTGGTGTGAATGACTTAGCTCAACTCTGTCAGTTTGTATCAAAATACTTCAAGTTTCTCATGCTAGAGCACATAGCCTCTTTTATGTAAGAATGAGCAGAAAACCATTAATTGGAGTGGAAGCATCAAGCAGTCACATTGAACAGAAAACAATACAGTAGAAACCAGAGAAAGGAGGTTTATTGAGGTGAGTGCGTAATGTGAAGAACATAATTTGAAATATTTTATGCTAGTGGTAGGTGATTGAGAAAAGAAATAACAGAATTGATTTCAAATAAAAATTACTTTCAATAATCAAGACAGAGAAGTAAAAATTGACAAAGAGACTTTGTGTCAATGAGAAGGACCATTTGTTATCACAAGTTCAGTCAAGATGATTAGAAACATTTTAAAATAGATTTTAACAAATCCTGGTAAGGCCCTGTGAATATTAGGGACAAATAGAGTCATCTTTTAATGGGCAAAAGATAAAGCTGCTTATTATAGAGCCAGACTTTGCTTGGAAGGGATTGTTTGAAAGAATTGTAGATGAATTAGAAAAATGTATTCCATACAGTCTTATCACCTTGAGCAGGCTTCTATATTGATCATAAAAAATATTCAAATTTCATATTCTGAAATTAAGGAGTATAAAACTCTAAAGAATATAGAACAAGATGCCAATCTCATCGCTTGCAAATCATGGTCTTGCCCTATACTTTGTAAGTCCAAGTAGTGGAAGAACACAACAGACTTAGGAATCATGGGTGAAATTGGAACAAACTAAACGGAGAGCATCCATCATAGTGGTCAGTCAAAGCCATTTAGTTCTGCAGAGATCACAATGTGACCCTTTCTAGAGCAGTCAATGAGCCTATATCTCAAAATTACCATTTGCCTGCATGTCAATATTTGCATACCAAATTGGCAAGGGCAATTTTTACACAGCTGTCATGTCTAGACAAAGCCAGCATATCTCAACAATTAATAACCATTTTTAGTGATTGAATGCATCCATCAAAATACCATATGGCATTAAATTGGGAACAAAAATACCCCAAGTGACAATTGATAAGATATTGCAGAGGGTTAGCAGGGTTTTCTAATTTTCCAACAATCACAGAGTGGATGAATCTTTAGAACACTCAAGGGAATCTTTAGTGCTTTACATCCGCATAATGTCAAGCTTAGACAAAGCATAAATGTCGTCATCTCGCAGGAGATATTTAGCTCTCCAAATAGATAAAACTGCGCTGAAGTCAGCAAAGGAGAAAATTGAGGCCAGCATCAAAGCCAAAAAAATCGTAAAAGGTTGCTGCACTCTAGTTGGACCTTCTCAATATATTTCTTTCTCTATATAGATGCCAACACCCTATTCAAACCTATATAAGTTATGAACATGCTTATTTATATATTCATACTTATGTGAATACCTACACTTTTTATTGCACCATGATCACTGTATGTATTATGTATCTTTTGTATTTATTATCTTTATTAATTTAATGTATACTATTTTTTTTTCGACAAAGTATCTGTTTGGATGCGGCGAACTGGAGTTTCTGTGTATACATATATTGTAGTGTATATTCTAAGACAATGAGGAATGGGAAAGGTGAGACCACACTGATAGGGTTGTATTATAGATCGCCCAATATTCAGAGAGAATTGGAGGAGTAAATCTGTAGAGAGATCTGTAGACCGATGTAAGAAGCAGGAAGTTGTGATAGTAGGAGATTTTAAACTTTCCAACTATAGAGTGGGACTCCCATACTGTAAAAGGGCTGGATGGCTTGAGTTTGTCATATGTGTTTCTAAATCAATATATAGAGGTACCAATGAGAGACGATGCAATACATGATCTCCTATTAGGGTAACAGACAGACCAGGTGACAGAAGTATGCGTAGGGTCCAGTAACCATAATGTCATTAGTTTCAAGTTAATTATGGATAAGGATAGGTCTGGTTCTCAAAACGAGATTCAAAATTGGAGAAAGGCTAGTTTTGTGGAACTGAGAAAGGATTTAGGAAGAATGGATTGGGATCATTTGTTTTCTGGCAAGGATTTGTTCAGTATGTAGAAGGCCTTCAAAGGCAAAAATTTGAGAGTGAAGTGTTTGCACGTTCCAGTCAGCATTGAAGGCAAAGTTAACAAGCATAGGCAACCTTGGTTTTCAAGGGATATTAGCCACCTGGTTAAGAGAAAGAGAGAGGTGTATACAAAGTATAGGCAACAAGAAGCAAATGAGCTATTCAGAGAATAAGAAAATCAGGAAGTCAAAAAGAAGACATGATGTTGCTTTGGAAGATAAAGTGAAGGTAAACCCCACAGGGTTACTACAAGTATATTAAAAGGATGGTATTGGAAAAAATTGGTCCCTGAGATTATCTGAGTGGTCGTCTACGTGTGGAGTCTCTTGAGATGGGGGAGATCTTAAACAGTTTACTTGCATTAGTATTTACTCAGGAAACTGGCATGGGGCATAAGGAAGGAAGGGAAACAAGCAGTAGTGGCATGGAACATATAGAGATGAAAGAGGAGAAGGTGCTTGCTGCCTTACAATATTCCCCTGGACCTTGAGGGAGGCTAGTGTAGAAATTGTAGGGGCCTTGGCTGAAATAGCCACAAGTGAGGTGTCATGCTGTTCCATTGTTTAAAAAAGGCTCCAAAAGTAAACCAGGAAATTACAAGCAGATGAGCCTGATGTCAGTAGTGGGTAAATTATTGGAGGGTGTTCTGAGAGATTAAGTATTTGGACAACCAAAGGCTGAGTAAGGATGGTCAGCAGGACTTTGTTTGTGGTAGGTCGTGTTTAACAAATCTTATAGAATTTTTCAAGGAGTTTATCAAGAAAGTAGATGAAAGAAAGGCTGAGGATGTTGTCTACATAGATTTTAGTAAGGCCTTTGGAAAGGTCTCACATGGCAGGTTAGTTTAGAAGGTCCAGACACTAGGTATCCATGGAGAGGTTGTAAATTGAATTTCAAATTGGTTGAATGGGAGAAGACTGAGAGTGAGAGTGGAAGATTGCTTCTCAGACTGGAGGCCTGTGCCTCAGGGATCTGTGCTGAGACCATTCTTGTTTGTTGTCTATATTAATGATCTGGATGATAATATGGTAAATTGGATCAGTAAGTTTGCTGATTACACTAAAATTGGAGGTGTTGTGAACAGCAAGGAAGACTTTCAAAGCTTGGAGAGGGATCTGGACCAACTGGAAAAATGGGCCAGAAAATGGCAGATGGAATTTAATGCAGCCACATGTGAGGTGTTGCATTTTGGAAGGACAAACCAAGGTAGGACATACACAGTAAATGGTAGGAAACTGAGCAATGTGGAGTACCAAAGGGATCCGGGAATACAGATACATAATTCCCTGAAAGTGGCATCACTTGTAAAGAAAGCTTTAGCATCTTGACCTTCATAAATCTAAGTATTGAGTACTGAAGTTAGGATGTTATGATGAGGTTGTACAAGACGTTATTGAGGCCAAATTTGGAGTATTGTGCGCAGTTCTGGTTGCCAAACTGCAGGAAGGATATCAGTAAGATTGAAAGAGTGCAAAGAAGATTTACTAGGATGTTGCTGGGACTTTAGGCATTGAGTTACAGGGAAAAATTAAACAGATTACAACTTTATTCCTTGGAGCATAGAAGA
The DNA here is from genome assembly GCF_036971445.1 of Narcine bancroftii. Lineage (NCBI taxonomy): Eukaryota > Metazoa > Chordata > Chondrichthyes > Torpediniformes > Narcinidae > Narcine > Narcine bancroftii. Next base: position 290,652,882 of record NC_091472.1, read on the forward strand.
ATGCAGGGCGATTTCACAGAGGATGTAGATTGTAGTAAACACACTGAAATGCTGGAGGAAATCAGATGGTCTTTTCAACATCTACAGAAGACAAAGATATATTGCGGATATTTCGGGCCTGAGCCAATTGGGTTTGTGATTCTTGGTTTTCTGTCAAGTGTTTTTCTCCTGATTTCTGTCAAGAGTTTGGCTCCTGACCCACAAACCCAATTGCCCTGGCAGACCTTTTGTGACTGTGTGCTCCTGCTCCAAAGCATTGGTCTCCACTTATCTTCACTCTGTTTTGTTCCCTCTGGTCCAGTCCCTCCCCACCTGCATCTGTGACATTTCACATACCCTCCATCACTTCAACAGCTTCCAGTTCCATGAACTTGATCGCCTCATATTTACCATGGATTTCCAATCCCTATACACCTTCATTCCTCAAAATGAAGGTCTCAAAGCCCTTCATTTCTTTCTGAACAATAGAACTAACCAGTCCCCCTCCACCACCACCCTCCACCTGCTGGTCCAACTTGTCCTCACCCTCAATAATTTATCCTTTGACTCATCGCACTTTCGCCAGGTTAGAGGGGTAGCCACGGGTACCTGCAAGTGCCACTTCTTGTCTGCCTTTTTGTTTGCTACGTGGAGCAATCCATGCTATAAACCTACATAGGCAAGGCCCCTCAACTCTTCTTTTGTTACATAGATGACTACTTTGGTTCTGCCTCATGTACCTATGATGAGCTCATTGACTTCTTCCACTTTGGTGTCAACTTCCACCCTGACTACAAAGTCACTTGATCCATCTCTAGCAACACTCTCCCTTTCCTCAATCTCTCTGTCGCCATCTCAGGAGAAAACTCTCATCAGACATCATCTATAAACCCACCAACTCCCACAGCTACTTCAACTACACCTCTTCACACCCTGTGCCCTGTAAGGATTCCATTCCATTTTCTTAATTCCTCCATCTCCGTCGCATCTGCATTCAAGTTGAAGACTTGAGATGTTCTCCTTCTTCAAACAACATGGTTTTCCCTCTACTTCCATCAATTCGGCACTCACCCGCATAAGCTCCATTACCCGCACAGCTGCCCTGGTCCCCTCCCCACCACATGCAACAAGGAAGAATTTCTCTTGTCCTCACCTACCACCTCACCAGTCTCCACATCCAACTGCTCCCTATGTGACTCCCTTGTTCACTCCTCCCTCCCCGGCAATCATCCCTTTGGGACCTACCCCTGAGACCACAGGAGATGGTTCACTTGAGCCCACACCTCCTCCTTCAGCACCATTTGGGGGCCCAAACAGTCCTTCCAAGTGAAGCAACATTTCACTTGTGAATCTGAAAGAGTCATCTACCGCATCCGGTGCTCCCGCAGTGATCTCCTCTACATCAGAGAGACTGGAAGCAGACTGGGAGATCACTTTGTTGACCACCTCAGCTCTGTTTGCCACAGTAGTGTGGATCTCCCAATGGCCACCCATTTCAATTCTCCATCCCATTCCCTTGCGGACATGTCTGTCATATACTGCCGGACATAAATAGGATACACAGAAGGAGAGGAGAAAAGACAATATTTGTTCTAGGTCTGAAGGCAAGGCAGATCAAACAACAAAAGGGGTAATAGTGAATAAAGAACCCTGGTCGAGGGAGATGTATATGACAAATGGTCTGAAAATGTAGGGAAGATTTTGTCTGGCAACCTTTCTGACTAGAGTTTTGTTCCTACTCTGTCTGCCTTTATCTTGTAAAAAGCCTTGGGATTATTTATTCTAAAGTGAAGGCATATGAAATCTGCAGAAATTTTGCAATTTCTAAAGAGGTACACCACCTACTCCTGTACAGAGATGAACTTGCCCTTGCAATGTGAACCTCAGCTGTGACACACATAATTAAAGGAAAATATTATTTTCAATTTGAGATGCAGATATTTATTGAATGATGATGTCAATTAAATTATGGTCCAACATAATCATAATTTAACTAACAATCATAAAATTAGAAACTCTTAAGCATCATTAAATATAATCTTAGATTCAGAACTCACAGAGACAGATAGTGTATCAGGGTGGCATAGAAAGCGTGGCAGTTAGTGCTATTATGTGCCAGCAATGCGGGTTTGAATCCTGTGTCCACATGGGTTTCCTCCCACACTTCAAAATGTACAGGGGTGGTAGGTTAATTGGGATATTTACTGTGCTGCATAATCTAAAGTTAAATTAATTTAAAATCTATTTACACAAATTCTGATTCAAGTTGGTCACTATTTAGCCTCCTGAAATATTTAATTAGTGTACTACTATCTAAAACATGGAACAAAGGCTGATACCTAAATTCAACCCTCATAGTTATATTCACTTGGTAAATCTCCACTCATGCCACAGGAATTATACGGTAATTTTATATGTCAGTTTTTCACTTCTTTAAATATTTGTCAGAACTGTATTAACATATAAACATATTAACAAGGGTGTAGGTTAATGGGATAAATTGGGTGGCACAGAATCGTGGGCCTGTTACCGTGCTGTATGTCTAAATTTTAAAAAGCTCTTTTGCATTCTCATTGTAGTTCTTCCTTTGAGAAGTAAGTAATTTGCATGCTTTCAAGAAGTTCATTGTGATATATAATGAGATCCCCCTTGAATGTGTGTCCAAAGAAATAGCAAAAAGTGTTATCATAATGCAGATCCAAAGGTTGCATGTTCACTATTACTGAGCATTATATAATGAGAATTTGAGACACTTACGCGACTGTGTTCTTATGTAACCAAACCTCTAAAATAAGATGTTTATATCTTAATTTACTGTTTAGTATTTGTATTCTTCTTGTTTCTTTTTTCCTAATTGACACGATGGTGACATCATAGACAACGGTCGCAATATTAAAGGTAAATGTTTGTACCTAAACCTGCATGTACTTTCACCATTTCTTCAATTCCTTAATTTACTTGTTGACTACAACATGATAATTACTGATCAAGGTGCTCCAAGCTCAGTGTTAAATGAAAAAAGAAGTCAACAATTCTTTAAGATATAAGACTATTTTGTATTTAATAAATCATTGTAATGACTTGAATACACATTATTCATTTTTATTAAAGCATCATTTATTTTAGCGTGCTCATCTTTGCTACAGAAAATGGGATTCAGATTGATGTAATACTAGTCCGATATTCAATTAATTTGGCCATTAATCTGATCTAGAGTTATACTGCTATACAGCACAGAACAAACCTTTCAACTTAACTAATTTTGCTGATCAACTTGGCATTCTGCACTAGTCCTTTTGGCCTGCACTTAACTTTCTAGGCCTGTCCTATCCCAACATTTTTCCATCCTTGATGAAGGGCTCAAGTCCAAAATGTCAGTTATGTATCTTTATCTTTGCTGTATATAGTACACTTCTAGGAGCCGTAGGTGATGCCGGTAGAGTACCCATGATTCGGATCCGAACAGGAGTGTGGGTATGACAATGGCTCTGTATACGCTAATCTTTGTGAGGTTTTTCAGTTGGTTGTTTTTCCAGACTCTTTTGTGTAGTCTTCCAAAGGCGCTATTTGCCTTGGCGAGTCTGTTGTCTATCTTGTTGTCGATCCTTGCATCCAATGAAATGGTGCAGCCGAGATAGGTAAACTGGTTGACCGTTTTGAGTTTTATGTGCCTGATGGAGATGTGGGGGAGCTGGTAGTCATGGTGGGGAGCTGGCTGATGGAGGACCTCAGTTTTCTTCAGGCTGACTTCCAGGCCAAACATTTTGGCAGTTTCCGCAAAACAGGACGTCAAGCGCTGAAGAGCTGGCTCTGAATGGGCAACTAAAGCGGCATCGTCTGCAAAGAGTAGTTCACGGACAAGTTGCTCTTGTGTCTTGGTGTGAGCTTGCAGGCGCCTCAGATTGAAGAGACTGCCATCCGTGCGGTACCGGATGTAAACACCGTCTTCATTGTTGAGGTCTTTCGTGGCTTGTTTCAGCATCATGCTGAAGAAGATTGAAAAGAGGGTTGGTGCGAGAACACAGCCTTGCTTCACGCCATTGTTAATGGAGAAGGGTTCAGAGAGCTCATTGTTTTATCGAAGTACTCGAGATGGCAGAGGCCGACAGCATCGAATCCATGCTGCTGAAGATCCAACTGCGCTGGGTAGGTCACGTCTCCAGAATGGAGAACCATCGCCTTCCCAAGATCATGTTATATGGTGAGCTCTCCACTGGCCACCGTGACAGAGGTGCACCAAAGAAAAGGTACAAGGACTGCCTAAAGAAATCTCTTGGTGCCTGCCACATTGAGCACTGCCAGTGGGCTGATATCGCCTCAAACCGTGCATCTTGGCGCCTCACAGTTCGGCGAGCAGCAACCTCCTTTGAAGAAGACCGCAGAGCCCACCTCACTGACAAAAGACAAAGGAGGAAAAACCCTACACCCAACCCCAACCAACCAATTTTCCCTTGCAACCGCTGCAACCGTGTCTGCCTGTCCTGCATCGGACTTGTCAGCCACAAACGAGCCTGCAGCTGACGTGGACATTACCCCTCCATAAATCTTCGTCCGCGAAGCCAAGCCAAAGAAAAATATAGTACACTATTTAGCCTGCTGAGTTTTTCCAACATTGTGTTTTTACTTCAACCACAATGTCCGTAGCTTTCATATTTTATTTCTGACCTATTTATATATCTGTACAATTACCTTTTGAAAGAAACAGGTTTTAAAAAAATACATTTGTCAAACATACAGTATATTCATTTGTACTGACTGAAGTATGTAGCAAGGAAAGCATTTATATAAATGAAACATTGATTTTGAAACCATCAAGGCTAAAGCTAAATGCTGATCATATTCTCTTCCATAATAAATCAATAAGAAATTCCTAACTTTAAAATATTATGTCGTAAATAGAAAAACTTGGAAATTTATGATTACCAATGAGAAATTAAAAATGGCAATCTGCACTCTAACCACCTCATCCAATAAAAGCCTTAAGGAGATCATATCTCAAAAAATAAACAATTATCTTTTGCTGTTTTACTTATTCTGTGATCATCCTATTTTACTTTTAACATTTCTGAATCACTATTTGAAAGTTAGTCAATTAATGAGAAATCATTTAAATTTCTTTACTATTGGCAGTTCTTGTTTATATGTGTGTGTGAGTGTGTGTGTGTGTATGTGTGTGTCTGCGTGTAAGTGTGTGTGTGCGCACGAACGCCTGCTCTAATTTAATGTAAAGTATTGCACAGTTGACCTTTCAGTTTATTGAGTGCATCTGGTGTTAAACACCTGCACTTAAACACCTAGTACTTAGATGAATCATAGCTTAATATAATTACTTGGTTCAAAAAATGTGTTCATATTCACCTACAATGTCAGTTAATGCAAACAATGTCTAACATTACCATTTCCTTGCATCAAGAATGTAAGAAGGCCAGGAGTAGGACATTCAGCCTCTTAGATTTATTCCAATTTTTACCTCAACACTACTCTCCTGCTTGCTATCTACATTCCTTAACTCCCTTGTAGTTCCAATATCTGTCAATCATATATCCAATCAGTAAATCAGCAAATTCCAAAGATTTGTAGCCCCTTGAGAGAATAAATCCTCTTCTTCTCTATACAAAATGGACAACTCTTTATTCTGAAATTCTAAATAGTCCCACTGAGCAAAATATCTGCTCAATATCAGAACCTCATGTTTCAATAAGATCACTTTCTCACTCTTCTATAATCCAATGAGCATTGACCTGGCCTATCAAAACCTTTCAAATACTTCCTCTCAAAAATCAACAATATGAACCTAACCTACGCCACTTATAATGCAAGAACATTCTTAAAAATGGAGGATAAAACCATTCACCAGGAGTGGCTATAACAGTGCTGTCCAAAGTTGCATCTAAAATGTTCTACTATTATACTCCATATAGTTTGAAATGAAGGCCAAATATTCTATGTTGTAGGTATTAGCTTTTATAATAAATTGCAGTTCCTGTTTGTTAAGTTTTCAATCGAACCCATAGATCCCATTGTGCCACAACTTTTCTTAGTTTCACTCTATCTTCTCCCTGGAGCTTAGAGATTGACCTTCTCGAGGTATATAAAATCATAGACTTTTATCCCAGAGAGTGGGGTATAAAGCTAGCAGGCATAAATTTAATTTGAGGGAAGAAAGATTTAAAAGGGATCTGGACACCTTTTACACACAGAGGGTGGTTGATTTGTGGAATGTGTTGCCAGAGGAAGTCGTAAAGTGGGAACAATTGCAATATTCAAAAGATATTTAGACAGGTATATGGATAGAAAATATTTGGAGGGACACAGGCAAATAGTATTAACTCATTTGGCAAAGGCTAGCTGGGCCGAAGGACCTGTTCCATGCTGTAAACCTCTTACAGTGTGATTCTAATTGTTCAAATTCCCTTTCTCATTCTTCCTCCCAAAGTGGATAATTTCACCTTTTCACACATTATATTCTGCCAGTTTCATTCCTCTCATTAAACCCATCTGCATCCCTTTGTAGGGTTGTAATGTGTCCTCCTCCCAATTTCCTAACCTGCTTATTTTTGCATCAAATTAATTTCAATACATCCAGTCTCTTCATCCAGATCATCAAAATAAATTAAAAATAGTTGAGGCCCCAGCTTTAATCCTGGTGGCATTCTACTAGTAAAAATACAAAGATGGGGAAACTCAGTAGGTGAAACAGTGTACTTTATATTGCAAAGATAAAAGTATATAACCAACTTCTCAGGCTTGAACCGTGAGCAAAATTTAGGAAGATGGTCAAAAAATATGGTGGGGGAGTGGAGGGGAGGGGGAATAGAGGGAGGAGCACAGTCCAACAGACAAGAAAGAGGTAATAGTTGGAAGAGGGAGGTAGGGCACACAAACAAACAAGGGGAAGGAGGAATAGCTCTGTGAATGGAAAGGAAATGGGTGGAGAGCTGGAGGAAAGAAGACAGAGGGATAGGGAAGAGAGAGAGAATGGAGGGTGGGCTAGCAGAAACCAGAGAAGTTGATGTTATTACCACCCAGTTGGAGAGTACCCAAATGGTGTTGCTCCTCTAATTTACAGGTACCCTTGGTTTGGCAGTGCACGAGACCATGAGCAGACATGTCAGTGTAAGAGAACCAACTCCCACAACTACCTCAACTACACCTCTTCACACCCAATTCCCTGCGATGATTCTATTCCTTTCTCTCAATTCCTCCATCTTATCTGCTCCCCAGTAGAGATTTTCTAGTCCAGATTATCAAAGATGTTCTCCTTCCAAAACCGTGGCATCCCCTCTACCACCACTTAGTCCTTACCCACATCTTCTCCATTTCCCGCTCATCTGCTCTGGCTCTCTCTGCATCTGCCAGACAGAACCAAAACTGAATTCCCCTTGTCCTTACCTACCCCCCCTCCCACCAACATTCACATCCAACACATTATCCTCGCCAATTTCAGAAATCTACAACATGATCCCACCACCAGACACATCTTCCCCTCTCCACCTTCCATAGGGACTGCTCCTTCCAGGACTCCCTCCTCAGACATCCCTTTCCACTGAAAACTGAATTTCAATGGTGATCTAATATGATCATTTTTCTTGCTGATGCCCTGGAGATGGATTCACAGGCAGCTATAAGGATTGTGCAGGAGGAGGCAAAGACATCACCCAAGACATTATCCAACCAGCGTTCACAGAAGCTCATGGTCATAAATAACGATGGTATGTCTATACATGTTGGGCTTCAGCATGACAGACCTCATTAGGATCCATCACCTCTTGCAACCACAAGTAGGGTTTGCATACTCACTGAATGGCTTGTCCATGGAAACCAAAATTACAATCATTCTTAGCTTCCTGGCATCAGGATCATTCCAGGTTGCTACTCCAGACTTTTAATTTTCTGCCAACTCCATTAGGGAGAACACTCAAGCAAGGAGAGAAGACTTGTCTACATCCAGCAGAGCAACAAGGGGCTTTGCTGGTGTTTCAGCCTTGCCATAGTTCATGACTTCATAAACTGCTCTCACAAAGTAACGATCCTTACCTTCTCAATGGCCATCCACACAAGAGCACCTCATGATCACACTGGATGTTCTCTATAGCCCCCTTGCATAAGGAAGGCTCCAAGTCTCTTTGGGCCTCTGGGGAATTCCCTTATCCAGTCTGAAATCATCCTCCTTGAGTCAGCATCATTCTCTACTTTTTTTTAATTATTTTTCAAACTGTGAACCATATTAATCAAAATACACACAGTGAATATACACTGTGTGAATATTCCCTCTTGAATATACACAGTGGCATTTTCTCCCCTTTTTTCCCCCCTCCCTTCCCTCCCTCCTTCCAGTCCCCCTCCAAACCCATTAAATGTTCAACATATACAATACAATAAACCCATTAAACAATGTCATCCATCACACATTGAAAATAAATAAGAAAATTGTGTCATCTATTTTTACACACTGGATTAGGTCATTTTGTCTTCTTATCGTTTTATCATTTTAGGGGGTGAGGTCCGAGGCAAGCCCTCTCTGTTGTGTTCCATGTATGGTTCCCAAATTTGTTCAAATAATGTGATTTTATTTTTTAAATTATATGTTATTTTTTCCAATGGAATACATTTATTCATTTCTATGTACCATTGCTGTACTCTCGGGCTCTCTTCTGATTTCCAAGTTAACATTATACATTTTTTTGCTACAGCTAAGGCTATCATAATAAATCTTTTTTGCGCTTCATCCAGTTTGAGGCCTATTTCTTTATCTTCTTATATTATTTAGAAGAAAGATCTCTGGATTTTTTGGTATGTTGCTTTTTGTGATTTTATTTAATACCCGATTTAGATCTTCCCAAAACTTTTTCACTTTCTCATATGCCCAAATTGCATGTACTGTTGTCCCTGTTTCCTTCTTACAGTGAAAACATCTATCTGATGTTGGATCCCATTTATTTAACTTTTTGGGCCTGTGTAACCAATTATATTGTATAATGCGTAACCTCGTATTTATTATATTTCTCATAGTTCCAGAGCATAACTTTTCCCATATTTCATTTTTTATCTTTATGTTTAGATCTTTTTCCCACTTTTGTTTGGGTTTTTTTCGTTTTTTGCATCATTTTCTTTCTCTTGCAGCTTGATGTATACGTTTGTTATAAATATTTTTATTATCGTTGTTTCTGTAATCACATATTCAAAGCTGCTTCCTTCTGGTAATCTCAGTCTGCTTCCCAATTTGTCCTTTAAGTAGGTTTTCAGTTGGTGGTATGCAAACATTGTACCATGACTTATTCCATATTTGTACTTCATTTGTTCAAATGATAATAAATTATCCCAAAAAAACAATTTTCTATTCTTTTAATTCCTTTTCTCTCCCATTCTCTAAAGGAAAGGTTATCTATTGTGAAAGAGGTTAGTTGATTTTGCGTCAATAATAATTTTGGTAGTTGGCAATTTGTTTTTTTCCTTTCTACGTGAATCTTCTTCCATATGTTGAGTAAATGGTGCAGTACTGATGAACTTCTATATTGCACCAGTTTTTCATCCCGCTTATAAAGTATATGTTCTGGTACTTTCTCCCCTATTTTATCTAACTCTATCTTAGTCCAATCTGGTTTTTCCCTTGTTTGATAAAAATCTGATAGATATCTTAATTGTGATGCTCTATAATAATTTTTAAAGTTTGGTAGCTGCAAACCACCTTGTTTGTACCATTCTGTTAATTTATCTAGCGCTATCCTCGGTTCCTCCCCTTTCCATAAGAATTTCCTTATTATTCTCTTTAGTTCATTGAAGAATTTCTCTGTTAAGGGAATTGGTAATGATTAAAATAGGTATTGTATCCTTGGGAAGATATTCATTTTAATGCAATTTACCCTTCCTATCAGTGTTAGTGGCAATTCTTTCCAATGTTCTAAGTCATCCTGTAATTTCTTCATTAATGGCTGATAATTTAATTTGTATAGGTAGCCTAAATTATTGTCTAATCTAATACCTAGGTATCGGATTGCTTGTGTTTGCCATTTAAATGGTGATTCTTTTTTCAACTCTGTGTAATATGCATTATTCATTGGCATCACTTTACTTATATTTGTGTTGATCTTGTACCCCGATATTTCTCCATATTCCTTCAATTTCTTATGTAATTCTTTTTATTGATATTTCTGGTTCTGTTAAGTATGCTATGATGTCATCTGCAAATAAACTGATTTTATATTCCTTCTCCTTTATTTTTATCCCTTTTATTTTATTTTCTGTTCTTATCAGTTCTGCCAATGGTCCTATTGCTAAAGTGAACAGTGTGGGAAATAATGGACATCCCTGCCTAGTTGACCTGCTTAATTTAAATTGGTTTGATATATATCCATTTACTGTCACCTTCGCTAATGGTCCCTTATATAATGCTTTAATCCAATTAATATATTTCTCTGGTAGGTTGAACCTCTGTAATACTTTGAATAAATAATTCCATTCTCCCCTGTCAAAGGCTTTCTCTGCATCTAAAGCAACAGCCACTGTTGGTATCTTATTTCCTTGTACTGCATGGATTAAGTTAATGAACTTACAGACATTGTCCATTGTTCATCTTTTCTTAATAAATCCAGTTTGATCTAGTTTTACTATTTTTGGTACACAGTCAGCCAATCTGTTTGCTAATAGTTTTGCTATTATCTTATAATCTGAGTTAAGTAGAGATATTGGTCTATATGATGCTGGTATTAGTGGATGTTTCCCCATCTTTGGTATTACTGTAATTATTGCTGTTTTACATGAATCTGGCAAGTTTTCTGTTTCTTCTATCTGGTTCATTACTTCCAGGAGAGGAGGAATTAATAACTCTTTAAATGTTTTATAGAATTCTATTGGAGTCCGTCCTCTCCAGGCGTTTTATTGTTCGGTAGCTTTTTTAATATATCCTGTATTTCCTCTATTTTAAATGGTTTTATCAATTTGTTTTGCTTCTCTTCTTGCAATTTTGGTAGTTCAAATTTAGCTAAAAACTCATCTATTTTGTTTTCTTTCCCTTCGTTCTCAGTTCGGTATAATTGTTCGTAGAATTCCTTAAAGTTTTCATTGATCTCTGTTGTGTTATATGTAATTTGTTTGTCCTTTTTCCTTGATGCCAATACAATTCTTTTAGCTTGTTCTGTTTTAAGCTGCCAGGCTAGTATTTTGTGCATTTTTTCTCCTAGCTCATAATACTTCTGCTTCATTTTCATTATGTTCTTCTCCACCTTATACATTTGTAATGTTTTGTATTTTATTTTTTTGTCTGCCAATTCTCTTCTTTTTGTTGTATCTTCCCTTGTTGCTACTTCTTTTTCTGTACTTACTATTTCCCTTTCCAGCTGTGCTATTTCCCGATTGTAGTCCTTTATCATCTTAGTTACATAACTTATTATCTGCCCTCTGATGAACACTTTCATTGCATCCAATAATATAAATTTGTCTTTCACTGATTCTGTATTTATTTCAAAGTACATTTTAATTTGGCATTCAATAAATTTTCAAAATTCCTCTCTTTTAAGTAGCATGGAGTTTAATCTCCATCTATATGTTCTTGGTGGGATGTCCTCCAGTTCTATTGCTAATAACAGGGGTGAATGATCAGATAACAATCTAGCTTTATATTCCATTTTCCTAACTCTCCCTTGGATATGGGCTGACAACAGGAATTGTTGTCAATCCTTGAGTATGTTTTATGTCGACTCAAATAATGTGAATATTCCTTCTCCTTTGGGTGTTGCCTCCTCCATATATCCAAAAGTTGCATTTCCTGCATTGACTTAACCATGAATTTGGCTACTTTGTACTTTTTGCTAGTCTTTTGTCCAATTTTATCCATCTGTGGGTCCAAATTAAGGTTAAAATCCCCTCCTATCAATATATTTCCCTGTGTATCTACAATCTTCAAAAAAAATCTTGCATAAACTTTTGATCCTCTTCATTAGGTGCATATATATTGACCAAATTCCATAATTCTGAATATATCTGACACTTTAACGTTACATACCTCCCTGCTGGATCTATTATTTCATCCTCTCTTTTGATTGGTACATTTTTATTGATTAATATAGCTACATCTCTGGCTTTTGAATTATATGATGCTGCCAATACGTGCCCTATCCAGTCTCTCCTTAATTTATTATGTTCCACTTCAGTCAGATGCATTTCCTGCACGAATGCTATATCTATTTTTTTTCTTTTTTCAGTAAATTTAATAGCCTTTTCCTTTTGATTTGGTTATGTATTCCATTAATATTTATAGTCATATAGTTCAACATGGCCATCTCATACACTGTTTACACCTCATTTCTGCTTCCTCACCACCACTTTTCCCCTTTTCCTCATTTTCATCTCTCAGTTTTCCTTTTTTTAACTCAATGAACGACAACAGTTCTAAAACATAAAATACTTCAACCACTCCTACATCTGAAATTCCCTTAACTCCAAGTGTTTCCCCCCCCCCTCTCTGAGTCACCCCTTGTCCCTTGCCAGGCAATCACAACTACCCTCTCCATTCGGATTGTGAACCCCTTCACAAGTGTCAACTGATTTCGCAGTGACTGTTATTCTCTCCCACCAAACCCATTCCACAAAAGACTTTTATCTTCACATTAAAACAAAGCTCCCCTCTTTTCTTCTCTTATATTTCCCCTCCTCTTTTTCTCCCCCTTCTCCCTTACTCCCCTTTTCTTCCCTTCTTTAGTTCTTACTTATACATTATTTTTACATCTTTATATGTAGTTTGTTGTGATTCTTCATTCATGTTAAATCTCTTCATCTCTCTTTCTGTCCTGCAGGCGTTCTGCAAATTTTCGTGCTTTCTCCCGATCTGAGAACAGTCTGTTTTGCTCCCCCGGGATAACTATTTTAAGCACCGCTGGATAACTTAACATAAATTTATAGCCTTTTTTTCCATAGGATCACCTTTGCTGTGTTAAACTCCTTCCTCTTCTTAAGGAGTTCAAAACTTATGTCTGGGTAAAAAAAAATTTTTGACCCTTGTACTCCAATGGTTTTTTTGTCTTCTCTAATTTTATTCCTTGCCTTCTCCAATATGATTTCTTTTGTCGTGTGTCTCAGAAATTTTACTAAAACGGACCTTGGTTTTTGTTGTGACTGTGGTTTTGGGGCTAGTGTTCTGTGTGCCCCTTCTATTTCCATTCCTTCCTGTATTATTTCCGGCATTCCCAGGACTTTTGGGATTCATTCATTTATAAATTCTTTCATATTTTTGTTTTCTTCATCTCCCTTTAGGCCCACTATCTTTATATTGTTTTGCCTACTATAGTTTTCCATTATATCCATCTTCTGAGCTAACAACTCTTGTGCTTCTTTAACTTTTTTGTCACTATCTTCCAATTTTCTTTTTAAGTCGTTCACTTCCATTTCTACAGCCATTTCTCGTTCTTCCACATTTTCTAATCCTTTCCCTACATCTGTTATGACCAGCTCTATTCTACTCACTTTTTCTTCTGTACTTTTGATTTTTCTTTTCATTTCACTAAATTCTAGTGTCAACCATTCTTTTAATGCTTTCATTTGTTCTTGAAAATTTTTTTTATCTATGTACTGTCCATTCATTTTACCTCCTATTCCTCAATGCAGAGCTTGGTGATCTTCTTCTTCTGTGTCTGCTCTTGGGTTTGTGTCTTCTACTTCTCTTCTTTGTATCTGTGACTCTTCTGACTTTCTTGTTGAGCTGCTTGCCTCAGTTTGTTGGGTGTTTTTTTTCATGGCTTCTTGATGTTGGTCCTCTTCTTCTGGGCTAGTTATCTGTTGGGCTTCCTGTTGTTGTTTTTCTTTCTTATCACTCCCTTTCCCGTTGCTTTCCGCTTCTTCCAGCTGAGAGCCCTGCTTGTGCTCATTGCACACCTCTGTTTGGCTCAGTGAGCCATTTTTGTAGTCCCGCGGTTGGGAGGTCACGACCCTGCAGTGTCTCCACTAACCTCAGGGAGCTGGCTCCTCTGTCCTCGGCAGGTCCCTGCTTCTTCATGCAGGTAAGGCCTTTTCCTTTCTCTTCCGGTGTCTTTCCTTCTTTTTTTCCCGTTGTTTTTGGTTTTTCCTTCTTAGGTGCCATTTTCTTTCTTTTCTCCACACCTTTATGTTTTATTTGTTGTGTTTTGTGTTTCTTGAGCTTTGCATTTTCTTCACTTTTTTTCTGAAGAGGGCTTGTTTTCTCCTACCGGCCACTACTCCATCACGTGACTCCTCCCCATCATTCTCTACTTAAGGATCACTTTCAATGCCTTGGCTATGCGACTAAGTATCAGGAGTTGCAAGGTTTTACGAGACACAACATACAGAAAAACTCAACAAGTACAGTTGGAGGAGCTTTAAATTGGAAGATTGTAATTTTTTAACAGCACATTAAAAAGAATGTAAAGGTAACTTTCATCAGCTTTCAAGAGCAGCTGACATCATTGCAATTAGTATAGCTTTAAAGATGGGTTCAAGGCAGAACTTGGCTGTTATCTATGCTGAGCTTTCACTTTTTTTGTGACGACATGACTATCATCTGGACGCTTTCTTTGGCTTGGCTTCGCGGACGAAGATTTATGGAAGGGGTAAAAAGTCCACGTCAGCTGCAGGCTTGTTTGTGGCTGACAAGTCCGATGCGGGACAGGCAGACACGGTTGCAGCGGAAAATTGGTGGGTTGGGGTTGGGTGTTGGGTTTTTCCTCCTTTGCCTTTTGTCAGTGAGGTGGGCTCTGCGGTCTTCTTCAAAGGAGGTTGCTGCCCGCGGAACTGTGAGGCGCCAAGATGCACGGTTTGAGGCGATATCAGCCCACTGGCGGTGGTCAATGTGGCAGGCACCAAGAGATTTCTTTAGGCAGTCCTTGTACCTTTTCTTTGGTGCACCTCTGTCTCGGTGGCCAGTGGAGAGCTCGCCATATAACACGATCTTGGGAAGGCGATGGTCCTCCATTATGGCAGTTTCCTGCCATATGATGATAAATTGGTTGCTATAGGTTACCTCTCAGTTTATGCCTAATGACAAGGCAGATCGAGGGGGAATTGACAAACATATGTGAGAGCGAATAAATGTAAGCAGCCCAGAGAAATAATATTAGCGGAGTGGGACTAAGGTGATTGTTTTCTGGTAGCTGGCACGGACCTGTTAGAAATGTTCTTCTCTGTCATTGTACAATGAGAAATATATCCTCTTCAAGATTTTTTTGGCTTTTTGTCAGGATTTAAACCATAAACTGTTTTTTTTTTAGGGAGATACTAAGAGTGGAAATAAACTCTAACAAAGATCACATTTCTTTTTTTTAATTTAATTTTTAAAAAAATATTTAATTCGAATTTAATTTGAATCAATGTTTTTGTAAAATCTATTCTTGACTAGAAGCTTTAATTCAATCAGACCCATCTGTTCTTCAGTGAGAAACTCAACTCTTAAATCCCTGAAATATCTCTTACCACCTACAAGGTGTGATAAATTAGCCTCCATTTACATGGATGAGTGCCACTGCACCAGGATCAAGAAGTTTTAAGCTGTTTAAAAGAAATAAGAAGGAAGGTTGTTTTATTAGCACATTCCCTATTCAAATATTTGTTCTCTCCATCACTGGCACGTCAATTGCCATATGAACCATCAATAAAGTGTACTTTTGCAACTCCCCAAGGATTCTTCAGAAGAAATATTCAGGCACTACTTATGAAGGCACAGGCAACCATTGTATGTTGTTTTTATCCTTGAAAGTCAAATTTATGGAAAATATTTGAGATACTTAAATTGGAAGTATGAATTCTCAACTGACTGTTTAATTACCAGATCTGAAGTTTATGCAACTGGTCAGTTCTAAAAGGTTATTATTTACAAATGGTTGTCCCTGGAACAATTCTTACAGCTTCCCTTCTGTGCTTTTCCAATAATAGTTTCCTTTCCTGAATGATGGGATGTGCTACTCTAATTCGAATAATATACATTCATCTGGATCACACATTTAATCCCATTAAATCCATTTCCTGATGAGTTTAATTATTTTTCTCGTTGAAATATGTCTGAGAGTGATGGTTTAACGTTCATTATTTGTGTACAATGACCAACATATAGATTGCATATGATCTCAAACAACACAATTCTACACCCCTATTCTTTCAATTTTACTCTGTAATGTAATAGATATGTTATTATGTGTATATAATAAAGAGCTATATTTCTCAGTCGGCATTGCACGTGGTGTGTGCGGGAACAAAAAGTAGACTATGACAGAAGTCAAGTGCATTGTTGGTTCAAGCAGCTCAAAAAATAAAGTTGTTTAAGTGCTGAAGTCACGCAGGTTGTTCTTCTTCAAAGAATAAACATAACATGGTGTCAGAAGTGTGTGAGTAAGTAAGAAAAGACGATAGTTCCTATAGATGACGCTTTCCAAGTTCTAATACTTCACAATTTCAAAACGTATCATCTTCAAAGAAACATGAGTGACATTATTCTGAATACCTATCTTAATAATCCAATAAACCAAACTTTATAGATGAAGCTTTAAGTAGCTTTAATTCATTGATAAAATGAATAAACATTTTGCATAACTTCGCAACGAGATTTTCATAACAATGAGTAAACAAAACATATGATAACGATATTCAACTTTAGAAAGGTATAAGAAAAATAAATAAATTAAGATGAAATTAAGATGAATTCAAAGAACACTATCTCCATCTTACATCTGTGTCATGATTCCTCAGAGAATGAGATGCAGACCCTCCATACATGGATATTACAACATATGACATCATAGTCACTATGGTAACACTACAAACAATAATTTCTTAAAGTCATAGGCACAAAATTAACAAATGAATCAAAAACACAAGGTCTTAACCCTTAGAGTTCCCATCATGGATAAGTTAAGTCCTCCCACACCGATGCAATCTAACCGATAATTGAAAATGCTATGAACAGTGAATCAACATTTATTTAGAGGCTGGTGGAAAAGGAGAGACTGATGATAAATGGAAAACATCTGTATTTCTACACATGTTGGGTGAAAGTGCCTTGGACATCCATAACAATTTTCAAATTGGTGAGACAGCTTTCACGTTGGATACACTGATGAAAAATTTTGAGGACCACTTTGTTCCAAGTAAATCATCACATTTGAAAGATTCATGATTTTCTCCTGTGACCAGAAACAAGGTATGAGCTTCCACCAATACTTAGCCAAGCTTCACACACTGAGTAAGTCTTGTGAATTTGGAGATTTGAACAACTCACTCATTAGAGACAGAATAGTTTGCAGCATCCCAGATAATGGGCTTAGACAATGTCTGTTGCGTGAAAAAGATTTGACACTGGAAAAGGCTGTGAATATGTGTAGGGCAGCAGAGACCACATGAGCACAAGCTCAAGAGCTGCACAGAATAGACACAACAGTGCATGTGGTGAAAAGAAAGCAGAGCACCAGGAGTTTCCCAAAGCTACAGCAAAGCAAAGAGGTAGGCTCAGACAGCAAATGCAGCAGGTGCTGAGGTGGACAAAGAGTGGAGAAATTCTTGGTGGATTCATTACAGACTACTGCTGCTGGTAAAAATGGAATGGATCATTCCAGTGACTATGAACGAGACAGTAATTCCATCAAGGCTTGACACCGGACTCCAGATTAATCCGTTATCTATGGTCGATTACAAGACACTCACCATAAAGAGCAAAATTTATCCAGTGAGATTAAAAGTGACAGGCTACACTAGCAAAAACTTTCCAGTGAAAGAAGGGTGTATTGTGATCTTCAGACACAAAGGGCTGCACATGAAGTCACAGTTACTGATTGTAGAAAGAGATTACAGCCAATATTAGGTCTGAGAGCATGTGAGGAGTTGAACCTCATGAAAAGAGTTTTCATTGTGGCTTCATAGACTTAAGATGAGCGCACAAAACATATGGTAGTGTACGCAGATGTCTCTGAAGGGTTTGGATGTTTATCTTGTGTACACAAGATCCACATAAATGAGACATTGGCTCCTATTATCCATGTATGCAAGAAAGTTCAATTTCCACTGAGAATTAACAAGAACTAGCATGCACAGGACGGATGAAGGTCATCCAGAAAATTGAAGAACCTACAGATTTGGTCAGCTCACTGGTCATTGTGCAAAAGAAAATTGGAGCATTGCACATATGTCTGGACCAAAGGGACCTCAATAAAGCCATCAAGAGAGAACATTTTAAATTTCCGACATGGAGGAAATCATGTCCTGGTTTTCAGGTGCCAAGTGGTTTTGCAAGCTCATCATTTCATCGGGGTTTTGGCAGATGAAGTTTGATAAGACAAGTTCGAGACTATGCAATTTCAATACTCCACAAGGAAGATAACTCTTTCTTTGGGTAACTTATGGGATCTTGACCGCACCATAGGTCTACCATAAAACCATCCATATGATCTTTGAAAGTATACCTGGAGTTGAGACCATGATGGATTATATTGTGAGGTGATCCATCAAGGATGAACATGATATTCGACTGAGGCAAGTGCTTGACATGACAGGGAATGTCAATTTGAAATTAAATCAAGAGAAATGTGAGTTTGGCATAAAGACACTGACCTCATAGGAGATCCCATATATATAAACAGGGAGTAAAGCCTGATCTAAGAAAGACATCAGCCATTAAGAATTTTGTGAGGCCTCAAAACAAAGAGGAAATGAGACATTTCTTGAGGATGGTGACTTAGCTGGTTAAGTTCATTCCCCCATCTGTTGACTGTGTCAGCACCACTTAAGTTACTCCTTGAGCAGAAAATTGAGTGGATCTGGTCGGGTGAGCAAGAGTGGTTCCAGGCTCTCAAAAAAGTCCAAACAGAAGCGCTTGTAGTAAAATTTTATGATCTGGATAGGTGCACCAGGATCTCAGCTGATGCATCCTGAGCTGGCCTTGGAGCAGTTCTACTGCAGCAGCATGAGGACACATGGCAACCTGTGACCTATGCATCAAGGTATTTAACAAGTGCAGATGCCATCTATGCATAGATAGAGAAAGAGCTTCTTGCTAGCACTTATGCATGCGAAAGGTTCCATCAATACATTTATGGACAAGTTCTTGAAGTGGAGACAGACCATAAACCATTGGTCTCAATTACATCCAAACCACAATTAATATATGATGTGAAACACACCAGGAAAATACACGTTTGCAGCTGATGCACTGTCTCAAGCAGTTGACAAGAAAAGAGCAACTAAGAGGTTAATGCGGAGGTACAGGCCAATGTTGACATGATTATCATCTCATTTCCAGTATCCCAAGATAGAACAGAGCAGATCAGAAAGTAATAGATCACAATTCTGACACATGGTCCATGCAAGGATATGTGCAAGAGGAAATAGATCCACATACCTATCAGATCCAGTCAGAGGAAGGACACTCTGAGAAGGAACTGCGTGGATCTATGACCACAAGCTCCAACCCATTGTTGTAACCCATCACCTGTCAGAACACAAATGGAGCCAGCATGTGTAGAAAAATAACATCTTGTTCAGCATTCAAAGAAAGATACAAATGCAGCAAATGCAAGCAATACTCCGGTGGAAACACATACCAGATCAAAATGGACTGTTAAACCACCTCAGAGACTGATTTAAAGCTGCTGAGTGGATAAAAGATTGGCCACAGAATGTAGATACCCTTGTTATGTAGACTTAGTGTTGAGTTTGTGATTTTTGTGTTTTTTTTCTTTTTTTAAAAAAAATGGGGAAAGATGCGTTATTATGGATGTATAATAAAGAACTACATTTCCCAGTAGGCGTGTAGTGTACACAGGAACAAAAAGTAGGCTATGACAGAAGTTGAGTGCATTGTTGATTCATTCAGCTCAAAAAATAAAGTTGCTTAAGCGTTAAAACCATGCAAGGTTGTTCTTCTTCAAGGAACAAACATAACAAGAGATAAAGGTTGAATGCCCCTTATCCGAAGATCCAAAAACCATAAAGATCCAAAAACCAAAATTTTGAGTAAGGAAATAAAAAGTTAATGAATAAAAAATACCATCTAACTATGATGAAAAAAAAGGTTTAAAAAAACGCAAAAAAACAAAAACCATCCATTCTGAGAGTCATTTCAAAAAGTAGAGAAGACATTTTTCCTGAGTAAACACAATGCACTTGAATTTTAAAAAAAATTGGAAGTGGTTCAATTTTGTTTATTAATTTGAGTCAAATGAAAATATTAAATAAATGGTCGTCAGGGTGTTTAGAAGTTGAAGGTAGTATCAAATGTCCGACTTTTTTAAAAAAATCTAAACATGACATAATGGAGGAAGTAAAGTAGGTGGATTGTAATCTTCCCATTTGAGTAATCTACCTCTCCTTACTATCCACGTTGAAAAGGCTACAGTCCTTTGGCTGAAGCAGGTGCAAAGCCTGATCCCAATACTGTGATCCCAAAACCAGCAGTTTGACTGTAAATCTAAGTCCAACACTTTAGCCAAAGCTTCAAAATCACTTTGCCAAAATTGATCTAACTTTGTACAGGATCAAAACATATGAATCAAAGTAGCCTCTTTGGATTTACACCTATCACAAATGGGACTTATATTAGGAAAAATATGTGACAGCCTGTCCTTAGACATATGTGTCCTATGCACTAACTTGAACTGAATCAAAGAGTGATGGGGACAAATTGACAAATCGAAAAATTCTTCTCCATAAATCATCAGAAAGTAGCTGCTCAATTTCCAGTTCCCAAGAACCTTTAATTTTATCATTGGATATATGACATAATTAAGTAAGGAAACTTTTTATTTCCTTACTCAATATAACTGTCAATATATAGAAATGTTGAATTAATTCAAGGACAATGTATATTACTTTTTCACATTTTCTATATATTATTCTGCATTTTATTTTTCTTTTTTGTGGAAAATTAATAAAAAAAATTAAAAAGGAAGGAAGAACCAAAATTTCTTTAGCACCGCCTGACTTGCCTATGTGTGGCTCTGACATTCTGTTAGCACCAGTTTGGTAACAACAGAGCTCTGACCAGGAAGATGTCAAATGGGAACTGGGTCCAAGCCTTCAGCATGGGCTGCAGCCAGAGTCGGCGATGGCAGCTCCATTTGTAATGTTTGGGTGCAGTGCCCTCTGCATCAAAGAAGTCACCTTGGGCTCCCAGATAGGAGCAAGGACCTTGGGCTCCCAGATAGGAGCAAGGACCTTGGGCTCCTAGGCAGGAGTGAAGACCTGGAAAAGAGGGGGAACATCGAGCTTCCAGGCAAGAGCAGGGACCTCGGGTTCCCAGGCAAGAGTGGAGACTGTAATTGGGGACCAGCAGCGGCAGTGGGGAGGTGTCAGGACCAGTGGCGGCAGTGGGGAGTTGTCAGCACCGGCAGTGGGGAGGTAGTCAGGGACCAGCAGCGGTGGTGGGGAGATGTTTGGGGACCAGCAGGGACGGTGGGAAGGTGTTAGGACTGGTGGCGGCAGTGGGGAGGTGTCAGGACCGGCAGTGGGGAGGTGGTCAGGAACCAGTGGCGGCAGTAGAGAGGAGTTGGGGATTGGCAGAAGAGGTGGGGAGGTGTGAAGGACTGGCAGTGGCAGTGGGGGGGGGGGGGGAGGGGTGGACAGGTGGACTTCTTTTGTAAGCAGAGATTAAATTTCTTTTTGGTTAGTACTAAACATTATTTCACATGAATTTTCCACTTGTGGTGTCCTGAGGGTGCTCAAAGAGCCTGCGTTGTTTGGTATTGCTTTTGATTACTGATACACAGAAATCACTGATTTCTGCTGATGCTACTTAGTTCCATTGTTCCAAAATCCGAAAAAAAAAAACAAAAGCAAAAAATCTTCTGGTCCCAAGCATTTCAGATAAGAGATATTCAACCTGTACTATTCATAATATAATTTACCTCCTTTATCTTTTCACTCATGTGTTTTTACACAAGTGAGATCCCATTCATCTGACCAGTGCCCTCCACATGACCTCGACAGCACTTCCTCCCCTTAAGGTGTGGACGATCATGCTGAACCTTTCTTTTAAGATTCTGTCTCAGAAGCAGAGGTAGCTTGTCACGATATGATTTCTGCTTAAGTGGGGTTGATTCATTTTTCACTGACATTGTGGCAGCCTTGTCTGTAATTATACTTACAGCTCAGTCAAACACCTCAACCCTTTCAATCCATTTCAGAGCATTATTCAGAAAAAAAATTAAATATTAATAACAGTGCCATCAGTGTACTTGGACAATGTTTTATTGAAGGAAAAGATGAATAAAATCACGTGTATTTTCTTTTTATGACAGCAGTTATAATCTCCATTCCAAGTTCTGCTATCTCACTATCTGTGAAGAAGATATATTAACTTGTCAGATCTAAATGTTATCAGCAAGTGCTGGCAAATTCCTCGCAGCATTTAATGTTGTAGGTCATCTTCCCTGATGAGTATTGTTAGGTCTGCTTTGTTCATGAATGAGTGAGACAAACACCAGGCTGAGTCGAAATCAGGGTTCTTTGTTCTTTATTACCGGATTGTAACACTTGCGACTAACAAAGTTAGTCGGAGAATGCATTCTGCCGTTATCAGCAAAATGGTGATTTTTTATACCCTTGGATACGTGCTTAGAACATCATCATATCATTACTTGTCCAATGACTAAAACTGTTGCTATCCTTTCCCTGCTAGCTTCCTGCCTCTCAATCCATCAATGTCTCTCTTATCTTGTAAGTACAAGGATGCATTCTGTTACTCCTTAGTACTGGGTGACTCCTTCTCCGGTCCCATCTCATGATGTTTTACCTAACAGGAGTACAAGGACACCTCCCCTTCTTGTTACTGCCCTGTACAGGGTAACTCCCTACACATTCCCATCTCATGATGTTTTACCTTACAGTATAGAAATTAATGGTTATTGTTGTGAAAACATCACATCTCATTCTTGCTCGGTGAATCACTTAAGAATTCAAAATTGAATTGTATTTATTCTTGGATGATCAAATGACAAACCTCATATTTTCAAAATGTGAATTAAACACAGAATTTTTTTTTTATTGCTGCTAAATTATACAATTAAAGTAAATTTAATGTAAGTACTGGCATGAAGAGATTCTTCAGTCCTTTTGTTGGCTGAAGTGATGAGGACACCATTGATCCATATATCTTGTCCACATGATTAGTTGCTGAAAGCATTAATGGATCTGAATGTGACACATCATTATATAAATGGAAAATTCTTCCTGCCATTCAGTATTGCAGCCAACTACTTGTTTCAACTGCACCACAGATGGATTCTATTTTGGTCAAAGCATATAAAAGACTAACAGATTATTACAGACACCAATATTAGATTCAGAAGTGTCCATTTCCTGATAGACATGTCTTCCAATTACAAAGGTGCACCCATTTCATGCGTGCTCATCTGTAAAGTGCAAAGAAGAGCTTCTTGAGGATGTAAACATTTGCACACTGACAGGTGATGGAATATATGTCATGGAGATTGTGACTTAATCAGTGTGCAAGGCTCATTTAATGCTCGTACTGTCATTCCCAATTTCAATACTCTAGCTATCCTCCAAGAGACATACAGAGCAGAAAGAGGCCCTTGGGTACACAATATCATTGTCAATGGCCTCCAAGAGACATACAGAACACAAAGAAGCCCTTGGGTACACAATATCATTGTCAATGGCCTTCTAAGCCTTGGTGATTCGTGATTGCCTCAAACAAATAAAACTGAACAGTTTGGGGTTAGAAAAGCCAGCTGAAGCTCGAACTATCTCACTGTGGAATATAGTGGTATATGTCGGCATCCTCATAGACATCAGTAAAGATCTGGGTAAATGTTAGAGGTAATGAACCAAGTTTATCATTTGATTGAGGACAGGGCGCTTTTTGTTCCTTCAAACTAATGCTTCAACAGTCCTAGTTATTCACCGGAGGTCAAATAGCTGGAATTTGGAAATCCTTTCCACCTTACAATATGACACCAGCAATCATTACTTCTGGTACAACTCTGAAATGTTGACTGCCTTTGGCTTTCCATGTATGCTGCAAGACCTGCTGAGTTTCTCCAGCACTTTTGTGCACACTTTAGTTTCTTATTGGATTAAGGGTACCTTTATGGCCCCCTTTTCAGATTTCACCCGAATGGAATATATATTTTTTATGCCCAACCCACCAAAATGGAACTGCAAAAAGTTGCGATGAATAGTCAAATTGCTTGAAGAGCCTTAGGCCTGATTTCTTTGTGTACTGCATATTTCATGTGCCTTCTCCCCCATGTGGGTGAGGTTTTTCCTGGGATTTTTTTGATATATTAGTCCCTTATGCAGCATTCTGCCTTCTCCTGCATTTGAATTTCAGCGCTTAGAATCTCATTCCAAATGTAGCAGAGTGAATTATACAAAAGTCAATTCCACAAAGAAATCCAAGCCTTTTAAAAGTTACATCCACCAATTGTCCTTAACAATGGTTGGCACCATAAAGCTCAAATATTCCTTGTCCACTCTGACCTGAAATGCTAACTCTGCTGTTCTCTCCAGCATTTGGTGCTTTTATTCCTTTCGTCATTATTGCTGGCATGATAAACACTAATTAAGTATTTATGCAAGGGATTCCCATGACCTGTGTCCACGCCCTTTAGAATTAGAGAAGTTACCTGGTGACAGGTAACCAGCCAAATTGCTTCTCCACCCAATCTGCCTCTGCTGTTCGCCCAAAACATGCCTCAAAGTTGAAGTTTCCTTTTTTTTTAAACCTTGTCCATCTCCTTTAAATATTCAAATTTCTGTCCTTTGCCTTACATTTTCCAGAGTTGATCACATAGATAATCTATCTATTTGGTTTTCTTCTTCACATTTTGATGTTCCTTAATTTTTAATTTTTATAAAGATGTTATATAGTGATTTATACTTGTTTACTCATTTTTTTTTTGCTGAAGATGAATTTATTTCAATTATGCATCCTGTTATTTCCTTCTATTTACTTTTTGTTCCCCGAATGTAGTTCCAATGTTTTTCAAAATCATATATCAACACTGAATACTTGATAACTTCATACTTTTTCTGCCTGTTTATTATTTTCTCTTCACTACTCCATCTTTTATAATTCCCCCGTGTCTGACCTGATTTAAATCATAAATCCATCAGATTTATATATTTAAACAAAGTTATCTACTCAATATTCTTCATCCAAGCTGTTCCCCTTGTACCCTAAAAGTTGTTGATCAACCCCTGCCTGTAAGTTTATTTCCTTCTTCGTTTCTTTACTTACCTTCGCTGAGAAAAATTGGGACAGAGTAAATGCTGGACACACAGAACTGAAGAAGGGTCACAAAGCTCAAACATTAACTCTTTCCCACCTGCTGACTCTTTCCAGCATATTTTAGTTTAATATCAGAATCTATATTTTTTTTAAATTGACACTCACATTGCTCATTTTTTTTTTCTCTGCACCTGGCCCAAATCACGAAACACTGTCCTTCTGAATTTTCCATGAATTCCACAGAAAATGTTCCTGAACTTTTGTTGGATTGTTCAGGACTACCATGGTCATACTGTATGGAAAACTGGTGGTACAGCAAATCGCGTTACCCTTGAAACCAAGCAGGGACAGGGAAGCAATATTACAAGTATGCAGCAAAAGGTATACTATAATCTCTGTTTGAAACTCACCAATTAATACAGAACGATTAATGCAATGGAAATTGATGAGGCAGAGCACATGTTCCCTGTATTTGTCCATAATCTGCACTTTTATGTAATACTGTCTCACACATACAGATAATCACATTTAAGAATTAGTGAAATATAAAATAAACCAGTAACCTTTAATAGCCCTGACCTAATATCATTAAGAGAATAAACTTTAATAACCTTAGCATCCCTTTATTTTACCACATTTATCCCTCCATTGAATTTTTTTTCCACTTGTTTCTTAATCCTGTTAATGACCCTGAGTAATTTATGATTCCCTTATAGCTCCACTGAATATCCATTTGATGTCCAACTTGGTTTATAATTAGAGTAGTTAAATCTGGCTCTATAAATGTTACATTAGTTCCTTCTTCCTGGGGCATTCGGCACTTGGGCACATCCCATATTACACATCATTACCATTTGCACAGCAGAAACAATCATTAGTTTTTGATAGCAGCAAATATATTTTGCAGGTTACATACACACTTCCTGGATTTCTCAATGAAATACAACAAATAGCATCAGCTAAGAAAATCCTAATACTTCATTACAAATATGGACATAAATGATTTTTCAGTGCTTTTTTTAAATGTATGCTTTCATCTTCAACTCTTCCCACCTAATATTTATGTACTATGGATCCATCATTTGTCTCCAATGTTCCCTGATGTTTTAATTTCTGCCTTTGTGGTTTTAAAATCACTTTCTCTATGGAATATTTCTCAATTATTGCTACTTTTCCTGCTCTGCTTTAACCATTTCAAAACATACTATTTTCAATAACCGTGCAGGTCTGCCAATTCTCCATGCCTTTTCACATATTTTTGTTGCTGGCATCCAGTCACATCGTGTGGTATCCAACCATCTAGTTACTTGCATCACCTGGTTAATCCTTCTTTCAGTTTCAGGTTATCTTCAACACAAAGTGCCAGGATATCCATGCCTGTCGCATAGCAGTCAGTTATCAATTGCTGTCCCTTTGTAATATTCTTAGCCAAGGGTGTAACTTCTCCAATAAATATTTATATTATTCCTGAAATTTCAAATGTGTCCTCTCTTCATGCATTTCATTCCAAGTTCTTACAATTTTTAAGTCTGCAGACCTCTTGCTGCACCTTCTGGGGTTCAAAGGCCATCATCAGCTGTTTAAAAAGAGCAGAAATCATTATGACTGCACAAGAGCCCAAGGGGATTATTTCTTTAATACTAGAATATGATTGTAACCTGAGCTCTCAGAGGAAAAGAGTTAAATTCTCTGAAGGCTTACCCATACTGGCAGCATTTCAACATATGGAATGTGAATGTGATTATAAGAAATTTATGTTTTACGGTTTCAAGTAACTGAAAAACTAAATCAAATGAGAAAAAATAGTGCATCAACAAAACCCATAGATTCTTGCACAAAGAAGAAAAGGAGGGGAATTTTGCAGAGTTTTAACTTTTAATATAGAGATGCAGTATGGTTACCTGCTCTTCTGGCCCATGAGCCCAATTACTCACCCATGTGAGCAATGAACCTACTCTCCCCATAGATCTTTGTAATGTGGGAGGAAACCAGAACAGCCAGAAGAAACCCACATGCAGACATGGGGAAAACATATAAACTCTTTACAGACAGCACCAGATTTGAACCCAAGCTGCTGGCGCTGTAATAGTGTTGTGCTATTGAAGTTAAATTAACATTTTAAAAAATTAAAATTACATTAAAATTAAAACTGATGATATTCTTCCAGCTTCTTATGTTTTGCTGGATTCCTGCATCTGCAGTTTTTTTAAAATTTTACGGTTCCTTCTTCCTATTTATAATCTCTAGATGGTGTTGTGGAAGGACAACTGAAAACCTAGCTCACAGAATTGCAGTAATTGAATGAAACTTTGCTTTAATGCATGTTTTAATTTTTAAAATGACATTTTAATTTCTTAACTGTTGGCAAATTTAAACTATTCTTATTTTAAATGCTCCATGGTGTTCAAACCAAAGACTGTAACCTTAAAAGCCAGCCCTTTTCTCTAATTCCCCATCAAGTAGTCAAGTCTGTTGGTTAAACTAAAGCGTTCCATTATTTGCAATTGAAATATAAAATCTTTGATCTTAAATTCAAAATTCCTTCCAAGACGGGGTGTAAAGATATTAATTAATGGCAAGTTAGAGCAAAGTACATGTTTTCATATAATTTAGAAATATTGATCCCTATAATGAATTAATTACTCCAAAATTTCCCAACTTGTAAGGAATATCTGAGGTCATGAATCCACTAAACATTCATAAAAGATATGCAAAGGATCTCAAAAAAATTACATGCATGCACAGAGACATGAACAAATCCAACATCAAAACCCTCGTAGGGTTAAACGCATTAAGCTTTGAATGAAGTCCTGACTGTTGCTGAGCACAAGTTGCAGACAGCGTGTACTTTCACCAAGGGGCCAATTCTGGTACCTCTAGATACATGAATTTTTTTTTCCCCAACAGCTATCATGGTCTTGAAGGTGTAATACCCTAAAAGAGCCCTACTTCAGGACCACCAAAGTTCTGTCTGCACTATTGTAACATTACTTTTTTGTACTAATTGCAACTGTGAATATTTATCTATCCTTTTATGTTTATCATCTTCTTTGCAGCTGCGGAGTTTATACTTGCTGATCGTTAGTGTGTTTTATGTATCAATGTAGCTGCAGCAATCAAGAAATTCAGTACATCTGTTTATGTGTATGACAATAAACTCTCATTCATTCATTCAAACAAACACATTCTTGATTCCAGTTAATGCATCCCTAGTGGCTGCTATTCTAAATATGATCTGTGGAGCTGAGGTTAATATATCAATTTCCGATAAGTACCACCTATTGGGTCATGGATGAGATCAGATATATTGTCACTATGTCCTGGTAGATTCCGTTTTATTGCAGCTACTGCTGCCTCTTGTACATGCCTGCTCCTTTTTCCCCACAGTTCTTACATTCCAGTGTGGAATTGTCTTTCCTCTGCCCTGTTCCACCTGCTGCAGCTATTTCAGCGCATGTTTCTGACCAGGATGCCCATGCTTAAGTGCCTTGTCAGCTCCTACTGATAACCTCTTGCAACTTCAGAGACCTTGTTTCCCTCCTATCTGGATTGGGGAGGCCTGAAAATTTTTATATGCCATGCATTTTTTGTTTTGCTTATGTACTGTGTTTTTGCAGTTTCTTCACCTTTCTGGGTAACATCTATTGTGGTTCCCATTTACTGTGCCCTCTTCCTAGCTGAGCGATGACGCCGTTCTAAAGGTCTGGTACTCTTGATTATTAGTTTATTGGTGGTTTGTTCTGCTCAAGGAGAAAGTGGTTTGTGCACATTCTTCTTCTGCTTGTGTGAAACTGAAATCTATGTAGAATTATAGGAGTTAATAACTAAAGGTCAAAGTAAATAGCAAAAGATAAATAGCAATTATTTCCTGGAGTGTAGAAAAGCAAAGAAGAATGATGGGGAGATTTGATAGAGGTATACAAAATTATTGAGTGAGTAACTGCAAGTAGGCTTTTTTTTCCAACTGAGAGCAGGTGAGATACAAACCAGAAGATATAGGTTAAGGGTGAAAGGGGAAAAGTTTAGGGGGAACGTGAGGGAGAACATCTTCACACAGAAAGTAATGTGAGTGTGGAACAAGCTGCCAGCTGAAGTGGTGAATGTGGGCTCAATTTTCACATTTCATTAAAATTTGGACACATCCCTGGATGGGAGGGGTATGGATGGCTGTGGACTGGGTGCAAGACAGTGGGCCTAGGCAGAATAATAGTTCAACACTAGAAGAGCCAAATTGCCTGCTTTCTGTGTTGTAATGTTCTCTGGTTCATCTGGAGATTGTCCTGCTATTGTCTTGTAAGTGTGAGCTAAAGAAAAAAAAAGGACAGAATGGCCATGCACAGGGTTCAGCTCCAGCTTTTCCTGATTGTGTTCTGACCAGACATTTATGTGTTTGCCTGATGCAATGTTTTGAGCACTTAAACAGTACCTGTCGCTTTCTACTTCACAATATGAGGAATTAATTTCAGAAGGTCCTAACATTAGCTGAATATAACATGCACTGATTGCAGTCATGCCTGTACTTCTTCAATGGGAGGGAATCACTGGCTTCAACTACGAGAAGTCATGAAATGGGAAACTTACAGACAGCGCCAGATTTGAAACCAGGTCGCTGGTGCTGCAACAGCGATGTTCTAACTGCTACGCCAACCATGTCACCCTTTTAGCTTTCCCCACCAGTTTTTGGCCATTTTCCCAGTGTTCTCTACATTTCTGTTACTGCATGGATAACAAGGTGATGATATTGGTGATGAAACTTCCTGTCCTTTCAGATGGTTATAAAACGGCAGTAAAAACACCAAAATGCTGGAGGAACTCAGCTAGTCTATTCAGCATCTAGAGCAGACAAATGTATATTGCTGATGGATCTTTGTCACCTATGGATGCTGAATAGACTAGCTGAGTTCTTCCAGCATTCAGTGTTTTTAACTACAATCACGGCATCGGCAGCCTATCATGTTTCACTCATAAATCTGGCCTCTGTGTATTCTGGCCTATTATCTGTGATCAGTGTCGCAGGTGCGCCACACCTGCCAAATGGCCGTTTGAGCCTGTGAATGTCCTGAGATAATATATGTTTTCTAATGGATCACCTCCTAGAAACATGAAAAATATTCAACCTTTGTTAGATATATTGATCTCCACAGGTGAAGGGCATCTGACCTGACCTTTACCCAGGGTCTAATAAGATGATGTGAGTGGGCTATTTTCTTTTGTTGTCTCCTTTCTGAAGATCTGCAGGTTTTTCAGTGGTTGAGCTAGCCTTATTTATTCTGCCACATCATCTCTGAGTGTATTCACTGTCTTTTAGGGCACAGCTTCATGACTTCTTTATAGAGGAGAAAATATACCTGACGTATTATAATAAAATTTTGGTGTAGCATCTCAAATTACTAATTTCATCAAGCAGCTTTTTTAACACCATATGTTGGTATCTTCGTCATTTGCTGTCTAAGGTACAGGAAATGGTCCGTAATTTGAACAACAAACAAAGGCATTTTATTCATTAAACAGTTTACAGAGCTAGCAGGCATGCCTATAATTGCTTTGTTTTGCACAGCCTCTCTGGAACCCTCTGTCCCAAATGTTGTTCTAACACATGCCTGCAGAGAGCCCACGTGACTCTATCAGGAGCACCAAAAGCAAAATTATTGTTCGTTGAATACTGTGAGATTTGAACTTCAACCTTTTGTATCAGAGACGAGTTTTCCACCTATTGATCCACAACTTCCAAATCAATTGTGATATATAAAATGATAGCGACATTTGAATGGTAAATAAAGGGGAAAAGTCATCTTGTAGGAAAATTCAAACCAAAGAGGCCACAATTAAAGGCACACATGGGGTAAAATGAAATCAAGAAACAACATATAAGATGTTGAAAGGTGGAAATGTGCATCCTGGATCAATTAATATTTCAAGATTGAGATTTTTCAAAAGACATCAAATGATGCAGAAGTTAGTGTGAGTAAACACCAAATCTGCCTGAACATAACTCAGAAGAGGAACAGACTTGAAAAGTTTAATACTCATCATCTACATTTCTGTTCAACCTTATCCGGATCTTAAATTCATTTAGTGGACATGTCAATCAACCAGTATTCACTGGGACAATGGGTAGATCCAGTCATGTCATCCATTTTAAGTGATTTCTTACATTTTGACATGCATTCACTTTTTAAAAAAAATTGGATTGAATATTGCAGGAAATTGTGTGGAAATTTGACTTCACATTGGCAAGAAACTCCAATGAAAAAATCTAGTTTATGTTTTTGATTTCTTTAATGTGCAATATTGGGCCATGCTTGTCATTATCAGCCGCCGCTTAATGTTGGTTCTGCTGCCAGACTGATTTACAAGTGTCATCTTAATACTGTATGACAAGTGATAAAGCCAGGATTTTGCTTGCTCTACTTCAAGATTAAAAATGTATTAAAGTTCCAGCCAAAAAAAACATTCACAACTTCTGCTCATTTAATTATCTAATGATCTACGGTAACTTTTTGCTTTAAATATATTTCAGTTAGTTTATTCACACTGGATTGACTGTGCATTTATTTTTTTGCTTTGATGATGTGTTTATTAGCAAAACCATGGATGTTTAATCTAATAGTCAATTATTGCAGATTGAAACCACAGCTACTACTATCACAATTCAATTAGACTTCTGGTACTCCTGCAGAATGTTCCACTTCTGTTGTGACTGGGTGCTGCAACTGGTGTAACTTCTTTCAAGATTATTTAATTTTGCAATTGGAAGTGAAGACAATTTTCAATAAATTACTCCTGACACCATTCATTGTTTTACCACACATAATTTAGGGAAGACTAAATTAAATGAGAATAAATAAATTGCTTTGCATTTTTTTCTTATACCAATATTAATTTTGATGCCCATTTTGTCATTTGGTTTATAAATATCACCAAAGCCTCCTTTACCTTAGCTGCAAGTTACTGAGCAACTTTAGTTAAACTGCAGTTGAATAATTCATTGAATAATGAAACATAGTGGGCTCTGAAGAAGTGATAAAAAGCAAAGTTTATTTTTAATGTGTAATCCAACTCAGTGGAAGTGTAATCTTGATAGTAATACGTATTTGGTTTCAAGTGGAATTTATGGTATTTACCGAATTAAAAATGAGGTCCAAATCTCTACACGGATATTGGCAAAAGCAGAAATTTTCAACTTAATGATAGAGTATATAGGTCCAATCTCTGAATTTGCTGTCAATGTAATCCAGATATAGTTCAGCGGCAAAGAGCCCAGTCGTGTTGCGATTTCCCAGCATTGCATCTCAGGTTAGACTGAAGCAGGAGCAAATACATGATCAGACTCCATTAATTTCACTGGGGATTGAGGCAGTGGATACAAAAGAAATTACTTCCCTTTAATTTTAATAATTTTGTTTAATTTATTATTTTTTACATATTTTTGTGTTTTATATAACTCCATTTTGCCGCTTTAATCACTTTTAGTTATTTGTTGTATTTCCAATAGTATTTTAATGTTACTGTGTAAGACATTTTAAAACCATTAAAAGAATGCTCACAGCTTTCACAACCAGCAAAGCTGTAAGCAGTATTTTACCACTTGTCAAAAGCTTTCAATGGGAATACTTCAGCAAGAAAATTTTTTGCATCTTGACCAGGAAAGTAAAAGAATAGGAATATTACAAGTGCCAACTCCAAAAAGAGAGCTCTACTAATAGGATTCAATCTAGGTTAAGAATTACTCTATGAAACTTCCTTTAAGCTCCACATTGTAAACCAAAAACAGATTGGAAATAAAATAAGAGCTTATAGAAACACAAAGTGGATGCATGTAATCAACTGGCACTATCAGTTTAGATAACACAAATTTTAAAATGTCATCTGGATACAATTTGGTGCAAAAAATATCTTTAGATTGCAGAATATTGAAACAAAGCAGGGAACATGTTCATAGATCATAGCTAATGACAGGAAATTACCCTTCTAAAGCATGTGTTTTTGAAATACTGTTAACTTGCGCTGCTAAACTTCAGAAAACAGTTGCACAAAAGACTTGCTGTTCTTATAATCACTGAGGTATTCAAATGCATTTGGCCTCTGTGTTGAATGAGGAACTGTGGCAAATGTTATTGATTTTTTTTATCATCGCCTAGAACTAAATATGCAACATAATTCATCAGTTGTTGGTCAGTTAACTGGCTGCTAATTTTTTGTTAATGATAATCTATTTGTTGTTCTTTTTTTACATATGGCCAGATAACACCTGATTTGGACATTTACTCCATCAACAGGTTTTCATTTTACATCAATGCAGTGACATAATTATCACTGTGTTCATCACATGTTTTCTCCCCCCCCTCCATAAAGTTGCACTTTTTACAAGAGGAGTTTTCCAATTTTGAACTTACAAAAATAAAATTAGAAATTAAATGAATGCATTTTTAATTCATATACTTTGAAATTTCTACTAACTTTGATACCTGAAATTAATAATATGTTTGTCATTAATTTTAAAGAGATGAAATGATCCTTCATTTATAATTTATAAGCTAATAGAAACTGATCTTAAGTTGAAAATCTGATGTGCAAAATAAACCTTGCATATTTTACCATCACTCTCCTCAGGACCTTTTAATCATATCAAGTCAAGCCTCCTGGGTTCCACCTCAGACTCCAATCTCAACAAGTATAGCACAATTAGCAAGATTCCCCAAATCACCCTGAATTTTTCTGAAGTAAAAGCTGAAAAGAAGAGTTCATCTCCACCTTCATCAGAGAAGACCATCATTGCACCTAAAGTGAAGGAAAGGACACACAATGTGACAGAAAAAGTGACGCAGGTAAGAGCTTTGGCATAGATCTATTCTCCTCTGAAGAAAGTTTTTGATGAATTAATTAATATTTTTCTTGACAATATTACAACCATGTGCTAGTCTTCAGACGTTCAAGCGTGGTGATGTTTTAGCTAAGAAATCATAATTACTGCTCTTGTTCTGTCTTCTACCTGTATTGCAACATTATGTTCAATTATACAAAAAAATCTTTAAAATTCTGCAGATTGCACTGCAAAGGGGGTGAAATAACACATCCATTTTCAATTTTTTTTTAAAAATTATAGTAACAAGGCTCCAAAAAAAGACTAACATCTGGAAGGTAAAAATAGCCTTTGAAAATATGTCATGAAATGTTACTCATAGGTGGGGGGTCTATACATCCACACAAGTTCCAGCACAAAAATAATCTAATTTCAATGCCACACAATCATTTGAACGACACCATCTACTGACAACTCTGTTAATGTGCAGAACAAATCTTTGGAGCATAGGGGAACAAAGACCAAATGACCTTAGAGAAAGAGGAATTGCTTGTCCCAACCCATTGAGGAGGGCAAAATAATGGACGAATGCAACTTCTTTTTAAATGGCATTTTAGAAAAAGATATTTCTAGAGGGATATTTTCAAATGTTCAACAGGAGATTTCTTGGTTTTAGCTGACTAAGTGATACCATTGGAGAGATGTTTCATCAGGCTACAACCTGAAATAAGGCAATAAAATGTTTAGAAAAGTTAAGTCCATTATCAGATTTCTCTTTCCGAAACTATAGATTTTACAAGAAATAATAACATTGTAACAACTTGTTAAAAATGCTAAGCCAAAATAGAGGGAGAGTCAGGGTCAAACCAACATTAAAACACATTAACATTTATTGTTCATGAAATTGTTCATATATTTTTTGATGTAATCCGTTAGAAACTTTCATTGTGAAATTCAATTTGTATTTTAATAAGTTGCTTTGGTCTTAATTTTACCTGATCAGAGTATAAAATGCACATGATATGTATGAGGAGAGAAAATGTTTTGAATTGAGTAATTTGCTGCATCCATTTTTTCAGCAGTATTTGGGTTAGACCCATTGCCAATATGGAGGGCATACAGCAAATGCTCCATGGCGAGCAGCAGCATTAGATTATTGTTTTTGTCCTTGGATATTATGACCAGGAATTAATTGAAAACCAGATAGATTATTTCTGAAATGGATTAATACTCACTTTTAATAGGGAGTGCCCCATCCTTGTTTGGCTTGAGAAGAAAATAAGTGATTGTCAAAGAGTCAGTGGGGAATTCAGTACAGAAGCAAGTCCTTCAGCTCCTCAATGACCATCAGCCACCCATTTACATTAATCCTACCCTAACCCATTTTGTCTGCTCCACATTTCCATCAATTCCATGTGGATCCTCATTCAAACACTGGAAGCAATTTTTTTTGCAGTGTCCACTGTTTACAGGAAGAACTTGCAAGCTCCAGTGGCAACATCAAGGGTAGGTGTGATAGTACAGATTCTATCACCAATGTGTATATGTACAGATTGAAGTGTAGGATGACTGTGATTGGCTGAGAGTGTAGCCACGCCTATTGGCAGGTCTTAAAGGATTGCTCCAAGCCATACCAAGTCATTCTGGACTGGTCGACCTACATGTGATATGCTCCAGTCTTTTAATTAATAAAAGCCTTGGCTTGGATCAACAAGTCTTTGGTTCTTTCGACACGCTCTACAGTAGGATTGATCACTAATAAAATAAATGGTGGTGTCTATGCTGTCTTCCTCTTTAACATGAACTTTGCAATTTGCAGTATCCTTTCTTTCTATTTTCTATTTTACTTGCCTTAAACTTGATACATTGTTTCCAGTTCTAATGAGGTTTTTGATCTTTTACCACAGATTTACCTGACCTAGTTAGTATTTCCAACATTTTCTTCCGATATCCAGCATCCAGTGCATTTTGCTTTGGTGTCATGTAAATTCAAATTGATTGCAATTCTTTAAACTCTGGCGGGAAAGTATACTCAGTTTTCTTTAACAGAAGTCATGGAATAATTCCACTCCACACAAAACAGCCGTGTTTGTTACGTTGTTAAATGCTATTGGCATTGCAGGGACAATTCGATGTAAACACTGAGCTCAGCAGTGGTGTGTGGCATTTTCCCTGCCACTCCATCTGTTTTTAGTTCGTTCAAAACTAAGCAGTCATCAGTTTAAAGGCAAGCTAACTGAAACCAGATGCCAAATTTGCCCAGATGAGGGTGGCCAAATTGAATAACCAATATAAAAAGCAGACAAGAAAGGCTACTTAAAAATTAAAAGAATTTTCAGCTAAGTATGGTTTCCACTGCTGAGTCCGCTGCTGTCCACTCTGCTGACCCATGATCGTGCAGCTAAACACACCTCGATTCACATCATAAAGCTCGCTGACGATACAACCATGGTGGACATGATCAGTAAGAGTGACGAGTCAGCGAAGAGAGATGAGGTACAGTCAATAATGGGCTGGTGCAGGGCCAACAATCGGTTCCTGAATGTTAAAAAATCAATAGAGATGGTTGTCGACTTGAGGAGGGCCCGTGGGGACCACGCTCCACTGACTACTGATGGCTCCACCGTGGAGGTCATCAAGAGTATCAGGTTCCTTGGAGTGCACTTGGCAGAGAACCTCACATGGTCTCTTAACAGAAGCTCCATAGCCAAGAAAGCCCAGCAGTGCCTCTACTTCCTGCAAAGGCTGAGGAAAGTTCATCTCCCACTCTCCATCCTTACTGCATTATACAGAGAATATATATCGAGAGGATCCTGTGCAACTGCATCACCACCTGGTTTGGAAGCTGTATCACCTCGGACTGCAAGACCCTGCAGAGGATAGTGAAGTCAGCAGAAAAGACCATTGAGGAACCTCTTCCTACAATGAAGAATATCTGCAACACTCGATGCAGGTGAAAGGGAATAAACATTGAGAAGGACTCCACACACCCCTCACACGTAAACTGTTCTCCCTTCTGCCATCTGGTAGGAGGTACTGCAGCATTTGGGCCCTTACATCCAGATTAGGTAACAGTTTTATCCCCACAAGCCATCAGGCTCTTGAATTCCCAGAACATTTGTGGATAGAGTACCATGGACTGTTACTATACAAATCTTAATATTTTAATGTGTTTAACTTCTATTCTAACTTATATGTATGTAAATATGCTCCATGGTCCCGGAGAAACGTTATCTTGTCTTTATCGTGTGAGCATGGTATAAATGATAAATATAGGTGACTTGACTTGTCTTATAACAGTCTCCATCCAAGTGCCAGAGATGCCAAAAGGGACTATTGACTATTAGAAAAGCCACACATTGGTCAAATAAAACACCAAGAACAATAAAAGACCAATGTTCTGAATAGACAATAGGTGCAGGAGTAGGCCATTTGACCCTTCAAGCCAGCACCGTCATTCACTGTGATCATGGCTGATCATTCACAATTAGTACCCTGTTCCTGTCTTCTCCCCATATCCCTTGACTCCGCTATCTTTAAGAGCTCTATCTAGCCCTTTCTTGAAAGCATCCAGAGAATTGGCAGAGCATTCCATAGATCCACAACTCTCTGGATGAAAAAGTTTTTCCTCAACTCTGTTCTAAATGGTCTACCCCTTATTCGTAAACCATGGCCTCTGGTTCTGGACTTCCCCAACATCAGAACATGTTTCCTGTCTCTAGCGTGTCAAGTCCCTTAATTAT
This sequence comes from Narcine bancroftii, assembly GCF_036971445.1. Classification (NCBI taxonomy): domain Eukaryota; kingdom Metazoa; phylum Chordata; class Chondrichthyes; order Torpediniformes; family Narcinidae; genus Narcine; species Narcine bancroftii. Next base: position 290,690,587 of record NC_091472.1, read on the forward strand.
CTTATATGTTTCAATCAGATCCCCTCTCATCCTTCTAAATTCCAGTGTATACAAGCACAGTCACTCCAATCTTTCAACATATGACAGTCCCACCATCCCGGGAATTAACCTCATGAACCTACGCTGCACTCCTTCAATAGCAAGAATGTCCTTCTCCAGGTGTGGTCTCACCAGGGCTCAGTACAATCTGATGTACAGTGAAACTCCATTATAACAGTATTGTTGGGGTCCATAAAATCTCATTGCAAAAAGAACAGGGTTGCACTAAATTGGGGGTTTCATTGTATTTCCCTGCTTAATTTGCATACCTACATCATTTCCATTTCTCCTTTATTTGGAACATCCCAATTATTCTGTATGCATTTTTTATCAATCAGGGACCCGCACTCCTGGCGGCAGCCCAACACCCGAGTCCAATTACTGATCGCATTATATCCAAATTTGTGTTAAATGGAGGCACGTAAAATTAGGGTTTCACTGTATTTGCTAAAGTTGTAAATGCAGAGCCAGTCAGTACCCATGGGAGAGGGCTGATAACATTCTGATAAAATGGCAGCTGTTATCAAATGTAGTTATCAGGTTAAAGTTCCCTGATACTATATGAAGAAGCTTAATGATGTACTTGTTGTGACCAGGTCACAGTTTGTTCTTTGGTGTCTGATCAATTTATTTCTTGCTGTTTGTATGACCTTGTTCTGTGAAAATCATCTGGCCATCTAAACAACAATACTTATGCTTCAATGGTAATTCAGTCCCTGTGAAGCACCTTGGGATGACTAATGGGTGTGTAAGTTATTAAATGCCTGACTGGCTTTTTTCCCTAATTTACAATGAGTTGTAAAATTATTTGAGTTCAACATCCATGCAAAGTAAACTATTATCCCCAATCAGATTTTAAAAGATAATCAAACAACCATGAAGCTTTAGTGAATTTGAAGTTCTTTGAGGGACACATTTTGGCTTTTTTTCAGTTTTTGCAACATTCAGCATTGCTAATCTTATAAATTACATTTTCACTTAGTCAGCTGTCACCAATTAATAATTAATATCCTAGAACCAAGACTTAAAATTGTGTACTTTATTAAATATGGATTATGTAATCTATAAAAGGTACAGAGATAGTTTTTAGGTTACATCGGAAGAGAGCCATAGAATTAATAGTGTATTTGATCAAGAAAGTGGCATTTGGAAACTTCAAATTGCAGCAGTGGTAATGGATTAATGTTAATTGGGTTTAAACTGGCAGTTGAACTCAACTTTAACAAGGAGGAGGAACAGAATTTCATTTAATTGTCATCTATAAATACCAATCATCTCAGTCACGGTTGTCAGAAGGTATTTCCAAAGCTTTGAGCATGAAAGGTAGCAGTTATCTGGCTTTTTGTTTGTCTTTAAATCAGTTTGAATCCTGTTAGTAAAAAAAATGGATTTTGATCCAATTCTTTTTGAATTCACTGAAGTTTCAAATGTCTGCATGTAGATAAGGTTATGTTTCTACTTGAGCTCCATAATGGACTATTTCTAATGTATAGTTTTATAACAGCTCGTTAAAATTTTGTAAAGGTCAAAATAATGGTCAAATAAATATGAGGTGAGAGGAGATGGAAAGCAGTCAGTAATTAATTTCTATTTAGACTCTGCAGAATCCTTTAAATAAAGGATATAAATTTGGAAGCATTAAGCTGATAATTTAATAATAAAGCCAACGGGTACTAAATTCCTAGCCTGGGCTCCTGAAATGTCGTAGAAGCCTCATTGATGTTTCATCATTCATATTGTCTTCAGTTCTTCATATTCAAATTAGTTAATTAATCATGCATATTTTTGTCTGCAACCCACAGAACTAATAATTAGTTTGTAGAAAATATGTTGCCCTGCACATTTGATTATTCCTGGATGAAGATAGAAAATTCAAGTTATTGGAATATTTTTCCTAAAACTAGGGTTTCATTGTTCATTTTCTGCCTTTTTAGTATGTGTGTTCTGTGTACTTCAAGCTATCCTTGGAAATATTCAGATGAATGATTGATTATTCTGTCCTGTGGTTGTGCACGAGCACTGAATAAGCAACAGATTCACCGTGCATTGATAATGGGCACACACAGGTCACACTCGTGTCAGAGAAGAATGCCTCATTGAATTCGGAGAGAGCACAAAAGCCCTTTTCAGGACATTCTAAATTAGCAAATATCCTGGTTTTCTGTCATCGGAAATAAAATCCTTTCACCTTTAATTTTCCTTTCACTTTTTTCCCCACTGAGGTTAGGTGAGGCAAGAACTAGAGCACATAGGATATGTTTAAAGCGAACATTAGAGGGAATTTCTTCACATGGAGTGTGGTGAGATTGTGGATCGAGCTGCCTGCTGAAGTGGTGTCTGAAGGCTCCATTTTGACATTTAAGAAAAAAAATGTGGATAGGTGCCTGGATGGGTGGAGTATACAGGGCTATGATCCAGGTGCAGGTTATTAAGACTAAGCAGAATAACAGTATGTCATGGACTAGATGGGCCAAAAGGCCTGTTTTTGTGCTGTAGTGGTCTACGGTTCATAATTCTCTTTTAATTGTGGAATCTACGCATCAGGTTGGAAATTAAAGTTCTCCTCTGGATACAAATGAAGAGGATATATTTTGTTGCATTGTTTCAGATTTTGTTAAGTGTTTGGTGACATCTGGTAGAATCAACTAGCAATGCCAATCATAAATGGCAATAGTGCCAGATGGCATGAATACCCAGTGGAACTTTTAAGCAGGAACCAGACTAGGAAAGATTTCCTTCCTGATGAGGTGAGTTAATGCATTATAAGAATAATGAAGATCTAAATTTGAGGGCATTGAATCTAGTTTTGGTAGCCATCACTTTGGATGGTTGTTGAAGTCATAAATTGGGAGTGAAGGAGATGGTAGGAAGTGATTCATGGATCCCACTGAGGCCTACTATTCATGAAGATGGGGAAAGTCAGCACGAGATTCTAACCATAACCTAGTAGAAATTTACCCAAAATAATGTCCTCATTATTGGAGTGCAGCATAAATCATATAATCTCAACAAAAAAAATCACTATGGGGTTCTACTAATTATTGCAAACTAAGTCTCCTTCAGAATTTTTGGAAATCTTAAAAAGTCACAAAACCAGGAAATTATGCAAAATTAAATTAAGATTGAATGATTACTGCAATACTAGCAGATTTGATTTGATTTTTCACATTCCCACATAATTATGAATGAAGTTTGGCCATGTGCAAGCAATTCCTTTCTCCAGTGGATTACAAAAGTTAAGATGTAATTAATAAGCATAATTCATGAGAGCTCTTAGCTCAGTAGAAATAAAACCAGTTTTTCAGCTGATCACCCTGAGAATATTTGAGTTCATTCAAATCTTCCAGTGTCCTGAATCGCCATGATATTCTTCACTTCATCTCATAGCAAAGCTGATCAAATTGAACCCATGATTTACCTGGAACATTTTTTAATCATTTACACAATGGCCCCAAAATGATGATGGATAGCCAATTGTCTTTTTCTTGTTCAAATAAAGATCTCCTACATTCTTTGGCTTGGCTTCGCGGACGAAGATTTATGGAGGGGGTAAAAAGTCCACGTCAGCTGCAGGCTCGTTTGTGGCTGACCAGTCCGATGCGGGACAGGCAGACACGATTGCAGCGGTTGCAAGGGAAAATTGGTTGGTTGGGGTTGGGTGTTGGGTTTTTCCTCCTTTGCCTTTTGTCAGTGAGGTGGGCTCTGCGGTCTTCTTCAAAGGAGGCTGCTGCCCGCCAAACTGTGAGGCGCCAAGATGCACGGTTTGAGGCGTTATCAGCCCATTGGCGGTGGTCAATGTGGCAGGCACCAAGAGATTTCTTTAGGCAGTCCTTGTACCTTTTCTTTGGTGGACCTCTGTCACGGTGGCCAGTGGAGAGCTCGCCATATAATACGATCTTGGGAAGGCGATGGTCCTCCATTCTGGAGACGTGACCCATCCAGCGCAGCTGGATCTTCAGCAGCGTGGACTCGATGCTGTCGACCTCTGCCAACTCGAGTACCTCGACGTTAGGGGTGTGAGCGCTCCAATGGATGTTGAGGATGGAGCGGAGACAACGCTGGTGGAAGCGTTCTAGGAGCCGTAGGTGGTGCCGGTAGAGGACCCATGATTCGGAGCCGAACAGGAGTGTGGGTATGACAACGGCTCTGTATACGCTTATCTTTGTGAGGTTTTTCAGTTGGTTGTTTTTCCAGACTCTTTTGTGTAGTCTTCCAAAGGCGCTATTTGCCTTGGCGAGTCTGTTGTCTATCTCATTGTCGATCCTTGCATCTGATGAAATGGTGCAGCCGAGATAGGTAAACTGGTTGACCGTTTTGAGTTTTGTGTGCCCGATGGAGATGTGGGGGGGCTGGTAGTCATGGTGGGGAGCTGGCTGATGGAGGACCTCAGTTTTCTTCAGGCTGACTTCCAGGCCAAACATTTTGGCAGTTTCCGCAAAGCAGGACGTCAAGCGCTGAAGAGCTGGCTCTGAATGGGCAACTAAAGTGGCATCATCTGCAAAGAGTAGTTCACGGACAAGTTTCTCTTGTGTCTTGGTGTGAGCTTGCAGGCGCCTCAGATTGAAGAGACTGCCATCCGTGCGGTACCGGATGTAAACAGCGTCTTCATTGTTGGGGTCTTTCATGGCTTGGTTCAGCATCATGCTGAAGAAGATTGAAAAGAGGGTTGGTGCGAGAACACAGCCTTGCTTCACGCCATTGTTAATGGAGAAGGGTTCAGAGAGCTCATTGCTGTATCTGACCCGACCTTGCTGGTTTACATTGCAGCTTCATGTATTGACATGCCATTTTGAGGTACTCCTTGGCCTGCTCCTGGCACACAGCTGCACACTTCACTTTGAAGGGACAAGTACTAGGGATTATATTGTGGGGAACACAGTTCCTCGGCCTGCTGTCCCTTGGGTTCCTGCTATGGGATTACTTTTTCCAGGAGGATTCTTTTGGGTCATCATAACCATTACATTTTTTTTGTTCAAAACAAATTTAGTAACTGAATTTAAATTCGTTAACTTCATTTGTAGGATCTGAATTGGCATCATTTTTCATGTGTTAGGTAAGATATTTGGCAGGTCATACAACTATTGATGCAATCACTCCTTTTCCTGGTCTATGTTAAACAGGAGTCAACTTTTTTTTCCATTCATGTCAAACAACTCAATCTTGGGTTGATTGGTTTTTTTTTTCCTCAACTTGGTGAGGCCAATTACTTAACTCTATCCTAAATAACTTCAACTGACTCAGCATTATCTAAAGATCAACCTTCCAACTCTGTTGGACAATAGGGAATAGGATATTTATCCATTTGATTTCCAGGGGAAGCCTATCTTAATTTTTGTTTCATTGGAGTATTTCTCATTAAGCTGCAGAATCAAAGAAAACTGAGTTTCCAAAGAGTATGATTTCAGAAACTTGCCAGGTGGTGTCATTGAGAGGGGCCAGTAGAACGCGTTTACAAGGATGAGTTTGTAGAATGGACTTTTGCACTTCTTTTGAATATTTTTCTAATCTGCTATTATCTATTGGTTTCATTATTATATTTATGCTCTTCATTTATTTGGTTGGTTTAATTGCTCTTTAAAAAATATAATGAAGTTGGATGGTTGTCATTTTGATAGTTAGGATTCTCCAGCTCAGATGCTAATAGAAAAGTTATCTTTGGACTTAACTCATCATATCTCTTTAGGGATGGCACAGCAATGGTTAGCACAACTCTATAAAAGCAACAGCGACCCGAGTTCAAATCCAGCACTGCCTGTCAAGACTTTTTATGTTCTCCCCATATCTGCATGGGTTTACTTCCAGTTTGAACCCACTCTTCAAAATGTATGGGCATTGTAGGTTAACTGAGGCATTTGGGCAGTAAGCACTCATGAGCTGGAAAGGCCTGCTAAAAATTAAATTCTTAGTAATAATAAAGCAGAAAATACAACTTAATCTTATTAGAACATTAGTTTATTAACATCTCTTTAATGAAGAAATTTGGATTTAGGTCCGTCTCTATCCTGATTTGCATGCTTTGCCATTAAACAACACAAAGCTATTATAGCCTATCGCCAAAAGATGTAATAAGAAAAGGCCAGGAAGAAAAGATAAATCAGTAAGTTATGATTAAGTGGTTTGACTTCATGTCTCTAATTAGGGCTAGTTTGTATTGTCCTGGTTCAACAGCTGCAACAAATCTTTAAATTTCATATACTTGCAGTGTAATTTCGTCCCCCCTCCCCTCCAAATATCAATGTATATTTTCTTTTTCCAAGTGAAATTGACCATTAGCACGCAATTCGATTCAGGGATTATGCTTTAGGACTATAGTTAAGAGTGAAAACAATCTCTTTTCTAGCGACATCATCTGAACGAGTAGTCAGGATGTGATATTCTTCCCTTCCTTAGGATACTTCCATTTTGCTGCACCAACTGTTGTAAAGAGCATGGAGTTGTCTGTAAGAAGTTTGTATGTTCTCCCTGTGTCTGCGTGGGTTTTCTCCATGGGCTCTGGTTTCCTCCTGCCCTTCAAAAACATACTAGGGTTTAGGTTAAATGTGCTGTAAATTGGGTGGCAAGGACTTGGAGGGTTGAAATGGTCTGTTTCAGTGCTGCATGTCTACATTTTTTAAATTCATTTTTTAAATTGATACCATTATGATAAGGTTGTCAAGAGGTGTCTTAAATACTCTCCGAGCAGTTGACAATCTTACCAACTCTCTTTTCCATTTTGTTGGAAACAACTGGACTGAGCTCAGGAATTTGTCAGGATGGAATTCCTTCTGCATTTCCTCCATTAAAATGTTTTCTGGTACTATTTGATTGATAAGGGAAAAAAAAACCTTACATTTGTATGCGATAGGCTATTAGAATGTTATAAATAATACATTTAAATACTTTTAAAATGTAGTTTTGTGAGCACTGCTGTGTGAATAATTCTAAAGCCAAGTCCACAGACTGTACAACAGGCTTTAATTAGCTTAAGCTTGTACACACCAGGTCAGTATACTGCTGGCTCCACGTGTCTGACTGTCCCTGAAGGGGTTGACTCGCATCTTTATACGGGCCGGTGATTGACAGCCGGAAAGTGGAGCCAGCCTCTCAATGTCAGAGGCATTGGACTCCACCTTGAATGAGGTGGTCTTGTCCACAGCGTACATCATGGCATTGGCAATGTCCTGTTTGATGCAGGCGAAAGCTGCTTGAGCCTCCATGAGGAGGGGAAAGGTGGTGGCTTGGCCCAGTGGGCGGACCTTGTCTGAGAAGCGGGGGACCCATTGGGAGTAGTAAGGAGCCTTAGGCACCTGCGGATGCCCTTGAGCGCGCGGGGAAGGGGCCTTTCCATTGGGGGTACATGCGTACGGGATCAGGATCGATGACACCATGTTCCACGATGCACCCCAGGATGGCGAGGCGGGTGGTACTGAGCACGCACTTCTCCCTGCTATAGATGAGGTTCAGTGCCTCTGCCATCCAGAGAAATCCATCAAGGATGGCATCGTGGTCCTGCTGGTAATGGCCACAGATGGTGACATTGTCCAGGTACGGGAAAGTCACTCTTAGATCGTGCTGGTCTACCATGCAGTCCATCTCCCACTAAAACATTGAGACCCATTTGTAACCCCAAACGGGACCCAGCGGAACTGGTAGAGGCGTCCATCTGCCTCAAAGGCAGTGTAAGTTTTATCCCAGGTATGGATGGGGAGCTGATGGTAGGCCAACTTTAGGACAATCATGGAGAAAGCCCTGTACTAGACTATCTCATTGACCATGTTGGCGATGTGGGGCCGTGGGTAAATGTCCGGTTGATGATCTGACTATAGTGAATGACTATCCTCGGTTTGCTGCTCTTTTTTATGACAAGGACCTGGGCTCTCCAGGGGCTAGTGGTGGGCTCTATAACTCCTTCCACCAGAAACAGTTTCATTTAGGCCTTGATAAAGATCCTCTCAGCCGCACAGTAGTGCCTGCTCTTGGCCACCATAGGCTTACAGTCTGGCGTCTGAAGAGGGATGGAGGGGGTATCTGTAGGGTGGAGAGCCCACAGGTGGACTGGGAGCAGTTGCTGGACTTTGTGCTGTGGATGTTGAGTGGGGGGAGTGCACTACCGAAGGCAAGGGTGAGATCTTGGAGGTGGCACTGGAACTTAAGTCCCAGATAACCGGGGCACAGAGCTTGGGCATGACCAGGAGCCTGAACCCTTGGTATGTTCCCCCCTCCCACTGTCAAGTTCACTGAACAGCACCCCAGTGCTGTCATGGAGTGGTCCTGGGACATGAAAACAATAGTGAACTTCATTGGGTATACTTTGAGTTTCAGCGTATGGAACACATTCGGGTGCACAAAGCTCTCAGTACTACTGCTATCAAACGGACCTCTTATTGCCTTCCAGTTGACAGCAATGTCCATCATCAAACACCAGAGTCAATGGGGAATGTCCTCCATTAGCGTCGTGGATTCTAGGACCGACTCGGTATCCAAATCGCTGCTCCTTGACGTTATGGCAAGTAGTGACCAATGGGTGCCTTTAGAAGTGAGTGGTGCGGCGTGTTGACCATGTCATCTGGCCAGCGAGTTGAAGTGGTTCAGGGTTGGCTGGTCCATGATGGTGTTGCACATGGCATCGGCGTGGTCAAACATCTTGGCCGGAAGTGATATCATTGGTGCGGGCAGAAGTGGCAGGCAGAGAATGATGCTGCCCAGCATTCACATGTGGGGGAATCCAGAGAGTGGGAAGGGGCTCCTGGTTGGTTGCAAAAGGTTGCAGCACTCCCAGTGGGTTTGGAGAGGCACACTTTAGCGAAATGGCCTTTCTTGCTGCATTGGGAGCAATGTGAGTTCCTCGCAGAGCAGTTCTTTGGGGAGTGCCTGTCCAACCCACACTGGGACCCTCAGTACTTACAGCGGCAGACTGCATTAGCAGCTGCGATCATCTCTTCAATGTGGGGCCTCTCAGCAACTGATGACATTGGTGTCAGCCAGGCCAGAGGTTGGGGGAGGCGAACATCAAAGATCTCTACATGGTGAGTTGCAGCTTCTAGGGAGCAGGCCACCTCCATGATCCTGGTAAGGGAGGCATTATTCTCCTCCAACAGTCTCTGTCGAGTCACCCTTGAATGCAGCACTCGCATGCGGGCATCTCGGATAAGTTGCTCCACCTCCCCAGAAGTCACCTCAGCTTTGATCGTGCTAAGCATCTGCCGTCTCACCTGGCTGCTGTACCCTGATGCTGAGCAGGTACTGGGCTTAGAGTATGTTCATCAGGGGCCAGTACATGCTTTCCAGGATGGCCATTGCTGGTTTGAAATCCATGCAATCTCAGATCACCTTGAAAGCATGCTGACCCAGTTTCATGTGAAGTACCATGAGTTTTTCTGGTTAGTGTTGATGACCTCAGCCTGTGTGTGTATGATCGCCTTGATCGCATGCTTCCAGATCTCAAAGTATGCTGGAGCTTCCGGATGTTGAAGGTCGATAACCAGCCTCTTGAGGGTGAGGAACTTCTCCATGGTCCTTTTCATGTTAAGCTAATTAAATTGTGAGCGTTGCTGTGAAAATAGTTCTGATGCAAAGTCCACAGACTGTACAACAGGCTTTAATTAGCTGAAACTTGTACACACCAGGTCTCAGTAGCTTGCTGGATCTACATGTCTGACTGTCCCAAAGGGGCCAGCTCAAGTCTATAGATGAGCTGGTGATTGACAGCCAGCAGGTGGTGCCAGCCTCCCAGGTTGCCTACCTGCAGGTACAGTGGTTGCCTGCCCCCTGCAGTAGGCTTGTAGGAGGGCGGCCAGTGTAGTGGTTGTATTACCACAAGCTTATGTTGTAATATAGTGAGCAAGGCATAACACTTGCACACAACAGCTCCCCCTGACAACAATGTGATAAAGCCCAAAAAATGTTTTTTTTAAGCAGTTTGAATTGAGGTATAACTGTTGCAGAAGTCATTAACAATAATTCCTCATTTGTTCTTTAAAACAGTCACAACATGTTTTACGTCCACCTGCAAGGCAGCACCTCCAACAGTCCAGCATTCTTGCAGTACTGCACCCATTGTCAACATGAGTTTCTTGGCAAGAGAGAGTTATTAACTAGGACAAATTCTGATAGTCATGTATTTAAGCAAGCAGCACTGGTTTAGGTTTTTGCCAGCTCAAAAGATTAGAAAGCAGATTGAGGATTCTCAGGCTTCCATTTTTACATTTTAAAAAAAATTTGCTTTGATTGAATAAGATGGGTTTAGTTACAGCGTGCTAGCTGAGAGGCAGCTTCAATTACATTCAAATTATCTTAGAAACTATATTTTTGGTCCCTTGTCAGAACGGATCAGAGAGGTGCATGTGGAGGAAATGTGTAGAGCAGGAGTAGCCAACCTTTTAATTTTTAATCTTTAATTTAGACATACTGCACGGTAACAGGCCATTTCAGCCTTTGTGTCCGTGGTGCCCAATTAACCTTCCCTCCTTGTACATACACGTGGCCTGAAATGGCCTGTTACTGTACTGTATGACTAAATTAAAGATTAAAAATTAAAAGGTTGGCTACCCCTGGTGTAGAGTGAAGGCATTTCAGTTTAAATCATGTGGTAAACTACTGTTATACAGTGATTGGCTATTGCCAGTTGGACACACCTCCCAAGACTGATCCTACCCATAGCCCCTTTGCATGCTCCCCATTCACCCTGCCATGATCAGTTGATGAGGTTGGTTGCTGCTCCAGTCTATACTCAATAAAAGCCGACCAGTTTCACAACTTCAGCCTTTTGTGGTAATCAGATCAAAAACTAAGTTTACTGGTCCAGTTCATCCACAAACTAGTCCAAGGTTTGTCTCCTGGGATTCTCACTGGTACACCTGATTTTTTGGGAAGTAGGAGTCCCAACAATTTCAAGTGTTATCTACCACTCCATGAGGGAATGTAACCTGTGAGTGGCAAATAGCCCCTGATGGTGCAAACTGAGGCCCTGTCCACAGAGTGGCATGTTGACCTAACAGCTCCTGCTATCAGACCTTTTGCCAAAATATGTTTAAGCTTTTTCTTAATTAAAACATTGAAATAATAATGCATTCCAAATGACTTGGGTCATGAGTGATGCAGGAACAATTGTGGATATAAAGCTGGGAAGCCAGGCATGATGTGTGCTGCAAGATTCAAACCACCCCTGGTGTAGGCGAAGAAAAAAAGGCAGGTCAGATGCACTCATGCTTGGCTTCCAGTCCATTTTGCCCATCTCTACACCTGTGAGCTTTTGTGAAAGTCCAGAACATACTGACATGTAAATTGCAGCCAGCCAGTATTTCTCTACAAAAGCACCAGCGAGCAAAAAGCGCATCCTGACGCATCCTTACACAACTTAATTATGTGTTGTTCTCAGATGCTTTAATAATTACCATTAGACTGATAACAACCATAACATGTGATGAATGCCATTCCACTGAGACTAGAAATCATCTGACAATTTAAAATGATTTAGACTTCTGGCCCACGAGCCTGTGCCACACATTTACCCCAATTAACCTACAACCCCTGTACATTTTTGGAGTGTTCAGAGAGGAAACCCACACAGATGTGGGGAGAACATACACATTCCTTACAGGCAGATTCAAACACAGGTCACTGGTTCTGTAATAGCATTATGCTATCCACTACATTAACTATGCCACCCTAACTAAAACCCACCCGACTTTCAATAATGTCAACAAAATTTTTCTTTCAGTAACTTTGAGTAATAGATATTATGGAAATGATCTACTGTTTAGGAAAGAGGATGGGGGGGGGGGCTGTGCTATGTTTCAGAATATAATACTTGCATTCAAAAGGAAATTAAGTTTCAAAAAATGTAATATATATGGGTAAAAACTGCTGACAGAGAACTAGTTCAATATATATATATATTTCGCCTTAGGGCTTTTTGTGTTCAGAGTAGGTTCAACCGGTTCAAAGAGAATCAAGGCTGAACATGGACTATGAACAAATAGACAGTACACTAAGAAATGAGGGTTTAACTTCTTCAGGACCCACAATATTGCAAGAAATGAGGGTTTAACTCTGGTTCTCAACCTTTTTCTTTCCACTCACATACCACTTATGCTATAAGTGCTCTATGATTAGGAAGAGATTACTTAAGGAGGTATGTGGGTGGAAATAAAAAGTTTGAAAACCACTGTTTTAATCATACCTCATTGACTCTTTATGTGCATGGTTTCATAACTCCAAAGGAAATGGGCCAATGACAATTTTTCTCAAGCAAAATATTTCAGTAACAATTGGGTCTACAGCAGTGTTTCTCAACCTTCCTTTCCCACTCGCATACCACCTTAAGCAATCCCTTTCTAATCACATAGCATCAATGGCATAGGGATGACTTAAAGTGGGATATGAGTGGAAAGAAAAAGGTTGAGGACCACTGGTTTAACTTCTTCAGCACCTACCAGCCACAAGCACAGTTTACCACTAAATTAACATGATCTCCAGTGTTACCCAGAACAGGTCCATAACAGTCAGCCTTCCGGAGATGCCCATAGAGTTCAGAAATATTCATAACTAACAATAACATACACAGCAATAATACACAAATAACCTCAGATCAGATACAAATAAATCACTGTTAAACATTCTCAACTGGGAACAGAAGGGTTAAATACATGGTACCCACTAACTCCTCTATCTCTAGCAGGCACAGCTCATAATAAACAGTAAATTAATTACATTTAACAAGTATATACATATAAACCTGATTTCCAGTATCAACTACAGCTCAGAATTTAGAATGGGCCCATTGCAGTCAGCCCTCTAGATCTGTCTGGATCTCTGCGATGGTCAGAAGGCAACAGCAAACAGAGAGAGAGTGCAGAGACTTTTGCAATGCAGAGCCCATCGACGTGACCTGCAAAGACCAATCATGCGTTGCTTCACCCGTCCATACTACTAGTATGGACAATCTGTGTGTGTGGCGGTTATCTTACTGCACTAGTAAATAAATGACCAAGCCTAATAACCATGTGGCATAGCTACACAAGTTGTGCAGTTAGTAGAGTTTATGTCACTCATCTCCAGTGGCTTGACCTCCAATACCATCTGTGTAGAGTTCAAACATTTACCCTGTGATTATGCATGCTTTGCCAGTGTTTTCTCCCATATCTGGTAGGCTTGGTAGATTAATTGACCACTGTAGATACTTCCATCTATGTTGAGTGAGTTCTTGAATCTTAGGGATGTTGATAGGAATGTGGGGATCAGATGCAGAGGAAATGAATGGGGAATGCGATTGAGCTTTGAGCCACCAGAGATTTCAATGCAAATTAAAATCCTAACGTACCAGTGTGAAAATTTTGAATTCAGATTTTCAAAATAAATAAATACTTATTGTAGAAAAAAACCACATTTTGCAATACATAAACATGCTGGAGAACCTCAGCCGTCACACAGCATCCATAGGAAGTAAAGAGAAACCAACACCTGAAACGTTGTCAAGATGTTTCCATTTGTATTTTTATTATATTGTTGTGTGACCTGCTTAGTTTTTCCAGTATGATTGTGCATTGCAGTCATCCCCAGCATCTGCAGACTTTAATGAGAATTTGTTTGTTCAAATAAACCAACTGCCTCTAAGAAATTTGTAGTTCACTCAGACCTCTGAAGCTGCTTTAGCAGGCCATCCAGTTGCACTAAAGATCTACAAAGAATGTGGAGTGGAACGGTTCTAGAAGGCCCACCTTGATATAATGTTTCAAATCTTTAGAATAAATTTTTAAAACCTTTTGCCATAATATTTTCTTTGGCTTCCTATGCTTGTCCTTCATCAAGTCACAGAACAATAATTATACACTGTAAAACCCCTGTTATCTGGAATTCAAGCAACCAGTAGCCTCAAAGAACTAGCAAAAAGAAATGTGAAAAATAAATAGGTTAAAAAGTACAGAAGTTTAAAGTTGACGCACCTCACTGTTAGTTCACCAATTATGCAATACAATCTAGAGTAACTGGAAAATTCACTTGACTAGCATCTACCAATCCCCATAGGTGGCAGATTTTATTGTATATCTTTGCTTCAGGATAATTAAATATTTATTAGTTTTTTTTGTATTTTAATCCAATTTTATAGTATTGTAGGTGCTTTTTTTTAGTTGGTTTTGTAGTTTTTTTTTCTTTGACAAAGGACCTGTTCATCTGTCGCAAGTAAAGCATTTGGTGCATATTAAAGTGTGAGTGTGTGTGTGTGGAAGCACATGGCCATACAGAAACCCACAGTAATTCTTGGAATGAGTCTACATAGGTTGAAGTCTTCTTGCTAGTAATAAACCCCAACTGCTCTGCCCTTGAGAGCAAGTCCAGAGGTATGAATCAGTAGATACAAGGCACAGATAACCAAGAGTATATATAACAATTCAGGTGCAATTAAACCAGTTTAAAGTGTATATATTACATCATTGAGCTCTGGTAGGTTGGTCAATGCATTAGAACATCAGTTTGCATTGATGTCTGGAAAGGTTAATAAAAGAAAGTTATTTTATCCTCAAGTCTCATTTACTGACCTTAGTTATCTGGCCAAAAACCATGCTCAAATTCTGGAATTTTGAAGCTACTGCTTTATTTTTTTCCCTTCCAGTGAATGTGGCTCTCACTAGCAAGGTCAACATTAAATTCACAGCTTTAATTGCACTTAGAAGGAGGAGGTACAATGCTTACACTGAAGTTGATTCCACCATGATATTAAGTGGGTATTCCAGGACTTAGACCAGTAATAATCAAGGAATGGCAATCTATTTTCTCACTGAGATGGCGGAACCTCCCGGTGGTAGCATTCCCATGGAGTTGCAACCTTCAACCATCTGGAAGGTGAAGGTCACAGAGTTAGATAGTTCAGTTGAAGAAGTCTTTCTGAGTTTCTACAAAGCAACTTGTAAATGGTACACAGTGTAGCTACAATGCAATAGTAGGGGAGAAACTGAATGATGAGTAATTTAGCATTATAGGAGCTATCCTCATTCAGGCAAATAGAGAGGATTCCACCATGATACCAATTAATAATCACAGCACTCTGTCCTCTCAACCCTCCCCTTTCCCACCCATCTATCACCAAGTTCCAGCAGCTGACAATCACCTTTACACCCTCCATTTTTGATTCTCCACCCTCTTCCAATTTCGACTCCCAGCCAAGTCCTAGACATAACTATTTCACCTTTTGCTCTCTGCACTGTTGCAGTGCTTGATGGGAGGCACCAGCTCACATAAGGCTGACTCAGTAGACTAATTCAGCTTAACCCTCAGATGCTGTTGAATCTTCAACCAAGGTACCAGCAACCAAATTACTACTGTCAATGTCCAGGAAATTCTAAGCATGTGTTGACAGGCTGTCCAAATTAACATTTCTGAACATTTTCAACTTTTTGGCTTTCCATCACAACTCAGAATAAAAATAACAAAAGCTTTCCATGCCACCACAAATGCTAGATGGAATATTCACTTTTTATTTTCTTTTAGGCCAGCTGTAAAGGCTTTGAATGTTTCAGTGTAGATGTTCTTTTCAAAAGCACAATTTCTTGATCAACAAATCACTCCAAGCAAATTATATTTATCCATTACCAATATCAATCAAATATTATTATTATTACTATTACCCCATATATTTGAATAATTTTAAAGTAATTTATACCATAAAAAGATTTAATTTAATTTCTTCAAAGATATGCTTTAAATGTCTTTTTTTCACTCGACTTGGCAGTGTTTTAAGGTTAAGTTGTTTTTGACACAAATTAAAGCATTTTTGGAGAAAGTATTAAAGGTTAAACCCATTGGATCCAATGTTATTTTTGCTGGGAAATATTAAAAAGGTTAGTTTAAAATTAAGGTCAACCATGTATCAAATTGAATTTTTACAATTGACTTTAGCTGTTTCAAGGAAATGTTTAGCTATAACTTGGAAGTCTGATATGGATTTGTGGATGCTGAAATGGCATAATGAAATGAGAGCTTGTATTCCTCTTGGAAAAAAATAACATAATTTACGTGATAAATACCACTTCTTTTTGAAAATATGTAGCCCATATCTACAATATGGTGGTTTGAAAATTTAGGTTCTCAATAGCTTGTCCTGGTGGTGGTTCTTGGTTTCATGGCGGTTGATTTGAATCTATATATTCACTTGATAATCTCCTTTCTTCTTTCTTTCTTGGGGGTATTTGAGAGGAAGGGGGTGGTTAGGAGAGAGGGAGGGATTAGGTTATACACCGCATGTATTCTCAGGGATTGGGTTATATACCACATGTATTCTCTTTTATAAAAATATAGATAGATAATTCATTATTAATTGAATGTTTTAAAATTTTTAATATTTTTTTTAAATAAATTTATACCTGCAAGAAAAAATTTGATGGTTTCAATTGTTAGCATCAACATCTAGTCCAACAAATTTCACATAAACTTTCACTGTAGAGCTAACCCTGTATGTTATGTCTTTAATCAATATTTAACCTCTACTAATACTCAATTCTGCTTGTATTGCTTTAAACACATTAAAAGTTGGAGGAATCCAGTTGAAAGGCCCTGTGGCAGGATCATTAGCACAGCTGATTAAAAAATCCAACAACACTACAAGATAAAACAAGTAGAGATAAGGTGGCATCAGACAATTATGGTTTTTTTAAACACAGCCGCTGGGTTCCGGGAAATTATTCCCAAATTCCTGGAACGCAGTCTGAGTTAAAAAACATCTCCTGTTCCAAAATTTTATCTGCTGCACCCCTAGACATTATTGCGGACCGCCTGCAGTCTTAGTGAATAGTACATGTACTCACACCTACGTAAGTACCGCGTGTCAGGTACTTACTCTAATCACGTGGCGATGATATCCGTACACAGGTCGTTCTGTGTGAACAGCCACTCCGCAAGGTAAGTGTGAAATTTATGATGGAACAGTAA
The DNA here is from genome assembly GCF_036971445.1 of Narcine bancroftii. NCBI lineage: Eukaryota > Metazoa > Chordata > Chondrichthyes > Torpediniformes > Narcinidae > Narcine > Narcine bancroftii. The sequence goes on from NC_091472.1 coordinate 290,707,528, forward strand.
TGCTATTTATATGTTAAAAAAAATTTCTAAAGTTTGAGAAGAAAATCTAGAGGATCCCAATCATTATATGAGAAGGTGAAGGAAAGAACTGCCTTTGGAAATAATGTAACAAGTCACAAGGCAGAACTTGGGTGACTGAAGCTATAACACAAAGGGATTCCCATCTTGAATGTGTATCTTGAAAATTGATCTTCAATGAACTTATAAGGGTCATAACAGTATAGTTCACTAAATATTTACTATTTAGTTTTACTCTACTTCCCATATAAAATGCTTAACACATTCAGACACATAATATCTTAAAATAATGTTAAATAAAAGCAAATATTGCCTTTCTGACTGCCATACCATACAATACTTGGATATTAACACTGTATTCCAATCATGTTAATATCTGATGTGTGTAAGAATGGTACAGTCATTATCGTGGATTGGACAAATCAGGTTGGTCGAGGCAGTCTTGTGGAGGACTTCACCGAATATTTCTGTAATATCTTTCTTGAACGTCATGTAACTAGACTTGCAATGAAACATGCTAGTTGAGATCTCTCTTGTGCTATGAGGATTGGTAAAATCTCATTGAGAAAATAGATTGCCATTCCTTCATCATTACTGCTCTAAATCCTGGAATACTCTTGGAAAGAGTGATTACAGTATGATCGAATTTCTCCCTCGTGGGGGTTGCAATAATTCAATCGAAAACCAGTGTGTTATGGATAAATAAGGGAGGCTACAATAGGATGAAGGAGAAGTTGGATAGTGTTGACTTGGAACACTGGTTACATGATGGGATCATTCAGGAAAAATAGAAGACTTACAAAGAGATTTTCACAGTGCAAAATTGCTCAGTAAGACTATCACGATTACCTCATCTACACCTCTTCACACCATGTCCCCTGTAATGATTCTATTCCTTTACCTCCATCGGCTCTGCTCCCAGGCTGAGATCTTCCTTTAAATAAAACTGCTCCTCAGCAAAGGTGTGTTCCAGTTAAGAGCAAGGAGAGTATGGCATAGCCAAACAAATAAAGGAAGGGAACAAAATAAAAGTTCATGTGTACAAAGTCGCCAAGCCCAGTAGGAAACTGGATGATTGGGAAAACTTTAAAATGCAAATGAACCACTAATCAACCAATAAAGAAAGGTAAGATAGATTATGAAAATAAATGCACAAATTATAAAGATAGAAAGTAAAAGTTTTACAATCATATAAAGCAGAAAATGGTGGCCCGAGTGAATGATGAGAAGAGGCGATTAATATTGGGTAATTCAGGAAAGGCAAGGTTTTCAGCGATTATTTTGTGTCCCTCTTCTTGGTAGAGGACACATCTAACATGGTAAAGAGAGGTTATGGGTATGATGGGAGAGTTGGGTTGGTCATGTGGGGTGTGGAGGGGTTGAGGGGTACGATGGAGGAGGTGAGGTGTGGCGGGGTCAAATCGGATTGAGGTGTGATGCCGTGCTAAGGATCAGATCCCAAAAGAACAGGAAGCTAAAAGCAGCAACAGAGATAAAAAGCAGAAAAGATTAGAGGCTTAATAACTCTTTTCCCCTGCTCACCCCCCCCCCCCCACAAGGATGACATCCATCCACCTCTGCACATTAAATGGAGGGAATGGGATGACCTTATCGAAATGGTAGGTCTGTAACATTCATGCAGAACAGGGTAGTGGAAACCATGATGAGTAACAGTTGTGTGATGATATTTAAGAAGTTAGTAAACAAACTAAAACAGAGATGCTGGAGATCAAAAATAGAAACAGTTCTTAAATGAATCCAGTGCATAGGCCGTAGAGCAGTACAGAAACAGGCTCTCAACCCTCCATGTCTGTGATAACCATGACAATCTAAACTAATCTTATCTGCCTGCATACGGCCCCTAGCCCTGTATTCTCTGCCCATTAATGTCTCTGTTAAAATCCCTCTTAAGAAATGCTATCATATCTGTTACCACCACATCCCCCAGCAGACTGTTCCAGGCACCAAATCTATACAAAAAAACCCATCTCACACATGTTCCTTAATTCTTCCCTCTCTCGCCATAAGCCACTTTAAACAGTTGTGATTTCCACATTGGGAAAAAAAGACTGTCTATCCATGCCTCTCACAATTTTATAAACTTCTATCAGTTTAGGTTTGTCCAGCCAATCCTTATATCTAAAACTTTCTCCAAATCCTTCACATGTATGAAATAAGAAAGTTAACTATATATTGTTGAACTTCTACTGATTATATTTTTGCTTTATATTATTGGCTAATTCATGTCAAAGATGATTAATGATTTGTTCAGTTTCATCAACATAAGGGTGAATATTAGGGGTAAGTGGAGGCCACTCGGCTCATCAAGTCTGGCCTACCATTCGAAACAATCATAGCTAATCTGCTGCCTTTTCCCTATAGCCTTAATTCCCTGATCTTTCAGATATCTCCAATAAACTAAACTTCTAGGGTGAAGAATTCCTGAGAGACACCACTCTTTGCAGGGAGTTTCTACTCAATTTAGCTTTAAATAATCACCCCTTTATCTTGTAATTATATTCCCCTCGTTCAAATTTCAAATGCAAATGGAAACATTTTGGCATCTTTTCCATAATTTCTCCTCAAGACTGTGTATTTTGATAAGATCATCTTTTAAACTCCTAAGTATATAAACCTAATTTCTTTAGTGCTTGTTTTAGGACAACCCTTTTCTCCCTAATGGATCTAATGGCTGCCTCCATAGATTCAGTACAAATGATTGGGAAAAACAGTGGATGAAATGCACACAATTAGCGATTAACCAAATCTAGCAATAATCTGCATTGACATATTGTCACCCAATGATGTTAACTCAGCCAAGGGTGTAGGTAGAATCAGGTGATTCTAGTGAATCTAGAATGTTTCTCGAAACATAGTTATGAAGCCAAACAAACTTTATGGAGAAGGAACAGACACAGGAAGTCTGATAGCAACAACTTGGGAGATGAGTGTAGGTATTTTTAATTCACAGAAATATATGACATCAGTTACTTTACATAAAGTCTGGATGACATTTTACATTGCTTCTCTTTTTTTGAAAAGCTGTAAATATCAAAGTAGCTATACTGCCACCTAGAGGAAATTAGTGTTATTGTTCACTTATTCCCAAACCAATGTTCAAAGTCCTTTAGTGCAGATTTGTGGCGAAATGTTGCTAGATCCCTGCATCATCTTTGAGATTTACCCAAATAACTGATAATAACCTAGGAATTATTGCGCAACCACGGAAATCCTCAAGTTCGGATCTGCTTTTCTCATGAGTTTCAGATCATGTAATTGAACGCCAAAGTTGGGAACCTGAAGTTGAAGCCACACTTTAACACTTGTACTGAAGCATTTACTCAAACAATCTGAGCCATATAAAGCCTCCATTCGGGTGCAAGGAATTTCAGATAAATCCAAATTAATTTATTTTTTTTAACCTTTTCTGTTTCAGTCACCTTTAACTTCTTTTTGGTTTTAGTAATTTGTATAGTCGAATTAAGTTGAGGGATGTTTAGAGTCTTTATAACTGTCAAAATTACTCAAACATTCAAAGATTTAAATACTAGAAAACCCAGGGGCTAAACTTTGCTAGCTTTGGAATTTTTTTCAGATAGATTACTGATGGTGCTTATTCTGTCTTCCAACCCTACCGTGTCAGCATTACAGTGAGAAAATACATCACCATGTCAGGTCACATGTTAAAGGATTAAGCAGTGTTGAGATGGTAACATATGCCACTAAAATGCACAAGGTCTATGTAGAATGAATACACAACAAACCACATTGCAATCTCCAGCCAAATAAAATGCATTTTTTGTGTGTAGACAGGGAAGGTCATATTAACTGGTACAAATCTTCTTTGTGATTTTTTTAAAGTATATTAATGAATGTGGTTAGCTTCCCAGTAAATTCATCTGCTTAGGTATCTATACTGGATATTTGTTTAAGACTTATTAAAATGCTATTCATCACCGATGAACATTTTAGGACCTTCTTCATTTATTACTGTCACACCATGTGTGTCCAGCTGCAGGTTCAACTACTGCCAAAGCAAACAGGAATAAATCACAGAAATGAGGGAACAGACTAGGAAAGGAAATGGTTTCTTTCCAAATGTTCCCAGCACTTTACTTACTGAAATGACAAGCTAAAATATCCCCTCAACTCTTCAACAGCGTTAGCAATCTTTCTCCAGCTTTGTTGGCAAAGTGGCACCTGGGACAGTTGATGACTTTGAGTGAGAATCATTTTTTTGGTGAAAATCTACAACAAAAGCAAATAGATGGAGGTGATTTACAGATCGGCCATGATCTGAATGGATTGCAGAACAGGGTTGAGGGACTGAAACCCACACTTACATGGGTTTATGATTCCAAACAAACAGGAAGAAAACTACTTTATAAATGATAGATAAACATATTATCTGGTCAGAGTTACATGAGATTACATCAGCTATGTTGTAACAAAACAGACTACTGTAACATTCGCGCTACAGAGCGACTAATGAGACCGGCAGTCAACAGGTTTGTTCCAAAACTTGCTGCTTTATTGTTTGCTCCCTGAGCATTTTAAAGGTGCTCCTTGTTCCTGCTGCTGGGAACCGGAAGTTCACTGACTCGCAGCTAATCGTACTTTGAGCATGCAGGCCCTTTCCTTGAGGTGAAGGGGAAGATGCCCAGCAGCATCTTGGTGTAGGCTGTTCCGACCACGCGTGCGTTACAATCGGAGCTGGTTTGCCTGAACACCAAACGCTTTGGTTGCCACACTATCAATGTTTATTTTATTGATCACAAGCCTCCTCTTGCCTTTCCTCATCTGAATATAAATTCATTCCCTTTTGCCTGATGGGTTGTCTAACATACTTATAGATATTTCTTGACGCAACCACTCCTTGTGATTGCAAATTGCACATTTTCACCTCACTTTGGATAAAGAAGATTCTTCTGAATTCTGTATTGGATTATTTTGAGTCTTATTCTGAAAAAGCTTAAATTGTACTCCTCCCTTCAAATGGAAATATTGTCTCTGTCAAAACCCCACTTAATTTTAAAGATTTCATTTAAATCCCTTTAGTTTATAGAGAAAAGAGGGTTACACTTTTTTGATCAATTCTTATCAATTATACAACAGAAGTCAATAAAAGAACAGTGCACCTTGACCCAAGTCTAAAAGAATTAAAATAAATAAATTACTGCATTCTAATTTCTGTCCATATCTACGTTCCACAGGTTCTATCTCTTGGAGCTGATGTTCTGCCAGAGTACAAGCTTCAGACTCCTCGCATCCATAAGCTCACTATCCTGCACTATAGTCCTTTCAAGGCTGTCTGGGACTGGCTCATCCTGCTCCTGGTAATCTACACAGCTATCTTCACTCCCTACTCTGCAGCCTTTCTACTGAATGACAGGGAGGAGCAGAAGAGAAGAGAGTGTGGATACTCCTGCAGCCCATTGAACGTTGTGGATTTAATAGTGGATATTATGTTCATTATTGATATTCTAATAAACTTCAGAACAACTTACGTGAATCAAAATGAAGAGGTGGTTAGCCATCCAGCAAAAATTGCCATTCACTATTTCAAAGGCTGGTTCCTTATTGACATGGTTGCAGCTATACCATTTGACCTTCTGATTTTTGGATCAGGATCTGATGAGGTAAGTCATAAAAAGTAATGTAATTTTTATTGATTTGGAAATCCAAAGGAACAATCAAATGCATTGTGATTTAGAGATTAAGTTAATTTTGTTTAAGGTATATTTACCTTATTATGCAGTCAAATATCTTAATTCACTACTCACTGTGACCTGAAATTAAATAAATATCATTGATCTTTGGTGACAGGAGTACTTGTTTGATATCTGCAGATTGGTTACATTATCCCTCATGTGCTAGAGGTAAATTGGTATATATTATTCAAGTTAATTTATATCATAATCTGGTGGAACTTCTTCATATAAAACAGGATGTCAAATTTGAGCTAGGTAGGCTTAATTCAGTTGAATCCTCAATGTGTTTGGACTGAATAAAGCAAAAGTATTCACGACATGATCACAAGTTGTTTGAGATGTGCTAGCAGCCATGAATAACTCTCTGGGTTGAATGATCCTGACTGATTTGGAGCTGCATTGTTTTTCTCCATCCCTCCACTTTCTTAACTGGAGATGTACTTTGCAGATGATTCAGTTTGTTTTTACTCTTGAATCCATATTGTTGATACCACCGGTCCAGCTTCTACATATGGTGCACTCGAGATTCAGTGATGGTAGAGGTCAGCACAAATGCTGTTATCCTATTATACCTTGTTGGCAGGACAGGTTGAGAAAGCAGTCTAAAAAGCATTATAAATTAAAGCATAGAGCAAGGAAGTCACAGTAAAATAGTGGTACAACCACCACTGCAGAAATTTGCACATTTCCGAGCGTCACACTTTCAGAAAGATTGGAAAGGATTGGAGAGGTTGCAACAGAGAAATACCAGGAATGAGGAACTTTCTAACTATTTATGGAGTGAAAATATGGAGCTGTTTTCTTTGGAGCAAACAAGATTGAGAGGGGGTTTAATAGTGATGTTGGGAGATGTGAAACAGAGTTGCTAGGAATATATTATCAGAGAACATAGAATGAAGGTGGCCAACAAAGAGCCAAAAGCAATCAGAGGGAAATTGTTTTTGCACAGAAAATAGTAAGGAGGTGAAATCTGCTATGTTTGATAGTGGAGCTAGATTCAATCACGACGTTCAGAAAGGAACAGGATGAGTGCTTGATTAAATTTTTCTGATGGTTGCAAGGAGACTGACATAACTGTAATTGGTTAATTGATGGGGTTAACCTTGCTATTGGGGATATGAAATACCTGGACGATATTTTTCCAATGTTGCACAGGCTCCAGTCGTTTTGATGAAATGTGGCGAGTAGCTCTGGTGCACAATTATTAGGATTTTTCAGTCTCACGTTGTCTAGAGGACATGGACACACTTTATTGTCCCTTGGAGTGAACTAAGCTTCTAAGTATTGTCAGACTAAAGGAGAATAAAATACTTCACATCATTTTGACTGAAGGTATTTGCAGGTATTGCAATCACACCTATTGATTCCTGCCACTTGAGTTAGCCTTGCCCATGACAAGTTCTCCATTCTGAAGGAGTTGCTTTGCAATGTTCACCAATTGATTTGCTATAGTTGCCATCAAAGTTAAACCTACACAGTAGCGACCTCACAAAATGGAGATTCAGTGGTTTATGATGTTGTTCCAGAATCAATGATATAACTTTTAAATGTTTTAAACTAAATGTGCAACAACACCCTAGCCATTCAAAGGATGTTCTCATGACCAAACAACATGGTGTTCAAAAACACCTTGGGAACTCTGGCACATGAAGCTCTGCTGTTTGATCATTGTCAAGATGGAAGGAAACAAAGCAATATTAAAAGAGATTATGCTGATATGTTATGTTAATATGCCATTCATACATGCACTGAGTGAAATCTGGTATTTCTAAGCATGCCATATTTATTTTATTCTTTCAATAGGCAAATTCAAACTGACAAATACTAATAAGTGAGAATGGGGTGTTAGAGGCTGTATTTATGTCTCAAATAGAATGCCACCTGTATGCCATTTTAAGGACTTTCAATGAAGTGGCCATTTTGAAGTGCAGAGTGCATGTGATGTGAGTAGAGTCATTGAATTTTACAGCATAGACACAGGGCCCTCCAGCCCAACATCCATGCTGCCCAAGCTCAGCCCATTTGCTTGCATTCGGCTTCTAAACCTTCCCATCCATGTACTTGCCTAAGTGTCTTTTAGACATTACAATTATACCTACTGCTACAATTGTATTGTCTCTGGCAGCTCATTCCATACACCCATCACCCTCTGTGGGGAAAAATCCCCCCTCCTATTCAGATTAAATCTTTCCCCTTTCTCCTTAATTCGATGCCCTCTAGTTTTCGACCCCCTTTCTCTTGGAGAAAATACTCTGACCATTTATTGATGTGCCTCATGATTTCATAAACCTCTGTGAGGACCTCCCCTTGGCTTCTTAAACTACATGGTGAAAAATTCCAGCCTACCCAGCCTCTCCTTATTACTCAATTCCACCAATCCATGTAACATTTGTGTGAATCTTTACTGCACCCTTTACAACTTGGTAATATCTTTCCTATAGCTGGGTGACCAGAACTGCACACAATACTCCAATTATTACCATACCAATATCTTGCGCAATTGTAGCATCATGTCCCACCTACTATATTCAATCCACTGACCAACAGAGGCAAGCGTGCCAAATGCCTTCTATCTCTGTCACTACCTGCATGGAATGATGTACCCCACTAAATCTGTGTTCCACCACACTCTGCCAGACCCCACCATTTTCTGTGCAAGTCCTGCCCTGGTTTAACCTACCAAAGTTCAACACTTGCACTTGTCTGTATTCAATTCAATCTACCATTCCTTGGGCCACTTTACCATATAACTAACCGTAACCATATAACTGTTTTAGCGTGGAAACAGGCCATGTCGGCCCTTCAAGTCCACGCTGGTTCACTTGAACAACTCCTCTATAGTTAATTAACTTTGGATGATTTGGATACTTAACTCTCCAGTCCTACAGTAAAATGAGAATGGCATCATGGCTGGGTTGATTTGAAATCTCCAGTAGAGGGAGGTATTTTTCTGTTGATTTATCATAAAGATATTCATAAATCACAATTGGTATATCCATCAAACAATACCAAAATTTATCACATTTCTTCCAAATGAACGAGCTATGCCTTGAAAGACTACTGGCATTTTCTAAATTTCCTTTAATACTTGACCTTATTTTAAGATAACCTTAGACTAGATTTCCACATTTTAGATACACCAACTAATTTAGAGAATACAGAGATGGCACATTTACCATTCCTGATATAGGTACTCTAGGTCAGCCATTTTCAACCTTTTTTTGACTATGGTCCCCTTAGGATTCTACTCAAAGTTTATGGGATCCCTTCCTTGTGAGGCAGTGAGGTTTATTTGGTTTCTTCCATGTTTGTCTCCTACTGACAATGTAAAAAAATTTCAGTCCATGGCCCATCTTCAAGATCTCAAGTATTGAAATCTCAAGATTGTAATCTCATGTATCCTTCATTGTCTACTATACTGCCAACTTTTGTGTCATCTGCAAACTTACTAATGATACTATCTATCACCCAAGTTGTTAATACTGATAACAAACAACAGTTGGCCCAACACTATCCTCTCTGGCACGCCACTGATCACAGACCTCCGTTCTGAACAACAACTCTCCACTACCACTCTCTAATTCCTATGATCAAGACAAATCTGCATTCATTTGACCAGCTCACCCCGAATCCCTTGCAATTTGACCTTCTGAATCAGCCTACTATGCAGGAGCTTGTCAAAGGGTTCATTGAAGTCAATGATGGCTGTTCTACCATCATCTATCTTCTTGGTCATCTCTCAAAAAACTCAGTCAAATTCGTGAGACACGATTTCCCATGAACAAAGCCATGATGATTATTCCTATTTAATCCTTGACTTTCCAAATGCTTGTAGGTCCTGTCTCTCAGAATCCCCTGCAGTAACTTACAGTAACATGAATAGAATTTGTAATCATTTTCTCAATTAATAGAGTTAGATTTTTCCATGTGATAGTCACTCACCCGATTCTGGTATTCTCATTCTTATTCTGGGAAATTGTTTATGCCCTGTTCATATCTTTAAGGTATTTCTCTGCCTCCTCTTTGCACTGAGAGTTGTATCTGACATGTCCTTGAATTGAGAGGACAATGGGCTGGACAAAAGCTGTTTACATACATATCTCCTGAAGATCCATTTTGCACCCGAGTTTTTGTGTACTCATCTGACATTTCTGAACAAAAGTGTACTAGGCTCTATATAGAAATCAAAATGAAATAGGAAACCACAATATTAAACATTTACCAAATGCTGTTAGGATTTTAGCCACAGACCCTTTGTGTGCAGTTATTTCTATATTTAGAACATTCATGAAGATTTTGAACTGCTATTAGATATTTGTGTAGCTTTCTGAGGGACGCAATAAGAAAAGATGGTTTTCCTATTGGTGTCAGTTCAACTGCAGGCTGGTCATGTGGCTGAAATCTTTTCATTCCCAACTACACAAGAGAATTGAATACCAGCACACAATAGTTTGAACCAGCATTCAGTGCTTTGACAGTCATTTCTGCTTTGACGGTCATTTCTGCTTCGAAAGGGCAGCAATGCAAGATTAATATTACTTGCTGAGAGAAATAAATGGATGTTTATTTTGATCAATATATGTCAAAACCCCCAGCAGCTTTCACTTACTTATCAATAAACTTTTGTTAAAGCACTAAAAAATATGACATTTTATCTACTGTTTGTAAAAATGAAGATAAATGGAATGTTTTTTCTGTGAAAATCAGGGGTTAGTCTTTTGAAACATTGATGCTAATAGAATTAATGTTCAACTTTCGAAGCACACATGGATCAGCTATAATCGCTCAGTCAATACCTGGAGTCTAGACAATGCTGTGAATGAGGAGATTTTCAAAACAAGCCATGAGCCGAGAAAAGCTTGGGCTACGTTCTTGAGGCTGAAAGGCACGCGTAGGAATTCAAAGAGCCCAAAGGGGTGTTGAGAGCCACCTTGAGGATGTCATCTGGATGGACTGGAATTGGGTGGCAGTCATGTACTAGGTCAATCTCGTTAAATGCCTTGGCACCATCCAGGTTTGCTGTGAAGTCCTGGATGTGAGGGACAGGGGAACAGTCAGCTGTTGTTACCTCATTAAGACAGTGGTAGCCCCAACAGGGTCTCTAGCCCCCAGATGTTTTGGAGACTATGTAAAGTGGAGATGCCCACAGAATGTCTGAGCGGTGAACTAGGGTTCCATCCTGCAGAACTCTCCTTTGGCCAGTTAGATGAAACTTGTTGGGGGGGCAGCCTGCATGTGCGTGCATGGAGAGGTGATATGATGGTGGGGATATGGAGCTGCACCTCATGCCATTGTGAACTGGAGAGTGATGATGTCCAGAAAATCAGCTAGGATGCTGACATACTTGTTGTCAAAGAAGGTCACTGAGCCGAGGTGGGGTGCAGTCAATTCGGCATTGAAGACATTGTCTTTTCAAGTCAACCAGCAGGGAGTGCTACTGGAGGAAGTCGGCGCCCAGCAGCAGGTTGTGAGATATCAGCAATGGTAAAGGTCCACTTGAAATGGCAGGATTTGAGGTTGACCTGGATCATCCTAATGCTGCCGCTGTTGGCAGCGGTCAGGGAAGGCCCCTTCTTTCCAAAATGTGTGTCAATGCTTGAAGGGGGGAACACACTGACCTTCACTCCCATGTTAACAAGAAAATTCCACCCCAAATGACCATCCCAGATGTAGATGAGTCAATCATTTATGGCCAGCCACAATTGCCACTACCGATAGCCGGATGAACTGCTTCCCAGATCCATGCAGGATGGTCGGTATCGGCGGGCCGTGGAGCCCCATCTTTGGTGGTAGTAGCACCACTTGTCCTTACTGGTGCTGTTCATGGCTGACGTCACTGCTACCCTTTCTGTGGAGGCTGTCAGTATCACCTGGCGAGGCACAGCCACCAGCAGGTTGATGGTTGCTTCCCCCTGCTGTTTGGCCTGCCAGCCATCAGGGATCGGTGAGATCGTCATCCGAGAGGAGCAGGCAGATGTCCTCATGCATCTGCTTGAGGAAAATCTGTTCCAAGAGGAGGCAGGTCCTATTTCCATCCATCAGGACAAGCACTTCAGTTCATGAGGTGGACAGTTTGAGGTCACCTAGGTCATCCATATGCAGCAGTTTTGCTGCCCTGTCGGAGTGGGGGAGACCGAATGTATGCTCGAGCAGCATTTTGATCCATTTGTACTTGTTGTCCGTTGGTGGTTGGTGAATGTCATCGATGAGGTGCCCAGCAGTTTCCTGGTCTAACGCACTGACGTCAGCTGTTATCTTGCAGTTGTGATGTCCAGAAGGTGGACAGTTTGAGTGAAACTGCATTCTGTAGATCTGAATTGTCTCCTTCCAGCATCTTGCAATCCAAAAGAGGCCGTTTTGGATTGTCGGGGTCACCACTGTAGTTGGTTGTGAGTTGTACAAACACTAACTTTAATTGTTTAACAATTCGGTCCAAACATTAGGTAGAATAATTCAACAGTCCAGTCTAGATGCGAGCCGACCTGCCGATTCAGAGAGAGGAAAAGAAACTGCCCAGCCTCGTGCTGTCAGTCCGCTGCCTCAACCCTATCACGTGAAACTGTGAACTTCTAAATGACGGTCTGAGAACTACGTGGTGCGATCCACCACAAGATCTTAATATTAATTTGGCCCTATCTCCTTTTACTGTCTTCTTTGAAATATGTGGGCCCAATGGATCTGATATTGAATTCTTCACAATCCCATGTACAGAGGTAGGATTTGCCTCCCTGATTGCCAGAAGGTCCCTACTAATGAAATGGAAAGATGCTGTCCCTCCTACTCACTCTAAATGGCTGTCTGTTATCTTTAGAATAAAATTAGATGCTCCACTACTGTAATGAATATAAATGTTATTTCGTTTATGGGGTTCTTAATTATTTCCCAAATTTGTAAGCCTAACTAATTTTTGATTCTTGATCTGATGGTTATTTTTTTTTATTATCAGATGGTGGACTATGTATTTTGCCAATAGCCTTTGTAGAAAAGAATAGCTAGTTTCTTTATTTTTCTATTTGCATGTTTTTTTTAATGTAACGTAGATTTTGTCATTGCTGTTATTAGTCTCATATAAATTTGATTATTTTTCTGTTCATGTAACATTGGCTAAATGAAATTAATAGAAATATTGAAAAAGAAACTGTAGGATGGAGATCAAGAAGCTGGTTGCGTGATGTCAGAACAGCAATCTTGCTCTCAACATCAGCAAGACCAAGGAATTTATTGTGGACTTTGGGAAGAGGAAGCAGATGGAGCCCACACTTGTCTTCATTGACAGGACAACAAAGTAGAGAGACAGGAGCCTACATATCAGAGGGCCTCTCCTGGAGCTAGATCATTGAAACAACTGTGAAGAAGGCAGGCCAATGCCTCTATTTTCTGAGGAGATTTGGCACGTTGTTGCCTAGTCTATAAACTTGCACTTGTTGGCTAATCAATAGGAAAGAATAAGTCATGATATGGGATGGAGATCGAAAACTTGGTTATGTGGTGACAGAACTGAGTATCTACTTATTTTTTAACCTTATTCATTTAATAATGAGAATTACTATGAGAGAATGAAGTTTTCATTATAACCAGGTAGATTGTGAAGGGAGGACCTACTATACCAGGTGAAACATGAATGTTTGCAGGCACTGTGATTGTAGTATAAAAACACTTTTTCCTACTGTACCAAGGGTGGCCAACCCACGGTTCACAAGCCACATGCAACTCTTTGTACGGCTCCCAGCAATATGTTGGCTAAGACAGGAACCGTACAAGCCACTGTCCCCAATGATGGTGTTAGTGGGTGTGGCTTGTGATTGTACGCCAACTGTCCATGTTCAGGATGTCAGCTCAGATGATGGGCTCGAATGGGAGGGTGGCTGGGGCCTAGGCATCAGGAGCTCTGGTGTGTGAGCGGGCAGCTGGGGACTAGGCAAGAGTTCGCTGTCAGGGAGAACTCTCACCTAGGCCCTGGCCACCCACCCATCCAAGCTCCCAATACCCCAGCCACCTTCCCATTCGAGCTCTGAATGCCCTGGCCACAGACTCTTGCCTAGGCCCCGGCTTCCCAACGATCCAAGCTCCTGATGCCCCGGCCACCCTCCCATCCGAGCTCCAAATGCCCCGGCCCGTGGACTCTCACTTAGGCCTCAGCTGCCCACCCATTCAATCTCCTGATGTGGATTTACCACCAAATTCTGGCCACCCGCATGCCCATCTGAACTCCCGACACCCCAAATGATGCAGGTATTTATCCAGTCAAAAGTTCTTTCTTTGGCTTGGCTTCGCGGACGAAGATTTATGGAGGGGGTAAAAGTCCACGTCAGCTGCAGGCTCGTTTGGCTGACAAGTCCGATGAGGGACAGGCAGACACGGTTGCAGCGGCTGCAGGGGAAAAATGGTTGGTTGGGGTTGGGTGTTGGGTTTTTCCTCCTTTGCCTTTTGTCAGTGAGGTGGGCTCTGCGGTCTTCTTCAAAGGAGGTTGCTGCCCGCCAAACTGTGAGGCGCCAAGATGCACGGTTTGAGGCGATATCAGCCCACTGGCGGTGGTCAATGTGGCAGGCACCAAGAGATTTCTTTAGGCAGTCCTTGTACCTTTTCTTTGGTGCACCTCTGTCACGGTGGCCAGTGGAGAGCTCGCCATATAACACGATCTTGGGAAGGCGATGGTCCTCCATTCTGGAGACGTGACCCACCCAATATGAGGGTAATAGATGACCCTTTAAATTTTACCTTAAAAATTGGTCCAGAAATTTCGACTAATACATGCATATATATGTTATGTGTACTTTCTGATTATTGAAACTAATACAAATTAGTTTTTAAAACTGCATTCATGAATAAATATTATTATGTACATATTTTCTTTATTATTTTTATAACAATGTGCATGTATGAGTAAATATATATATGCTTTTGTTTTAACGTCTTATGCTCTTAAACGCTTGAAGTTTATCATATGTGGCTCTTACATTATGGAAGTTTGGCCACCCCTGTACTACACTGATGAGTATTGAGCAAGGTGCCATAAAAAAAATTATTGGACATGCAGTTCCAATTCAAGGAATTTGAAAAAGACTGTAATCACTTTCCATGATCACTCATAAGTTTCCTGTTTTGACAGACTACAACATTAATTGGCCTCCTGAAGACAGCACGCCTGCTGCGCTTGGTGAGGGTTGCCCGTAAACTAGACCGTTACTCCGAATATGGGGCTGCTGTTTTGATGTTGCTTATGTGCATATTTGCTTTGATTGCTCACTGGCTCGCTTGCATTTGGTACGCCATCGGGAATGTGGAGCGGCCATACCTGGTGCACAAGATTGGCTGGTTGGATTCTTTAGGAGAACAAATAGAGAAACGATATAATTACAGTGATGCCAGCTCTGGACCATCCATCAAAGATAAATATGTGACAGCACTCTACTTCACATTCAGTAGCTTGACAAGTGTTGGTTTTGGGAATGTATCGCCCAACACCAACTCAGAGAAGATCTTTTCCATATGTGTCATGCTTATTGGCTGTAAGTAATCCCTACTATTTACATTTTTCTTAGTACTCAACCATCAGAAAGAATGTTAATCTCTTAATGTGACCAACTGGAGAAATATTAGTTCTAAAACATTGGTATCCTCATTCATAAAATGTCTGTTAGATGATTTTTTTTGATTAAATTTAAAAATTGTAGTTTCACTTTTGGGATTACATTCAAATATGACAAATATTCTTTTAAAGGAAGTGGTCATAAAACATAAGCTAACTTACAAAATGAGGGAATATCTAAATGTATTACACATTCATTTCCTGACATTATATGCCATTTACAGCATATTAAACCAATACATTTGAATGGAATTCATGCTTGTAAGTAACAAAAATATGACACATTAATGTTCAAGCCTCTGAGCTGAGTTTTAATGTGCTTCAGGCTACCATCTAGTGGCGATATTACAATATGTAGGCTACACAGTATACAACATCTAGAATCACCACTGTGTTTCAAACTCTATTGTATAATTTTCAATAATAAACCTTTCTGATCACTCTAAATGCTGCTCTGCAAAAGTTACGAACTAACTTACCTAAATTGCATGTGTGCTTAATAATATTCACAAAAAGGAAGAACGTGAAAATGGTGGGTAAACAATTAAGAAATATACATAACTGCACAACTATATTTCTAGAACAATGAGGATCCTTTATAGAAAGAACAAAATATAATAGGGAATTTTTAAAAACTGAGGTAATAAATGATTATGCATTATTAGAAAAAGGGTGTAATCAAGGGTCTAACGATTGTGAGAGCTTCAAGTAATTGGCTGGAATAGGTAGAGAAATGTTTGTAATTACCCATATAACTACAACATTTCCCTACGTCAATTTTAGGGTACCTACCCAAACACAAAAATTCCTTAGGTTGGGCCATTTGGTCATAATGGTTTTGTAAACTGTGCCCAGATGCAAAATTCCTAATGGAGTTCATTAGGAAAGCTCAAATACGTGCCAATTCTAGGCACCTACCTGGAGTGACTTGCACCAGATTGGTTCTAGCCCAGGGATATTGTCTCCACCGATTTTAATGGAGGGGAATGGGTTTGAGTAATATAGATGAGTCTGAGTTGATTTATATTTTTAAATTGTTAAGGGTAATTGTTTTTCTTTAAATATTTCTTTCAATTTCATGGGCCAGAAGTTGTTGGATATAGCCAACAGCTTCTTACTGAACTGCCAGTACTTTTCTACACTTCCAAGTTCAGGATTCTGAAGTGAATGCAAAAGTCTCAAACTTTCTGGCTGCTCTTCAGTAGCAATTTCTTGACAACTCTCCAGAGTTAAATTCCACATGGAATTCGGCAGTGGTAAAAGTGAAACTACCTTGGGAAATGTGCTCACTGAAGTTGCAGCTGGTTAGACATAGTGCAGTAATGGCGAGTCCATTCAATGCTGTGGAAAGGAAAGCTTTGAGCAATGTAAGTATAAGGCAATTTACATTAATTGCGATTTGTAATATTTAAGTCTTTCAATTAATTTTATATTTTTTTAATTGATATACAAATTTAAAATGTTACAATTGTTTCATATATTTTTAATAAGCTTTGAATGATTTTGAATGTTTCTGACCCTTGGGGTATTCAGAGACAATTATTGTCCTGGATGTGTATGACATCTTGTTAAGCTGGGTGAAGGTTTAGTCTGCTCTCAAACTGTTGGTCAGATTTTTTTTGGGTGGAGCTTATTTTAGTCCACTCACATAACAATGTTACATGGGTAAGGATCATTTCAAATCAATTGACGCTTTCCAGCAAGTCTGCATTTAAGGACCAGCAGAAGGTAAATACATTTTACCATATAGATCTTGCTAATATCAGTGGCATCAGCACTGAGCTGAGAATGTTGATACCTTTGATGTCAGCAAGGTCTGGCACAATAACTTCTCGTTTTATTTTCAGCTGGTTCATGAATAGGGCTTGTTCTGCCCATCTCTGCCACCCATCTGCACCCTCAGCACTCCTTTCACTCATAGCGTCCCAGTCCAGAAGGTCCTGCTGTTACTCAAGGTTCACCAGTGAGGATTAAACCGAAGCTGCTCTAAGTATACAAATTAAATACAGCTTTTTCATAAGTTAGCACGAATTGTGGGCATCTTGCCACTGACACAAAATATATCCTTAAAAAATTAGAAATTACTAGAGAAATTGAGATTAAAAGCATCACAGGCAAAATAACATAAATAGCAGAATTCTAAAAAAGTTAACTGCAGAGGTGGATGCTTCAGGACTGATCCTTCCAACATGCTCTCCATTTGCAAATAACCCCACCTGTTTGGAAAATAGCAATTGTAAAAATTCAAGAAAGGAAGGAAAGAGAAAGTATCGAACTTTAGTTAGTCTGTCATTTGTTGTCAGAGTATTGGAGTTATTGTCTAAAGATGTTTTTAAAGGACATGTCAAAAATAATGTTCGTAGGTAAATCAGGACAACACTGCATTTGGATAATAAAGCAGAATTTTTGTGAAGAGGCAAAGATCTGAGGGTAGAACCATGGATCTGGTGCATTTGGTGGTACATTGATAAGCTGCCACACTTAGAGGTTACACTTGAAAGGGCTCTTGAGGTTGAGGATAATGTGTGTAGTTTGAAACTCAAGACCAAAATTCTGACAACTCCCATGGTCCAACATGTTTGGAGTAAAGTTAAATTTAGACATACAGCACAATAATAGGCCATTTTGGCCCTTCTGTCCGTGCTGCCCATTTTACACCCTCTTAACCTACACGCCCATACATTTTTGAATGGTGGGAGGAAACCGAAGCCCCCGGAGTAAACGCATATAAGCACGGGGTGAACATACTGTTGCAGGCTTCTGTTATGTTATTTTTAGTAAAATTACTTTGGGGGTTGGATCAGCTATAGACACTTACAGATAACAACCTTTCTAACAGACACAAAGGCACCTATGTTCCAATAACAAAAAAAAATTGTACACTCAAAGTGAGGTCTCACCAGCGTCCTATAGAGTCTCTTCATTACATCCCTGCTCTTGGTTGTTATTCCTCCAGAAATGAATGTTAACATTGCACTGCTGACTCAACTTGGAGGTTAACCTTTAGGGGATCCTGCACAAGGACTCCCAAGTCCCTTTGCACCTCTAAATTTTGAATTTTCTCCCCATCTAAATAATAGACTTACTATCTATTTCTTGTACCAAAGTGTATGACTGTAGACTTCCCAACATTGTATTTCACCTGCCATCCTTGACCATTTTCCTAGTCTATCCATTTCTCTGCACCCTTTCCTCAGCACCAGCTCTACCACCTATTTTGGGGTCATCTGCAAACTTAGTCACAAAGCTATCTATTCCATTTTATCATTTATATACATTGTAAAAAGAAGCAGCCCAAACAATGACCCCTGCAGAACACCACTGGTAACAGGCAACCAACCCAAATAGGATCCCCTTATTCCCATTCACTGTTTCCTGCTCATTAACCAATGTCCTACCCATGCTAGTATCTTTCCTGAAATTCCACAAGCCCTCATCTTGTGAAACAGCCTCATAGGTGGCACCTTGTTGAAGACCCTTTTGAAAGTCCAAGTGCATAACATCCATTGCTGTTTCCTTGTTTGTTATCTCCTTGAAAAATTGTAGTAGGTTTGTCAGGCATGATTTTCCTTCAAAGAAACCATGCTGACATGGACCCATCTTGTGATGCTCCTCTAGGTTCTCCATAATCTCATTTTAACAACTGATTCCAACATCTTCCCAACCACTGACGTCAGGCTAATAGGTCTATAGTTTTCTTTCTGCTGCCTCCTTCCCTTCTTAAACAGCAGATTGACATTTGTTCTTCTCTGGTCCTCTGGAACCATGCCAGAATACATCGATTCCTGGAAGATCATTATCAATGCCACCACGATCACAGCAACTCTTCAGAACTCAAGGGTTTATTCCATCCAGTCTGGAAGGCTTATCTAACCTTAGACCATGTAACTTCATAAGTACCTTCTCTCTCATGAACTTGACAGCACTTACTTCAATTCCCAGAGACCCTTGAGAGCCTGGTAAACTACTAATGTCTTCTACCATAATGACTAATCCAAAATATTCATTTAGTTCCTCTGCCATCTCCTCATCTCCCTTTACAATTACTCCAGTGTCATTTTCTACAAGTTCAATACCTACTCTTGTTTCTCCTTTGTTCTTTATATATTAAAGCTTTTAGAATCCTTTTTGATATTACTTGCTAACCTCCTTTCATAATTCTCTTTTACTTCCTAATCACCTTTTTAATTGCCTTCTCCAAATTTTTAAAAGTTTCCCAATCCTCTATCTTCCCACTATTTTTTCTTCCTTGTCTGCCCTCTCTTTTGCTTTTATTTTGGTTTTAACTTCCCTTATCAGCCACAATTGGCTCATTTTTCCATTCACAAATTTCTTTCACTTTGGTATGTGCCTGTCCTGCACTTTCCTCATTTTTTTTTTTGCAGAAACTCCAGCTGATCTGCTGTCTTCCCCCTAATAATATGTTTTACCATTCGACTTTGGCCAGATCCTCACTCATGCGACTCTAATTTCCTTTACTCCACTGAAATATCTACACATCAGACTTTAGCCTTTCCTTTCAAAAATTCACAGTGAATGTAATCATATTATGGTCGTTGCTCCCTAAGGGTCCCTTTACCTTAAGCTCTCTAATCATCTCTGGTTCATTTGATAGCACCCAGTCCAAAATAGCTGCTCCCCAGGTGGGCCCGTAGACAAGCTACACCAAGCCATCCCTTAGGCATTCCACAAACTCTCCCTTCCGGGATCCCATCCCCACCTGACTTTCCCAATCTACTTTCATGTTAAAATCCCCCATGATTATTGTAACGTTGTCCTTCTGACATGAGTTTTTTTTCATTATTTCCTGTTGTAATTTGTAGTCCACTGTTTGGAGGCCTGTATATAACTGCCATAAAGGTCCTTTTACCTTTACCATTTCTTCACTCAACCCATAAGGATTCTACCCTTTGGATCCTATATCACTTCTTACTAATGATTTGATATTGTTTTTTACCAGCAGAGCCACATCACCCCTTCTGCCTATCTGCCTATCCTTACAATACACTGTATATCCTTGGATGTTCAGATCCAAATGGCACCCATCCTTTAGCTACGACTCAGTAATGGTCACATCGTACCCTCCAATCTGTAATTGCACTGCAAGATCATCCACCACGTTTCTAATGCTACATGCATTTAAATATAATACCTTTAGACCAGTTCTTGTATGCACTGTGTCTCTGTCATCCCTCTGGTTGGGAGACAGATGAGGAATAGATGGATTTTCATGCAATTGGCAGCAGGCTGTTCCTAATGAGACCTTACAAGAATTATATGAATGACATGGATGACAAAGGCAAAGTGTAAGGCATCCAAGTAGTGTGGCAAAACCACTTGAGGATGAGAGCAATGAAGAGATCATTAAAAAAAAAACTCTATGGGAGACTATGCATGTTAAGGGAATTGACAGGTAGATAGGACGGTATAGTTGGCGAAGTGGTTAGCGCAACACCTTTACAGCACCAGCGATCAGGACCCGTGTTTGAATCCTCTGCTGTCTGCAAGAAGTTTGTACATTCTCCCCATGACTGCATGGGTTTTCCCCAGAGAGTCTGGTTTCCTCCCATCATTCAAAACGTACACGAGGTTATAGATTAATTGTAAATTGGGCAGCATGGACTCATGGGCAGAAATGGTCCGTTACCATGCTGTAATTCTAAATTGAAAATTTATCAGTGGAGAATATGAGACTATTCACTGTTGTGTGAATCATAGAAAAAAATTGATTGCCTAGAATTTTATCAAAGGTGCATTAAACAGAATTGGACTAATTGCTTGACAAATCAATAAAACCATCGGCCCAAAGCTAATAGCAGAATAAGTAAATTACCTAAAATGGTAATATACTTAAAATGGACTTGCAATACTAGCCTGGCTTCTGCTCAGATTTCTCAACCTTGTGTCCCTCAGAGACAGGGTCCATGGATCTGCTAGAAGGACATCATATATCATACCATACTGAAAATTATAGAAGTGGTATTCAGACAGGTGTTAAACGTCCTTGAACACTGCTTTAATTATTGCATATCAAGTTAAAAGAGGAGCTTAAAATAAAGTCTATGTTGTGTGATATAACCATAATTACAGTACGGAAGCAGGCCATCTCAGCCCCTCTAGTCTGCACTGATTTAAATGATCTTCTCTACCTGCTCCCTGTCCATAATCCTCCAATCCCCTCACATCCATGCACTTATCCAACCTCCTCTTAAATTACAAAAGTAACCCTGCTGCAGCCACCTATTCCGGAAGGTAATTTCACTCAGCCACCACTCTCTGAGTGAAGAAGCTTCCTCTCATGTTACTTGTAAACTTTTGTCCTTAACTTATGACCCCTCATTCCAATCTCACCTACCATCAAGGGGAAGAATTTATTCAGATCTACTCTATCTATCCCCCTCCTAATTTTAATACCACTATTAAATCTACCCTCAACCTTCTATGCTCCAATGAATAAAGACCTAGTCTACTCAATCTTTCTTTGTATTCTAGATACTGCAATCCAGGCATCATTTTAGATAATCTTCTCTGCACCCTCTCTACCTTCTTGATATTCTTCCTATATTTTGGGGACACAGTATAGGTGTACAATCCTTTATCCGGACATCTAACATCCGGAAAGCTCCAAAAACAGGTGAGGGGAGAAAGACAGCAGTGCGAGTCGGGTGGGCGAGGAGGAGAGACCGGCAGCGCGAGTCAAGCAGGCTAGAGACAGTCAGCTCAAATTGGGTGGGTGAGGGGGAGAGACCGGCAGCGTGATTTGGGTGGATGAGAGACCAGCAGCGCGAGTCAAGCAGGCTAGAGACAGTCAGCTCGAGTTGGGCGGGTGAGGGGGAGAGACCGGCAGCGTGAATCGGGTAGATGAGAGACCAGCAGCGCAAGTCGGGTAAGTGGGCGAGACAGCAGTGTGACTGGAAGGGGGTGGGGGTGGATAAGGCAGCACAATTCAAGTAGGCTTAAATCTGGCTTTCCGAAATCCGGAAAAATCCAAAATTCAGAACACACTATCCCCCAAGGGTTCTGGATAAAGGATTGTGTACCTGTATTCAAATTTGGCCTCCCCAATGCCTTGAACAGATACAACATCATCTCCCAGCTCCCATATTTTATGCTTTGATTTATAAAGGCCAGCATACCAAAAACCTTCTTCACCACCCATCTACATGAGAATCCACTTTCAAAGAATGTTGAACCATTATTCCAAGATCTCTCTGTTCCTCTGCATTCCTCAATGCCCTCCCCTTCACTGCCCATGTCCTGTTTTGATTATTCTTCCCAAAATGAAGCACTTCACACTTATCGACATTAAACTCCATCTGCCACCTTTCAGCCCACTGATACACTGCCAGGCCTTTTGACTTAAGGGCCAGGAGGATTGTCTTCCAAATGGTGGTGTTTTCTCGCTCCACATGGCTGTTTCCCCTGGGGTTACAGCTTGTGGTCCTATTAGTGGCTATTCCTCTAGCCAACAGATACTGCCGCAGCTCGTCACTCATGAATGAGAACCCTATCACTATGAATATAATCCGGGTACCCAAAGTGGGTGAATATGCTGTAGAGTGCCCTGATAACTGTGGCACATGTCATGTCAGGACAAGGGATGGCAAATGGGAATCTGGAGAACTCATCTATGACGTTAAAGAAATAGACGTTCCTATTGGTTGAGGTCAGAGGTCCCTTGAAATCAACGCTCAGTCGTTCAAAGGGGTGCATGGTCTTGATGAGGTGTGCCTTGTCAGGCCTGAAGAACTGCGATTTACATTCCACGCAGACCCAACAGTGTCTGGTCAGGGACCTGACGTCCTCAATGGAGTATGGGAGGTTCTGGGCTTTTATGAAGTGGAACAACCTCGTGATTCTAGGGTGGCAGAGGTCATCATGGAGGGACTGGAGGTGGTTGAGATGTGCGCTGGTGCATGTCCCCTGGGATCAGGCGGATCATTGAGTTTGCCCGGCCGGTACAGGATATCATAGTTATAGGTGGAGAGTTCGATTCTCCACCTCAGGATTTTATCATTCTTGATTTTACCCCGCAGTTTTCTGTTAAACATGAAGGCGACCGTTCCTTGGTCCGTCAGCATGGTAAATCTTTTCCCAGACAGGTAGTGATGCCAGTAGCACATGGCCTCAACGATCGCCTGTACCTTCTTCTCGTCTGAGGAGTGCGGGGTAAAAAATGCTGTTGGCCTGCCTGCCTGGTTGTGAGTGGCAGCCAGCACGAAGTCAGAGGCATTGCTCTCCACATGGAATGGGATGGATTCGTCCACAGTAGGCATCGTGGCTTTAGTGATGTCTTCTTTAATTTGGTTGAATGCTGCCCGGGCTTCTACCGATAAGGGGAAGCTTGTGGACCTTACTAAGGGGTAGGCTTTATCGGCATAATTGGGCACTCATTGGGCAGAATAAGAAAGGAACCCCAGGCACCGTCTCAGTGCCTTGAGGTTGTGTGGTATCGGGAGCTCCATAAGGGGATACATTCAGTCAGGGTCAGGGGCAATGACACCATGCGCCACGACACATTCAAGGAGAGCCAGGCAAATGGTACTAAACACACACTTCTCCTTGTTATAAGTCAGATTATGGAACTTGGCTATGCTGAGAAATTTTGTCAGGTTGCATCTTGGTCCTGCTGGTCATGGCCACAGATGGTGATATTGTCAAGGTATGGGAACGTCACTGTCAGTTTATGCCTGTCTACCATCCGATCCATCTCCCTTTGGAACACTGAGACCCCGTTGGTGATTCCGAAGGGCACACTGAGGAAGTGATAGAGTGTGCTATCTGCTTCGAAGGCAGGGTATTTGCAGTTCCCTGGGCGAAGGTTGTATTCCAACTTCGGGTCAATCGTGGAGTACACTTTGTACTGGGCTATTTTATTGACCATATCAGCTATCCGGGGGAGGGGGTAAGCATCTGGCTGTGAAGCAGTTGACGATCTGGCTGTAAACAATAACTATACAGGGCTTGCTTCCACCCCTGACCACCACAACTTGTGCTCATCAAGGGCTTGAACTGGGAGCTGTGATCCCCTCCGCCAGGAGTTGCTGCACCTCGGAATTTATAAATGTCAGATCCTCAGTGCTATATTGCCAGCTTTTCATCGCAGTGGGCCTGCAGGTTCTAGATAATGACGGAGGGGTGGAGAGGTCACGGGGGGAAGGGGGGGCAGCTACCAGGGGGAAGGGGCTGTGTGTCGGGGGTTGTGTATTGTTATGAGTGGTTGTGGTCCTCCGAACGCCATCGTCATGCTCCTAAACTGGCTCTGGAAATCAAAGCCCAGGAGTATTGACCTGATAACCTCAATTTCCATCATTGAGTGGGCAATCAGATCCTGGTTCAGAGACATGGAGGCCAGGATCGGGTTGTTGTCATCGCTGTCAGAGGGGAGGCCCAACCGGTAAGATGGCGACCTCCATATTGACCACGCTGTCACATCAGAGGAAAGAAGAAGGAAGTGACATCGTCCGGGCGGTGGAAGGTAGAGGTGACGTCATCCAAGAGGGCGAAGGAGACAAGTGTGAAGGTCCATATAAAGCGGCTGTTGCCGAACCAAGGGGGGGGTGGCGGTGCGGGTATCAAAAGTCCGGATGGAGGAGCTGTTGACTGCCCTCAGTACTGAACCTTTCTTGCCGTTGAAGGTGTCAAGGCCTGCGGGGGGTAGGACGCTTATTTCAGCGCCAGTGTCAACAAGGAAATGCCTATCCAACAAGGAGTCCAAGATGTAGAGGAGGCTATCACAAGGGCCAACCACCACAGTCATCAATGACAGTTGGCCAGGGAGTTTCCCGGAAACCCGCAGGGTGGGTAGCATGATGGTATCAGAATTGTCCCAGGGTATTAACTTGCCTCTCCACTGACCTTGATCTTGCTGGAGGCTGTTCATGGAGCTTGCTAAAGTGGTCTTTGATGGTGGTGGTATCCTTCTTCGCTCTCCAGAGCATGTATGCCTGGGCTGTGACCCTCCAAGGGTCACTAAGTCCTCAACCGTGAGCAAGAGCCAGATATCCTTAGGCAACTTCTCCAGAAAGATCTGCTCAAAGAGCAGGCAAGGCTTGTGGCCCTCGGTTAGAGTGAGCATCTCCCTCATTAGGGCAGAAGGGACCCTGTCCCCCAATCTGCCCCTATACAGCAATTGGGCAGCTTGCCTGCACCGGGAGAGCCTGAAAGTGCAGGTTAACAGCTCTTTGAGGGCCACGTATTTGTCTTGCTCCAGAGGCTGTCATAGGAAATCCACAACCCTCACCGCTGTGTCCTGATCAAGGATGATCACGACAGAAGTAGTTGGTCTCATTGGCGGCGATGTATCAAAGTTGGAACTGAGCCTTGGCCTGCTCAAACCACACATGTGGCTATGACATCCAAAGCATTGGGAGCCTGAGAGAGACCACATGGATGGTTGCTGGCTCTGCCTGGTCCATCATCTTTGGGTCCAACTACTATTTGGATCTGTCCCGGTCACCAATGTAGCATTTGTGCTAATCAGTATGGAAAAAACGACATGCACACCAAAGCCTTGAAGTTGAGACTGGTTTATTGCTCTGGCCAACGTGTTTATATGGACCCCAGGCGCTGACATCAAGGCCCCGCGTCAACAGAGTGCCGGCCTGGGATTGGCCAGTGTTCTCCGGCACAGTTCCTTGACTTCCTGCCATGCAGGAGGTCATCTGAGATAATGGCTGATGTCGCCATGTTCACCAGCCATTTTGTGGGACGGTCCGCATCTCCATGCGCAGGCTGCCACAACTTCTTAATTATCTTTGAAAAGCTGAAGTTTACTTTGTTTAATGTCAGCACAGACTGGATACAATAAGTTAACCAAACTACCTGATTTGTATGGAGAATTTCTATATTTTTTTAATATTAATTAGTTTATTTTTACAGTGCGACTCAAAAAGTTAACTGAAGGTATCTTTTTAAAACAAATTGACTTTTTCAATGATACTACCTAGCATGTAAGGAATAGATATAGAAATAAAAGAGAACTTTCAAGATTGAAAATGAAAAAAGCATTAGAAATGGGAAATGGCATGCGGATTGGATTCAAATGACTAAATTAGAGTTATCTTGGGAATTATTGTTGCTTTAATAACTGCCAATGTTATAGAATTTGAGCTTTCCAAGAAAATGTTCAAAATATACACTTTCTATTTATTAGATCACATCAAAATATTGTATTGTATTTACACTAATGGTGGTACAATTTCAGCAAAATATTCTAGTGCCCATGGTGCACATACATGTAGATATTCTGACATTGAAATAATATTGGTCAGGTCCAGGTACACAGAAGTGCTCTGCTTCACATATCATGGCAGATAATTTCTTCAAATGCTTTTCCAAGCTGCTTCAATTCATGGCAATATCATTCAGGTTGACAGCTAACATGGAGAGGCTTGCATCATTTGTAGATCCTCAAAATTTCAACTGTAGCTCTTTCATATCTTCCAATAACTTATAAGAAAAAATTGTAGAAAAATGAGAATATATCTCAATTATTATTATTTACATGATCAATCATGTTTAAATCTATAAATTCTTCTACAACGTGATTCTGGAAATTATTGCAATAAGGTGATGACAATTGGGTGTCCAAATGACAGAGGTTAATATGGTATGGTTTAAATTTATTGAAAAAAAAATTAAATCTAACTACTTCTAAATTATCAGGCATATATGAAAAACATTTATTTTAATATTTCAAACTGTTTAAGTCACCTGATACAATATAATCAGAAAAAAACTTCAAAGAAATGTGTATTCTTTAACTTGTCTGACTGAGTCTATGTTTTCTTCTTGACCAGCCCTAATGTACGCCAGTATCTTTGGTAATGTCTCAGCAATTATCCAAAGGTTGTATTCTGGAACAGCAAGGTATCACATGCAAATGCTTCGAGTCAAGGAATTCATACGCTTTCATCAGATTCCCAACCCTCTCCGTCAGAGGCTAGAGGAATACTTCCAACATGCTTGGACATACACAAATGGCATAGATATGAATATGGTATGTGCATAGTTCCGTTTTTTTGAGAAAGAACTGTGGTTGACAATCCTGTAAATAATGAATCTGACAGTAGCGAAAAGAAGGATTTGGAAATGCAGACACACAGGAAGCTGTAGTCTACCTGTCAATATACGACAAATAAAGGTTAAAAGATATGCGGAGAACAGCTACTGCCACTAATTATTCAGTATTTCATTGCAATAAATTGGGGTTCTGCAATTCAGATTAAATTGCGCTTTTTTTTTAAATCTGAGAAAATGCATATGTAGTAACAAATATTATGTAGTCCATTAGAATTCTGTTACAGCATTAAATCACAATCTGTTTTATTTTCTTATTCATAACCTGTGTGATAAAATGTTGAAGAAACTGACGTTTTCATTCAAGATTTACATCTGAATGTTTTTTACATGTTTAAAAAGCAATGTGTGAGATCCAGTCAGAGCTGTCAGAGCTGTCAGTTGTAGAAGGTAATTTCCTGACTATGTGGGACACCTATGCCTAATAGTATCACTGCAAACACCATTTGAAGACTTGAATTTAAGTAGAATGACAGCACTGAGGACATAATGCTACATTAGCTACTACAGAAACTTCCTGGTGTTTTGACATCAGCCTCCAATTTACTGGTAATATGGAATTAGCAGAATTTTAAGTGCATTACAATTTTATCTTGTTGAGGATAAAATAGCTGATAGTTAAGGATAATTTTGCATATGTGTCAGGATATTTTTCATTCCTATAATTAATAATGTGTGGAAATAAAAAAGAGCTTTACATTTTGGAAATCAGTTCACGGTTTATTTCAGATTATTTTACATTTATTTTAGATGTGATAGATCAGGGGGTAAAAAAGGGGGAGGAGTTGCTCTGCTTGTTAAGGAGGACATTACTGCCGTGAGGTGGCAAGATGGTCTGGAGGGATTGTCCAGTGAGGCTGTTTGGGTGGAATTGAGGGGTGAAGGAGACATGAGGGTGCTAATAGGGGTGTATTACAGACCACCAAATGGGTCAAGAAAACTAGAGGAACAAATGTGTAGAGAGATAACGTATATGTGTGAGAATCATAAGGTAGTGATCATGGGAGATTTTTAACTTCCCTCACATTGATTGGGATACCCATACAGTTAGAAGGCTGGATGGGCTAGAGTTCGTTAAATGTATTCAAGATTGTTTTCTGAATCAATTAGTAGAAGAACCGACTCGGGACGGTGTAATACTGGATCTCCTGTTAGGGAATGAGCTAGGTCAGGTATCAGACATTAATGTTGGAGATCCAATTGGGTCTAGTGATCATAATTCTGTTAGTTTTAAGGTAGTTTTAGGGAGGAGCAAGGAGGGGCCTAAAGTTAAGGTTCTGGATTGGAGAAGAGCAAATTTCGAAGGAATAAGAAGGGATTTGGGGAGTATTGAATGGGACAGGATATTTTCAGGTGAGGGTGTAAATGAGCAATGGAGGATATTCAAAAAAGAAATTTTGAGGGTACAGAGTAGTTATGTCTCAGTGAGGATCAAAGGAAAGGCTGGAAGTCATAGGGAGGCTTGGTTTTCGAGGAATATTGGAAATTTGGTTAGGAGAAAAAGGGAGGTGTACAAGAGGTATAAAGAACAGAGAGCTGACAATTTGAAGGAGGACTACAAGGAGTGTAGAAGGAATCTTAAGAAAGAAATTAGAAAGGTCAAAAAAAGGCACGAAGAAGCTTTGGCAGACAGAGTAAAAATAAATCCAAAGGGTTTCTGTAAGTACATTAAAAGTAAAAGATTAGTGAGGGATAAAATTGGACCCCTTGTAGATAGTGAGGGTAGGCTGAGTGAGAAGTCAGAGGAAATGGGGGAAATTTTGAATGATTTCTTTGCCTCGGTATTCACTAGGGAAAAAAATATTGAACCAGTTGAGGTAAAGAAAAATAGTGGGGAGGTAATGAAGCATATAAGGATAACCGAGGAGGTAGTGATGGCTGTGTTGAAAAAGATAAAAGTGGATAAATCTCCGGGACCGGACAAAATATTCCCAAGGACACTCAGGGAGGCTTGTGGACAGATAGTGGGGCCATTAACAGAGATATTTAGGATGTCACTGGCCATGGGGGTAGTGCCAAAGGATTAGAGGGTGGCGCATGTGGTTCCGCTGTTTAAGAAAGGGTCTGAATATAAACCTGGGAATTATAGGCCCGTGAGTCTGACGTCTGTGGTGGGCAAGTTGATGGAAAGTGTTCTGAGGGATGGTATTTACAATTATTTGGAGGTACAGGGATTGCTAGGGAGTAATCAGCATGGTTTTGTCAGGGGTAGATCATGCTTGACAAACCTGATTGAGTTTTTCGAGGGGGTTACAAAAAAGGTTGATGAAGGGAAAGCTGTGGATGTTGTCTATTTAGACTTTAGTAAAGCTTTTGACAAAGTTCCCCACAGGAGGTTAGGAAAAAAGGTGGAGGCATTAGGTATAAATGAGGAGGTAGTGAAATGTATTCAACAATGGTTGGATGGGACGTGTCAGAGTGTAGTGGTAGAAAATTGTTTGTCCAATTGGAGGCCAGTGACTAGTGGAGTTCCTCAGGGATCGATCCTCGGTCCACTATTGTTTGTTATATATAATAACGATCTGGAAGTAGAGGTGGAGAATTGGATAAGCAAGTTTGCGGATGATACAAAGATTGGTGGTGTTGTGGACAATGAGGAAGATTACCGTAGATTAAAAGGTGATTTAGGAAGGCTGGAGGTGTGGGATGAGAAATGGCTGATGGAATTTAATACAGATAAGTGTGAGGTGTTACATTTTGGAAAGGCAAATCTAAATAGCTCATATGCATTAAATGGTAGGCTATTGAGATGTGCAGAGCAACAAAGGGATTTAGGAGTTGTGGTAAATAGTACCCTCAAGGCTGATACTCAGGTAGATGGTGTGGTGAAGAATGTTGGCTTTCATAAATCGGAGTATTGAATTCAAGAGTAGGGAGGTTATGATGAAATTGTACAAGGCATTGGTGAGGCCAAATTTGAAGAACTGTGTACAGTTTTGGTCACCAAATTATAGGAAAGATATAAACAAAATAGAGAGAGTGCAGAGAAGGTTCACGAGAATGTTGACAGGATTTCAAAGTTTGAGTTACAGGGAAAGGTTGTGCAGACTGGGGCTTTTTTCTCTGGAGCGTAGAAGATTGAGAGGGGACTTGATAGAGGTGTTTAAGATTTTAAAAGGGACAGACAGAGTAAACGTGGATAGGCTTTTTCAATTAAGAGTGGGAGAGATTCAAACTAGAGGGCATGGTTTAAGATTGAAGGGGGAAAATTATAAGGGGAACATGAGGGGAAATTTCTTTACGCAAAGGGTGGTGGGGATGTGGAATGAGCTTCCAACAGATGTGGTCGAGGCGGGATCATTGGTTACATTTAAGGAAAGACTAGATAGTTACATGGATAGGAGAGGACTGGAGGGGTATGGACCGGGTGCTGGTCAGTGGGACTAGGAGGGTGGGGATTTGTAACGGCATGGACTAGTAGGGCCGAACTGGCCTGTTCTGTGCTGTAAGTGGTTATATGGTTATATGGTTTTAAAGAACAGATGTGATATCAATGAGCTAAATATCCATTTTTTTGAATGGAGCCTGTTTAAGGGGTTTGGTTTATGTATCTTTCCTTGTTCAATGGGCAATTTACCTACAGATCACAAAGGACAAATATACTACACAAATTGTCGACTCCAGGACTTTTGAAAAAAAATTTCTTTTGCTGGAAAAGTATCTTCCCTCCTGCTGTGGTTCATTAAGCTCTCGCTTGGATCTCCTCCATTTTCCACACTTCTGTTCTTACACTGCCTCCCCCCTCAAAAAAAAAGGATAGAGTTCCCTTGGCCCTTACTGTTCACTGTCCCAACCTTAGCATCCAGCACATCATTCTCTGACATTTCCACCAGGCACAACGTGATTCTATCACATCCTCCCCTCCACCCCTTTCTGCTTACTGCAGGGTCTGCCTTTGCCATGACTATCTGGTTCGCATCCCTCCTAGGCACTTTCCCTGCAACCTTGTTACACTTGTTCCTACATCTCCTCCCTTATTCCACCCAGAGACTTCCAGTTGAGACAAAAATTCACATCCTCCTCCTCCAAAAAGGGTTTGAAAGCAAAGAATGAGAAGTACTGCAAAACTGAGAAACAGTATAAGTTAGCAAGCGTTGATGTGCTGTGAATTTTGGACAGCATCACGTTTATTGAAGCAGAATAAAGCTGTGTAATCATACAAGAAAGTAATTACATCCAGACGTAGCTAGCATATGCATATTTAAGGGTATCACCAGTAAATTATCCACTACATTTCTGTGTAATGACATGTTTTGAATCATCTTATCATGTTTTAAATCCCACTATAAGAATTACCGGACTAGAAAGAAAATAAATGTGATGAAACATTTAATTACTTGCTGTACTTATAAAAACTTATCTCTTCCTTATCTGCTTCACAACTTAAAAATTGGAATTACTCAACCCCCCGCCTCTGGTAAGAACAGGAGGTATATGTCATTGTTGTATACAAATATGGAAAACACCATTGTTTAATATTGCAGCTTACTGAACTCCTTTGAGTTTTTATATTTAATTTGAGGTTTCTGCATGAGCCTGTAGTTAAGTCTTGAACTATAAAGTCATGGGGTAAAGTAAATTGTGGGAGTGAAGTATATGACAGAGATAACAAAAACAAATTACAACATTATCTCACAAATTGGTTGTTACTTGAGAAAGAGATTTCATCCCACAGTCCACATTACCCATGTCCACTTATTTCAGTGTGAATATGGCTTGTGACACATAGATCTTCTTTAAAGCACTCTCATTTTAACATTATGACAATGAACAAGATGGTTTGCTTTACCATTGTAACTTACTTTCCATGTCTTAGCGCTGTAAGTTCAAGCCATGTGCATGACAACATTTTTGGATTAACTGCACTGTTGGAGCCTTTAAACCATTGCACACTTATCAGATTTGCATGCTTTTTGAGCTAATTGCTGCCGTATGGTGGGCTAAATCATCAGGGTCCTTAAACATGAAAGTTTGTTATTAAAGTAAATCAAATACAGGAAAACCCAGAATGCATACCTGTGAAAGAAAAAGCAGCCTCCATAGGATTTAACTGAATATGTGATGTGATGCATAAACATGTTGATACTTAAATCAGTGGAAACAAGCTTTACTTTATAAATATAGAAAGGAATATAATCAAAATTTATTCTATTTCAACAAAAACCAATATTTGGAATGTCATTAGATTTACAGTATGCTGACATAAAATACAGAAATGTTACATTTAACTATACATCGACTTATAAGAATAGAACATTGTACTATTTTCCCTGATCAGTACAAATATCATGGACTTGATGACCTGTTCCTATATTGTAATGTTCTATTCTTTGTGCAGGAGTAGGGCCTTTGGACCATAATGTCTGTACTGATCATGGTGCCAAATTAAAATAAGCCTATCTTCTTGCATATAATCCACATGATCTGCATTCTTCCATTCCCTAAAAGTTCATGTGTTTTTTCTAAATGCTTTTTAAACAGCACAATGGTACCTGCTTTCACCAATTCCCTGGCGAACCAAGCACCTCCCATTTTCTGTGTAATACACCTGCCTTGCAAATCTCTTTAAACATACCCCACCCCCCTCCCCATCATAAATCTAGTGCCTGACATTGCCATCTTGGGGGGGAAAAGAGTGTATATCAACCCTATCAATGCATTTCATAATTTTATAAACTTCTATCATGTGTACCATCAGCCTCTGGTTCCTCAGGGAAAACAATTCATGCCTGTACAAACTTTCTTTATAGCTAATATTCTCCCCTCCGAGCTGGGGAACCCCTTCTGTGCCGTCCCCAAATTCACCACATCCTTTCTGTAATCCATCACTGGAGCATTGGCTATTGAGGGGAGACCTGACAGAAGTTAATAAAATTAAAGAAGATAGTAAGGGAGGATGAAAATATAAGATATTAGAGTATAAGTTGAGTTGGGCAAGTTTATAAAGATGTAGGAGGTCGTACTTTTTCCACAGAGTGACAGGGGCTTGGGATGTGCTGCCAGAAGGAGCAAATGTAATAGTGATGTTGAAGAGTCATGAAACAGCAGGGAATGGAGAGATAGGGATCATGTGCATTCGTTTAATCTGGCACTATAGTTAGCACTGCCGTCATGGGGCAAAGGGCCTGTACCTGTCCTGTACTCTTTATGTTCTATACCCTATGTAATCTTCCTTTGGCTTGGCTTCGCGGACCAAGATTTATGGAGGGGGTAAAAAGTCCACGTCAGCTGCAGGCTCGTTTGTGGCTGACAAGTCCGATGCGGGACAGGCAGACACGATTGCAGCGGTTGCAAGGGAAAATTGGTTGGTTGGGGTTGGGTGTTGGGATTTTCCTCCTTTGCCTTTTGTCAGTGAGGTGGGCTCTGCGGTCTTCTTCAAAGGAGGTTGCTGCCCGCCAAACTGTGAGGCGCCAAGATGCACGGTTTGAGGCGTTATCAGCCCACTGGCGGTGGTCAATGTGGCAGGCACCAAGAGATTTCTTTAGGCAGTCCTTGTACCTTTTCTTTGGTGCACCTCTGTCACGGTGGCCAGTGGAGAGCTCGCCATAGAACACGATCTTGGGAAGGCGATGGTCCTCCATTCTGGAGACGTGACCCATCCAGCGCAGCTGGATCTTCAGCAGCGTGGACTCGATGCTGTCGACCTCTGCCATCTCGAGTACTTCGACGTTAGGGGTGTAAGCGCTCCAATGGATGTTGAGGATGGAGCGGAGACAACACTGGTGGAAGCGTTCTAGGAGCCGTAGGTGGTTCCACCTACCACCACCCTATGTAATACACTGACCAGAACTGTACACAGGACACAGGAAATCATGTTTATTTTCCATGCTCTAAAATTGACCATTTATCCCTGAAACTTTAGGAATCAGAATATATTGTAAATTGAATATTTTGTCATTTTTAAATTAAATTTAGGCATAGAGCATGGTAACAGGTCCTTTAGGCCAATTGACCTAGAACCCCCATTACATTTTTGAAGGGTAGAAGGAAAACGCAGCTCCCTGGGAAAACACGCGCAGACATGGGGAGAATGTACTTTTTGCGGGCAGCGCAGTATTTAAACCCCAGTCCCAATCACTGGTGATGTGACAGCATTGTGCTGTCTGCTATGCTAGCCCTGCCATTAATATTAAAGATGCAAGACTTTTCTGCCCTTTGATCTTATGAGCACATTGGCCTGGAATTTGTCATCAGCAACGAAAGAACAGAATTTTTGCTCGTTAAACTAACAGCTACCGGTGCCCCCCAAGAGTTTTTTTGCCAGGTTAGCAGCAGGATTTTGTAGGTATTAAAGAGGATATTTCTGCAGCATCTCTCTGCAATTGATCAGTAGTATTTGTGGGTGGCAAAAAAAACAACAGGGTGTGTCTTCACACACTAAAAAGGTAGAGTATCTTCCTCCATGCAAAATAATATATATGTATTAACCAAAATGGAGAATGATGAAATTAAAAAGTAAAATAAAGTGTATTTGTTAACTTTTCTAAAATCCATGATAATGTTTAAATTCTAAATGAAATCCCCACTAAAACAATTGAATTTTCTAAATGAAATCCCGACTAAAACAATTTTGAATTTGCAAGAAAGTGCTTTGCAGTAATAGAGTCATTACGCTGTTAAATAATTACCTACATCTAAATACACTAGTCTAACATTTTCTGATGCTTTAAGTGACAAATAAATGAGCAAGTACAACTTCATTTTCTTCATTATTTTAATGCTAAATCTTTTAGCAAGATCTCACTAAGGTTTCCAAATGACTCGAGTAAATCCAAAAGACCAATTTCTTGATTTCCACATTTAATTATACGTGCGTGGATACTGGAACATGTATCATTTATTTGACAATGATGGTGAGCATAATTTTTACGACAAAAAATGGACCTGATGCTCTGTCCCATCCCACCAATCTGTGGAGCTATGACACAAAGAGATAAATGTAATAATACCAGAATGGAGTAAACTCCTGATGCACTTTTGTTGGGTAATAAGTTGCTCTGCATGTGCTACCCTGGTTTATTGTGTTCAGTGACCTTAATGTCTTTTGTTGATTTATCTTGTCTTTTGTTCTTCTTTAAAAGAAAAGGAATATTGCAATTTTGGGCTTTGTGTGTTGACCTTGGTTTTTTTGGCAAAAAAAGAAACAGAAACCTCTGTTTTAGATCTATTTAATATGTTTATTTATCTAATTATCTATTTTGCCTCATTTATGTGTTCTCCTCTTTTGTATCAAGATTTTGAGAATATAGATCTTAGTTTTTAAGGGTGAAAGTGATATAATTAAATGGAAGCATTGATCTAATGTTATCTTGATGAATGTGCCCACTGGGTTTCATAAGTATAGCAACCTCCATTTCATCCTTAAGTAAGAGATTATTTTGTGACTACTGGTACCATTTCTATCCCTGTCACAAAAGGACAAAACATGAGGTTTTTCTCCCAGGAAAATTGCACATGGTTATTGAGGCAAACCTCACAAACTCCTATAATAACAACTCAACAATATCATGGTTCAAGGAGGCAGAAATTTACCAGGAGCAGTGTGGCGATGCAAATGCCAATGTTTATTCCCATTTTCTTGATTGCAATATGAAATTTAAAAGGGTTAAATAAATATTCTGTGTTGTTTTAGTCAGAAGTCAAATAATTTTCTTGAACGGCTTAAAATTTGAGTTATTCAGTGGAGCTTCAATAAGGTTCAACAAATTCAGCACTCTCCAAGACAAAGCAGCCCACCACCTTAAATGTTCATTCTTGCCACCACAGGCACAAAATGGCTGCAGAATGTAACACCTGCAAAACCCACTTGAGCTATTCTGACTGGACCTTCCAGACCTGTCATCTGTACCGCTAAGATGGACAAGGACTTCAAACTCATGGCAATTCCATCTCTTGCAGGTTGTCCTCCAAGTTGCTCACCATTTTTGGAATATGTCCAAAGTTGGTTGAAAACCTAAATATCAATTCACAATTTTCCTGGCGTTGGGAATGTAAACAAGAAGACATTTTATCAACTATCTCAATTGCTTCTCCTAAAACCCTAATGATTAGTTATTATAAAATGTTATGAATGTGGCCCCTTTACATCATATCAGGTAGATTAATTTTACATATTGGGGTCACAACAATGGAAAAAAACTCATGGTATGATGCCCACTCATTTCTTTGGTAGACATTAGGCCTCCTGTTGTCATTTTGTTACAAAAAAAAATCAGTTAACCATATTGATTACTTAACGTTCAAGTTCTACCTTGAGTTTTACTCACTGCCATCTAACTTGAATTTAAGCTATGTGCAAAATTTTGAATTGCATTCTTTACAATGACAACGTATAGGTTTTATTTTGCTTTAAAACACAATTCCAAATACCTATAAACCAGTATTTTTTTAAAATCCTTAATGTGTTTAAGGATAACACATTATCCCTGTCTTCCTAGGTTGATGGCATCTGGAATAAGAGTTGAGCCGGCTATGATCAAACAAAACAGGAAATAAAAAGTAGAAAATGTTCGAATTAGGCAGAGTTGTGGGTAGAATAAACTTTCTTGCAATCTCTCAAGACCTAAATATCCAGGAGAAGCATAGATAAACCAATGGCTAGGTTCATTTTCTAAACTTAAATGATGTAGCTTCATGTCACCCTTCAGATGACCGAGGGATGGTGATCGGGGGATCAGAGGCTAGGTAGGAAGTCATGAATAAAGATGTAAATTACGAGGAAAATAGAGGGCACAAAGAGTGATCGGAGGGAGCGGCATCTTTGATGACCAAATGATGGTCCATTTTCATTAAATATGGGGTCTGAAGTTGCACTTTTACTCTTTTTGAATCCACCTGCTGTCTCATATTTTTCATAAACTCAAAAGAGAAAATGCTTGAACCATTCTACTGGTCAGATAGCAGCTACAGAAAGAAGAACAGCCTTCATCAGAGCTGATCAAAAGAGAAAGCAAGTTAGTTTTCAATAGCAGAGAAGATGGCATATGTGGATGGGTAGAAAAAAGGGGGTATCTCTGATATGGTGAGACCAAATAGCTTTACAGGATAATTAAGAAGCCATTAGGATCAGATTAGGATTGATTCTCCTATCAAAGACTTTTTAAATATCAGCCAGTGCTAACATTTTATATTTGCTGCCTCAGGATAAATTAACATCAAAGTGCAAAGTTTCCAGCACCTCTTTTACATGAATACCCTAAAGGCTTTTTCTTTTATCACAATATCAAATGGTGCATTTTATTATTAGAAATAAGCACTCTCCTCCTGTCCACCTTGCTAACCCAGTTAACACCAGAAATTCTAAAATATTAATCTTTAAGTTTTTGGCTGATCTGGTGAACATTTCCAACTCTCGTGTTTACAGCTTAATAGCTCATATTTAATTCTCATTTGATTAATTGATTTCTTGAGAGAAAAGCCAAATGTGTATATGAAATCCCATCAAGCAATGAGAAAGACCAATTGCTTAAAATCCCTTCTCTAAATCTATTATGCAATAATTCAGGGTTAAATTAAGCAAGGATTTGTTTGCATCATCAATCACATTTTCAATTAACCTGTTTATTTAAAAAGCAATATATTCTGACATTGGATAGTGTGGAAAAGCCAAATCCCCCAAAAAAAGTTTTAGCCAGTTGCTATTAAGAATAATGTGCAGTTTTACTGGCTATTTGAGAATAAGCTTGTCATTGAATTCCAGAAATTAAAAATGGACTTAAAACAATATATTAGGAGAGCAAAAAGATAAGTTGTTTTTTAACCTTCTCACTTCCACAAAGCAACTGATATAAAACACTGAGATTTAATTGTTAGTTTTGACAGGGAATCTCTATTCTGTTTTCAACATAGAATTGTACAGTATAGGGGCAGGCCCTTTGGCCATAGGTCTACACTAAGCATGAAGCCCATGCTAAAGTAAACCTCTACTGCTTGCACATGGTGCATATGCCTCTATTCCCTGAATTTTTGTGTATCTATCTAGAATCCTCTTAAATGCTACTATGGTATCTACTTCCACCACTACCCCTGGCATTCTGTTCTCAGCAGGTACCACTCTGTGTAAAAAAAAAAATGCCTTCACATCTCCCTTTCACCCATCACCTTCTATGCATTTCATCTAGTATGTATACCCTGGGAAAAAGAATTGACTGCCTCACATAATTTTATGAACAGGTTATCCCTAAGCATCCCTTACTCCAAAGAAAGCAATCCTAGTTTGTCCAACCTCTCCTTGTAGCTCATAACTTCAAATCCAGCAATACCCTGCTAAGACTTGTCCAACACTTCCACATCCTTCCTGGAAACATACACACTTCATCACAGAAACAAGCCCTTCAGCCCATCTAATTGGTGCTGAATTAATATTCTGCCTAGTTCCAATGACATGGACCACAGCCCTCCATACCTCTCCCATCCATATAAGTGTCAATTTTTTTTAAATGCCACTCTCTGTGTGAAGAAGTTCCCTCTAATGTTCCCTTTAAATATCTGACCTTTCACTCTTAACTTGTATACTTTAGTTCTTGTCTCACCTAACCTCAGTGGGAAAAGCCTGCTTGCATTTACTCTAATAATGGATGACCATAATTGCATAAAATATTCCAAGTGCAACCAAACAAAAATTTTCCAGAACTGCAATATAACTTCCTTACTTTTATACTCAATGCACTGCCAATAAAGCTAAGCACACCACATGCCTTCTTTACCACCTACTTGCTCGGCCATTTTCAAGGATATATGTATGTGAATCCCCCCTCCCCTCCCACCAAGATCCCTCTGTTTATCAATGCTTTTAAGAATCCTGGCATTAATGTACATGTTCCCTTTGTATTTGACCTCACAAATTGAAATTCCTCACATTTGTCCAAATTAAACTCCATCTGCCATTTTCCTGCCCATATCTGTAACAGATGTATATTCTTCTGTATTGTTTGATGACTCTCTATTTGTCCACAGTACCCCAATCTTAGTTTCATCTGCAAACTCTAACACCACCTACCGACTTCATCATCCAAGTTGCAGTATTTATAGATTACAGAGAACAGGGATCCTATCTCTGATCTCTGCAGAACATCAGTGGTCAAGGGCCTTCAGTCAGAATAATACTCTCTGCCACTACCCTCTGCCTCCTATGAGATAAACCAATTCCACAGCCAAACAACCAATTCCCCATGGACTGCAGGCATTTATACCTTTTAGATTGGCATACCATGAGGGACCTTCTCAAATGCCTTACTAAAGTCCATGTAGAACACATCCACTACCTTACCCTTGTCAACCAGCTTTGGCAACTCCTCAAAAAAACCCAATCAGATTTATAAGAAATTATCTGCCCACACAAAGCCATGCTGACTGTTCCTCATCTGACCATGCCTTTCTAAATGTGCATAAATCTTATCCATTTTTCTAAATTTGGACATCATGGAGAAATTCATGAATTTGTATTCATGTTTGGGCAAAGCATCAGAAAATATCTAGCCCATAAAGAGCCAACTTGGAGGAAACTTTGTATCCTGGAAACAGAAGCTCCTCTGAATCACAGTGATTGGTTAATGGGGATCCAGAGAAGAGTCAGGAGCTGAGAATGATGCTTCCAGAGTCTAAGGGTCTTCTTTGAGTGAAGGAAACATGTTACTATAATATTTCATATTTCAGCTGTCTCTGAAATTAAATAGGATTGATCCATTTCATTATCTTACTCAGTATTTCAGTCAATAGCAGTATAATACTTAATTATGAATGTAATTGAAAATTGCCACAAACAAAACTAAAGAAAAATTATCAAATCTCCACAAAGAGATTCAAAGCATTATATGCTTAAAAAAAATGAATCTTTCAAGATATGATAATAGATTATAAAGAAAGGTTGCATCAGTTTACTTGGAAACCTTGCCTCACACTATTTATGCTATGTTATGTAGGACAAGATGTTAATATCCCTTATTGCACTCCTGAGGCCTGCTGCCTCGACTCTGCAGGGTAGCCAAGTAAGTGGTGGCATCTTCTAGGTTAATCAAATGGGTGCCCTCCTTCATCAGTGTTTCACTGACAGTCCCGTGTCACCTCTGGAGGGTTCAGCAGAGAATCCCGGCATCTCGGGCTCACATCCCCAAGATGCCATTCACTCACTTGAGGGACCAGGTGGAATCCTTTCTCCTCATCCAGAGCCACTAACTACCCTTTTCAACAGCTCTGGAGAGATCTTTAACTGCTTGTTGGTGTGTCTTTCCTCGCATTCCCAACTCCTGGAGTAGCCTTGATGTTGATGTGCCTACAAATCCTCTAAAGCTTATTTCAACCGGTTGGATCCTTGCTTCCAGCCACTTTGCTGCACATCAGCTGCAAGCTCTGTATACCTCTGTATACCTCAGTTCCTTATGCTTTAGGCCTCATCCACTTCATCTTCCATCTATGATTATAGAAACGAGATGGAGTGCGGCCAACCACAGCACAAGGTCTGGTCTAAGGTTGGTTTCCCGCCAAGCCGCCCAGAATTTGAATTTGATGTGGTGATTCTCACCTTCCTGGAAAAATGCTGTTAATGGCTAGCGGGATAAGTAGAGCATTAACATTTGTCCACCGATTTTCCGGCACTGCTGCGTTACACCGTAGCACCTGGTTGTGATACAAGGTGTTTCAGCCTTAAATGAGACTGGTCTTGCAGCCACCAAAATATGTTTTAGTGTTACTGAAGTTAGGCAGAGGGAGCATGTGGGGTCCTCTCCATACTGCTGGCTGAGATTCATGGCAGACAGCAAGATGTCTTATGCAGTCCTAATGGTGAACTTGCTTTGAATGTTTCCATCTCCCACAGCTTTTTCCAGGAGATCTTTTTCTTCACTTGCTCCTATCTTCACTTGCACTTGCTTTGCCTAAGTGACAGCCTTTGGGATCAGGATTTCTCCGACTCTACACCAGGTTGTTGTTATCTCCTGGTTACGCCATACCACCTGCATGAGCCACCAGGTGAATTGCAGGACACCTGGTTCATTTTTGTGGAACCTGTATGGCATGCCATGGGACCTGGGGCTGATGCAGCCCTTGCTCAATGCACAATTTTCTCCCCATCACTCCATCTAGGTGGGCTGATATCAAGTTGGTCTTCTGGTGGATGACCTGGCATGTCAGGTGGTATGGTAATCTGTTAATTGTTTGGGTGGAACTTTTCCAGGTACTTTTCCAGTTCTGCCCTTGACACTGAGATACTTTCACTCTTCTCCCCTGAAAAAAGACTCTTCACAAACTTGAAGGGATCGTTAGAGAAGCTTGTTTTTATCCGCTCATTCTTCCTGCACTTCCTTACCAAGTTCTCAGCTCTCCTCAGTGTCACAAGCCTGCTCCGGGTATCTGCTTGCAAGAGGTTTGTAGCTTCCTTCTCCTCCTCTGTGGCTTTCCTCCACTGTTTCTTCAACTACCTCCTCTCTCTGACCAGATGATCTATCTCCTTTTGCTTCCTGGACTTGGTGGGGATCATCAGTGTAGATTTCTTCCTCTCTTGCACCCCATAGCTATAGATTAATTCCCCAATTCTTTCTAACTTCTTCATAATGTATCCTCTGTGCATTTCTAAAATGTAGTGGAGGTTAGCATTGATCTCCACCCACATTGCCTTCTCGCAGGATTTTGGCCACTTGATCAATGCCCCTAGATCTTCTTTTCCATTGCCAGTCAAAGTGGGCTGGGATCAGGTTGTTCTCCTGTGCTCTTCATCTGCTGGCACTGGGGTATTGATGTCATGCAGACTTTACACTTTGTCCTACTGCTGAACTTCAGTCGACTGATTCGACCTGCTTCTCAAAAACGTAGCTGTTGATGTGAGGTCCCCCATTGCTGTTTTTGCAGGCCTCCTTGCTGCCCCATTGTATTTTCAGGCCTCTGGTCAAAGTAACCTTTGCCCAGCCTCTTTATATAGGTCTGTTCACAAAAGGTTGCTGTGAGTTTGTGGTAAATTTATAGTCATCTAAATCAGAAATTTTACTTTAACCTGCCAAACTCTACCATAATGAACATAATAGAATGATAACCATGTCTTTTTTTAAAATTCACAGAATATTGTGCAATACAGTACGATTAAATAAACTGCATTGGAAACCTAAGCATTATTATTAATAGTCAGAACCATGTTTAGAAATATATATTTTCTATTTCTGTGCTCAAGGCCAATCAAGTACAAATATAATGAGAGTCCAAAGATTGCTAATATCTATCATTATATTTCCAAACAGAAAACTCACCCTATTTCATTTTAATTTCAGTTTCTAATGCATGAAATTGGGCATTGCACTCAGCCTGAAATGTTAGCACATAATTTCAATGCAACTTGAAAATCAAATTAGTTGGTTTGGACTGCATAAATATTTTAGGAAGACTGCAAATATATAGACAAAATAGGACAGGATATCAATCACCAAGGAACTTTTAATTGAAGTGAGGCCACCAAATTATCCAAATAATACTAGTGTTGATTATGCGCAGGAATAGTGGCACTTGGCAGGAGGATGAATATGCTCCATAATGATTACTAGAGGGAGTAGGAGGAGAAAGGAAAGAACTATCCACAATCTATCATCAGTATCCACATGCACCCATATGCAGCAATAATACTGCTTCAGCAAGCAAGGACTGGTAACAAAGATCTTTTGATCGGGAACCACTACTGCAGCCATGGACCATTACAATTTTTTTTTACAGATGACTATAAAATTTTACTTGTGCCCTTAATTTCTTCTAGGTCTTTCAAGGCTGATGCTGCTAACATCAGTACAAGGACCATATCACTATATACTAATAGATTAGGAAGATGACAGATTCTCTATGGTCAAAAAGAAGTAAATTCAATAACGTCTACATGGATAGCAGTGACAGTGCCAACATTGTGGACCTTCCTCAGCAGCAAGGTGGAGTCGAAGGTATTCACATCACCTTTGAGTCCTCCAGATCCAAAGGGGCTTCACCCTCTCAAATAGGATTTTCTCTGCAACTAATTACAATGGATCTTAATTATTGGATCCTGATCAGGTCACAAGGCACCTTTATCTGTCAGTCCAGTGTGCCCTTATCTAGTTCAATGCAAGGCCTTCAGGCAGCTACTTGGATATAAGAGTCATCCACTGTGCACCTAGCCCCCAACTCCAGTGCTGACCCTGCTCCCAATGAACAGATCACTTTACCATGCTACCACCTAATAGTTCCTAATCTGACCATGTCTTTCCAAATGTGTATAAATTCCATCCCTTTTTCTATATTTATATTGGACATAATGGAGAAATCCATGAATTTCTATTCACACGGGAAAAGCGTCAGTAAATGTCTAACCTATAAAGAGTCAACATGGAGGCAACTTGTTTGGGCCACCTGGCAACAAACTACTTTAGATACTGGAGAGCCTATTGGTTTGTGGTGCCTCCACAAACTGAGGTGATCTGGTGGGCTCAGCCTTGTCGACATTTGCAGAACAGAAAGAGAAGGGGAGAAAGGGAAAAATCACATGATAATGTGTGGTTCTGGCTCCACAGTAAGGGAGGAGTGGATTGCCCAGCAGCTTCTGTGAGGAGAATCTAGCACCAAATGTCTATTACTCAATGAATGAATTAGTCAGGCTGCACCAAGCACCTTCACCACAGCGGTTGCAATTGTTCAAGAAGATGGTTTCCCACTCTCATCTAAAGGGTAGTAGTGATAATTATTAGAATGCTAATGTTCCACAAACAAAGTGAAAAAAGAATCAAAACTTCCTTCCGCTATGATTTCTCTCTTAGCTTCTCTCTGTTGCTAAACATATGAGCCATGATATGACAAAAAATATAGGACTAAACTGAAACATCTTCCCAACCAATCATCAAAATAATGCATAAGCGTGCCTTAACCATGTTTTCATGTCCGTTACATGGTCATTAGACTTATACCTGTTGCTCCTGGTGAATTATTTTTATTACATAGAAATGTTTATTCAGAGATAAAGGAATCAAGAGATGGCACTTTTTGCCATCTAGTGGTAGAACAGTGTTGCACAAAAATTTTGTTTTTAATTGATTTGGCCATCTGCTGAACTATTAAATTGCACAGGAGAATTTCTGGAAAATTCTCCTGTATCAGACCTCATTGAAACATATGATATTCAATAATATTGAAAGAGAGTGTTAATGTTTGCACCCATTATGTTAAGATATTGTCAATACAGAAACATTCGAATACATGTAACTTATC
The DNA here is from genome assembly GCF_036971445.1 of Narcine bancroftii. NCBI lineage: Eukaryota > Metazoa > Chordata > Chondrichthyes > Torpediniformes > Narcinidae > Narcine > Narcine bancroftii. Next base: position 290,752,132 of record NC_091472.1, read on the forward strand.
CTTAATGAGATAGTCTACACACACACACACACACACACACACACACACACACACACACACACAGCTTTTTAATACATCTGTAATGGTAATTTAATTCCTAACTTCAAAAAAAAGTCAGCTCTTTATTATTAGTTTTACAGACAGAATTATTTTTGGCTTGGTTAACTGGCTAATACAGAAAAAAATATTCATATATTTGCTATGTTATGATTATGTAAAAGAGCAGAAAGGAATCTATTTGTCTCACAGATGGTTTTCAGACCATAGTTTAAACAGTGTATGATTAAGTATTGATGTCTGAAATTTTGAATTATTGAGTATCCTTAATTTGTATGTGAAATAAGGTATAGTTATTGAAATCCATTATTTGCTCTGAGACCTGCCATATCTTAGAATTTTACAATTCATAGAATGCAGGTTCTATTATCATTTATGGGGATACATTCTGATGACTTGAATTACAGATTATAATACCCATCCGTCATTACTAATACTTAATTTTTCTACTAGGTCCTTAAGGGATTTCCAGAATGCCTCCAGGCAGACATATGTCTTCACCTCAATCAGACACTGCTTCAGAACTGCAAGGCATTCAAAGGAGCCAGTAAAGGCTGCCTCCGAGCTCTAGCCATGAAATTTAAAACCACACATGCTCCACCTGGTGACACGTTAGTTCACAGTGGCGATATCCTCACTGCACTCTACTTCATCTCTCGGGGTTCAATCGAAATTCTGAAGGACAACATTGTAGTAGCAATCCTTGGTAAGTCAACAAAAATCAATAAGCATTTTTGAATTTACATACCTTATTAGATGTCTTCAAGACTTTTCTAATAATGAATAGGAACCAGCAATGCTGGAAGCTTTGCTATGTAGATGGCAAAGTTATTCAGCTTAAAATTTTCCCACAAATTTGTAATTTATTTTGCAAATTGAAGAAGGAAAATATAAATTGAGTTGAAGTACTTTATCTTATGGATAATTACTGCTGTTATTAATTTGGGGTGATATCAACAGTACTGGCCTAACTGGCAAGTATTAATGCACCTGAATGGAACGAATCATGGGCCATGGCTCTGAAATTCTAGAGAGCCTTTACTTTTAGCAAATTCTGCTTTTGTTTCAACAAACTCAGTATTTTACTTTGTTATTTGGGTGTTTCATGGTAAACTAATATTATCAAGGTTACTTTTACTAACATCTGATTCTGCATTTTATTTTCTTTTAAAAAAAGAGACTATATTTCTATAAACTTGCATCCACAGAATGACTGGACTGTTGGGGCAGTAATATAACCAGTAACCATGATAGTTTTTTCCCCATTAGTGAATCCCCTGAGAATTTTGTATATATTGATTTTGTTTCCTTAGGATCATTAGATTATTCATAATATTAAACTTAAGCACACACAAACAAGCCCCTTTTACACTTGCACCCCACTAAATTGGCTGTTCAATGTCCCGGGATAGGAATGGCGATTTTTGCAGTTCATACTTGACCACTCTTAACTGGGACACTGTACACATTCACACTTGCAAGTAGCCATCCCCAGGATTAGGACTTTTTTACCTTCTATTGTGATGTCTAACGCATCGAGCGATGGTGGACCTGTCCTAAATCCTGATCAACGTATCAACTATCCTAAGGAAACAAAATCTTATATTCAAACAAAATTAATCATGCCTAATTATAACATAATTCAGCTTTATGTACAGCACACAATGAGCCCCTCAGCCCCTGTTGTTAATGTGCCGACCTATATAAACCTTTATAAGGGACCGTGGGAAAGTGCTAAAAATAAATAGCAGTAGTGGACAATTTTTAAACCGTGGAAAAGTTGGTCACACTATAGCATGAAATATAGAAATACTGTGGGGGAGAAAACAATGCTGGACCTGCCCTCCCAGAAGGCCATGCAGCTGTATGCACGGCTGCATGGCAGAGCACTTCTGGAGGGGTTTCTTTGCACCACTGCATTCTGGGAAGTCTGGTCCACCATTTTTTCCAGTCTTTATAAATTGTGCGCTATAGCACTAGCTGTTTAAAAATTGTCTGCTATTGATATTTATTTCCTCTCCCTCTCTCTCCCTCTTTCCTGCTGTGAGTTTACCACAACAAAGTTTATACCTTCATTTCAATCTTTTCTTCCTTCACATTCCTGCACTCATGCAAAAACTTTGGTTATTTCTATCCCAGAATGCAATTACCCTTTCTACACTTGCCTGATTGCAATGCCAGTGTCTGCAGACACTGGGAATTGCAGTGGGGGTCAAAGCTGTCTATCCCCGGCGTGAGACGACGACATCTCGCGTTGGCATTGAGAAGATTTTGCTTTCACACTGGACCTTCTTTTGGCTGATTGCCCATTAATTCCTCAGACCACTTGCAAGTGTGAAAGGGGCTACACAAACGCACAGAACCTGCTCTTTGAAAAACAACAATTGTCTTTTTCCTGTATTCTACCCAGACGAATAGATGTGCATTTCAATTCAAAATGTCTATCATTTTGAGAAGGGCAACAGGGTGTGAATTACTCATGGACCCCCAATCATCTTGGACCACCTTACCATTGCACCATGGCATCACTGTCAAATGGGAGTGGTGATTAGCGTACTATTAGCTATGCTACATTCCAAAAATATATGTAGTCATCCTTCATTTCTCAGAACTAGTATGAAAGTAGTTCATCTGTGTTGATAGGGATTCCCTAAGAGGAAAAAGTTGCCAGATGTATGCAGGTAAAAGATCCATTTTGTGACTTGGTGTACGGTAATGTTTTGGTGACAACACAACTTGGAATGCAGTGTCTTTAAAAAGCAATCTCTATCCTCAAAGATCTGCACAACCCAGGCCAGGCCCTCTTCACTCTGCTACCATTGGGAAAAAGGTACAGGAGCCTAAAGACGAGCTCTCAGTGGCACAAGGACAGCTTCTTTCCACTGCCATCAGATTCCTGAATAATCAATGAATCAAAGACGCTGCCTTGCTTTTCGCCCACTATTATTTTTATTTATTATTTTTTTTTATATAGTAATGTTGTAAGATGGTTATAATATGAATATTTACACTATAACGCTGCCACGAAACACCAAATTTTATGACTTGTTCGTGACAATAAATTCTGATTCTGATTCTGAACTAAATTAGATTCTCCAAATACACTGGGCAACGATTATTTTCAAAAGGTTTGCTTCCTGAAAAAAAATTGGGGATTATAATAGACAACTTCAAGCTGAACACAAAGATAATTTCAAATTTTCTGTATCACGTAGGAAGTTGGAGAAAGATTAAATCAACTTTTGTTGAATTTAGCATGTTTAATTGCATAATGACGCCGACACGTTGCGTTAGTTCAACCGACCTAAACATGTTTTGCTGCTGATTTTCATTTGTACTCAGCATCTGATGCCTCTCATGTTAGTGTCCAAATATTGTTGGCCAGCATTGATGGATTCCAGTTCCCCTGATACCACTTTTCTATGTTCGCAATGACCTGGTAAAACCTTTCACCGTGATCGTCTCTGATGGCACCAAGATCAGCAGGGAAGAAGTTCAAGTGCAAATGCAGAAAATGAATTTTCTATGACATGTTGCACTTTGTGGTTTTGTCTGCATGAGGTAGACTTAAAATATGACACAAAATCACAAAAATAGATTTTATCTAAAAAGAAATGGGATGTGATAGGAAAATTTTAAGCTGATTTTCATGATCAGCGGCCCAAAATCCATAAAAGCATTGAGGAAGCAAAATCTTCATTGTCCAGTTATCTATTCAACCCATACCCAGAACCCATAGACAGTGAGCAATAAGAAATCCCACCTACCACTCCAGCCTTCATTAGTTAGAGGGATTATCAATTACATGCGTGTTATTTGCTGATTTGTTGGAATAAATCATCTTTTGATGAACGATGTGGCAGAATTGGTAGCATATATTGATCAAAGGATCTGTTCTGAGAAGTTGCTGTCAGAAATCACCAACTTGTGCTGCCAAAACTACAGCTTTGCTGAAGGTCCAAACCTGATGCCAGGAGGTATAAATGCTCTGAGAAGAGTGTGGTAACCTGTCTAAATGACTATGCACCAGTGGCACTCATATCAATAGTGATGAAGTGTTTTGAAAGGCTGGTATTAGAGCATATCAGCTCCTGTACAAATTCACCTACCGTTGCAACAGGTCTACGGCAGATGCCATCTCATTGGCTGCACACAAAGCCCTGGAACACCTGGACAGCAAAAGTGCATTTATCAGGATGCTCTTTAACAACTCCAGTTTGGCATCCCCTCAAAATTGATCAGCAAACTCCAAGTCCTGGGACTCACCCCACTGTGCAATTGGATCCTGGATGTCCTCACCTCCAAACCACAATCGGTGATGATCGGTAAGAATATCTCCTCCACAATCTCCATCAGTACTGATGTACCACAAGGGCTGTGTTCTTAGCTCCCTTCACTACTTGCTATACACCTATGACTGTGTGACTCGGTACAATAACAACATCATCTACAAATTCACTGATGATCCCACAGTAGTGGGTTGTGTAAAAAGTGATGATGAGTCAGCGTTCAGGAGGGAGATAGAAAACCTGGCTGAACAACCTCACACTTTTTGTCACCAGAACTAAGGAGCTGATTGTTGACTTCAGGAAGAGAAAAACAGAGTGTTCGATCCAGTAATCAATGAGGGCTCAGAGGAGGAGAGAGGGAGCAAATTTAAGTTCTCGGGAGTGATTATCTCAGAGGATCTTTCCTGAACCCAACGAACTAATGGCATCATGAAGAAAACATGTCAGTGCCTCTACTTCATCAGGAGTTTGTGGAGATTTGGTATGACGTCGGAAACCCTGGCAAATTTCGACAGTTGTGTGATGGAAAGTGTGCTGACCAGCTGCAACACACTCTGGTATGGGGACACCAATACACCTGAACGTAAAGCCCTGCAAAAGGTCATGGATATTGCCCTAAACATCACAGGCAAAACCCTTCCCACCATCAAGAGCATCAACAGGGAACACTGCCATCAGAGAGCAGCAGCAATCATCAAGGATCCTCACCAAACAGCACGCGCTCTGTTCTTGCCATTGCCATGAGGAAAGAGGTATAGATGCCAAAAGTCATACCTCTACATTCAGGAACAGCTGGTCCCACTCCACAATCAGACTCCTCAACAACAAACTCAATCAGAGACTCATTTAAGGACTCTTATTTCTGCACTTTATTGGGTTTTTTGTATTTCCCTCTGATTTACACAGTCAGTTTGTTTACATTACTTTATTACACATGTACATTGACACCATTTTTTTGCACTACAAATAAGTGGTTATTCTGCCTTGACCACAGGAAAAAGAATCTCAGGGTTGTATATGATGTCATGTCTTTTCTTTACTCTGACAATTAATCTGAAATCTGAAGCTCTCTGGTGGATCTTAATTCTCTGTAACTTTCCAATATTTCACAGTTTGCACTTGCCATATATACTTGTGCAATATTTGATCCCATGTAAGAGTCGACCCCCCCCCCCCACCCCTCTTTTGGCCCAAACATCATGTGTTTTCTGTATGACCTATGTAAAAGTCGAGTCCCCCTATTTTTGGCCCCAACAGTCACCCATCCAAGCTCTCAACTGCCCAACTGTAGATCCTTGCCTCGGCCACCCACCCATCTGAGCTCCTGATGCCCCAGCCACAAACTCTCTCATAAGCCCCGGTCACCCATCCGAGCTCCTGATTCCCCAACCACAAACTTTCACCTAAGCCCCAGTCATCCATCCGGGCTCCTGATGTCCTGAACGTGGACTTAACACCCAGTCCCGGCCATCCGAGTTCTCGACGTGTTGAACAACATAGGTACTTACCACAGTCAAAAGTATGACCTGTGTAAAAGTCAACTTGAAAAATTGGTCCAAAAATCTTGACTATTACACAAGTATATACAGTAGTGAATGAGAGACAATAAAAAGTTTCTACTTCAGGATTAGAAGCATTCCTCTCCAGCTACCTTGCCACAGATCAGCGGACAGCAAGTGACTACATTTTCAGAGCACCTCTTAGTCACTGCAAAAGAATGTTGAGGAGTTCCACAAACACAAGGATTTTCTGTCTTTTATTGTACCTCCTGTTTATAATCAGGACAGCCAGATAATTCTGTTCACAATCAGGTAACAATCATAATATATTCACCTTTTAGCCTTTATATAAAAATAATTGTCATCTATTAGGAATCCAATGTTATCCACTGACTACCTAACACAACTCACAGACAAGAGCAAATTATCCCAACACTCACTGCCACCACAATGTCATTTGGAAGATCACCAGTCTGGATTGCTCTTGAGAGGTAAATTGCACTACCCAGCAGACCGGGTCTCTTTAATCACCTATATATCACCTGCTATTAACAATAATAACAATAACTTTGTTGTCATACACTTCATACAATGTACACATCTACTGAAATTCTTACTTGCTTGCAACTGAACAGGTACTTGTAATAAAACTATAATAGTAAACTTTGCTGAAATAAATAAGACAATAAATACATAAGATCGATAAATAATAAATAATTATAGTGATCCTTGTGCAAAAAGAAGTAACATGCAACACTGCAGACAATTGCTGTTGGGACAGTCCATGATTAATGTAACGGGGTTGGGGTTCAAGAATCAGGGGGCTGTTGACTATCTTTGCCAATCCTTGCCAAAAGCTCTGGTCCACACCAAATTCGTACATCTCGCTAAACTAAAAACTAAACAAATATCCACCTCTTCACTGCCATGCTCATCTGTGGTACCTGACTTGAATAACTTTGCCTTTCCCTATGTTTTATATTGTTTTCTCAGTGGACGTAACAAGATAAGGCTGCCTGCCATGTGCAGCAGGGAAGGCTGCAGAGCCTGGTGCATCAGTCTGCCTTTAATTATCCAGCATGCATCAGCTTCCTGTGAAAGCCAATAGTCTGGACTGGAAGGCATGGGATCTGCCAAGTGACATCAGATTCAGTTTTCAGATTGATTGACAGAGTGCATACATGACATTCACATACAACCCTGAGATTCCTTTTTCCTGCGGGCACGACAGAATTACCACTAATTGGTAGTGCAAAAAATAGACTGTATACAGCGTCAACATGTAAACAATCAAAAGAACTGTATCAGATAACAAATATAAACAAACTGACCATGCAATAGAGGAAGAGCAAAGAAAATCAATAAAGTGCTCAAGTAAGAGTCCTTAATTAGTCCCTGTTGAGTTTGTTGTTGAGGGAGAACAACAGACTTGCATGGCTGGAATCATTGCCTTTCCCCAAAGGCAGTGCCTCAGTATTCCATGCTGATGACTGAAGCAGTGTGGTATAGAACCTACTCTGGTTGCTAAACAGGTTGCTAGAAGTGGACATGTTCAGGCTACTGGCCAGATCCTGAACAATGCAGCCCATGGTCTGTGAATATACATGTCTGAATGTGAGAGACATTCACAAAATTTCAATTATGACATTTTTGACAGCCATTTAAGTCTGGGGGATGGCCTAGCCAGCTGTCAAAACATTTCTGTGGACTGGGTTTGTTCAGGCATCACCATGTACATCCCAAAGCTCCAGCAAGATGCTGAATTTTGCTGACCAGGTTAATACTGGATTCATTCAGGAACCTGAATCATAAGGATCTGTTCAAGTGCAGTCCTGGGGATCAGAATATTTGGCTTATTCCTGGCATGAATTGTTGTGCCACTGTAATTTTCTAAGTGCCTAATTACCATTTCTTACTAACGAAGGGAAAAGATACCAGGTGCTTCTCAGGTGTAATCAGTTAAAATAGTAATATAGGTTGAGTATATTCGTTGATGTGAATTTTGGTACTTACCATTGTTTTGATTTACATTTTTTTTAAACTGAAAATTAAATTAAATGTGAAAACATTTATTTGGTAAGTGAATATGGTGCATGAGTCCCCTGGAGTTCATGTTTTCATTGTATTTGGTTGTTGTCTTTATCTGTACCTCTGTGCATTGGTTATTGATGTGATATGTACTCGAATGGACCCTTAGCTGAATCAGTTTCAACAGTCGGTCAATCCAGAACCAACTCACAACAGCTCAAAAGAACTTCAACGTATGAAGTGACAGAGTGCGAGTGATACTCCTGACCACTAGAGGGAGTCAGAGACTAGTTTGTGGCAGCTTCAGTTGGATTCATGATGGATGCCTCCAAACAGACATGAGTAAGTTCTATAGCTAATAAAGTATAGTTGTTATAAAAAGAAACATCACATGATACCAGGAGTGGAAGAAACACCAGGAGTGTGCATACCAGGAGTGGAATAAAGACCAGGAATAGAATAAACACTAGGAGTGTCCTGAATGTGAATCAGTTGATATCAGCAGAAAAATGAAGACTCCTGATGCTGTTAATTGGACTGGAATTCTTGACCACAAAGATTCTTGATGTATCTACAAGCTATTGGACTTGATAACCAACCTGAAGATTCCACCACTTCTTACCATGGCAGGTCCTCAAGTACTAGAGGTTTTCCACAGTGGTATTTTTTGCCAAGCAGCTAAGCAGAGCAAGTTCAGCAAAGTTACTGTTCACCAAAGTAAAATTAAATGTTCAAGAGGTACATGTTTCACTCAGGCACACAGCTGCAGGGAGAGAGCTTTGATTCTTTATTAATGGACTTGAAATTAAAAGCAAGAACATGCTATTTTGGGTTGCTGCAAGATTCAATGATCCGTGATCAAATTGTGTTTGGGGTTATTGATAAGAAAGTGAGAGAGAGGTTACCTTAGCTGGAGCTGTCAGGATATTCCATGCCAGTGAATTAGCTCTGCAGCATGTGAAAAAGTTTGATGAGAGTGTACAAAAGCCAGTGAAAACAAAGGCAAAGCAGTAGCCAACTTGTGTGTCCACAGATGTAAACAAAGAATGAGACATAGGAAACATAAAAAAGATGGAGACATTCATTTGTAAACGATGTGGCACTCAATGTGCACCAAAACAATGTGCTGACTCTGGAAAAGTCTGTAGTAAGTGCAAAGGGCAGAATCACTGTGCAAAGCGATATCTTTCCAAAGGGAAATGAAACACAAGTGAAACCGTACACACTATAGAAGAAACTGCCCTCAGTGATACACTATTTATTGGCAATGGTAGTGCAGGAAGATTCTAAACCAACAGACAAGTGGAATGTGCCAGTACATACAAATGGAACAGATATTCCTTTCAAGCTGGACAAAAGTTGAAAGGGGCAAAGGTCAAGTTGATGTGTGAGCACAACATTAAGGCAATAAAGATAAAGCCATACATCCATGGAAATCCTGTACAGCTCAAAGTCTATGATGGACAGAGAATTTGCATGAAAGTTACGTGTAAACTCAAGGTGAAAGTTAAAGATAAAGAGCCCCATCTCAGGTTCGCAGTAGTCCCAGGTAGATATGAATCACTGCTTGGTAACAAAGCATGTGAAAACTTAAGCATAGTCAAGAGGATGTACACACCAGTAAAGTCTATTGTGTTAGCCAGGGCAGTGACCCAGAGTGAAGCACACAATGAATCTCCATGTGAATCTGATCACTGAATCTTTTCCTATATCTGATATGAAATCCAAGCAGATGACAGCTGAAACAGAAAAGGACACAGTTCTACAGAAGGTCATCAAGAATCTGAATGAAGGATGGGCTAGAGGTGAATGTCAGTCATACTACAACATCAGAGCTGAGCTGAGTGTTGTCAATGAGTTTCTACTCAGACAGAGCAGAATTATCATTCTTCAATCACTGTGACAAGAGATGTTGAAAAGGGTGCACGAGGGGCACCTTGGAATGAAAAAGTGCAAGAGGAGGGCAGAACTGCTGTTTATTGGTCAGGGATAAATGTTAACATTGACAGGATGATTTCAAGCTGTGAGATCTGTTTGAAACATCACGCAAAGCAAACGAAGGAACCCATGATAATGACTGATGTACCAGCAGATCCATAGCAGAAAGTTAGGACTGATCTGTTCCACATGGTTGGAAAGAATTGCTTTGCTGGTTATTGTGCTACTTCCCAACATGATCAAATATATGAAATCAATCTTTGCCAGACATGGAATTCCTCAAATTGTCTACAGTGACAATGGACGGTGCTTTTGCTGTAGAGAATTCTAGAACTTTCCAGAAGAGTATGATTTTGACAAATGATTTCAAGTCCTCTGCATCCATAGTCAAATGGTAAACAGAGAAAGGAGTTCACATAGTTAAATAGTTGCTCAAGAAAGCACTAGACAGTGGCTCAGATCTGTATCTAGCTTTATTGAGTTACAGAGTTTCACACCCGCACATGGCATGTCACCTGCTGAGCTTCTGATGGGACGTAGACTACACACCACACTTCCCTACTCTTCAGACCCAATCAAGAACAGAGATGACAAAGATGTCAAACGGAAACAATAGTGTCTGCAATGGAGGCAAAAAGCTTAGGGCCACTGAGCCAACATGACACAGTGAGCCTCAGAGATTCCAACACTTAAGACAAAAAGGCCACTGTTCGGGACAAAGTAAACCCAAGATCCTACATTGCTGGAACAGAGGAGGGTCAAATACTGAGAAAGAATCGAAAGAGCCTGCAGAAAATGCAAAGGACACTGCAGGAACGGACAAATGCAGAATTTCCAGCCTGCACAGCAACAGAGGAAACACTACCAGTGCTAGACAATAGTTGACCAGCAGAGCCAACACAAGCACCTGTGTTAAAAAGATCAACACACGCTATCAAAGCACCTGACAGACTGAATCTCTTAAAGAAAAAGAACTGCACACAACAAAAGTTTTTGCTGCAGCTGTTGTGTTTACATTTGTGTTGAACTTTAAATTGAAACGAATACTATATTAATGTGTCATGTTGTTAGATTAAACACCTCAAGAAAAGGGGATGTATTGATAGAGTGCCAGTGATACTCCTGACCATTAGAGGGAGTCAGAGACTAGTTTGTTGGAGCTTGGCTGGATTCGAGATGAATGCCTCCACAAGGTCATGAGTATAGCTAATAAAGTATAGCTCTTTTAAAAGAACCCAAGTTTCTTTATTACAATAAAAGAAGCATCTTTATATCCTGAGCATCTGTATTAGGAGCAGGAGTGCTCTTTGTTGGATTTACTGGAGGCTCATAGCTTTCCAGAAAATCCTCACAACTTTACTATTGAGAAAGATTCATTCTTACTGAGAAATTGTAATAATCTTCAAGGCTATTTGAAGCTCTTGGAAATATTGGGACTTATTTTTTAAAGGCAGCATCAGTTACAGGACTGAAAAATGAAGACAAATTAAGAAGTGAAGCAACAACAAAAAAAGTCAAATATCTCAATTTCTGATGCACAAAAATTTATCTGCCTCATTGACTCGTGTGAACTCACAGCCTAGAGATTTGCAAATCAAGGATTTTGTAATTAATAGAAACTATATGCTTCCTGTCAATAGATACATTTCCATTAAATCAGCATCGCAAAATCCATATCCTTATATGTAAGCTAATCTGAGATCAGGACCCTTTCCTTTCATTAAAAATATGTACATTGTTTGCCTAAATATGATTGAATAGGTTGATAATTGGCAAATTTGTCCTAAAATTGTTTGACAACTCATGTAATTGCTAAATGCAGTGTCCCTTAAAAATGCGCTTTGCACTTGTCAGCAAAGATGTATTATAGCACTTTCTTGCAGGTTAACCTTCAGGCACAGGTGCTGTATTATAAAATTAAAGCAACATTCATCAAACTGTGATATTACTTGCCTTTCCAGGTTATTGACAAATCTTTTGTATAATTAGGTTATTTTTCAATGTCTAGCTGATATTGAAAAGGTGTTCTAAGCTAAATCTTACAAAAATGTCTCATTTTTCACTGGATAAATGGTCTTCAGAGTAAATCTTGACATAATGAGGCTACTCAGTGGTAAATCCATTGTAAATCTTTGTAGCTCTTGGCTATTTTTCTAACAATTTCTGGATAGCAAGAATACTCTTCCTCTGTAATAGAATATAATTTATTTTCTTTTTCATGCAATTGAGACAACAAGCCTAAATATTACATCAGTTGCATCAAGATTGTTTTAAGCAGTTCTCTCCAAGATATCATTTAGTGTTCATATTTTCCATTTGTTATTCAAAATCACATGCAGTTTTTTTTTAAATGGCTGATTGTCTGAAATGTTTGGCCTCACTAATATTCATTAAGATAGAAAGAGCAGTGGGATTTTTAATGGTGTGTTGGTGTTGTTTCTGTTTGGTGAAATTCTTTCTAGTCCTGTCTCTCAGAAATTTATCAACCCAGATGTGGGGGGGGGGGGAAATCCTTTTGTGTTGTTACATGCCCATGATTGGCAGCTTGAACATTTTTATACACCACCAGAGATTTTATTACAAGGGAGTGAATTTCAGTTCAAGGCTACTATTAGCCGAATGAATATAAGGATTTATCTGAGGAGTTGAGCACTCTGCTCTGTTCCCTCCGCCTCTACACTGGCTAAAACAAAGAATAGTTCCCTCAACCTCTCAGCAGGAGACATTGCAAATTCATATTCCTATTGTTCATGATTTTGCAGCTGTTAAAATTACATTTTGATTGCCATGTTATATTTTGGAAGAGCAAACATTTTTAATAACCATGATTCTCCGAAGCTGCATTTTATTCTTTGATCAGCCTCTAACTTTGCAACATAGAGTGAGTGAGGAGGAAAGAAAAACTCCTCCTGATTCTCCAAAAATCAATCTTTGTCTCCAAGCAGAAAACTCACTAATGATATGAAAACCATGGTGAACCATGTAAATTGGTCAAGACAACTGTAAAGATTTTCTTGTCCTAAAGCAGCTGACTTTAGGAAACAAGAAGTTCCTTAAGTTGTGTGAGTCAGACAAATCCAGTTGTAAGATTGTAGGTTGCTGTGCTGAATGTGCCCTAAGGACCAGAAGTAGACATCAACAGAGGTCAAGTTAGAGAAGGAGGCAGGAGCTTCAAGCTGAATCTCTTACGCAGGAGTTCCTCATTTTATTAACATGCTCCCATTGCAGCACTTCCATCATTCTGTAATGGTCAAAGATTGTGATGCTGCTGGCTTCATGAAAATGAGTTATCTTCTGCTGATTCCACAATGAGTGGAGATCACAGGCTTCATGATGATGGGCCAATACATTTTCTATAATTCTGTGACAAACCCAACCTGTTCATCAGGGTGGCAACCTACAGATTTATCAGCCTTTCAGAAGTGTGTTTGACCCTCCAATGGATCTTGGTCAATAAGCTGAAAGAATCTGTAAATGCTCATCAGTCCTGGCAAGTTTGTGTTCCTGGTAGCTGCACTCCCAAGAAGCAACAATACCACTTCTTCTATAAAGAACATTGAATAATATCATGATTTAATAACAATGTGACAAGAAACTCCAGAATTTATTCAGTGAATATTTGTTTCAATCATATTCAAATTGACAATTTTTTTTAAAAGATCTAATATTGCTGTCAGGGAGAAATTGTGATACAAACTTATGTCCTTGATTTTAAAGAAGCATTTGTTTCTCTCCAGGGAAAAATGACATCTTTGGTGAAATGATCCATCTCTATGCAAGACCGGGAAAATCTAATGCTGATGTACGAGCACTGACGTACTGCGACTTGCATAAGATCCAAAGGGAAGACCTCTTAGAAGTTTTGGATATGTATCCAGAATTTTCTGACTTCTTCTTAACACATCTAGAACTCACGTTCAATCTACGAGATGAAGGCTCAAAGGTATCAACCTTTCCATTGAAGTTATTTCCTTCCAGGGCATTCTAAGCAGTTAACAAAGCCAATTCAAATCAAAAAAATCTCACAGCTTAAGGCTGAGTTACACTGAATCACATCTTGCAATTAGTGTCATTATCTCTACATTGTCTAGTTAAACATCATCTCTACATTGTCTAGTTAAACATCATCTCTACATTATCTAGTTAAACAGCTGTGGTGACATCAAAATGCAAGAAACCTGAAAAGAACAATCAAGTTAATTACAGTTTCTAATTATTTTATTTAATAATGCATTAAAATATAATTGTATACAATATATCTATTTATTATATTAAGTACATTTTTATTTGACACTCCAGATAACTTAAGATCCATATCTTCAACTCAATGATCAAATCTGTAATTCACAACAAATGCTATTTGCCTAATGAATAATAAGGTAAAAAAAGATAATTGCTATACCCTTTTGAAATGTGCAAATTGAAAAATACATATTCTATGGTAGCAAATATAAGGTTTCATATTTGGTAAGGTTATCTCCACAGTGCTGAACTATTAAACTATTTAATGATACAGCATAGTATAAAGCCCTTCCTACTTGAATGTCCTCCTTTTCAAGCAACACACCATTCCTTCTGTGGTCAATAGAGTCACCTTCTGTATTTTCTCCATCTCTCAAGATCCACTGTTACCCCTCACCCTTTCTCCAAGCAGAACAGAGATAAGGGTTTCTGTTGTCCTCACCTTTCACCCCACTAGCCTCCACATTCAGCACATCATCCTCCATCACTTCCGCCAGCTGCATCTGGTCGCCATCTCTGGACACATCTGCCCTGCCAGACCCCTTCCTGCCTTCCATTAGTATCACTTGTTTGACTCATCTCTTCCCCCACTCAGCTCTCCGTTACCCTGGTACTTTTGTCTGCATCTACAGGAAGGGTAACACTTGCTCTTACACCTCCTTCCTTATCACCATCCAAGGTCCTAAAAAGCCCTTCCAAGGCAAACATTGATATGCACCTCCTCGAACTTCATCTACCGAATTTGGTGCTCCCAATGTAGCATCCTGTACATCAATGAGACTAAGCACAGACATAGGCTATTTTACAGAACATTTAATCTCTGTCCATAATGGTAATCCTGAGCTTCCGGTTGCATGCCAAGTCCCCTTCTCATTCCCATACCAAGCTGTACGTCCTGTGCTATCTTCACTGCCAAACTAAAGGAATACCTCATAATCACCTGGGCAGCCTGACACCCAAAGGTATTGAGGCAAAATCAATAACCACAAGCAGACCCGAAGCAAGTGATTAACGGCTTTAATAACCTGACACAACAGGCACATCTTCACATACTGCTGTCCCAATTCCAAAACTGGTATGAAGGTTGGGGCGGGGGGAGGGGGGGAATAGGGTGACTCAGCCTTTATTTGGGGAATCTTACAGGGAGGAGTTACAGGGCCGGTGGATGGCCAGCCTATACAGTATGGTAAGGTCATGCATGCAATGCTGTGTTCCACCACAGGTATGAAAATAGAATTTTATAATTTCAGGTAATGAGTACCTTCTCTCTTCTACTATATCACTTCAGGTCTTTCTTTCTCCCCCACTTTATGTCCCCTTTCCTAACCATTCCCATCCACCCCCCACATATTCTTATCCCCACCTCATCTTTGGTTCCATCCTACTCTTCCTCCATCTCACCAATGGATTCTTCCAGTCTCTCCTTCCACCACCCTTCCCCCTTCCCACCTTCAGTTCCATCTGGTTGCTCTTTATACCAACATTCTCATCTTCTCTACTTATCAGATTCCAATATAGGCAACTTTTTGTCTTCCAATTACCACTCCACCTGACCAGTTTGTTTCTCTCTTTTTTTCTTTTTCTGACATCTGCCCAGCATGGTTAGCATGGCAATTAGTGCAACTCAACTACAGCCCCAAAGAACCGGGTACAAATCCGGTTCTGCCCATGAGAATTTTGTACCTTCTCCCTGTGTCTACGTCGGTTTCCTCTGAGTGCTCCAGTTTCCTCCCACCCTTCAGAATATACAGGGGTTAATTGGTGTATTTTGGTGGCACGGGCTGGCCAAAAAGGCCTGTTGTCATGCTGTATGTCTAAATTTAAAAATCCTCGGCCTCTGTCCATCACGTTTCACCTCCACCAAGTTCACCAATTCCTTATGAAGCCCCTGTTCCACCCTCCCTCCCTGTTTTATTTACACGAGTTTCTCTACTGCATTTACTCCACCTCCATAAAGAGTTTCAGCTTGACATATCAACCATTCTTTTTCTCCCAGCGTTGCTGCTTGAACTACGGACCTCCTTCAGCAAATTGAGTTTACCTTCAGGTTCCAGCATCTACAGTCTCCTGTGTCTTTAGTTAAATCCGATTTCAGCCTGTAGTTGCGTAATAAATAAGAAAAATAACCCTGTCTTCTCAGATGATTATAAAAGATCCCATGGCCCTGTATGGAAAATAGCTGGTGAGATCTCCTCAGTAGCCTGGCCAATATATGAACTTCATTTAAGATGACTGAACCTTTATCTCCTTGCTAAGTTTTTATTTATTGACTTTTGTATTTTCCCACTGCCACAGTTCAATAGTACTTATTTGCTTGTCAAGAACTTTGGGATATTGTAAAAATATTGGGGAGGCCAGAAAAGAATGGAAGCTTTCTCTGTCAATCGAAATATTCATCCTTTTTTGACCTTTAATATAATCCCTTCTCAAGATGAAGGTAACTTTGTAGATCAGATCTCTTGTCATACGTACATCACTCAGTGAATGAATCCAGTGATAAATATTGCCTTTATTTCAGTATTTTGTTGATCATATTATTCCATTGGTGCCTAATCAGTGCTGGACTATTAGATAAAAGCTGGAGTGTAGCTGACACATTGCACTAGACAAAGCCATAGTAATTAAAGTCAACAGGTCTAAATCATTGAACAGTATTAATGATGGCTTAACAAATAAACAGTATCAAGTCCCTCTTCAGGGATAAGTTCTGTTGGGACTTGAAAATATTTATCATGTTTGCCTGGAGTTATAGTAGAAACCTAACATGAAATTTCTAGTAGTAGGAGAGTCGAGAATCAGAGAACACAGCCTCAGAATAAAAGATGTCTCATTAGAACTGAGATGAGGAGAAATATCTTCAGTCAAAGAGTGATCTGGGATTTGTTACCACCGATGGCTGTGGAGGCCAACTCACTGGGTTGGGACAACGCACATGCTTGTAGCGGCAAACTGGCTCCGCTTGTCGTGCGCGGTTGGCGGGACAGCTGCGGCAAGGAGGGCGTCATGAGACGGTCTCTTCCAGTCCAGACCAGAAGATTGCATATGTGGTTGCATCATCGGGATGCAAGCACCAGGATGTTAGGGGGAGGACTTAGATCGGGCTTAAAGGCTGCAGCGCGGATTCAAAATAAAGCAGTTGTGATACCGGAGCTTACAGTCTGTTGTCTCAGTCTCTTCGCTGCACTCACTCACAACTCGTTATATTGGTGACTCCGACAAGTCTCCACATCCTGAAGACTCGACACGATGCAACAAGAAGCTGTAGGCGCCATCGCAATGAAGCAGCCGACTTTCTGGATGAAGAGGCACCACACTTGGTTGGGCCAAGCGGAAGTCCAGTTCCAGATCAAACAGATAACCTCCAATTCAACAAGATACTTCTATGTCGTCAGCTCGCTCGATCAGGAAGCTGTCTCATGAGTCAATGACCTCATTCAGGCGCCACCAGAGGAAGGTAAATACATGGCTCTGAAAACTTCCTCATTTGCACGTTCGGCCTCACATGATGCAAGTGAGAAGCCAGGTTCCTGTATTTGTATGGCCTAGGTGATAGGACCCCCTCTGCCCTCATGGATGAGATGCTCACGCTAGCGGAAGGGTACAGCCCTGCCTCATGTACGAGCAGGTGTTCCTCTTGGCAGGTGCAGACTTCAGCTACCCGCGCAAGGTTGCAGCACGTGCAGATATGCTCTGCCATTCAAAACGTAGAACCATAGACTCTGTCAAGCATGTCACATGGCCACCACTGAGGACAATGCCCAAATCTAGTCCACCTCGTGAGTAAGCCCCACCCCACCAGGGGACAGGGAGGGTGATTGGCAGCCGACCAGGTGGGGCTTGGTCCATTCAGGTTGGCTGATTGACAGCCGGCCTGGTGTTGCCTTGTCCTCCAGTGCTCTTCCTGCAGGTACACAGGTTGCCCCCTGCAGTAGGCTCGTGGTGTATCACCACAGAAACTGAATGGATTAAACATTTTTTGGGGAAGGCAAGGACTTTGGTGATAGTCTTTGCTGCATAGATGCTTAGCAACATGATTTTTTTTCAAGGTTGGATGCATTTTGAGACAGCCTAGAATGATCAAGATAAATGTGGAAAATTAACAATGTTTCAGAGTGTTCCTTACTTCACTATGATTATGTTTGACTGACATGGAACCAGCTTTGGCTACGAATTGCCTTCCACGTGCTTTACTTCTTTTATTCGATCACCTTCAATTCCAGAAAATAAATGTCCTGGCTGAAAATATTTGCTCTATATGTCTTGCATTTGCAAGCACCCTCATTTTGCATCGAAGTTTCTGTGATGGGCAGTGAATGTATGCCTCCTTCTGCTAGCTTTTAATGAAGAACGTATGTATTGTTCATTATTTTCCAGAAAATTTAAGCCAACTTTTGAACTAACTCTTCTAAGTAATTCATATATATAGCTGCTTTTTATTGACCACAGCTCAGCCTTCAGTACCATTATTCCCTCGGTGTTGGTTAAAAAGCGACAAACTTTAGACTTCTGCATGTCGCTTCTGCAACTGGATCCTTGACTTTCTCATCGGAAGACCACAGTCAATGTGAATTCGAAACAATGTCTCCTCCTCACTGATTATCAACATAGGCGCACCCCAAGGATTCATACTTAGCCCACTGCTCTACTCATTATACAACCATGACTATGTGGCCAGACACAATTCCAATGCCATCTACGTTTGCCGATGACACCACAGTTGTCGGCAGAATCAAAAACAGCAATGAGAAAGCATACAGGAGGGAGGTAGATCAGCTCGTTGAATGGTGTAACAACAACCTTGCAAAGTCAGCAAAACCAAGGAGATGATTGTGGACTTCAAGGGGAAGTCAGGGGAACACGACCCAGTCCTCATCGAGGACTCAGTAGTGGAGAGGGTCAAAGACCTCAAATTCCTGAATGTTAACATCTCCAAGGTCTGTCCTGGAGCCTCCATGTTGATGCAATCACAAAGAAGGCTTGCCAGCGGCTATATTTTTTGAAGTGCCTGAGGAGATATTTTATGTCACTGAAGACTCTCATAAACTGCTACAGATGTACTGTGGAGAGCATTCAGGCTGGTTGCATCACTGTCTGTTTTGGAGGCATCAACTTTCAGGGCAAAAATAAACTCCAGAGGTTTGTTATTGCCCTGCAATATCACAGGCATCAGCCTTCACTCCATCGAGGACATCTACATGAGGCAGTGTCTTAAAAAAGCCAGCCTTTATCCTCAAAGACCCACACCATGGGTGGCCACATTCTCTGCATTCTGCTACTATCAGGAAAAAGGTACAGAAGCCTAAAGACAAGCGCACGTGGCACAAGGACAGCTTCTTCCCCGCTGCCATCAGTTTCCTGAATAATCAATGAACCAAAGGCACTGCCTTACTTTTCATGCACTATTATTTTTATTTTAAATAGTAATGTTGTAAGATGGTTATAATATGAATGGTTTCACTATGACGCTGCCACAAAAGACCAAATTTCATCACTTGTTCATGACACTAAAATTCCAAATCTGACTCTAAGAAGTGCTTTTGTTCTGTAATAGTTCATTTACTTTCAGAAATAATTTTACACATGACATCATCAGCAAAAAAGAAGTGGCAACAGTGTTCGATGCAATACTTATTGTATGGTTTCATTACATCTCGGCAAAACACTTCTCTGCCCATGCGTTTCATTTCTTTGGATTACTTTGAAACCCTTCAAGATAATTTTGAGTAAAAGACAATGCTCAAACAGATGATTACTGAAACATCACAGAAATTAGAAAAGGGTTTTCTTGCATCATATAAGATGTGAATTGATTGATAAAAGTGGAAATGCTCATAATGTCGTTATGTCATTATTTTACATTAAGTGTCGATAATAATAACTTAAATGCCAAAAAAAAAACCCAGGCAATTAGTTGGAGTAATTCTACTGTTTATAAAAAAATTGATGAGATGGCAAGGGACATTGATAAAACAATGTTATTTAATCACAATCTAGGAAATTCTCTTTACAAGAAGACAAATCCAATCTGCAAGAGAACGATGCTCTATTGCTGGCTTATGCCAGATTCTGGAAAGGAAATGAACTGATGTAAGAGATATTCTTTGCCAGAAGGATTAAAACAGATAATAAGGGACTGACTATTTTCAAAGAATACAAATGGAGATGCCCTGAAGGACAATCCCAAAGGACTCCAAAACCCAGCAGCAAAAGATATTCACCACAACAAATGGTTACTTAAACAAAAGTTGTTTTTAATTATCTTTAAATATGAACAGAATCAAACTTTAACTTAACTAACCCAACTTAACCCCCTTCTAATTTTAAGCGCAGGTGTATGTAATATGTGTGTAAATTTAAGAAAAATTCTTTGCTTCACAGTTCAATCTCACTTCTCATTCTACCAAGTTCACTGGTTGCAGGCAATTCTTAAGCTGTGCACAGAATTTAACATGTATAAACTTCACCAGGCTTTGGTACTCAAAAGGTAAATGTTTGCCGCTCAGGAAGGTTCTTGTAGGTTTGCAGAGAGAGATATGTTGTTCCAGGATTTCCACAACTGAGGTACCACCGTTAGTCACCTCAATGTCTTGCTGATGAAACTTTCCCCATCAGGATTCTCCAGATGATAACCTCCTTCTTTCAGAGCATCGCAGAGCTCCTTTCTGTTTCACTTATTCAAAGATACCACTTCCAGCCATCCACCACGCTGGAGCTTCTGTTTCAGTTCCAACAACTTCTCCTGACTTGTTTCAGCTGTGTGTGTCTCTCTCCATCTGAATCAAACTCCCAGCCACATGTCCTTCTCTCTTTCACTTGCAAACCCCTCCTCCTTCTCCAGCAAACAATAGGAGTTAGTCTTCTGCTCCCATCTGTTGTTTTAGGTAAACAAACCTCTCAATGAGCTCTGAGTGAGCACTTTGCAGAGAGGTCAGAAGCCTAGCAAAAAATGTCCAACACAGACGACCTGACTCCAGTTGTTCTTCCAAGACAATGGTCTATTCATTTCATGACATCATTTCAATTAGCACCTACTTGTGAACTGTGCATAGCATTCTCCATAGTTTCTGTAAAGTCACTGAATATGAATTCTTCAGTATTTCAAATAAGATCTGTTTTAAAGTGCGTGTGTGTGTGTGTGTGTGTGTGTGTGTGTGTGTGTGTGTGTGTGTGTGTGTGTGTATATGTAACCTTCTCTAATTTTACCAATTTATCTCCCAAAAACATCTCCAAATATTCCATCACAAGGGTTAAAATGATTTTCTTGCAAGCAGATTCTATTTTCGAGAGATTGTTTAATATATTTCCTGCCGTCTCCTGGAAATAGCCATTTTTGAAGGTCATAGCTTGCCTCTGAGAGAGATAACCAGGCCAGTTAGTTTTCTTTGTTCTACAAAATGGTTAACAAAAATTAGAATGTTCTGACATCTTTTATTGACCGTTCAACCATTGTTTAATCATCATCTAACAAAGTTTAATGACTTGTAACCATGTATAGCAACTGATAATATTTTATAAACCCTGAACAACTTAACTCAATGGATTTGTTTGAACAAGTCTAAGGCAACAACAATATTCTAATCCAGAAAACGATAGTAAAGGAAAATAAATGCTACAACTTTATTCAATAGAAGATGGAATTTAAGAGAATAGAACATTGGAAATTGGATTTGGAATTCAGGCTGGATCAATTAAGCTCTATTTAGAGCATTTCAAACTCAAGGAGGTATAATCATCAACAGCATATTTACAAGGCCATTGAAGAAGCAATAAGCCTTACTAAAAGATTCCTTCTGAAGGTTTATTGGAAGTTAGAACACAGTTTGGAGAAACTGCCACTTGTCCTTTGAGGACTTGTTTTGGTTTTGAAAATATTGTTCTGCATATTTGATGTCTGAGTGCGATGGTTGGTTGAATGGATAAGATGGCAGCCATCATTGAAACTGCCACATTTGCAGAGCTATTTTTGAAAAGATCAAAGCCACAGATCTTAAAGAAGAATTGCAAAGGTGACAATTAGACACAAGTGGAAACAAAGCTACTCTTCAAGCAAGATTGAATGAGGCAATAAAGCAGAAGATTACAGTTGCCGGGCGTGTAAATACCACAGAAGTAATGCAAAAACCATCTACAGATGTGACTGAGTATTTAGAGATGGTTTGGGAGGAATTGCTAGAGCAGGTTGCACACACACATTTTAAAACACAGAATATTTGCAGGACTTTTGCAGGGTGCTTTTTGCAGAAAGAGCAGCAAAGTTGAAGAATCCAGCTGGCCTGGGAGAGCATGTGATCTTTGCAAGCTGAGACAGAACAGCTTTGCTCTCAGAGAGGGAGGGAGTGAGTCAGAAGGAGTAACAGAAATCAGTTCCAGTGGGACAATGCTGGCAAACTTCAGAAGGCTGCCTGGTCAAAGGAGAAGACAGGCGGTCTGAAAGGTGACCTGAAAGAAAGAGGATCATCTGGAGAACCCTGAAGGGGGGAAGTTTCGTCAGCAAGACTGATTGAGAAGGAATAAGTTGCGGATGTCCTGGAAAAGGAATACCTCTCTCTGAAAACCAGCAAGAACCCTCCTGAGTGGTAACCATTTGCCTGTTAAGCACCAAAGACTTTATTACTTTATTAATGCTAACTTCTGTGCACAGTACAAGAATTGCCTGCAACCCGTGAGATTGGACTGTTATCCAAAGAATTTTTCTAATCTTAAATATGCATTACACACACCTGCGCTTAGTATTAGAAGGGGGGTAAGTAGGTTAAGTAATAAGTTAAAGTTTCATTCTGTTTTCTTGTTTAAATATAATTAAAAACTACTTTTGTTAAGTAGCACTGTGTTGTGGTGCATGTCTATTGCTGCTGGTTTTGGGGTCCTCTAGACTCTGTAACACAGAATCTAAGATTACTGTGTATGTGAAACACCTAAAGCTAATGCACACAAATCTGCAGGGAAGATTTTTTTTTGCACTACCAAGAAGTGGTAATTCTGCCTGCCCCACTGGTAAAAGAATCTCAGGGTTGTTTGTGATGTCATGTATCGGAAATCTGATTTAATGTCCTGTTAAACCTTGAGATCCCGTATTGGATATTAGATTCATTTGAGGGACAACCTATTGATGTTGAAGCAGGAATTCAATCTTCAAAGTGATATAATTGCCCATCGTACTCACAATCAATTTATGTTCACGATTTTTAGTTAAGAGAGATGTGGTGAATAGATTTCCAAAACTATAGGAAAAGGCCGAAATATAATTAGTAGAATGTGGATTCAGTAAGGTAGTTTCCTTGACAAAATCCAGGCAAAGACTTGATATCACAACCAAAGGTAACCTTCAACTCTCACCATCAAATTCAGAGCCTGGCATCAAAAAACTTGCACAGGAATATCAAGCTCAAGGACTCATTAAAATTTTAATTTAAAAATAATCAATTTTTAAGAGCTCTTTTTATTAAGGTTTCCTAATAACTAACTGTGCACAAACCATTGCATTCTAAGAATTTTTTTTAATTGTATTATGTATGTTCATGTTTTATTTTTTCCTACATGTTCAATAAGAATGATTTCCTGTTTGCCAGTTTGTTCTAGAATCCCAAGCCACAGTAGGTTCACTCACAGTAAAACCCTTGTTTTCTTTTCACCTCATGTAACATTTCTTTAATGTAGTCGGTTAGGAGAGAAGTCTGGAAGAAATCAACTAAATCTGACTGTTTCACAGGAAATAGGGCCCATAAACCTTTAGCAGCGTCCTAAGGGGGCCATAGCCAAAGAAAAGTTGAGAATTACTGCTTTAGACCAAGAACATTATGATACAGTACAATGTTGTGCCAGCCTGTGTGAACCTACTCCACAACAATCTAATCTTTCTCAAAAACACACTCATAACCCTTTATTTGTTTTACATCCATGTGCTTATCTGAGAGTCTTTTTTCTTCAGACGAGCTACCACCTTTTTTTTAAAACAAACAAGACTGTCTACAATTCAAATATTCTACTTGGCTGTAATGTTATTTTGCGAAGTCCCGAAGCTCTGAAAGCAGTTGTTAAATGATGTATGTTAGTTACAGTTTTTCTTCTACTTTGCCAGGTTAGGTCTCTCTGAAACAATACCCAAAGCCCACCTCACAGTACACCTCCCTCCATCACTGGAGGTTCTCTGGCACAAGTAAAAAATCAGACTGGAATCCACCAGCCTCTCCATGGAAAGTTGATGGATATTTCCAATACATACTACTAAAGCTATGTTGCAATAGGGCCTGAGAAAAAGCAATGGCCTGGACCAAAATTGGATTTGGGAGATGAATAGTGCAGTGGGGAAGTGAAAATCTGCTCTTCTTGTCTAGCAAAGTCGATCAACATAATTATCATTGAAAACATTAAATAGTGGAGATTTGGCTGCAAAATTGGCGTCCATCATGCCGTCAATTAATGTTATGTCATGTAATGTTGTAATATGGTGGTCATGGATAAGAAACAGGCAGCCCCTGCAAGATTTGTTATGTGCTTTCATGCTTTGCAGCAGTGCTCACTGTGTGCAATATTTATGCAATAATAGAATATTAGATAGGATTGCTGATTGATCAAAATTGTTTTTGTCGTATTTTATGGTACTTAAAGCTGCTTTCACCTTTACTGCTTAAATTTGCTGTTTATTTTTCTATTCATGTGAATTCTACTAAACCCCTCTTATGATACTACCTCGTGTTTAAAGCGATGGAGTGCTAGTGATCCTCCTAACCACTGGAAGGAGTCAGAGACTAGTTTGTGGCAGCTTGGGTTGGATGCCCAACCCAGTCTTGAGTCTCTGCTAATAAAGTATATTTGTTTTAAAAGAACACAGGTTTGTTTATTACTATGGAAAGAATCATCACATGGTACCAGGAGTGTGCAGAGTGAGAATCGGCCAATATCAGCAGAGAAATGGAAAGTGTGAAGACTCCTGATGCTGTAAATTGGTCTGGACATTGTTCATCCAAAAATTCATGCTTTACCTGCAAGCCATTGGACACGAGAGCAAACATGATGCATGAAGATTCCACTGCTACTTACCATGGCAGGATCTCAAGAACTAGAGGTTTTCAACACATTTGTTTTTGCCAAGCAGCTGAGCAAGAAAGTCAGCAAGGTTATCGAGATGTTTGATGAACACTCACGCATGCAACTGCAGGGCGAGAGCTTTGATATTTTATTAACAGACTTAAAATTAAAAGCAAGAGCATGCAATTTTGGGTTGCTGCAAGATTCAATGATCCGTCGTCAAATTGTATTCGGGATTGAGGTTGAGGTTGCTGCGAGAGATAGAGTTTACCTTAGCTGGAGCTGTGAAGAGATGCCATGACGGTGAATTAGCTCTGCAGCATGCGGAAAAGCATGGTGAAAGTGCAAAAACCAGTGAAAACAAAAGCATAGCAGTAGCCACAGTGTGTATCCACAAACATAAACAAAGAACAAGATATAAGAAACAACAAAAGGATGGAGAGATATTCAAGTACAAACAATGTGGCACTCCACATGCACCAAAACAACATACTGCCTGTGGAAAAGACTGTAATGTCCAAAGGGCAGAATCACTATGCAAATCAATATTTTTCCAAAGGGAAACAAAACAGAAGTGAAACTATGCACATTAATAGAAGAAACTTCTCTCAGTGATACATTATTCATTGACATGCTAGTGCAGGAAGATTCTAAACCAACAGACACTGAACAGCCAAGTGTGAACTGAGTCGAGCAGGTCTAGTGAAATGTGTCATTGCATACAAATAGAACAAATATTCCTTTCAAGCTGAATACAGTGAAAAGGCCAAGTTGATCTATGAGCATGACATCAGGGCAATGAAGATAAAGCCATACATCAATGCAAATCCTGTACATCTCAAAGCCTACAATGGACAGAGCATCGACACGAAAGGTTCATGTCAACTCAAGGTAAAAGATAAAGAACACCACCTTAGGTTCACAGTAATCCCTGATGGACGTGAATCACTGCTTGTTGACAAAGCATGTGAAAACTTAAGTATAGTCAAGAGGTTATACACACCACAGAAACCTATTGTGTTAGCTGATGTGTTATTCAGGGCAATGACGTAGAGTGAAACGCATAATGAGAGTTCAACAGAGATAGATGTGAATCTCCACGTGAATCTGATCACTGAATCTCTTCCTATATCTGACATGAAATCCTAGCAGATGGCAGCTGAAACAGAAAAGGACACAGTTCTATAGAAAATCACCAAGAATCTGAATGAAGGATGGCCGAGAGGTGAATGTCAGCCATATTACAACACCAGAGCTGAGCTGAGTGTTGTCAATAGGCTTCTACTCAGACAAAGCAGAATAATCATTCCTCAATCACTGTGACAAAAGATGCTGAAAAGGGGCACCCTGGAATGAAAAATATGCATGAGGAGGGCAGAATTCCTGTTTATTGGCCAGGGATAAATGCTGACATTGACAGGATGGTTTCAAGCTGTTTGAAACATCATGCAAAGCAGACAAAAGGACTGATGTACCAGCAGAACTGTAGCAGAAAGTTAGGACTGATCTGTTCCACATGAATGGAAACAATTACTTGCTGAGATTGGTGCTTCCTAGTATGTCTGCTGTTTGTGTGATAAAATATATGAAATCAATCTTTGCAAATCATGGAATTCCTCAAATTGTCTACAGTAGCAATGGACCAGGCTATAGTTGCAGAGAATTCCAGAACTTTGCAGAATTTTATGACTTTCGACATGAGACTTCAAGTCCTCTGCATCCACAGTCAAACGGAAAACAGAAAAAAGGCACAACATGACACAGTGAGACTCCAAGATTCCAACACTTGGGACAAAAAGGCAACTCTTCTGGAGGAAGTAAATCCAAGATCTTCCACTGTCAGAACAGAGGATGGTCAAATTCTGAGAAGGAATCGAAAGAGCCTGCTGAAAATGCAAAGGACACTGCAGGAACATACCAATGCAGAAGATCCAACCTGCACAGCAACAGAAGAAACACAACTAGTGCTAGACAATAGTGGACCAGCAGAGTCAACAAAAGCTCACAGATTATCAAAGCAGCTGATAGACTGAACCTCTAAAAGAAGAAAAAAACTGCACACTCAAACGTTTGTGCTGCTCATGATGTGTTTACATTTATATTGAACTCTAAATTGAAATGAATACTGTATTATTTTGTCACATTGTTAAACATCTCAGGGAAAGGGGATGCAATGATAGAGTGCTAGTGATCCTCCTGACCACTAGAGGTTGTCGGAGACTAGTTTGTGACAGCATGGGTTGGATTCAAGATGGATGCTTCCACCGGTTCTGAGTCTATAGCTAATAAAGTGTAGTTGTTTTAAAAGAACCCGTATTTCTTTGTTACAATAAAAAGAAACATCACAATGTTAATTCCTCCAAATCCATCTTATGGGCATTTTGCTCTCAGTTCTTCCTTGTTGTCTGTTTAGAATGTCTCCTGGGTCACAAAAAAAATTCAGGAGGTCTCTCCTACTTTCCAGCTAGTTTATCAAAGCCTTTAATCAAAAGGTTTGAGCCTGTTCCTTCTCACATCTTTCCATTCTTCCCTACTTCCTACTTTGGATTAAATTCTAGAACAACTATCAGATTGTGATGTGAACAGTAATTCATCTAAGTCATGCAAGCTCGCTCTAACAGAATTTAAAAATGTTACATTATGAAAACTTAAGGATAAATATAAAATAAAATGTGTTAAATACTGACTTGGCTGGAAATTCAAACCTAGTCAATACTAATGAGTGTATTGCATTTTACTGACTACAGACACAAAGCATAGAACTTTATAGCACAGTACAAGCCATTCAGCCAACGTTGTTGTGGCGACCTATGTAAAGCTATTGTACAACAATCTAATCCTTCCCTGCTTCATCTCCATAATGCTCAGATTTGAATTTTCAGGTTCACATTGGTTGGCTGGTACGTATCTTCTGAATGTAGTTCAGGTGAGAGTTCAAAAGAGTCCAAGACAATAGTGCCCATTAAGCCTTATCCATAAGAGTTCTGCTTTTGTGCTTCTTTATGTCCTTGGGTCAGTGAAGAGGAAAATAATGCTCCCTCCTTTACTATGAATGCTGCTGGAAGTCACCCATGATTGTTCTTTTGTAATCCAGGTAGACATCCTACTCAGAGGAGAATCAAGTGGTGATTCAGATGAGGATAGTCCCAGACCTAGAAGAAGAAAACTTTCCTTCAAAAAGAGAAACAATGCAGGTAATTTATCTCATATTTTCCTTTCGTTCAATAACCTGAAGACAGATATTCCAATTTAAATACTCATTCTTTGAGGCCATTCTTCTTGATTCTTTAAAGCTTTGGTTATAGAAAACATCTCTTCTGTTCTCATTAACTATATATTATATGCATATATACTAAACCCTGAGATAACTAGGGAACTAGAATGTGTTAGAATTGAAATTGTACATGATTATGCTGTGGCATTTAAATATTGATGTAGATTTAATTTTGGCTAGGCTAGAAGCAATGGTTTTTGTTTTCCAAGTTATTTATAAATCCACCCGGAGATGGGTATATTGTCCCATGAGGAGAGTAGAGGTCTGAATGAGAAGAAGAATGAGAGATGATCCCAAGAAAGTTATTGTTGGGTTTGATAAATTGAATGCCAGGATAATGTTTCTCTATTACCCAGGATCCCAGTCTCTAAAAATGATCTGCCAGTTTCTATTTTGTATGTTTTCTCCAATGTAATTTATATCGGAAATCAGCCCTGTACATCGTTAAGAATATTTATAATCAATAACTTGCCTATCGTCTAGTCTTTGGGTTCCTTATCTTTAGTCTTATTTTGTTTCACAATATTTGCTGTCACAGATGATGAAAACGATAAAGATGAATATGGAAAACAGGGAGCATCCAAGGACATCCCAAGAAGTGACCAGCAAAATTTCTATAAAATAAGGGATTCAGAAGAAAAACGAAGTGATTCATCTTCCTTTTCTAACTCTGTGGATGAGGAGAAAAAACCACTATGCTCTGGCGTACTGGATTACGCTGCAGAGATAGAAGTAAACTGCAAGCTGGACTTTGCACAAGGATCTGACATTCAAAACCGAAAAGCTGAAGAAAGAACTAAGATGCCAGGTGAGGTACCAGAGCACATTCTGGCAAACCAAATGCATGTTAGGGCAGCATGGTTGCTGTAGCGTTTAGCGCAACGCTGTTGCAGCGCCTGCGATTGGGACAGAGGTTCAAATCCCGTGCTGTCTGTATGTTCTACCCGTGTCTGCATGGATTTTTTTCCCCAGGGGCTACGGTTTTCTCCCACACTTCAAAACGTGCTGGGGGTTGTAGGTTAACTGGGTATAATTGGGCGCCACGGGCTCGTGGGCCAAAAGCGCCTGTTACCATGCTGCACATCTAAAAATAATATTCAGCATGGGAGATCATAATACTGATATGAGAAAAGTGGAGGATGGCAATGAAAAACAAGATGAGGATAAATAAGCAGTGTAAGGAAGATACTTAGCATTCAGTAAAGTTATTTAAGTTTTCTGAATTCAGCAATACTTGAGTTTTAAATAGCGTTCAGCTGGGTTCCATTATTTGCAATCTAGATGCATCAGCTTTTACACAGTAAATAAAGTTGGAGCCAGAAGGCTTTGGATGGTGGAAATGGGGAGCATCATGCTGCCATGACATGAAGCAATATCACAGTGCTGTGTCATTTGCCTGGCATTTTCTGGGAGGGAAAGCTATGCTGACAAATAAATGTGAGTCCTTCTGATCTGTAACCAAAGTTCTAGCTATAGACACAAGGTCTGTTAGCAATTAGAACAAGATCAAGCCAACCACAGGACACAGCATCAGCACAATTAGTTCCCTGTTTAAATTGGTGTCAACCATTGGCTCTTACAAAGAGGCCTGACACCCAGGGTCCATTCACTTTGAGAACAGCTGCATGAGGCACAAAAATAAACATGCATGTTTAAAGTTATAAACTGAAAAGTAGCACAAAATGCCAGTGCACCATTTGCATTCAATGCACTTTAAAATGTATTCTGGTGTGAAATTCTACCTATGCAGATACATAACTGAACCAAAATAAACTGCTGGAGGAAGTCAGCAGGTGAAGCAGGATCTGTGGAGGCAAAAGGATGGTCAACATTTTAGGTTGAGACCTCACATGAGGACTGACAGTGCAGGGGGAAGACAGAAGTCAGAGGGAAGGGTGAAACAGTAGATGATAGATGGAAGCATATGAGCGGGATCAATGGGAAGATTGATCCACCTTTCATCTGCTGATAACCGTCTGTACCCTCCTACTGCCTTCACTCACTCAGTACCATTTGGCCAATCCACCCCCACACCTTATTTGTCTCCACATATCACAGGCCAGCCTCTATTTCAAACTCACTCATTCACCTCCTCCTGGTTCAATCTTCCTGCTTGTTGAATGATTGGGAAACCAGGATAATGAGACAATAAATAAATTGGCAAAATCTCAACAAGGACTCAGTAAAAACCCACGTTGTAATATGTGGATTTAGACAGGTAATCATTTTTGAATCTTACTTATTCAGTGTGAATTATATTAATTATTTTCTCATATTAAAAAAATCATAATATTGTAGAACATAAATGACATCAATCGTGTATCTGGAAATATTTAAAAAAACTGCAGATGGTGGGATCTGGAGGAAAAATAAATTGCTGGAAGAATTCAATGAGTCAAGCAGCATCAATGGTTGTAAAGGGATGGTTAATATTTCAGGTAGGGATCCTACATCAGGACTGAGAGGGTAGAGAGAAGGTAATCAGTATAGCAAATTGAGATGGAGGGATGAGTTACACTCCACCTCACTTCAGACCTTCTTCCTGGACATCTCCAACAAAAACATTTGGAATCCCTCAGGAACCCCAGATTTCAGATTTATTGTCAGAGTACATACATGGCATCACATACAACCCTGAGATTCTTTTTCCTGCAGGTGAGGCAGAATTACCACTTATTGGTAGTGCAAAAAAAACTGTACACAGCATATATATGTGAACAAATAAAGAACTGTAAAGAGATAACAAATGTAAACAAACTGATTGCAATACAAAGAGAATTAAAAGAAAATCAATGAAGTCCCCAAGTAAGAGTTCTTAAATGAGCTCCTGATTGAATTTGTCAATGAGGAGTCTGACAGTGGAGGGGGAGCAGCTGTTTCTGAACCTGGTGGTGTGAGTCTTGTGGCACCGACACCTCCTTCCTGATGGCAGCAGTGAGGACAGAGCATGTACTGCGTTGTGTGGATCCTTAATGATTGCTGTTGCTCTCTGATGACAGCTTTCCCTGTAGATGTTCTTGATGGTGGGGAGGGTTTTGCCTGTGATGTCCTTGGCTGAATCTATTACCTTTTGGAGGGCTTTAACTCAGGGGTATTGGTCGTTATGCAGCCATTTCAGCAGACTTTCCACCACATATCTATAGAAATTTGCCAGGGTTCCTAGTGTCATTCCAAACCTTCACAAAGTCCTGAGGAAGTAGAGGCAGTGATATGCTTTCATCACAATCCCATTAGTGTGTTGGCTCCGGGAAAGAGCCTCTGAGATAGTGACTTTCAATAACTTAAATTTTCTCATCCTCTTCATCTCTGATCCCCCACTGATCACTGGATTGTAGGCCTCTGGTTTTCCCTTCCTAAAGTCAACAATCAGCTCCTTAGTTTTGGCGACATTGAGGGCAAGGTTGTTGTTGGTGCACCATTCAACCAAGATTTCAATCTCCATCCTGTATGCTGATCCATCCCCTTCTTTTATACAACCCCCTACTGTGGTATCGACTGTAAATTTGTAGATGGCATTATTATCATACCAAGCCACATAGTCATAGATATAAAGTGAGTAGACCAGGGGGCTAAGAAGGCAGCCCTCTGGTGCTTCAGTACTGTTGGAGATTGTGGAGGAGATGTTCTTACCAACCCTCACTGACAGTGGTCTGGAGGTGAGGAAATCATCATCCAGTTACACAATGGGGTGTTGGAGGTCTTGGAGTTTACTGATAAATTTTGAGGGGATGATGGGTTAAATTCCAAACTATGGATGATAAGGAGGATCCTGATGAATGCATCTTTAATGTCCAGGTGTTCCAAGACTTTGTGTAAAGCCAGTGAGATAGCAACTGCCTTAGACCTGTTGCTACAATAGGCGAACTGGAGCGTATCCATGTTGCCACTCACTCAAAAGCTGATGTGCTTCAACACCAACCTTTCAAAACACTTTATCACTGTTAATATGTGCTACTGGTCTATAGTCATTAAAGCAGATCACTACGATCTTCTTGGGCACAAGTATGATTGAAGCCTGTTTGAAATAGGTGGGTAACAGGCTCTGCCAGAGTAAGATGTTGAAGGCATCAGTAAGTTGGTCAGTACAAATTTTTAATACTCGGCCATGTACTCCATCCTGGTGGTTTGAATAATTTAGCAGGGACATGCTTATCCACAGCAGTTTTGATAAAGTCTGTGACAGCCCACGTATAATCATTCTAATTCTCATATGAGATGAAGAGTTCAATCCCAAAATGTCGGTTATATATTCTTACCTTTCCTATATTAGGGGTACTGTTTGACCTGCTGAGTTTCTCCAGCTTGTGTTTTTACTTCCACCACTGTGTTTTCATGTTTTACTTCTTACCTTGAACACCACTCAACTTGCTGATTCGAGAAAGTTCCGTAACCATTCTTCAGACTCCTGTGACATTGTCTTGCTGTCCTGATCTCTGAAGCCTCTCTTTTTAGGCTCTGTCTGTGTGATGGCAGAAGGAGCACAGCCAGGTGGTCCAACTTGCCAAAATTCAGTCTCAGAAAAGAATGGTAGGCCTTCCTTAACTTGGTGTAGCAATGATCACATGGGCTAGGATCTCTCGTACAGCAGGTTACATGCTGGTGGTGGTCAGGCAGGGTTTTCTTGACGCAGGCCTGATTAAAGTCACCAACTAAGATTGTGTGAGGTGCTGTACTTTGGGTAGACTGACCAAGGGAGGACATACATGGTAAACAGTAGGGCATTAGGAGTGCTGTAGAAGTGGGGATTGGGGAGGCTGTGGTCAGGGAATACATTTGGGATCTGGGAGTGCATATTTAATTCAGATGTATCATGAAGATCTATGTGGAACTTGCTGATTATTGTGTCGCTGGACATCATTATCTGTACTATATTATCTATATTTTAACATCTCAGACTGGAAAGAATAGCCTTAAAAACTGTGGACAGCACGATTGGCGTAGCAGTTAGTGCAACACCTTTACAGCGCCAGCAATCGGGACCAAGATTCAAATCTTGTGCTGTCCGTAAGGAGTTTGTACATTATCCTGGGGTCTCTGGTTTCCTCCCACCATTTGGAACTTAGCAGGGGTTAGGGTAATTGGGTCTAAATTGGGCGGTACAGCCTATTACCATGCTGTGTGTCTAATTTAAATTTAAAAATAATAAAGAAACAAAACTAA
This sequence comes from Narcine bancroftii, assembly GCF_036971445.1. Taxonomy (NCBI): domain Eukaryota; kingdom Metazoa; phylum Chordata; class Chondrichthyes; order Torpediniformes; family Narcinidae; genus Narcine; species Narcine bancroftii. The sequence goes on from NC_091472.1 coordinate 290,785,647, forward strand.
GCTGACACTATATGGTCATCATTACTTGCAGTTAATATCCTATGTAATCAGTGAGGTGCCCTGAGGATCAGCTCTTGTGCCTCAATTATTTATTTTAATGTCCTGGAGGAAGTGGCAGTGTGTAAGATAACCAAATTTATAATTGGTACGAAAATCAGTGGGAAGACGCGTGATGAGGATATTAAGACTTTAACTTGATTATTAGCTGAATGAATGGGCAAAACCTTAACAAGTGAAACTTAATGTGGGAACGTGTGAGATTGTGAATTTCAGTAAGAGGAATGAACAAGCAATTATCTAAATGAAGAAAGATTGCAGATAAATGTGGTAGAATAAGATCTAGGTATTCTTGTCTCTGGATTATATAAAAATAACAGGCAAGAAATGCAGGTGGTCAAGAAAGCAAATGACATATTGGCTCTTATTACAAAAGTGCTTGGAGAGAGAGGACCTACATGCATTTAGAAAATCAAGGACTGATTAATGATATTTAATATAGAACGTAGGAAATCAGGTCTCAAATTTGATTTAGCTTGAGGAGATGACCAAGAAGGTTGATGAGGCCAGGGCAGTAATTTTAGCAAGGCCTTTGACAAGGTCTGAACATGAAAGGCTAGAGGGCATCAGTTTTAGGTAGAGTGGATAGATTAAAGAGGAACCTGAGTGGCAACTTTATCACACAAAGGGTAATGAACATAGTACTTTCCAATGACATTTTGTCAGGTACATGAATAGGGAAGGTTTAGAGGGGTTTAGGCCAAACATAGACATACCAGTCATTTAGCATGGTCATGTTTGGCCAAAGGTCCTGCTTTCATGTTGTATAACTACAGTTGTGCAGGGTGTACACTGAGGTCACACCTGGAGTACTGTGCACAGTTTTGGTCCACTTATTTAAAAGAGGATATAATAGAACTGGAGGCAGTTCAAAAAAAAAGCAAAGCACGAGACAACTTCTGGGATGAGATGGTTTTCCTATCATGAGTGGCTAAGAAATTAGATTGATATTCTTTAAAGTTTGGAGAGAACCAAGGTGTGACAGGTTGATGTCAACTTGCTTCCACTGCTGACATATTCTTGAATGAGGGGCATATATGGAAGTTGGGTTGTGGTCAATTTAAACCAAATTGGGAAGGATCTTTTCCTGGCTGGTGAATCTCAGGAATTACCTACCTCGGAGGGATCTTTGGGGGTATTTAAAGAGGAAGAAGATTTTTTTTGTAACATCAGCAAATTGAGGGCCACGAGGAAGTGGCACAGAGAGGAGTAGAAGCCCAAGTCTGATCAGTCATCATCAGATTGAATGGTGGAACTGGTTGAGAGGACACTTTGTCTATTCTTGCTCCTAAAATTCTATCTCAGAACTAATAGTAATTGCACTAAAACACACAATTAGAAATAAGCACTTGTTAGCTTGAAATTTATCTTTGACCAGACACATATATCATCATATGTCTGTACATTCTCCCTGTGGTGTATGGGTTTCCTCTGGCTACTCCAGTTTCCTCGCACCTTTCAAAACATACCAGGGTTGAAGGTCAATTGGGCCACAAGGGCCTGTTACCATGCTGTATGTCTAAATATTAAAAATTTAAATTTAAAAATGTTATATCATAAGATTAAATAATATCCCAGCAATAAAATGTGAACAACTTCAGCTTAGCGCTGTTAATTTCCCATATAATTTATTTTTTTAATAAATTTGTTCACCTAGTCTTGTTTGCAACAATGAATTATACTATAACTGGTTCATTTAGGTGCGATTTTCAGTATACTTTTAGTAAAAGTGGCATACTTTTAGTAGCTGACAAAAGTTGTTAATAGTAGATAATCTTATTAATGATTGTAATATTTTCAGCCTTTACATTACCAAGTCTATACTGTCAATGAGAGGAATCTCTCAAGGTAACAAGGCAAAATTTGAAAATGTTATTCATTTAATTGTTTTATGAATTTTACCAGATGCCCGTGAGAGATTAAAAGATTGGGAAAGTGGAAAATCAGCAGAATACCCTGACATGTCTACTCAGTCAGCATCTTCTCATGCAGCCCGGGGTATCTCAGAATCAGGAAGCGATATAACCTATGGGGAGGTTGAGCACAGACTAGATTTACTTCAGGAACACCTCAGCAGGTAATGAGTCCTTCTCACTCTGTCTGCACCAATGAAATAAAACCATTTAGTTAAAATACAATTTGGTCCCAGATGAAAATTAAAATCTACATCTTTAAGTAAAATTTACTTAATGTTGTTTGTTGTAATTATACATGCGATTTTTTGTAAAATGCTGGAATAAAACATGCAAAGTCCTTTATTTTCTAGACTGGAAACACAAATGTCTACTGATATCCATGCCATCTTGCAACTGCTGCAACGGCAATCCATGTCAGGACCACCTGCGTATAGCATGGTAACAGCCACAAGAGAGTATCAAAGACAGTCATCAAGAGTGGCAGTCCAACCTGTAACCACACCCCACAGTTTTCCAACAACTCCACAGGTAACTAGATTATGTTATTGGATGACCTAATTTAATACTCCCCAAGTCCTATAAAGCCTCAGCATTAAACCCTTGCTTTCATCTTCTCCCTCTCTCTCTCTCTCCAAATGAATGCTAGCATTGCACTTGCCTTTCTTACATCCAAGTTAAGCTTTAATGAATCTTGCGCAAGAACTCTCAAGTCCCTCTGCAGCTCTGATTTCTGAACTCATTGCTTGTTTAGAAAATATTGCCATTAAGAAAGTGATGGATAGCCTTTAATAGCCCTTATTCTAAAACTATGTTGCTTAGTTCTAGACAACCTCATAAGGGAAATATCCTCCCAATATCTACCTCACTGAGCTCTCTCAAAATTTTATGATTTAAGAGATTGGTTTCTATGCTCTTAATCTCTAGTCGGAATGTACCCTACCTGCTCAATAATTTGCCTGATGAATGTTCTCTGATCCACTTGTAATGTATGTAATGAGTGCCATTTCTTTAAGTAAGGAAGCTAATGTGATATATTGTACACTAGACATGGTTTCACCATTGCTTGAGAATATTATTAGCAAATCATTTCTACTTGCACAGGCCAATGACCTTGCAATAAAGCCCAGTACTCCATTTCCTTTCAGCACCATTCTTGCTTTCCATTATAAAGTGTTCAATTTTTCTAATCAAAGTATATGACCTCATATTTTTCCCTGCATTGCACTCCATCTGACAAATTTTGGCCACTTGCTTGCCTACATCGTTTTCTATTTTCACAACTTGATATCCCAACATTTTCTTCATTGTTACTAAGTTTGGCTCCAATTGACTCAGTCTTTGATCTAAGTTATTAATACAGACTATGAATGGTTTAGAGACCTTGCATCAGGCCTTTAGTTACAGGAAACAACCTAAACTGGCTAGTGACCAACAGAAGAAGTCAAGCGAGCTTTATGGTACCTCACCTACCCTAAGGGAGGATTCAGGGCAAGGGTTTCCACAGCGTGTGGTTGGTCAGACTGATGAGATCTATGGTGGAAGAAATTTAAACTTGTCATGTTCGACCTAGAAAGATACTGCCGAATAAGCTCATCCAGTGTAACAAACGTGCAAAACTGGAGAGATTTACGAATTGTGGAATTGTCTCTCTCATCTGTTGCTACTGCAGGTTTTAATTCTTTCTTTCTTTCAGAGTCCAGAATTCACAGACTTTGAAAAATCCAAACTGAAATCCAAAGAGTCACTGTCCAGTGGTGTTCACCTCAACACCATATCAGAAGACAACTTTGCCACATTTTTGGACCAGGAACAAGAACAAAAGTTACAGTCCGAACCACAACAATCCCAATCCTCTCTGCATCCAATGCGACATCCTTCCTTACCAGACTCCTCAATAAGCACCATGGGACTGTTGGGCCTTCACAGGCATCTGTCAGATCCTGGTCTTCCAGGCAAATAGCCAATTAGTACTCTGCATTTCAATAGTTTTGCTGCTTTGAGTGGCTGTTTTCCTATTTATTGATGGCATCCTCCATGTACGACTCAGGGATCTACAATGATACTGTCTTATGCAAAAGCACTGTAGATTCATATCAGCTCTGAGCCCACAATGTTAAAGTTCCTCTTTGATGATGACCTGAAAGCTTCAATAAGAATACATGTCGCACTGCCAGTAATCTAAGGCACCTTAAATAATAACAAGCCTGAAATGCATGCCATTACATTGGTTTCTGTGTTGCATGAAGTTAGTTTGAACTCAAACTAGAGATTTCAAGGGTTGGGGAGGGTGGGAGGGGGGGGGGGGAAGAGAGAACGACGTCTGTATACATATGTCTGACAGACAAAGGCTGCAGTTCTGGGCTGAACTAAATATTATTACTTGAAATAAACAGCTACTGTAAGCACATTGAGCTCATAGCTCTTTCAAATAAGTGGGAACTGTACATTTTGTGCTTAAAATAACATCTAACCATTCCATTAAACCAATTTAACTTGCTTATTTTATTCTTTTTCCTCCAACATTGCTATTCTCTGAAGTAATGGGAAAATACAATTAAATCTTCATAGTGAAGAAAAAAACAATTCAAGTTACATTATAGGAGTCTAGTATAATAGTGGCCTGAAAGACAGGCATACACGTGGAATTCAGCTGTCATTTTCTGCTTAAGATTTGACAGGTGTGCTTTAGATGTTAAAAGTCCACAATTCTGAAGTGCAATAAATATTTTTGTATATCTGGTGCTTGGCTCACATGGTAGCATTTATTTCTTTAAGATATTCTTTTATGAATATTAACAAAAGCGTCCATGGTAACTGAGAAGGCTTTAACTGAAGGCAACTCAATGGATCTGATTTTTTTTCCAGTCATTCAACCAATCAGCTAAACAATAAAATTGGATTTTATTTTGTATTTAAGTGTTCTAAATGTAAAAAGCTCTGCTGACCTGGTACAACCTCAGATACATACCTGGTGTAATTTTCAACTCTGATTTACTTAAATGGCAAGTTGAAATTATTACTTTTCACCAGGAGTCAGACATGTCAACATTACGATTTTTTCCATTGTTATTTTATTCAAATTAACTCGGGAACAGTTCAGACCAAGAAATAACATTCATTAGACAATTTACCTTTTCTATGTTTAAATTATGTTACTTTTGTGTTCACCCAAATTAATTTGTTTTAGAAATAAAAATATTCATAACTGCTATCGATAAGACTTTGTTAGAAAATAATTAGGTTTCAATTTTTTTTAAATCACCCTACATGTCTATTACTGGAACCAATGCAAGAGCCCAAATACAAACAACCTAAAAATGATGTTATCATTCTTTCTAAAAATGAACTGTTGCTATCACTGTGGAAAATTTAATTAATGGAGTCTTCTGTGTTGCATTAGCAATTGTGCAAAAAAAAACCATCACTTTTCCTTCACCTATCCTAATAGTTCTATGGCACAATAATAATGCAGTTATTAACATCATAACAAGAAACTCTAGTGATTGGTCTGTGGAATATTCGGAAATGGTAAAGACAACCCTGATATCCCTTACACTCTAAATCACCCCAAACATTATTGTGACAATTAATTTAATAAGTTGAGTTAAAGTGTTATTTGCCCCAGAAACAAAAATTTAAAAAAAAGAAAAGAATGGGAAATACAGCCAACAGACAGTTCTCCCCCATGTCAAAAGATCCATGGCCAGCTCTAGGGGCTGAGGATCAGATTCATGAATCATCTCAGAATCTATCCAAGAACCAAGCTAAAATAATCCAGGCAACGAAGAATCATTAACCAACATTCTAGCAATCATGATGTTTGTCAAGTTAATTGTATGTTATATCCCAAAATATTACTCATTATTATGACCCAGATAAAGGCATTCTAGTCCATCAGGTCTGTGCCAACTCCTTTTGGTCCCACTCTTCCTCTCCTCCCCTATATACAGTTCCAGTATATCTTTGGGATATGTGAGGAAAGCAGAATACTTGGCAGAAATGCACAAGGCCATAAGAAACACGAGCAGGCATTAGCCAATCGATCCTTCATACGTGCTCTTCTAACCAATGGGATTAGAACTGATGATCTACCTCAGTGCCATCTTCCAGCCCTTCATTCCCTTAATGAATCTCCACAATTCTTCAGAGTAGACGATTCCAAAAATCACCCATTCTCATCCCAGTCTAAAACTGTTTACCACTTATTTGGAAACAACTCCACCACTCCCTCCCACCCCCCTTCCCCAGACTCACCAACTCCACCGCCCTGGTCTGAAACTTTGCAGCCAGGAAAGCATTTTCCCTGCATGTACATTATCAAGTCCTTCAAGGATTTTGTCTGTTTCAACAAAACCTCCTCTCATTTAAACATTAATGACTGGGACCCCACCCCCCCCAGTCTACTCAATCTTTCCTCACATAGTAAATCTTCCTTCTGAGGAACAGTCTAATGAATGTTTACTGCCGATACATCCTATCATAGGGAGGGAATCAGATCAAAATTGAACACAGTACTTCAGGTGTGACCTCAATCAAACACATTACAATTGCAATAAGACTTCCTTACTCCTGACTGACTTATGTATCCTCTTGATCACTTGCTGCACCTGGCACATTAACCCTCAGCAACTTGAGTTTAAGCACATTTTGATTCCTTTAAAAGCCACAGCATGAATGAAACTTTCATCATTTAACTCTACATTTTTATTTTGTACACCAAAGTGGATGATTTCATGTTCTTTTCAATATTAAATTCTATCTGCCAATTTTTCATCCATACCATTATCTTCATGAAGTATCTTTGCATCCACCCTGATAAACATGATCCCACCTAATTTAGTATCACTAGGCAATTTGGAAGTATGCTCTTTTCATCCAAATTATTGATATACATTGTGAATAGATGGAACCCAAATTCTGATTCCCCATGGTACCCAACTTGTGAAAGATTCAGTTCTTCCACTCTGTGCTTTGTGTCTAACAACCAATTCTCAGTCTATGCCACGACGTTACCCTTATTTCCATACTCTGTAATTGGGTCACGGTGCAACGGGCAAGAAACTCACAGATCTCCTGAGGTCAGGATGAAACTGCTGGGCAATAGCACAAAGGGAAAGGATTCAAAGATAAGTTGAATGCATCTTTACTAACTGACCCGCTATCTCCCTGGGTGCCTACTTCAAAGTTTCAACATCTGTTTATTGAAACCTGCTCCAGCATTTTGAATTTTAATTCATCCTTTACAAATTTATTGTGAATGTTCTATTCTAGTTATATTTGCACTTCACATTATCCAACCCATCCAGAATCTTTAAAATAGACATTCATATCACCTCAGAACCTTCTCTTCCTGATCCCCAATATCTCTATAACTTTTCATAATTAGATTAATCGCACCACTGAATTCATTTAGTTGCTCTTTTCTGTTTTAGACATTAAGATCTGGAGGTACGGAGTACTTCGCATAGTAGGTATTCCCTAATTCCATATCTTAATGCTATAACATTGTGTACAGGTGTGTTTCTGTGATTTATCCAGAATTTTGTGAAAGAACTACTGGTAAAGTTAAAAGTACAAAATGTGTGTGCAATTAGTTCTGCCACTGCAGTAAGAAAAGTCCTATGTTATTCAGAGAAAATTCATTAAAGTGTATTCAGTGAATAGTTATCCATTTTTCCCCAGTAAAATTACAGCTATGTTATGACATTGCAACAGCCTAAAATGGTAACACAATTGTAGAGCATTGGCTATAGTTGGGACTCCATCCTGGCTGTAAAGTGTAATATCACTTAAGTAAAGAATTTGGCATGTGGACACCTCTGAATTAACTGTGGGTTATACAGTGGGAAAATTCTAGACAGTTGGTAGAGTTGGATATTAGGTTGGCGCAACTGTGCTGCATAGTACTATGTTCTATATGCTTATGACAGCACCCCTGAAGCTTTTCCAATTATAATGGGCAGCAAAGTCATGGCTAAAATCAAACTTGCCCATGTTCTTCATTGAGGAGACTTGGACTCGCTTCACTGCAGATGCTCAAAGTGCACAGATTAACAATATAGATTCCACAACTATTTCCTGATCTTGATTCCGCAGCAGCTAGTCCAAGTGAGGTGTCTAGACATAAAAAAGCCCCATTGTTTCATAATTAGGGGCACTCCTGGTGACAGCATGACACAATAACCAATAAAATTCTAGGGTCACATAAATGTAGGCCGTCAATCGGAAGCCTTCCCTGCAGGCTATGTTCCAAATTGTTTGACTTAGGTTAGTTTGTTTAACAAGCCTTCCTCTTCCAAATGCTAAATTCCTTTCCATTAAGTGATTCATAAATTCTGATGAAGGGTCGCAATGGCAATTTTCGACCATACATCATCCAACTTCAACACTCTCTTTGCATACTTGAATTTGAACTCAACAAATATGGTATACAATATTAATCAATTGAATCAATTCCATCAAATTAACTGCATCCCAACTCCAGGGAGATTAAACCAGTGGCCAAAGAACCTCTGAGTGAAGTCCTAGTTCATTTGGACAGAAGCTATTAACTGTCCGAATGCTTTGGTGGCTAATTTTTTTCGTCAATTGTACTATAAGTAGAACAGTAAATGTTACTCAGAAAATACATTTTCAATGGACATATTATTTAAAATCAAAGCAAAACCTGTGATTGTAGCCATTTACGTTGTTCTTTTCATAGTTCAGGTCATAGACAATGTAAAGGTCTTAATGATCATCATACTACAGAAGAATTATTCTCTCAATAACATTTTAGAATCCCACAATTTCATGCTTTAAAAGAAATCAGATTGCTCTCCCAATGTCCAAATGGGAAGAGCAGAAATAATTTCCTTGTAACTTTTATAAAGTCTTCCTTGCTGTAGAATAAGTTATATATAGATCCTGCTCATCCAGTGTACATTTTCATACAAGTAAATGTGGCTGCCTTGTGATCCTAGTGAGATATACATAAATTTAAAGTGCATTTTTAATTTATCATGGTGTGACATGATCACAAAATATTTATCAAGGATTACAAAAATTCCTTGATTCCATTATTTTCCTTCATGACTTATTTGACTAACAAACTCATATCCAAAGTGCATCGCTTGGTTTGCTTCTTTAGTGTTTTTACTAATGCTATAATCATTCAAAATTTAAATTTGCACAATTTCACTTTTAACTGGAAATTTTGCATATATCATTGTAAATAATGACATTATATGATAATGTATAGCAAAGAAAGAAAAGGAATTTGAAGCAAGGTACCTGATCAATGGAGAATTCAAGAGACAGAGAATGTTTGTAAAAATAAAATAAATAATAGTTGAAGAATTTATCGACACTCGAAGAACCAGGGTCCAGTACTTGAAAGCATCCATACTTTTGTAAGTAGTTGCTGGTTATAAAAGCTTTAACAGTATGGGTGTGTTCCATTTTTTTGTTGTTCTTATATAACCCTGGTTTCTGCATCTGAGCACAACTTTCCTAAGAGCTTAGTTTCAAACAGTTTCCAAACATTTTCACCCTACTGTAAAGCAAAAAGAAATTTGCAACTACGTTCCGTCTAATATCCTTTCATACCATGACGGCAATTGGGCATTTTTGTCTCCAAGAATTTATAAGCTGAGATACCAACTCTTTTTGACAATTTTGTTCTTCTGTGAAGTGTGTTAATACATAAATATTTTTAAGCATTTATAAAGCCATCCACTGTATATTAGGTTTTGTACAATGTAACACTTACCATTTATTTTTGAATGTTTCCAATTTGTTCCTGGCTGTATAATGTGTATCGAATACAATTTGGAAGATAAACTTTTATTATGTTAATGCTGCAAATAAATTAAGAGTTAACCTGACTCTTCCAAAGTTGAACTTTATTTCCTCCTTCACAAATTTAACAGCCTCAAGTCTTCCTTTCTTAATCAATTGCAGTAGTTTTCAAACTTTTTCGGTCCGCTCACATACCACCTTAAGTGATCCTTAGGTGCTCTGTGATTAGTAAGGTGGTATGTGGGTGGAAAGAAAAAGTTTGAAAACCACCCATTTTAATCGTACCTCATTGACTCGTTATGTGCACGGTTTCATAGCTCCAAAGGAAACGGGTCAATGACAATTTTTCTCAAGCAAAATATTTCAGTAATAATTGGGTCCAGAGCAGTGGTTCTCAACCTTTTTTCCCCCACTCACTTACCACCCTAAGTAGTCCCTTACTAATCACAGAGATAGGGATTACTGAAGGTGGTATGTGAGTGGAAAGAAAGTTTGAAAACTACTGATCTATTAGGATCAAGAAAGATGTTTCAATTCTAGATCTGAGAGGTTCTCCCCTCTTCACTTTCAAAGCCTTCTGCAAAATATTTCTTAAATTTCACAGAAGTCTTGCATACAACTTAAACGAGATTGCTATCAATCAAGTTATAGCAGACAATGATTTGCAGCTATTAGTTGTTCATCCTTGGTAACAATGTAACTCAAATGCTGATAGATTACTCTGAACCACAAGCATTTACAAATTGTCATAGCGAGGATCTTGTCAACATATTGCTGGCCTTTTCTGAAGCCATACTAGCCTTCCAGATGATCCACCGAATGTTCCTCTATCCTGCAAGGAAGAGCGCAATTCCCATCTATTGATATTCTAAGATTTAATCAACCAATAAAAATCCACAATTTCATCTTCCTAATTACTATTAAAGGGTATAACAGGAGATTACAAGAAAGCTCAAATGCATTAGCACCATTTCTAAATTTTATGCCTCACCAGCAGCAATTGAGAGATACATAAACAGATGGGTTAATTTTAACACAAAACCTATTAACAAATTAACAATAATAGAATTACCTCAATAATCTTAAAACCTGAACATAAGCCTTTATGGCAACTCCACATTAACAACAGATATTTATAGGGTGCATGTTGTGGAAAAAAATCCCAGACCATGACAGTCCAAGCTCAAAACGGCCCAAAAGAAAACTGCCAAAACAAAGCCTCGTCAGTCCCGTCAAGTTCCTCAGTCAAAAAGGAACAGCTCGCAGTCTGGTCTCCAGGCTGGAGATTCTTAGTTTGGTTGCCTGCTGGTCTTTTGGGCATGGAGGCAAATGGCCATGATCACTGTTGACTTACAATCGCTGTAGACTTACGACTTTCCTGAGTTTAGAATGTGGCAATGACCATCTATGATTTCTTCGCACAGGAATTTTCATCCAGTGACCTCCTAATCGCTACACGAGGTTCACGCCTCTGAAGCCGACCTTAGGGTTAACGTGACCTTCTGTCACTCGTCTTCCCCTCAAAACACCCTGTCTTGGGTCATCAAGTGACTCCTGTCACACAAAGTCCTCTTGGAAGGGGACTGGGGAAGCCCAGGTCAGATATACACGCACACACACACACACACACACACTGAGTATCAGAGTGACGCAATGGGCTGTCAGGACAACAGTGCTGGCACCTGCAGAAAAAGTAGCCCAAAGTTCTTTCCCCCACTGAAGCTACTGGATGAGTACACTGACAGTCTGATTGACTGCCCTCCAACCAACCAACTAACTAACAACCTGTTCAAAATTCAGCACACTGGGCTCTTCAATTGCCCCAGCGCAAACCTTCTGCTCTCCTCAGAGGGGTTGACAGCAGTGGATACGCTCTCCGCGAGCCCACTGGCTTCCAGCGCATGACTCTCTTGCTTCTGACTGCTTTCCCAGTGCTGTTTGAGCACTTCCCAAACAGCTGTCAGTTTTCCCAGCGCTACATCAGAGCTTCATAGCAGAGTACAATCCTTTGATTCTCCTGTAGGTTCAGTCCTGTCCCTAGTCCTAAAATAAAATTGTCCATGACAAAGACAGCAAATGACAGTGCAAGTGTAATGGTGAAGCTGTTATCTTTTGATCAAAAAAGTGGTTCACCAAAGTATTCATGAATACCAGCCAAGATTAACCAGCACAGAAACAGACCCGTCTATCCAGTTTGTCCAATGGAGTTCAACAGTTGAAGACAAGGGGGTTGAAAAAGGAGACACTCAGCAGAGAGCAGTTGATTTGGCAGTTTGGTTCAACAGCTGAATACAAAGGGGGGAGCAGTCATCTTCGGTGTGGACTGAGTCAGAGGAGTCAGGCTTCAGCAAAACAGGCTTTGGTGAGAACAGGTAAGAGGCAAGGTATAGTGAGAGTTGAAGTCAGAATGGGCCACCCTATTCGAGGAACAAAGAGGATTCAGCAGGTCGGCACAGCTAAGGGCAGTTTTTTTAGATAAATATTTTTTAGATAAATGGCAGCCAAGACAGGAGGGGCAGGACTGGCAGCTCAGTATTCTGGGCTTTAGGGGGTGGGGGGGACGGAGGAGTAGCATTGCTCGTCAGGGAAAATATCACAGCTGTGCTCAGGCAGGACAGATCAGAAGGCTCACCTACTGAGGCTATTTGGGTGGAGCTGAGGAACAGGAAATGTATGACCATACTCATGGAGTTTTATTATAGACTGCCCTATAGTCAGCGAGAACTGGAGGAGCAAATCTGTAGAGAGATAACAGACAGCTGCAGGAAACACAAGGTTGTGATAGTCAGAGATTTTAATTTTACTCATATTGACTGGGACTCCTAGACTATAAAAGGGCTGGATGGCTTGGAGTTTGTCAAATGTGTTCAGGAAAGTTTTCTAAATCAATAAATAGAGGTACCAACTAGAGAGGGTGTAATACTGGAGCTCCTATTAGGGAATGACGAACTGACAATCCCTTCAGTCTCCTCACTCAGTAAAGTTAAATTGGAGCAGACTATCTAACTGAAAAACCTCACAAAGATAAGCGTATACAGAGCCGTTGTCATACCCACACTCCTGTTCGGCTCTGAATCATGGGTCCTCTACCGGCATCACCTACGGCTCCTAGAACGCTTCCACCAGCGTTGTCTCCGCTCCATCCTCAACATCCATTGGAGCGCTTTCATCCCTAACGTCGAAGTACTCGAGATGGCAGAGGTCGACAGCATCGAGTCCACGCTGCTGAAGATCCAGCTGCGCTGGATGGGTCACGTCTCCAGAATGGAGGACCATCGCCTTCCCAAGATTGTGTTATATGGCGAGCTCTCCACTGGCCACCGTGACAGAGGTGCACCAAAGAAAAGGTACAAGGACTGCCTAAAGAAATCTCTTGGTGCCTGCCACATTGACCACCGCCAGTGGGCTGATATCGCCTCAAACCATGCATCTTGGCGCCTCACAGTTTGGCGGGCAGCAACCTCCTTTGAAGAAAACCGCAGAGCCCACCTCACTGACAAAAGGCAAAGGAGGAAAAACCCAACACCCAACCCCAACCAACCAATTTTCCCCTGCAGTCACTGCAACCGTGTCTGCCTGTCCCGCATCGGACTTGTCAGCCACAAACAAGCCTGCAGCTGACGTGGACTTTTACCCCCTCCATAAATCTTCGTCCGCGAAGCCAAGCCAAAGAGATTGCAGCAGCTATTAACTCTTTACCGTCTGGTAAAAGTCCTGGTCCGAATGGTTTCCCAGCAGTTTTATAAATCCTTTTATCATTTAGAATCCGTTTTTACTCAATCTTTAAATAGTGGACAATTGCCACAAAAATTTTATGAAGCTACTATTTATTTTATTTTTAAAAAGAATAAAGATCCATTTGACTGTTCCTCTTATAAACCAATTTCTCTTTTAAACTTTGATGCGAAGATTTTATCTAAGTTCCTAGCTTCTAGGTGCCATAAACAGGTTGGTTCTTTTTTTACATTCTACTTGGTCATGTGAAACGGTGAAGCCCTGATGGAATAGATTTAAGGAACTTTTAGAAGCTTTATTTAAATTTAAAATTTCATTTGGGTTATAGTAAGAAATTGAGTTTGGAATTAAAATTAGATCATTTCAAATTGCTTTCTTGAGATTGGCCTTAGCTGTGGCTCGAAAATGTTTGGCAATTACTTGGAAAAATTAGATGGCATTTGGAAAAGAGGTCTTGTATTCCATTGAAAAAGATAACTTATAATCTACCTAACAACTATTCTTTCTTTGTTAAAGTATGGAGGTTGTATACGAGATTGAATTTGTAATAGTCTTTTTCCCCCACAATTGATGGGCTTGCACTAAACCGTGGCAATAGTTAAAGGCTGTTAGGTAAGTTGATCTCTTTCACTCTATCTTTTTCTTTCTTTCTTTTGGGGTAGTTGAGAGGGTGGGGTATGGGGTAAAATATTATGTACTGACTTATATTTTTATTGCATGATTTATTATGATCAATAAAGAAAATTTTCAAAAAAAAGTGGATAGTCTGCCTAAATTTTTGTATGATTTTCAAGCTGTCTCAATTAGTTTCTCCTAAATCTTTTTTTTTTGTGATTCATTAGATTTACTTATTTCCTCTTTTATGTGGAAAAATAAGCCTCCCCATTTTTTTAAAAAATCCTTCAAAATACTAAAAGAAATGGGGGCATGGGATTATCTAACCTGAGATTTTATTACTGGGCAGCAAACTTCAGATATATCATTATCTGGAAACATCATAATGAACATTCAGGTGCCTCAAGATGGATTGATTTAAAGATTAAATCCATTAAAACGCATTCACTTATCTCAAAACTTGAAGCTCATTTGCCTTATTTGCTGTCCAAATTAACTAATAATTTGGTAGTTAGACACACTTGGTTATTTGGCTTCAATTTAGAAAGCACTTTGGTTATCACAGATATTTATTAATTATTCATATCCTTTTTTTAAAAAAAACCTTTGGTCCAAGACATTGGATATATTCAATGGTCCAGGTTGGGTATTCATTGGATTATACATACCAAAATTTTGCCTCTGAGCAATTATCTGCCAAATCTAAAAATGACCTAATCATCTTTTTTTTTGCTATTTACAGATTAAGAGCTTCTTAAATTTCTTAACGTTGAGGCTTCCCCAAGACTTACCACATGTTCCGATGTAGAAGTCGATCGTCATATGTCAACCCCCTTTTTCAGCTTAATATTAAGGGTTTTATAGTATATCCGGCGTATAAGTTCACCCCCATTTTTCAGGCTGTCCAGGTCTCCCAGGAACAACCTAAAAAATTTTTAAACCCCAATCACAAGTAACAAAGCTTTAAATTAAGTAGGTTTTTAAAAAAAGCTCTTGGCCTACCAGGCAGGAGTAGGAATGGCCCACGGAGCTGGAACGTCGATATCGTGCTCCCCGCAGTAGCAGAAATCCCAGCCCACCAGGCAGCAGTGGCAATGGCCCATGGAGCTGGAGCACCAACATTATGCTCCCAGTGGGAGCAGGAACTTCAGCTTACCAGACATAACCAGTGACTTCAGGGTCCAAGGTAGAAGTAGTTATAGCGGTGCCCTGCAGTGGGGAGGTGTAATGGAGTGGCAATGCTGACGGTGGTGTGGAGGTGCTTCCAGCATCAACTTATATGGCAAATTGACATCAATCTGGGTTTTTTTGGTGAATTTAAGGCCTCAAAAGTATATTTGGTGTATAAGTTGACCTCCACTTTTTGAGAATTTTTTTAGGGTTTCACAACTCGATTTGTATGCCAAAATATACAGTAGATTTTAATCTTATCTGGGAAGTACATAACTTTAGACCTAATCAGAAAGGACTGCTTCCAGCCCTTTATGAACTACTTTTAAGATCTTCCTTTATCTAACATTATGAAAGTTTGGGAACATGACTTTTAACAATTGTTTCCTGAAAATACTATTTTGAAAAATGTACATTCATCCTCTCTGCGATAGGCATTCCTTATTACAATTTAAAATAGCCAGAGGGCCCATTATTCCAAAGTTCAATTAGCTAAATTTTATCCCAATATATCCTCTAAATGTGATGGAAGCTACTTTAGATCTTATGTTTTGGTTATGTCCCTCCCTAAGTGTACTAAATACCTCTTTCCAAGTTACAATCTTTAATTCTTGACATAAATCTGTTTCCAAGTCCTTTTATTGCTACTTCTGGAATGAATGGACCAATGGACTTAATTTTGACTCCATCTCAATCCCATATAACTGTTTCCTTCCCTAATTGGTAGGAGGCTAATTCTGGTACAGTATAAAAGATGTTGTCCCTCCCACACAAACAGTGGTTATTGGATTTGAAAGCATCCCCCCCCCCCCACCTTCTAAATAAAATTAGGTGTTCAACTACTAAAACAAGTATTACATTTTTTTTGTCTTTGGGGATTTTTAAAATTATTTTCAGAATATATAGATCAATTCTTTTTGATCTTTATTAATTTTCTTTCTTTTTTCCTCAACCTATTATCAAAATTACTTTGCTCGTAATCACTCATATAAAAGGTCAGGTTTAGAAATTAGATTAAAAAAAGAAAAAGAACCCACCTATTATTAATCAGTAACCATTGTTTACCATCTTTGTGCATGGTAGGTCATGTTTAACAAATCTAGTGCATTTTTTTGGAGATAGTTACAAGGAAGGTAGATGAAGGAAAGACTGTGGATGTTGTCTATAGACTTTAGTAAAGCCTTTGACAAGATCCCACATGGGAGGTTAATTTAGAAGGTTAATGACACTAGGTATTCAAGGAGAGGTGGTAAACTGGATTCAAAATTGGCCGAGTAGGAGGCAGCAGAGGGTGGGAGTGGATGGCTGCTTCTCGAATTGGAGGCCTGTGACTATTGGCGTAACTCAAGGATCCATGTTGCATACATCAATAATCTGGATAATAATGTTGCGAATTGGATCAGCAATTTTGTTGATGATACAAGATAGGTGTTGTGGACAAGAAGGAAGGTTATCAAAGCTTGCAGAGGGTTCTTGACCAGCTAGGAGAATGGGCCAGAACGTGGCAGATGGAATTTAATGCAGACAAGTGTGAGGTAATGCATTTTGGAAGGGCAAACCAAGTTAGGAGATACACACTAAGGAGTGTGCATCTAGGAGGGATCTAGGAGTGCAGATACATTGTCCCCTGAAGGTGACATTGCATGTGGACAGGGTTGTAAAGAAAGCTTTTTGGTATCTTGGCCTTTATAAATCAAGTATTGAGTATAGGATTTGGGATGCTATGCTGAAGTTGTTTAAGACATTGGCAAAACCAAATTTGGACTATTGTGTGCAGTTCTGGCACCCAACCACAGAAAGGATTTCAATAAGATTGAAAGAATATAGAGAAGATTTACTAGAAAGTTGCCAGGTCTTCAGGGATTGATTTACAGGAAATGATTGGACAGGTTAGGACTTTATTTCTTGGAGCAAACAAAAATGAGGGGAGATTTGATCGAGGTTTACAAGATTATGAGAGGTGCAGAGTAGATGCAAATAGGCTTTTTCCATTTAGATTGGGGGGGGAAGATAAATATGAGAGGTCATATTTTTAAGCTGAAGGGGAAGAGGTTTAAGGGGAACATTGGGGGGAGCTTTTCAACAGAGGGTAGTAGATGTATGGAATGAGCTGCCATCTGATTTGATAAGTGCTGGCTCGATCTTGCATTTTAAGAATAAATTGGATAGGTACATGGATGTGAGAGGACTGGAGGGTTATGATATGGGACCAGGTCACTGGGACAAGGGAGATGGTTGGCACAGACGAGGGCTGAATAGCCTGTTTCTGTGCTGTAACATTCCATGGTTCTATAGTTCTATCTGTAATTTTATTTTACTTAAACATTATTTCACTTGTATCCATGTACCTGATATTATTTCTCAAAAAAAACAATAGAGATTGGAAAATAAAAGGCAATGAGACAGAAGAGCTGACAGAAGTGTATATAGGGGAACAGTTTGGGTCCAGTGATCATAATGACATTAGTTTCAAGTTAATTTATGGAGGAGGATAGGTCTGGGCCTCAGGTTGAGATTCTAAAATGGAGAAAGGTCAATTTTGAGGAAATTAGTAAGGATCTTAGAAAGTTAAGTGGAGGACATTCAAGGGGGGAATTTTGAGAGTACCGAGTTTGTATCTGCCTGTCAGGATCAAAGGCAAGTTTAGCAGGCATAGGGAACCTTGGTTTTCAAGAGATATTGGGGATTTGGTTAAGAAGAGAGAGGTGTATAACAGGTATTAGCAACATGGAGCAAATGAGGTACTTGAGGAGTACAAAAAATGCAAGTAAAACCTCAAGAAAGAAATCAGGAAGGCTAAAAGACATGAGGTTGCTTTGGCAGATAATGTGAAGGAAAATCCTAAGGGTTTCTACAGATATATTAAGAATGATAGTAAAGGACAAATGAGATGGAAGAGGTCTTAATTTCCCTGCCCCCAATCGCTATTCGCTCAGGAAAGGGCACATGGTTGTCGGAAGTAAGGAAAACAAGCAGTGAGGTCATGGAACCTATACAGATTAAAGAGGAGGAAGTGCTTGGTGTCTTAAAGTATACAAGGGTGGGTGTACATCAGGAATCAGTGTTGGGACCATTGTTGTTTGTCATCTATATCAGTGATCTGGATGATGACGTGGTAAATTGGATCAGCAAGTTTACAGATTGGAGGTGTTGTGGACAGTGAAGATTTTCAAAGCTTGCAGGGGGATTTGGATCAGCTGGAAAAATTGAATGAAAAAGGCAGATGGAATTTAATACAGATAAGTGTGAGATGTTGCATTTTAGAAGGACAAACACAGTAAATGGTAGGGGACTGAAGAGCACAGTAGAACAGAGGGATCTGGGAAATATAGAAACACAACTCCCTAAAAGTGGTGTCATAGGTGGGTAGGATTGGAGAGAGAGCTTTTGGCATACTGGCCTTCATAAATCAAACTATTGAGTGTAGGAGTTGGGATGTTAAAAGTTGTACAAGACATTGGTGAGGCCAAATATGGAGTATTGTGTGCAATTTTGGTCACAGGAAAGATATCAATAAGATAGAGTGCACAAAAGATTTACTAGAATGTTGCATGGACTTCAGGAACTGAGTTACCGGGATAGGTTAAACAGATTAGGACTTTATTCGCTGGAGCCTAGAAGAATGAGGGGAGATTTGATGGAGGTATTTAAAATTATGAGGGGGATAGACAGAGTCAATGTTCAAAGGCTTTTTCCACTGAGGTTAGATGAAATACAAACCAGAGGACATGGGTTATGGGTGAAAGGGGAAACTCAGGGGGAAACTTCAGAGTGGTGTGGGTATGGAACAAGTGGTGAATGCAGGCTCAATTTTAACATTTAAGAAAAATTTGGACAGGTATATTGATGGGAGAGGTATGCAGGGTTATGGACTGGGTGCAGGTCAGTGGGACAAGGCAAAAGAAAATAGTTGGGCACAGACTAGAAGGAGTGAAAAGACCCATTTCTGTTCTATAAACCAATTTGTTGGAGTTTTACCCATATCCCTCTGCACCTTCCCTCTCCATTCACCTGTCCAAACATCTTTTGAATACCATAAATTAGAACTGCACTTTCACCTTCCTCTGGCAGCTCATTCCATGTACACACTATTCAGTGATACTTGGCCTCAGGGTCCTTTTAAAATTTTTCCCCTCTCACCTTAAATATATTCCCTCTACTTTTGGACAGATAAGTAGCTGGATTATCATTTAAAGTACATCCATATCTTGATGTGTCTTTTGGTCTTCCACAAGTTTTATATTGCAACAGTATGCTCTAATGTAAAGAAATTTTCCTTATAATTTGAAGCTCATATGACGCACTTCACTTAACTCCTGTTCAGCACTTTTGAGACTTTTGAAACCACTTCTGAACAAAATGTATGGATTTTACACTTAGTTCAAGAAAATTCACCCAATATTCTAGATGTCTACCTGAGGAAAAAACTTGTCAGCAATACTTCCTGTTCTGTTGATCTTTTCCATTCTTTATCTGTGATGGCACACAAAGAAGCTATTTTTTTTATTTTTGAAAATTTTATTTATAATTTGTATCAATAGACATTAACTCAATGTTTATAGATACCACATTATAATACAAAATGATACATTTTATATTTTCACCCCTACCCCCTCCCTCCTATCCCCCCAAAAAACCATATTTTCTTACAATAATTATTTTATTTTCTAAATATTAATTGAGAGGAATGGGTTATATGGATGATGTGGATGGACTTTTACTAACAAAATCCATATATGGTTCCCAAATCTTATAAAAATTCCCAATCTGATTTCTTAAGCTGTAAGTAATCTTTTCTATTGGTACAGTTTTGCATTTCAATGATCCATCCATCGATTGCTGCTAAATTCAGTTTACCACGTTATTGCCATACATATTTTCGCTACCGCTGTTGCTATACTCAGAAATTTTGTTTGGTATTTAGCCAATTTCAAATCTGCTTCATATATATTACCAAGCAAAAATATTCTCAGATCTTTTTGTATTTTTATTTCCATAATTTGTCCTAATAATAAACTCGTCTTTCCAAAATTTCTCCACTTTTACATAGGACCAAACTAAATGCAAAAAGGTCCCTGTTACTTTATTGCATTAAAAATATTTATCAGAATAATTTGATATATATGGAGTATAATTGAAGTAAAAAAATATTGAATTATTTGATAAGTAGCATTAATTGTATTTGTAACAGTCTCCTGACAGTCTTGACATTACTACTACTTGAATTTGTTTATTTAAATCATTCCCCATCTTTGTTTAGATTTATACAAATCCTTTCCTTCTCCCCCCCCCCATCCCCCATAGTATCTTGCAATTTGATATACATATTGGTAATAAATTTCTCAATAAATGACCCTGTAATTAGATATTCAAATTGACTTTGTGCAGAAGTCTTAAATTCGCACCTAGTATATTTTTTAAAATATGATTTAAATTGGTAATATGAAAAAATTGCATTGTTATATCGCATTTCTTTCATTTGTTCAACAGTCATAAAAGATCAAAAAAATCTTTTATCCTCTGTATATCTTTACCAAATATCAAATAAAGACTTATTCAAAGTAAAAGGAATAAGTTGATTTTGTTTCAAAATCATTTTAGGTATTTGATAATTTTGAAATTCCTCCCTCTCTATGGATTCCTTTCCATACCTTCTGAAAAATACACACAATCGGTACTAAAAAAAAAACACACACACAATCGGTACTGTTTTCCCTTTTAACAGTTCCATATACAAAAAATACTCTGGAATAGTTTCTCCAATTTTATTCATTTCAATCTGAACCCAAGCTGTTTTCTCACCAATTTGATAACAGGAAGACAAGAATCTTAATTGAGCTGCTTTATAATAATTTTTAAAATTTGGTAATCTTAGTCCTCCTTGTTCAAATTTCCAAGTTAGGTTTTCCAAAGCTACTCTTGGGATTTTACCTTTCCAAATAAAATCCTTTATATTTTTATTTAAATCTCCCAAAAAAACTTCTCTGGTACAGAAATGGATAATGATTGAAACAAATATTGTATTAAATAAAAATTTATAATAAATATATTAATCTTAATATAATTTACCTGCCCTATTAAAGTTATTGGAAAATCTTTCCATTTTTTAAATCATTGATTTTTTTTTAAATAGTGGTAAATAATTTAATTTAAATAAATTGTCTAAAATTCCATCAACTTTTATTCCTAAATATTTAATTGCTTCTTTTTGCCATTTAAATTTTGTCTTTTTTTTTAAACTTTGCATATAATCCATGTCAACAATAGGCATCACTTCACTTTTATCAATATTAACTTTATAATCAAATACTAAACCATATTATTCCAATCTTATGTTTATTCAATATTTCTGGTTTTGTTAAATAAACTACATCATCCACAAATGAACTGATTTTATGGGGTTTTTTTTCTAAATCTATTTCAAAACCTTTAATTTCTTTATTTCTTCTAGCTGTTTCTGCCAAAGTTTCTATAGCTAAAGGAAATAAAAATAGTGATAATGGACATCCTTGTCTAGATGGTCTTTCTAATAGAAAAGATTTTGGCATTTGTCTATTCATAACTACTTTAGCTTTTCGCTGATTATATAATGCTCTTATCCAATTTATAAAAGCATTCAGAATTCCAAATGTATTTAATACTTTAAATTTTTTTAAATCCCATTCTAATCAATCAATTTTTTTTTGCATCTAATGCAATCACTTGTGCTGGTTTCTTTTCTTTCTGTGCTACACTTAAACTCAAATATTATGATATTGTCTACTATTTTTATAAACATCAGTCTGATCCATATTTATTAATTTTGGTAAATATTTAGTTAATCTATTGGCTAATAATTAAGAAACAATTTTATAATCTGAATTCAATAATAATATGGGTCTAAGGTTGTAAAGGATCTTTTCCTTTCTTTTTTGAGATAATGTATTTACACTGTTTTAAAAGATTCTGGTACTTCTCTCATTTGATCTAATACACCCATTAATACAGGAATAATTCCTTACATTCTTTATAAAACTCCAGGGGGGGAAACTATCTTCTCCGGAGCTTTATTATTTTGTAATGACATCAAAATCTCAAAACTTCTATCTCAGAAAAAATATTTAGCTCTAATTTTTCATCTGCATTTTACATAAGTAAATTAATTTGCTGTAAATATTCTTCTTTCCCCATCTGATTCTGATGGATATAATTTTTCATTTTTAAAAGATTATCATTTATTTCCTGCATCATTCCCTTTAACTTTTTTAATCCAAAACTTCAAATCTTTTATCCACTTGCTGCATCTTTTTTTCACCCTCTTCGTAAAATTCTTTTCAACTATACTCTCTCCACATTTTTTCTAAACTTCTTCAGTAAATAACACCATGGATTTCAGCTACAGATATATAGGACTCTTTAATTCTCCCCATCTTTTTAGCCATAGCACCTTGTTTAAAACTTATTTCTTGTTCCTCTTTTCCACTGGAGCTGGGAGTCTTGTCTTTTTTTCTTAAATTGACTTTTTAGTGCTCTGCGCATGCGCAACTCCTCACACATGCACAGTCAAGTACTTCACCCACACTACATGAGCATTGCCGGGGGAGACTTTGCACAGTAGTGCCCAATGTTTTCAAAGAAGGCCTTTCTTATTTATCTTGCTCTTTTTCTTGCATTGCTGCAGCTGATATTTCTTTCTTGGGTGACATTTTATTCTCTAGGTCTACAGACAAATTTCCTTCCATTTTGCAACTCCAATGTTTGAGAGTAGGGATTTGATGTCTAACTCCACATCATCACATGGCATGCTCCCACAGAGAAGCTCTCTTAGCATATTTGGAAATCAGATTCTGTCATGGAACAAATTTGTTAAAATGCTTTAGCATGCAGTAAACCTTAGCTTCAAAGTATTGTATTTGCTTCATTAGGTTTAAATCTTGGAACTCATTCATCAACCACACCGTACAAATATCTTCACCGCCACCTCAAGGACTTTTTTTTGTACACATCACACTAACAGACCCTTCCAGCCAGCACCAGATTCAAACCCAGTTCACTGGTACAATAATAGCATTGCACCAACTGCTACATTAAACACACTGCCCTTAGATGGGTAATAAATACTATTATACTTGTAAATAACTCAGTTCTAAATAGACATCTGCTTAGCATTGTGACTGTTCTCGATTGAAAATTCTGTTGTTATTTGTACAAAGTGACCTGATCTGGCAAAACTGCAAGCTTTTCATATTGCAGTCATAAATCTATGAAATTAATATTCAGAAAATCAGCATAACCAGATGTACCGTCATAAAGGCTGAAGTATCTTCAGTTTCAAGTTGGAATGGCAAGAATGATTTGCCTTTCTTTAGGGTAGTCTGAGAGAAGCATGGAAATACTAATCTACTTCAGAACAAATAGAAGCAGGTTCCACTATCACAGACCCCACTCCACCATTTGATAAAATCATTGTTGACTACTCAAGGCTACATTCTTGTCTGGACTCCTATTCCTTGATCCTTGAGAAATTTAACCTTGGCCATCCACAATTGTATCATGAATTACATGATAAATAACAATAGAAATGTCTCTTCAACTCAGTCGTAAATGATTGATCTCTTATCATGGAACAATGCTTCCAGGTTCTTGAATCTCTGATGAAAGAAATCTCTGCATTGAGATTACAAATTCCTCCTTGGATCTCATTGTGATTTCCTATCTTGGGGGAGGCTTGAACAAACTATTTCTTCTAATATTTTCCCCAAACACAAGAATTAATCTAGTGAATCTACGTTTAGCATTACAACCTCATCTTGAGAAGTGCGGACTTAATCCTGACCTTGGGATACATTTCAAGCTCAAAACTTAATTCTAAAAGTATCAGTTGGTCGAGTCTTGTTCAAAAATTAAAGCCACTCTTGCCTGAAAGGCATGCCTAAAATGAGATCAACTGGCTCAAACTTAAGAGCAGATTGGTACAAGTACAACTGGGTACAAGTTTGACAGGAAAAGCAGCAAGATGGTAAGCCCAAACATTATCTACATGACAAAGCCAGATCAAGAGGGAATACAGCATAGAATGCAACAGTCTTGGTGAAATTAACCATTTGAAACAGCAAAGGACATTTTTCCTTTTAATATTTACCAGTAAATAGAATAAATACTATTGAGGTTGCAATCAGAAAATTCATAGTAAACCATAGTGATGTAGAGTGGGGAGAAAAAACCAAATCAATACTAAAAACAAATTTCAAAGTTCAAGATTTTTCAGATCTACAATACTTGTTGAGCGATTCCAAGAAATGCATCTCACTGCCAAGAGTGTTGAAGTTCTGAACTGTTTGGTCACTTGTATGTTCATTCTATTTATTTTTACATGGCAAAATTGGAGGACATGTCTACAATTAAAAAAATAACTAGTCTGATAAAAGCTCAATCTGTTTCTCCCTCTACAGACACCATCCGCACCACTGAATATCTTCAGTTTTTTTTATTTCAGATTTCCAACATCTACAGCATATTACCCAAGGACATTTCTAAAACATCTTTGGACAAAGTAACATTTTAATAGATTTAATAATAAAGCACCAATTTCTCTTTACAAAAAGACACTTATAAAAACCTTTGTCACTACTTTTTTTTATTTTATTGCATTGACAACTGGGTATCCAGCATTAACCAGAAACTAAAGTTGCTTTATTACATGATAAAATAATATGAAAATGTGAAAAATATATAACTTTTTTAAAAATTGCAAATGGAAATACTAATCAAATGCAAAGTGATGTTTGGTTCACAAAAAAATTATTCACATTAGCTTGATTACATCATACATTACAATAGGCCCAAACCCTAAGCTTTTGTAATTAAACTATGCAAAATTTCCAAGAGGCACAACCACAAAGCCACCAGCCTGTAAATTAATACTTTTGCAAGCTATTAAAGAAATATGCAATTTGGCAAGTGAGAACACAAGTGTACAGATCATAAAATCCGATTTCCTTTATTTTACACAAAAAATATACAAAACCACTAGACATTTATGCAGTTTAAGTAGGCTTGGTTCATCTTCACAGCAATATAAATCACTGGTTTTAACTGACGAAAGGTCTTTGCGTAATGGATGCAATTTTGTGTTCAAATGGACATGGTGCACTGGATAAACTACAAGAACAAAAAAAAAAGAAATGATGGTCATAGTAGTGGAACTAGTTGTACATAGTAATACAGCTGATAAACCAGCATCAGTTAAATTCATCTAGAATTTTCCATGATGACAACTCAAAGAAAGTCAAATTTAGAGTTAAAATATTAACTCTGATTTCATTGCATTGTGGGCAATTAGAAAGGAACACAAATTAGGAGTTGAAAGCAACCAACCTGGATGTTCAAGACAGCTGAGTGATTCAAAAAGATCAGTGAATATCTGAATGCACGTCAGAACTTAAGGTCCTACATTAGAAACCTGTTTTAAAACTTTTGTCCTTTAGCTACTTACATCATCATAACTGAAGTTCACGTATCCTTGCTGCAGGCTGTCCCTTCGCCTGAAAGCATCTGCAACAATATATTGGGTAAACAGATTCTGGTTACTTTTCAAACTAAAAACAATTTTAACCTGCCTGACACTGATAAATAAGTAGTAACTCTATGGGAATATTATAAATCTCCTTAAAAAGCTAATATCCATTCAAAAAGTACTGGGGGCGGGGTCGCAGGTTAATTAGGCAGCACAGACTTGTGGGCCAAAGTGGCCTGTTATCATGCTGGATGATTAAACTTGAGTCATCCAGGAATGCAAATGAACTTTTAATTAACCAGGATGATACCGGAACTGGAAGGCTGGAGTTAATGACAGGCTAAGATTTATCTGGAACACAGGAATGATCTTAGAGAGATATTTAAAAATCACAAGGGGGAAAATGTTGAATTGTTAGACTTCCCCCCCCCCCCCTTCCCGGTAAAAGTCTAATATTAGAGTGCGTTGATTTAAGATAAGGGACAGGAGATTTAAAAGGCTGAGGAAGATAATGCTGGGTAGCTGGAATGCAGAGAGAACGTAGTACAATTACAACATTTAAGAAATTTAGGACAGGTACTTAAAGGGTTAGAGATTAAATGCAGGAAAATTAGCAACTTGGCAAGCAAGGGCAAGTTGAGCCAAAGAGTCAGTTTTCATGTATAGTAGTACGAGTATAATTGGGCACTAGGTTTAACAGGAAGAAAAACCAAAAGGTCATCACCAGGATTCTGCAAGTAATACGTACTGCAAAATTACAGATATCTGGAATGAATCTCAAATATTACCCAACAAATTTGTATACACCCTGACTCTGCATTTTCATGAACTATGTGCAATATTGATTGCAGTCCTCATTGGGTATCCTACTCTTTTCTTTCCCTCCACCAACATAATAATACTGGTGCTATTCTTATATTCATATTCAGGATAATAGTACAAGAAAGAAATTAGAGCTCCAAAACCATACCTGAAATTGCCCTCAACTTTACACAGCAGGCAACATAGTCATCAAAATAAGTCTTCCCATCTTTGCAGTAGCGCTTTATAATACCATTTAGAGCTTGAGCACTTAATCTGTATCCTAGAAACACCAAAAATATTTTCAAAACATTGTTCTTAGGTGGCAAAGTATTTTATGAAGTCTAGAGTTTTTAAAAAAAACAAATTGGAACACACCAACAGCAATTTCATGCTCCCTTGAGTTACATTTATTTCAGATTCCAGCTCATATGCCATGAATCTAAAAACATTAAAAGAATACTAGTCAGATGCTAACCCGATTTCTGTAGACTTATATTGGTTAGTTCAAAAAAATCCCAGTGCTATTGCCATTATAAATTTGGAGTGCAAACAAACCAATATGTCATTGGTATGTGTTCATATGCTATACTCACAGCAAGTTAACAGTTGTTAAATCCTTTAATCTAACCTCAATGGATTTTACCATTTTATTCTCTAGTACCAATTTGTCAATGTTAGCTTTCAAAATCCGATTTTTATAATTTGCAACCTAATTACTAAAGAAGTTGTGCAAACTCTAAAAGCTGGGGGAAAAATGTTTGACCAGATTACAATACATACTCAAAACAGTAAGGAATAAAATAAAAGCAGGGCAAAGGCAGAGATTAAAAAGTACTGACCAAAGATTCAGAAAAAATATACGTGCTGGAGATCAAGATGGGTACCAGAGCAATAAAGTAATGACAGAAAAAAAGCAGCAAACTTGCTGGTGCTATAAAGTATCTATTTCAGCTCAAAAGGATTTTAGACAAAGGCATAACAATAACGTCGAGATACTGAACAAGATAAAAATAGGTAGTGAATATTGGTTGACACTTCAAAAAAAGATAAGACAGATAATGCGGGGCAAATTAAGTCCGTTGAGATTAATTGACTGTTTTGATGAGGTAGTAACAATGATCCGTGTCAGTGCAATCGAATTAAATTACACATTTTAGACATTTGATAAAAGGAGAAAAACAGAAGACCAATGAATAAAAGCGACAGGAGAAGCATGGATCCAAAACTGGCCAAAAGCTACAAAGAATGGCTTTTTTTTTAAAAAGTGTTGTTTGATATGGAGTTTCAGAGTTTGATACTAATTCTACATTGAATACAAATTTTATTATGGAAGACAATTTCATTTGTAAATAGCTAAAAACTAGGAAGCATAGATAATAGCATGAAATGCTGTCATTGGTTGAGAGGAGACACTAGAAGAATGAAGTGAACCCGTGGTAAAACAGTAACATTTTGGTTACTGTTTGGAAGAGAATGTCTGCCAAATTGACACATTTTAAAAGAATCCAAATATATAAAAAAAGATAAATGTTTCTGTAAACAGACCATTCATTGAGACAGGATTAATCAAAATACAAGCTATCCAGAACTTCATGAATAAAAATGCAAAAGGAGTTCTGAATTTTAGCATCAATTAAGGCACTGAATATGATAAAGAAATTTAATATTCTCTCCTCTCTGCCACCAAAACTTCTCTCATGGAATATGGGGCATTATTGGAGTTGTAACTGCTCAAAACGGCCATGGTAAATTAAGAACAACATTGAACATATTTTTTGCAATCAAGTTTGCAGGTGATTATGGTTTGCAACTTGCAAGGCGATATTCCCAGATATTTACTGTTTTTAAATCTGTCAAGGAAACAAAGTAGAACTTAGGCCAGTGCTATCAAAGAGATCTTGGCAGTCCATGGGTAGAATCCAATAAGGGAATGCAAGAGGGACATAATTAGCATTGCACTAAACCTAGCATTGATGTGCTGGCAGGCCTACTCAGGTCATAAGGAAGTTTATGGAAAGAGCAAAAGTAAAACAAAGAAACCAATTACAATGCCTGAATGAATAGCAACCAGAGGTCACAAATAGGAGCTGAGTAGCAAAAAAAAGCCAAAGGGAAAAATTCAAGATTTCTTTTTTTAAATTGAGCATATAGAATTTGGTGTCACTGCCTAGAGGGGCAGATACAGATTCAGCAGCAGGCTTTTAAACCAAATAAATATTGGACAGAATAAATTTCAGGTACACAGGTTTGCTCTTAAAATAATCTGATAAAAGAGTTTGAACAAGCCAAATTGCCACCAACTATCAATGGTCTTCAGATCAAAAAGAGGTATTCTCAGAGTTAAAAATTAACCTAGTCACATAGTACCCAATTTTTGTCTCCTCCATGCAAGAAGCAATTATTTTTTTTTAACAACACAGAAATCCGACAATATTTCCTTAATGAAGACCCACCAATATGCCAGCTTTGGTCATTCAAAGTGAAAACAAAGCTAGCATTTTACGAGGTCAGTAAGTCTTTACACGACAAGCCAGCATTCCAAACAAAAGGGGTGGGACATGTAACTCAACTGCATCAACATCTAGAATGACATAGTATATTTGACAGCATGTTAAACATGCTACATTCCCCCCCAACCCCCCAAAAAAACTTCAAGAATATTCCCCAAGTTTTATAGGCCAGGTTGAAAAAAGGGGAATAATGGTGAGGAACACTGACAGTAACACTGTCGGTCCCTGTTGTGTTGAGAAAGTATCGAGTCCATGAGAGAAGAGTCTGGACACAAGGGTTTGCTATCAAACGTTACTTTTATTATCACAATTAATAAGAGCGTGGGAAATTCATAGCAGGGAATAAAATGCACACAATAGAAGAGCATGGGAAAATCATAGCAGGGATAAAACACGCACAATTTATAAGAGCGTGGAAAAAAATGCTCATAATATATAAAAAGTGTGGGAGAATTCATGTTCTATTTAATAAAACGTACACAATTTTAAAAAGATCATGGGAAGATCTACTGCAAGTATTGAGTTATAGAAGTGGATTTCAAACTTTTTCTCTCCACTCAAATATCACCTTAAGTAATCCCTTACTAATCACCGCTACCTATTGTTAGGCACTAGTGGGCAGGTTATCGGTGGACTTCAGACTGTTCAAACTAAGGACAAACCCACAGACCAGTTTGCTCATAATCTGCCAGACCAAGCGTCAAATCTAGGATTAGATTGCTATCTTGTAGGTAGAAGGATCATTTCTCTTGTGTTCACTGGTCTCTTCTCTCAGAGGTTCTGTGTAACTATAAACTGCCACTTTTGGTTGGTCCATGCTTTCATTACCTGTTTCCAACTTAGTGAGATCAGTGCCTTACTGCCATTCTAGTACTTGTACACCTTGATGTGTCCTGAGGCAAGTTTATTCTTTGTATCAGGATGGGGTTAGAGTCAGGGGTGGGGTTAGGGACAGCACGGGACATAGTGGGCCCTGCATGGGCTGCACTAAAAGAAATTACGGTACACAATACACATCCTGACCCAAAGTGATATCCAAGAATGCCAGAAGCACCTTTTACACTGCAAGTGTTCCAGGAATTTTACTAGGTCCCTTTGCAGAAAAAAAATAGGACTGGAATGGCACCCCCCCCCCCCCCCCCCATTCCTTCTCAGTGTTTTTTTTTATATATATATATATATATAAACACACAGCAGGCATTCCAGGAAAAAGGAGAAAAATGTCCCAGAATGAAAAGGGCAGTGTAAAAAGCATAAATAAAGCAGGTACTTCAAAGAAAATAACAGCAGGTAAAAATAAAAATGTTGATGCTTGACGTTCAATTTATAGATTAATTCATAAATGTAACAATTCAGCTCAATGAAGAGAGATGTTATGATGATCTAGAAACAATAATTATCAGCTAAAAAATATTTAAGCATAGTGAATAATACAAAGACACCCAGGCTCTTTGAATTTTAACTAAAGCTCAATCTAGGCTATTTTATTTGGAACCTTCATTAACATGCTGTTTTAAAGTTAAAAATTATCAGAAAAGTTGAACCACTTTTCAACACTCTGAATTTACATTAGGTAACTTTGAAGACAAACTTTTTTTTTGAGTATATATAAAGTGAAATTGCTCAAGGAAAGCATAAACTAACTCAATTACCTTATGCTCAACTATGCACTCTCCTTTTATGAAGTGTGACTTCAGACTCATTCTCGGTTATTCTACTCAGCCAGTAACATTCTTGACCACCAATGCAGGTTTTGGTGAAATTCTGCCAGAAGTCAGAGTTTTAATATTACAAGTCAATCTCCCATGGGGTTACACACGCTTAGTCAGAGAACGTGGCCTTTTTCTAAAATGTTCCCGTTTGTGCCTCCTTTGTCAATAATCCTCTTGTATGAATTTATTTCTATCCTTTCTGTGGGTCTTTTTTTCCTTCCAAACAGTAAATGGTTCGAATGGGCTTGAGCAGCATTAAAGAACCACATGCTACATCTCTGGAGGTGTTCCAGATATAATGCAGCTTGCAGCCCTTAGCAATTATATTTTCATATCGACTCCATCACTGATGTTTCCACTTCCATCACCACCCCCCCACCCACCCACTTTCATCACTCACCTGCTTTAGTGCTACCTTTGAACTATCAATACTTATATTTTCCTTCATTATCATCGTTTCCTTTAACCCTTTTAATGCATTTACTGTTAAAATGTGATTGCTATGACATCCCTTTCCTCAATTCTTTCCAAAGTTTTGCTCAATTTTATTCAGTTAAATTGATTATTTTCATAGAAGATAATAGACAGAATATTCTTGAGTTCTCAAAATTGGTTGGTTTTTTTCCCCAAGTACCAAGTCAATTACAGGATTTATCTTTTGTCCTTCTATCAGCTCATCTTTAATAAATTTTAAATAACTGAACAGAAACTACATTTAGCTGAAGAAAAATATTTTGCAATCATCATCTAAATAATAATGCATCCTGAATTACAGGATGCACATTAAAGTAAAACACACATTTATAGTCAATGTCAGCTACAGTCAGAATTATTAAGTCTATTACTGAGGGAAAGATGTTCATTTTAAAGAGAATCAAAAGTGAAAAACCACAAAAAGGCAATGCACAAATTTAGTCTTGATTTTTTTTTCTTATTTGGTCAACTTTTATGCACAAAACTTCCAGCTAGATTTTTTTTTCAAACAGGAAAGCGTAGGAAGATCCAACAAAAAAAAATCCTGAAGATGCAGTAAACAATAGGTAATTATTGCTGGAATTTTATTTGATTACACATACCACAGTACTAAACTTTTTACAAAGCCAAGCCCATTAAAATTATTGGATGGTAACACAAAAGAGCATGCATGGAAAGCAATGGGAAGAACACAAGTGAAAGCTGCACTGCCATTACTCTTCAACATCCATTTTTTGTATTGCCTTCTGAAACTGCTGTTACTTGGAGATCAGTGGAAATAGCAATCACATTGTTCAGAATAGCATTGTAATGCACCTTCAAAAGCAATTTTTCCAGTATGCATTAACATCCATTTCAATCTACAGTGGAGATACATCCAGTTTTAAAAATGTAGTTTTTGGTAAAACAAAAAAATGAAAGAGTAATTTATTTTTTTTAAAAAGGGTTTCCAATCAATAAAAATAAATAGTTTTCCAAAACACAAAATATCATCTTTCTATTCCTGGCATATATAGGATAAATTACTTCACAAGAACAATTTTCTAAATATTCAAATTTCATAGAATCCAAATGTTATGATAAATGCAAAGTCACTCAGACCATTTTTTTGTAAATATAGAGGATTACTTAACACATATCATAAAATGAGGTTAATCAACTTTCAATAAGCCCTTTACACCACCCACTATTTTGGGAATAAACTAAGTGATGTCAGAACTTGAAATTAAAGAAACATCATCTATTTTACATTTGTCAGAGGATTTATGTCTGAATAGAAACAAGACAATTCAACTTTAGACATATGTGCGTGCTCTACATACCACTTTAAATTGCAGTTCAGGGCCTCTCCTGACTTAGAATTTTGGAAATATGATTTTCAAACACTATCGGTAATTCTTGTTAAAATTGGAACCTTGCCCTTTAATTACTCTTTTTGAATTACCTCAAGATGTTGATGTATTACTGACTTAGATTCAAAGCTGAATTTTATATTTTACATGATTGTCAGCTAGATGTGCAATTTTGATTAAATGGAAAGAAAATACTCCACCTACACATAAACAATGGCTAAGAGATATTGTGGCTTGTTTAACTCTTTAAAAAAAAAGTTAATTATGCTATTAAGGATTCAAATGTTAAGCTCCAAAAGACATGGGCCCCATTTATGGACTATTATCACAATCTTCAGATTTAATACTGTTCTGCAATGTTGTCCCCCCTCCAAGTTGGTGTCACTTGATTCAAACATGACAACTTTCAATCTCGCTTAGAGGAAGGGGTTTTGAAATTTTTATTTTTTTTATTTGTTAAATCTTATTTTATTGTTAAAATTGTGTTCTGGATTTCCTTATTATAAGAACACTGTATACTGTTTTTTTTTAAAAATTATTTTTTCAAAATCTTGTAGCACATTGTACAACTGTACTGTTCAATTGTTTATATTGTAAATCAAAAATTTTAAAGAAATAACTTGTATTAAAACAAATGCTAGTTAGAATTAATACAGTCCCCTCAGTCACGTCCAACCTTATTTTACTTTTCTGTTGCACTTTGAAATAGTAAATTGCAACATTTTTCTTTCAAGCACATAAAAACCTTGCTCAAGCTCATTAATTGGTCCGTCACGATACCAAGCTTTAATTTGTAGGATACCACGGATCATTACCATTCACAGAACGATCCTAGAAGTATTTGTCACAAGTAAAATATATTAAATTATTCCATAATCCATCATAACATGAATGATGATATATTATGAAAAATATTATAATTGAGATTTTCTGCTTACCCATTGATGTAATGGCCTGGCCAAGTTCAAGCGGTTCTACAGTTCCACTTCTATCCTGATCATACATCATGAAGTTCTGTTTCCACCCATTAAGTGCTGCCCACAGTTCTTTGAATTCATTAAACCCCATTTTCCCCGTCATATCTCTCTGAAAAGCTGGAGTCAAGAATTGTAGTTGTTGATAAAACATTAATGAAATTTAGATCACGTAACAGTATTTAATACTAAATAATATCCGAACATTCCAACAGTGATTAACAAAAGTGAAAAAATAAATAAAAATAGAGAAACTAATAACTTGATTTTTAATTGGACAAGCACTCATTCTCTCCCTTTAGAAATTTGAGGTATGAAAATATTCTAAAATTTAGAGAGCTGTTTACAATAAAGTTTTTGTTTCAGAGGAGGGGATGAAAATCATCTTAATAACAAGGTACTGTAAACAAAATAGCCACAAGAAAAAAAGTTTTAATTATTGTGGGTATCAAATAAAGTCTGGAGTAATCTTAATGCATATTTTTGGCATTCGCCATCTATTCAAACAATAAAAATGGTTTCACTTTAAAAATCTGCATTTTAAAATTGAAAAATTTGAACGTGGAATGATTTTTCCTCAAGTTTCTGATCAAAAGCAACTACCAATATTAATGAAGGGCTTGGCAAGGGTAGCTCCACTGAACATCAAGGCTAGTTCTTGAGATCCCATCTCATTTGTCATTGCCTGCCACTGAAATGTTACAATGTCTTTATTTTTAACCAGTGTGTCTTGCCACATTCATTCAAATGCTACTTTGGCATCATGGGTAGTCTTTGCTCCATGTTTAGACCAAAGCTGAAGAGCTCTGGAGTCTGTTGAAATTCATAGCTAGCAACAGTCCTGGTGAAGTTTTCACCAAGATAAAAGGCAACTCCAAAACAGAATTGTTAAGAGATGAATCAACAGCATTGAGACTTCTGTACATATCTAAACTGCATGTGACTTTTCATTGTTCAAAAACAGAAGAGCTATGTACGCTTCCCCCAATTCTGCCAGAAAATCTGCATCACCTTCTACAGATGTAAAAGTGCTGGAAAAAGTCAGTAGCTCATACAGTATCTATAGATAGTAAAGGGAAACCAATGTTGAGGTCCTAAGCCCATCAAGAAGCTCAAAAAGCTGGGGATAAGAGCAAGGGGAAGAGGCTCATGGGTGGATATAGGGGAGATGGCAGAAAAAAGCTGAGGTGCTAGGAAGAGGTGGTAGCTCTCTTGCAGATTTTGGGTAAGAAAGACTTGAGGGGAAGGGGTTTAACAGAAATTGGAGGGCAATGTTAATGCCATTTTGTTGGAGAGAACACAGAGGAATATTGTGTGTTGTTCCTCTAATTTGCAGCAGGTAGGCCTCAGTTTGGGAATGTTGTGTGGAATTAAAATAGATGAGATCCCGTTATTGCAACAGACAGAATGAAGGTGCTCATCAAAACGATCTCGGAGTCCAGTCTCTCCAAAGTTGAGGAGGCCACAGCGGGAGCACGGGATGTATTAGGTGATCCCTGCAGATTCACAAGTGTTGCTTCACTTGGAAAAAGTGTTTGTGGCCCCAAAGAAGAATGTGTGGGCGCAAGTGTAGCACTGCAACAGGTTGGCAGACTTGCCTGCTTAACACCTTCTCCTGATATTGCATGACCTGCAGTATTTCCAGCATTCTCAGTTTCACTTTAGATTTAGAGTACTGTAGTATATGACATACAATAAATTTGGAAAATACAAAGCAATAACACCTAATTTCAATCAAATACCAGGCATACATTTTTCTAATAATGACAACTTTTATGTAGTAACAACCCATCAGAAAGGATACATCCAACATGGCTATCATAATTCTGCAAGTTTCCAAACTAAATGCTGCAAAACAAATTACAATAGTTAGGCATGTCAAATACAAAATGAACAATGCATAATCAAAAACACAGGTTAAATGAAAAATCCAAACATGCAAGTTATTTGAAATATAAATTGAAAAACAAATTACAAGCAATCTTCAAATTTGTTCAAAAAATATTCTTCTGAAAAACGTTTCATCTCATATTAAAAGAAACTTTTATTAACACGGTGCCTTTCTTAACTGCAGCACTGTCCCTCTTATAAAGTTTCTTTGTTGGTTCTCACCGAGCCTCCAAAAAATAGAGCAATGGGCAAATGGAGTTTAATCTGGACTCGCACGAGGTCAAATGCAAGGGAAATTATGCAGTTAAAAATGACAAAATCATTGACATGCAGAGGGATCTGAGGGTTGAGATCCATAGCTCCTTGAAAAGTGTAGATATGACAGAAGTGTTTAAGGAGCTTCTAAATAGACATGAATACGTAAGGAATAGAGGGACGTAGATCACATGCAGGCAAAGATTCAGTTGGATGTGTGCAGCAATCAAAGCTCAATTCTTCCTTTGCTATAATGATCACATTGGTGCTCCCACCTGCATCAACTTTGCTCACTTTGCTGACAATTCCACCCCAACCTCAAATTCACTTGGTTCAACTCTGACAATACACTCTCCTTTTTCAATCTGTGTCTATTTCAGGAAACAAAACTATCTACAAACATCTTTTATAAACCCATCAACTGTCAGTTACCTTGTCTACTGCATCTCCTCCCAGGATGAGGCCTTCTAATCCAGGACATCCAAGATGGCCACCACTTTGGAAAATGTAGCTTCACACCCATTGCCATCAACTCAGCCCTCACCCACATCTCAATTTCCCACAAATCTGCCCTGGCCCCACCTCTTCTCCCAACCACTTTCAGTAACAAGGATGGGGCTCCCCTTGTCCTCAGTGAAACATAAAAGTCTGCAGATATTGCGATTGTAGTAAAAATGCTGGAGGAACTCAGCTTCCATCAGAGACCCTTCGTCCTTGCTTACCCCTAAATCGAAAACATATTCTCTGCAATGTCCACTCGTCTCCTCCCCTACCCTGTCCACTCGTCTCCTCCCCTACCCTGTCCACTCGTCTCCTCCCCTACCCTGTCCACTCGTCTCCTCCCCTACCCTGTCCACTCGTCTCCTCCCCTACCCTGTCCACTCGTCTCCTCCCCTACCCTGTCCACTCGTCTCCTCCCCTACCCTGTCCACTCGTCTCCTCCCCTACCCTGTCCACTCGTCTCCTCCCCTACCCTGTCCACTCGTCTCCTCCCCTACCCTGTCCACTCGTCTCCTCCCCTACCCTGTCCACTCGTCTCCTCCCCTACCCTGTCCACTCGTCTCCTCCCCTACCCTGTCCACTCGTCTCTTCCCCTACCCTGTCCACTCTTCTCTTCCCCTACCCTGTCCACTCTTCTCTTCCCCTACCCTGTCCACTCATCTCTTCCCCATGACAACAAGAAGTGCTGCACTTGCACTTACTTACCCATCCACCATTATTTAGAGCCCCAAATATTCCTTCATGTGAAACAACATTTTGCTTTCAAATCTGTAGTTTTTTTTATTGCTTTCAGTACTCTTGATGCTGCCTCCTCTACATCTGGGAGATTGCTTCACTGAGCACCTTCACTTTGTCCACACCAAGGATCCTCCAATGACCAACCAATTTAATTTCACACACCATTACCAGACGTGCCTGTCCATGGCCTCATACTACCAAATTAAGGTCACTTGCAAATTGAAGGAACACCTTGTATTCCATCTCACCAGTCTCCCAATTAGACAATAACACTGACCTCCAATTTCATTGCAATTCTTCCCCAGTCCTTTTCCCTGTTTCCCTTCCTCCAGCTCCCCACCCCTTCCTTTTATCAGGGAACTACCCTTTTTTAGTCCTCTTCCCCATCACTTCCCAGCTCCCATCTCGATCCATCTATTACTTACCAACTAGCCTGTTCTTTGCTCCCCCACCATCAACCCCACTTTTTTTATTCTAGCATCTGCCTGATTTTTGATATACCCGATGAAAGGCTGAGGCACAACGTGTCGACTGGCTTTTATGCCCTATGGATTCTACTTGACCTGCTGAGTTTCTCCAGCAAATTTCTGCACTGCACTTGACCCCAGCATCTACGGATGGTTTATTTAATTTGGATACCATTTTCATCAGACACAAGGGCCTGTGCTGAATTGTTTAACATTGTAAAATATTGGGGGGGTGGCGTGATGGCGTAGGGAGACGTGGAAAAACACCTCCCCCTGGCAGAATACTGTAAAATATTTTAGCACTATATTAAAGTGTTTCTCCTTAATCACCATTGGGATTCTATGCAATGCAAAATTTTAGTTGCACTTATCTTGAAATTCTCTGAAGAATAATAAGATATACAATTAACATGCACAGATGAGCTTCAATTCTTTCAGATTTTATTAAATTTACAGTGTCAAGTCTGGCTTTATTTTCACACAAAATAAAACTAATTCAATTTCACTACAAAATATATTCATTCCCTTACTCTTCTCTCAAAATTCATCTTCCCTATAATTTTAGTATTACATAATAAGTGAACCAAATTATCTTAAAAAGGATCAGAAAATAGAATATTATTTTTAAAAAGCAGATATTTTAACCAACTGGAAGCTCGTACAAATACAGATTGATTCATTTGATTTCTTATAGCACAAAGCTAAAGCTGCCAACATGTGGTAGTTTTCAGTGCCTCTGAGGACTGCACAAAGTTTTGTAGTAGACATCTATGTTATTGTCTGCAGATGCTGATGAATTACTTACGTTTGTAAGTGCCATGAATCCCAGACTGAGTTAAACATCGCTGTAATTCCTCAGCATCAACTTCACCATCCTGTAAAATAAATTGTCTTTGTTTCTAATACAGTAAAAACCCAATGTTAGAAACAATAATTCAAAAATTTTAGATACACATGTTTGATTTCACTAAAACACTTTTCTACTTGCACGTTTAAATGCAAACCTCTTAACTGTTACAACATATTCAAGTTCGAAACTAATTAAATAGTCAAATTTTTTTTAATTAATGCACACAGCAGGCATTTTATTTCAGATGAATAATGTGCATTCCAGTTTTATTGGAACATTAAAAATTCCTGAACTACCCTTTTCCTTGCAGTTGCAGTCACTTTTTAAACTGGTATTCAAGAAAGTAAATTTGGAAGGTGTCTTTTTGGCTAGGGTTGAAATACAACATAAGTCCAAAATTTTCATTCAAAATTGAAAGGTCCAAAAAAAACTTCGTAAAAATATCAATAGATAGATTGGTTTGATTATTAAGTTATGAATACTTCACTACCTTTAAAATAAGTTGGGTCTCAATTCATGTAAAGTGCTTAGTTAAATTATTAAGTAAAATTGCATGCACTAAGACTTTCTAGCACTTCCATGTTCAGTAAAACAATGTTTAAATTGCTGAATATTAACATTAAACAAAATTAAGCCAGAAACTCCAGTCATCAGGATTCTGAACCATTTTTTTTCA
This sequence comes from Narcine bancroftii, assembly GCF_036971445.1. NCBI lineage: Eukaryota > Metazoa > Chordata > Chondrichthyes > Torpediniformes > Narcinidae > Narcine > Narcine bancroftii. Next base: position 290,824,617 of record NC_091472.1, read on the forward strand.
AATTAGTTGAATGCCCATCAAAAACTGCAAAGAAAAATCCTGGGTTTTTTTTTTGGGAATTTGAGCTAGTTTAGTTGCTTTAAATAATCGTGATAATTTGCCACATCTTTTCTGATTGAATACTGAACTCAGAATAACCATTCTTGCACAACTCTAGACGCTTGTTTGAACATTTCTTTTGCAAAGTCCAAGAAGCAAGATTAAAAATAAGTAAAGACCATCTGTGAATATAGTGCAACTGGAAAGAATGGTTAGCTCTTAAAGATTTTTCCACCAGCCAGTCGAGTCTTTATGATTTGGTTTAACCCATGACTAACAGCCTCCCATGAGGAGATTACAGCGTATATCAAGAATGGGATTAGTGATTTCCACAATCCCTCCCTAATCACCATTCTTGAATTTGGCTTGCAATTTCTTTCCGCCCCCACCCCATTTATGTTTAAACTGTAAATATTCATGCTGTTTCTCAACTAAACAGCACATCAAGAGATTCTCCACCCTATTTTGTTTTGCCAAATAGGGGGCATTGATACAAAATAACATCTCTAGGTATGCTAAGTTAAGGAGAGAAGGACTAAAATGGATTTTAAAAACTTCATACTTCACGTTCTGCATATATGCCTATCAAAATAATAATGGGCAGCTGGAAAAAAGTTTTCAGTTTGGATCGGTTTACTGAAATGAGAAAACAAATTGCAAATTTTTTTTTGAATGGTGAATTCTTTGTAGCCTCCTTGGCAAATCACTTAGTTCAGTTGCAAAGCTTGCAGGGACTGATGCAGCACTGTCAGGAGAGAGCTGGGTATTATGATCAATGCATGACTGGTAATAGAGCCATGGGGAGAGAGCAAGGCCGTGGGATTAGTGTGGGGACTGATAGAGTGCTGCTGGGGAGAGTGGGGCAGTGGGATAAGTGCGGAGACTGATACAGCATTGTTAGTGTTATACAGAGTATATACCTGTATTCTTTTTCAGCTTACGATGGGTTTGTCGGAACGTGAACATCGCAAGTTGAAAAGAACCTGCATCAAAGTTTCAGCATTAAATGCACTTCGTCAGATAAACAGGCTAAATTTGGAGAAAAGCCAAAGTTCTACTGTTAAAACTGTTAACACCAAGCTTTTTCTTTTCTTTTAAAAAAAGACGGATCCATACAGTTTCAGATTGGAAAGTGAAGCAAAGCATTTTACCGTTTTGAAGCGTCCTACAGTGCAAGAACCCAGCATACTTGCAATTGAATTGATACCAAAGTGTGCAATTAATAGTGTATATTTTTTAAATGATATACAATACGGTTACAGGACCTTCCAGCCCATATACACAATTAACCTGCAAACTCAGTACATTTTTATTGAATCAAACCACAACTAACAGAGTTCAATAAATGTGATTAGTTTCAGGCAAATTCATAACAAGTTCAATTAGCATCCGGAACCAACAGTCTTCAGTACTTACTTGTCCAGCAATTGCAGTGAAGTAACTCCACATTGGATCAACTGAAGCAGCAGGATAGCCAGAGTATGCAGAGTAAGTTTGATATGCACCTGGTGGAGCAGCATGCATCGGTCCACCTGGCCCTGCCATTCCTGTCATATGTCCACTAAAACCTCCATACTGACAAGACAGAACATTTAATCAATTTTAATATTCACATAGCATATGTATCTTTTGCCTAAATTTTCATTGCTCAATGTAGAAAATAACATTCAAGGACCTTTCTTACATAAAGAAGTTTTAACAAATTGCACGAAACAACCTTTCTCTGACAAATAGTTCAACTAACCCCCCCACTGAAACATTTAAAATACCCACAGCTTTCTAAAGCAAGCTAGCAAGTTTTGTCTTTATTTAGCAATAAATGCACCTTATTTTTGCATTAAGCTATTTCTTGTATCATCCTTGACTAGAACTGAAAGCTCCCAATTTCACTCATACATTTATTTGTAGCAGACAAAATACTCAATGGAGAAACAAGAGTTACCCAGAAATTACCAGCTTAAAATACTAAAGGATAGATTATATTTGGCCAACCTTAAAGTGTTCTGTAGAAATAAATCAATACACTTTAAAAATGTATATTCAGATTTTAATTAAACATTTAAGGCAACAGACTGACAGCTAGGACAGCAAGATGGAATTAAGTAGAATGCAGCCATACGAACAGATGGCAAGAGGGAACAAATCGCAAACAGGGACAAAGTTCTAACTCTTGTGGCTGAAGTACCTACATATAGCAATACAGTAGTAGTGAGTGATATGCAAGTTGAAGTGATTGACTGTCCTGGGCTCACAGGACTAGGAAAAGATACAAGCACAAGATAATTAAAGGAATTCAATGCAAAGATTGAGAATGCTTACATCAAGACATAAATGGGCTAGTCGCTAACAAGTTCACCAAAAGCACTAGTTTGGGCAAGAGACAGCCATTTTTAATGTTTGTGAGGTCAAGGGTTGGGTGGGAGGTTGTGAATGGGGAGTCAGGAGACAAGCCAGAAGAATACAGAAGTTTTTTTATTCCGTTGGTTAACAGAAAAGCATGGATGAGGATTTTGGAAACATATCAAAGTCAGTAATATACACGGCAAGTACTCTGAACAAATCCTTGGGGACCATTATAACTATCAATCCCACCTGTTTTTCACTCTTACCCAATTATGAAGCCACAAAGTTATCTATGCTTTTGTTTTTATAATAATTATCTATAGACATCATTGAATGTGACCAGACAAGTTTTAAGATAATACCCTAACCACAGACTGCTTTAAAATAAATTTAATCAGAAATATCTGGTTTTTCAATTCTGATTAATCAAAACCTATCTCATCCAATGATGGATTTCTACAGATACTAAACTTACTAAAGCAACAAGTCACTGAATGCTTTTTTTTTTATTCTGTACCTCCCTTTACAAAATAATGGAGTGACATTTGAAAATTTCCAATCCAATAATGGCACAATTTCTGATGCTAGAGAGCTTTGTAAAATTATGACTAATATATCTGCAAGTTCCTTACCTATTTTAAAGCCTGGTGTAGAAACCATCAGGTCCTGGAGATTTGTAAAGCTTAAGTCCCAATATTTTCTCCATTACCATTTTTGTTACTTATATTTAATCCACTGAGCTCCTCCCCATGACTTATTTATAGGTTCCCTTGTACCGCTGGTATTTTGTCCACTTTCTCCACTGTGAAAACGGATACAAAGTACTCATTTAACAAATCTATCATTAAAAACTATAGTCTTACCTGTGTCCTCAACAGACAAAAGTTGGTTAAAAAAAACACTCGTCAACTCTGATAAGCTTTAGGTTTCAAAATTAAACATTCCAATTTTAAACTCCATTACTTTTCTCCATCTGAGTGAGCTTCTCAGAGTTGGCTTTATCAATTTTTTTTGTAAACAATGGATAATTTCTGAAGAATATTAGAGGTTCCGGTTACAAATTTTGGTGGATAAATTATTTGAGTTTTTTTTAAATCTTAAAAGATGTACACAAAATAAATCCAAAATCTAAAAAAACAAGCATTAGGAAAATGTTAGCTTATCACGGTGCTAAATCAGCATTAAAATGCTTCATCGGGCTAGATTTTGTTAGTAACAAAGCAATAGTCTCTACCATGGACCTTGAAAACAGCCGCCCGCCAAGAACAATGGTGCAGACTCCCCCTGCCAAGATCAGATGCTGTCAAATATTCAAGTTATTGATTTTAAAACTGATGACAGTGAACACTAGGTGGTTATGCACCTTTAGATAGGAAGTGTTGAATGAATGTGCAGGTCTACAGAGAGGAAAAGCTGCCTTCACATCCAATTTACCACTTTTCTTAAACACTTTGAATCAATGTGTCTAAGTTAACGTTGCCAGTATGACAACAACAAATCCTCTGTCAATGTGTCCTGTTAATTTTGATAGGCAAGTCAGATTTCCATGTTCATTAGTTACTGACAGGTTTGATGAATATCCTTTGCAAGTCGTACAGCATGTCTTGTTAATTTCAATGAAAAGTGGAAACTGCAACAAATCAATCACTTGATGTTTCTGTAATTATTAGACAGTAACAGGAGAGCCTTAGCATCAAAACTAACAGGTTTCCATACTGCTCTTCAGTCCCAGGTTACCATGTAAGTAACTTGCACAGAGCCCAAGGATTTATCTACCTGAAAGTTAGTTCTGCACTCCCTTTGAGTGTCCAGACAGTCCAAACTACACAAGCCAAGAAGAACTTTGCTCCCATTATCAAAACTTCATTGGAAGATAAAAATGCTGACCTGCACATCTCATGAAAGAGTGGAGTGATTGATATCTGAGGTGGCAACCTACCAATTCTCTGGGTTCCCAGAAATTACAGATAGTACCTGATTTATGATAGTTTGAATCCACACTTTCAATTTAGAGTTCTGATGTATCCCTGCGCTTGTGGTATGAGGCACGCCACTTGCACAATTCTGGGCGACAGCAGCATAATGGAAGAGTAGCGTACAGCATACTCTCTCGCGATGCTGACTCAACCATGCTCACAGTTGCTCTACTCAACATCTTGTATACAACACTTAATTATAAAAATGGTAAGTGCGCTATTCTTTTTTGAATTAAGATTTTTCCAACTTACAATGGGAGCGTTGTAACAGAACCCTATCATAAGCCGGGGACTACCTGTATTATGTGGTCAGGTTTGTCCTATCCATACATTTCTGCCAACTCTCAACTCAAACGAACAAAATCAAAAGTGATTAATCAACAACACAAAATTCCTCAATTGATATTTAGTTTGTATAATTGAAGACAAGATTCCAGATGCTTAAATCTGAAGCAACATAAAAATAAGTTGCTGGAGAAACAGGTCAGGCAATACAGGGAAATGTAGTTAATGTTTCAAGTCAAAACCCTTCTTCGAGAGATAGCCAGTATAAAGAGAGCAGAATGATTAGACAAGAGCCATCTGGTAACTAGCAAAAGGTTGGGATGACTGGAGGAGTCACAAGAGACAAAAGTGGAGTATGATAAAGGGGACAAACATAGCACACAAGAGGTAGACAGAAAGGAGGGAGAGACTGGGATACAGGAGGCAAATGATGGCCAAAAATAGAAAATTCAGTGCTCATACCATTAGGTTTGAGACTCCCCAGGAGAAAATAAGGTGCTGTTCTATTAGGTTGGGTTTGGCCTCATCCTAGTAGAGAAATATTAGGATAGACAAGCTGGTGTGGGAATGGGAAAAGACATTGAAATGATCTACAAGATGGCTGTGCAGACAGAATTTTAGGTGCTCTGCAAATCACTCATCCATTCTGCGTTTAGTCATTAATGTAGAGGAAATCACATCAAGAGCGAGGAAAGCAGTAGGCAAGGCTGGAGATGCACACTCTTTCCTTCACCTAAAAGGAGTTTTTAGGTCCATCGATAATGAAAAGGGAGGAGGTGCAAGCACAAGTGCTGCTCTTCCTGCAGTGTCACAGAAGAATGAAATGACCAGGGAGACACAGGAGTGGTGCTTGCAGAAGTTAGAAAGGGGTTGATGTGGCTGGTGCAGCTAGCAAAAATGAATTATGTTCTGGATGTGGCGACTAGCAAGATGAAAGATAAGGGTTTGCCTTTGCCATCTGTTCTGCTTGGCTGGGATTAGGGGAAAAAAGAATTGCCAGAGAAGGCTCCAGCAACTCTAGTAGAGGGAAATGCACATTTCCTGAAAAAAAGAGGGCATTTCACATCTAGGAAATGGAAATACTCATCTTGAGAAGGTGACCCAGATTGTGATGGGAGCATTGCAAGTGACTGGGGTGAGAGCAGGCAGTCTTAAGTTCTCCAAATGCACAAGTTCCCTGGTTTTCTTTGTGCTTAAATAGAAAACTGTAATGCAGTTTTTCAACACAAAGCAAATATCCTCAAACAACAGGAACATCAAAAATGTTAGGATGGCAAACTGGGGATTTCTCTCCTGAGTGCCATCATTTTTACCCACAAATAACATAACTAATAATTTCTATACCTGATTCAATCAATATTTTGACAGAGCACTAGATGGTATCCTCTTGCTCTTCTGTACATTAAACATTTCCAATTTCTTTTGCCAATTCCAAAAAAGTTGACTTTGTTACCCGTTTCATTTCCTGCTCTTCCCCCCCCCCCTATTTTCCTGCCTTGTCAACTTTTATTTTTGTTCTGTACTTTCTGTTGCTAGGATCTGTACTGCAGCTCTGCTTATATTTTTATTAGATTCAAAGCTACACAGAAATAGGTCCTTTAACCCAACTAGTTCATAACAAGAGTAACATAGATCTGCATTTGGCCCATATCAATGAATCTGTCCAAATGTCTTTTAAACAGTGTTCCGATTTGTACCATTTCCTCAGGCATATACCCACCACCCTCTGTTTGACAAAACTTGCTCCCTCAGATCACCTTTAAATTATTCCCAGTCACCTTAAAATTATATCCTCTCGTAGCAGACTCCCTTACCCTAGCAATATCAATGATTCACCTTATCCATACCTCATGGTTTTAAAGCCAACCCATTATTTACTCCAATCAAACAAGTTTCTTTAACTTAAGCCAATCAAGGCAACTTTTTTTTTTAAATTAACCTAAAAATTAACCTTGCATCCTTTATTATATCCATGGCTCTCATTTGGCCTCCTAAGAATTTGAATGCTCTCGATCACGTTAAATTCGCTTCAGAACAATCGCCACTGCACCACTGTAGTTTTACCCATTAACAAGGTTACCCAACCTATTGTGGACAGCCCGTCTCAGTACACATATCAGTTTATGACTCATTTTAAATTATATTAATACAAAGCAGATCACATAGTCAATGTCAATTCACAGGCTAAACCGTCACCTTCTCCTTGCAGCACAAAATTACATTGAAATGGATCATGTTACAATCTTGCAAGGTTTAACGCTTGCGAAATGAGATATTTAACTTATTCCAGCTCTTTTCCAATAAAACCCAATAAGGTTTGCACTCTATTCTAATTCCTGATGATCTTGACCCTTGCTGGTCTGCTAAAGCGCTCATGTTTTTGAAGCAGGGTTTAAAAAGAATACATTTCTGGTTCCTAGTGTTCCTTTCCTTTAACTTCAGTTAATTAAATGTGTTTTCCCTGTAGAAAGTTTGCCTGTCCACTGTTATTTTGTGTAATTCACTCATTCTTGGCCTTTCCCCCCCCCCCCCCCCCCCCGAAGCTTGTTTTCTTCATTTTTCTCGAACTACTTTAATTATGGTCACTCGTGCATTTTTCAATGACCTAAGTTTTTAAAGAAACTTGGAGAAATCTTTTAACAATTTTTACAGGCATTTTATTTGTTGCAAATAAGATCAGACCTTGTTGATTCCTGTACATTAGCCATAATCTTTATTAAACTATAATGCACAAGCCTTTAGTACAGTGGCACAGTTACAGACTGCGACCACACTGCTCCAACAGACAAAACTTCAGTGCTGCCTGGGGGGGTTTGCATTCTCCCTGCAACCATGAGAGCTATTCCCCCCCCACCCCCACGTTTTCCAGTTTTCTCTTGCATCCCTCAAGGTATGTGGTTTATTTTGACTTCAACCAGTGTCTGGAGACTTTTCTGTTGTATGAGGTAGGTTCACTGCCCCACCTCCCTCCCCCCTAGATTATTTGTATTTTGCAAGCAAGGAATCTGCAAGAACTGATGGGATTGTGAGAAGAACGAGTTGCAGGAAAGATTAATGGGACAGTGTTGGGGAAGAGAAGGGGAGAAAAACTGGTTCAGTGAACCGACAAAGACGGGCCTCTCTCCGCGGGAACTATCAAGTTGCACAAACTTCTCAATCCCAACGGATTCAGTTCCAGAGGGAAACCTAAATCTGTCACCACCATATTATTACTCCAGGATCACTTCTACTCCTTTATTAGAAATTGTAAAAAAAAACTCTCTCCGACCCCCCCCCCCCCCTTCATTTGAACAGAACATCAACCCCAGAGTGAAGCAAACCTCTCGTGCCTCTATTGGGAGGTGGGAAGAGAACGGGCACAACATTAGAACCACACTCCATTTTACTTGGCGGCATGGGTTTGAAATTCAGTTAAAATGGAGTGCGCTTCCCCATTTGGGCCATCTCAGTGCAGGGAAGGGCCGCCATCCCCGACCTCGCACGTTTCTCGGCCGGTCTTTGCGGAATCTGTGCGATGAACCAGGAATTCGGGGGGGGGGGGGGGGGGACGGGACCACAAGGGGTTAAACGTGAAGCCTTCAATTGCTCGGCATCTCCCTTCTTGCAAGGAAACCAAAGAGCGGACCGAGGCCTCGCTGTTGCCCTCACCCCTCGAGCCCCCCCCCCCCCCACCACGGAGGGAGGGGGAGGGGAGGGCCCTGCTCCGCAGAGCAGACAATGGGGAGGCGGCCGGAGCTCGGGCACTGGCCGCCGACATTCCCGAAGGCGGCGAGGGGCTGCCCCAGCCCTAGGCCCGGGCCGACCCAGTCCCCCTCTTCCCCCGAGCCCAGTCCCCCTCTTCCCCCGAGCCCAGTCCCCCTCTTCCCCCGGGCCCAGTCCCCCTCTTCCCCCGGGCCCAGTCCCCCTCTTCCCCCGGGCCCAGTCCCCCTCTTCCCCCGGGCCCAGTCCCCCTCTTCCCCCGGGCCCAGTCCCCCTCTTCCCCCGGGCCCAGTCCCCCTCTTCCCCCGGGCCCAGTCCCCCTCTTCCCCCGGGCCCAGTCCCCCTCTTCCCCCGGGCCCAGTCCCCCTCTTCCCCCGGGCCCAGTCCCCCTCTTCCCCCGGGCCCAGTCCCCCTCTTCCCCCGGGCCCAGTCCCCCTCTTCCCCCGGGCCCAGTCCCCCTCTTCCCCCGGGCCCAGTCCCCCTCTTCCCCCGAGCCCAGTCCCCCTCTTCCCCCGAGCCCAGTCCCCTCTTCCCCCGGGCCCAGTCCCCCTCTTCCCCCGGGCCCAGTCCCCCTCTTCCCCCGGGCCCAGTCCCCCTCTTCCCCCGAGCCCAGTCCCCCTCTTCCCCCGGGCCCGGGCCCGAGCCCGCGACGCCTCAGGCCCCATTTCCACGAACTCACCCCGCCATATCCTGGATAAGCCATGGTTGCCCAAACGCGCTGCCCGGTCACTGAGAGTCGAGGAATTGAAGTTAGTCACCAACTCGCAGCCTCCGCGTCCACGGCACCGAGCGGCTTCTCGAAACGGGAAGGGGGGGGGAAGAGGAGAGCGCGAGAGAGAGAGAAAAATTCCCGTGGCTCTGCCTCACTTCCCGTCACCCACCGCCCCTGAACCCGCAATCCCCGCCCCCTCGCGCGCCCCGATTGGCGGAGGCCTCGCATCCCCATTTCAGTTGAGCGGCGGAGAGGGAGGATTGAAGGCTGCGGGAGCCAATGGGATTGATGGGGCCGGTGACCTGGACAAAGCCGCAGGAGCACGTGGGCGAGGGGGCGGGGTCGATGTCATTTGTGCAGTGGTTCGGGGCCTTGTAAGGAAACAGTGGGAGTGCCGGTCGTTGGGTAACATTGGCGTTGTCAGGCTATTTTGAGTTTTGAAGGAATGGTCCAAAGTAACTGTATCAGGATCACTTCCAGCCATCAAAACACTTGATAAATTGTTCCTGGATCCTCCATGTGCCAAATGGAAATACAGGGCTCCCTGTTCAAATACTTTCTAGTTCGCAGACAGACTGTATAGAGATGTTTGGGAGATAAATTGGGGAGGGTCTGTTAGAGCAGGTCACACAGAATTTTTGCAGGAGTTTTTGCATTATCGACTGTTTGCAAAAGGCCAACAAGTGTAACAGCGGGCAGGGCAGCTTTGTCTGGAAAACAGAGCGGGCAGGGCAGCTTTGTCTGCAAAACAGAGCGGGCAGGGCAGCTTTGTCTGCAAAACAGAGCTGGCAGGGCAGCTTTGCAAAACAGAGCGGGCAGGGCATTTTGTCTGGAAAACAGAGCGGGCAGGGCAGCTTTGTCTGGAAAATAGAGCGGGCAGGGCTGCTTTGTCTGGAAAACAGAGCGGGCAGGGCAGCTTTGTCTGGAAAACAAAGCGGGCAGGGCAGCTTTGGCTGCAAAACAGAGCGGGCAGGGCATTTTGTCTGGAAAACAGAGCTGGCAGGGCAGCTTTGTCTGGAAAACAGAGCGGGCAGGGCAGCTTTGTCTGCAAAACAGAGCGGGCAGGGCACCTTTGTCTGGAAAACAGAGCGGGCAGGGCAGCTTTGGCTGCAAAACAGAGCGGGCAGGGCATTTTGTCTGGAAAACAGAGCGGGCAGGGCAGCTTTGTCTGGAAAACAGAGCGGGCAGGGCAGCTTTGGCTGCAAAACAGCGGGCAGGGCAGCTTTGACTGGAAAACAGAGCGGGCAGGGCAGCTTTGTCTGGAAAACAGCGGGCAGGGCAGCTTTTTCTGGAAAACAGAGCGGGCAGGGCAGCTTTGTCTGCAAAATAGAGCGGGCAGGGCAGCTTTGTCTGCAAAACAGAGCGGGCAGGGCAGCTTTGTCTGCAAAACAGAGTGGGCAGGGCAGCTTTGTCTGCAAAACAGAGCGGGCAGGGCAGCTTTGTCTGCAAAACAGAGCGGGCAGGGCAGCTTTGTCTGCAAAACAGCGGGCAGGGCAGCTTTGTCTGGAAAACAGAGCGGGCAGGGCAGCTTTGGCTGCAAAACAGAGCGGGCAGGGCATTTTGTCTGGAAAACAGAGCGGGCAGAGCAGCTTTGTCTGGAAAACAGAGCGGGCAGGGCAGCTTTGGCTGCAAAACAGCAGGCAGGGCAGCTTTGACTGGAAAACAGAGCGGGCAGGGCAGATTTGTCTGGAAAACAGCGGGCAGGGCAGCTTTTTCTGGAAAACAGAGCGGGCAGGGCAGCTTTGTCTGCAAAATAGAGCGGGCAGGGCAGCTTTGTCTGCAAAACAGCGGGCAGGGCAGCTTTGTCTGGAAAACAGAGCGGGCAGGGCAGCTTTGGCTGCAAAACAGAGCGGGCAGGGCATTTTGTCTGGAAAACAGAGCGGGCAGGGCAGCTTTGTCTGGAAAACAGAGCGGGCAGGGCAGCTTTGGCTGCAAAACAGCGGGCAGGGCAGCTTTGACTGGAAAACAGAGCGGGCAGGGCAGATTTGTCTGGAAAACAGCGGGCAGGGCAGCTTTTTCTGGAAAACAGAGCGGGCAGGGCAGCATTGTCTGCAAAATAGAGCGGGCAGAGAAGCTTTGTCTGCAAAACAGAGCGGGCAGGGCAGCTTTGTCTGCAAAACAGAGCGGGCAGGGCAGCTTTGTCTGCAAAACAGAGTGGGCAGGGCAGCTTTGTCTGCAAAACAGAGCGGGCAGGGCAGCTTTGTCTGGAAAACAGCGGGCAGGGCAGCTTTGTCTGGAAAACAGAGCGGGCAGGGCAGCTTTGTCTGCAAAACAGAGCTGGCAGGGCAGCTTTGCAAAACAGAGCGGGCAGGGCATTTTGTCTGGAAAACAGAGCGGGCAGGGCAGCTTTGACTGGAAAATAGCGGGCAGGGCAGCTTTGTCCGGAAAACAACGGGCAGGGCAGCTTTGTCCGGAAAACAGCGGGCAGGGCAGCTTTGTCTGGAAAACAGAGCGGGCAGGGCAGCTTTGTCTGGAAAACAGAGCGGGCAGGGCAGCTTTGTCTGCGAAACAGAGCGGGCAGGGCAGCTTTGTCTGGGAAACAGCGGGCAGGGCAGCTTTGTCTTCAAAACAGAGCGGGCAGGGCAGCTTTGTCTGCAAAACAGAGCGGGCAGGGCAGCTTTGCAAAAAAAAGCGGACAGGGCATTTTGTCTGGAAAACAGCGGGCAGGGCAGCTTTGTCTGGAAAACAGCAGGCAGGGCAGCTTTGTCTGGAAAACAGAGCGGGCAGGGCAGCTTTGTCTGGAAAACAGAGCGGGCAGGGCAGCTTTGTCTGCAAAACAGAGCGGGCAGGGCAGCTTTGTCTGGAAAACAGCGGGCAGGGCAGCTTTGGCTGCAAAACAGAGCGGGCAGGGCATTTTGTCTGGAAAACAGAGCGGGCAGGGCAGGGCAGCTTTGTCTGCAAAACAGAGCGGGCAGGGCAGCTTTGTCTGGAAAACAGAGCGGGCAGGGCAGCTTTGGCTGCAAAACAGAGCGGGCAGGGCATTTTGTCTGGAAAACAGAGCGGGCAGGGCAGCTTTGTCTGGAAAACAGAGCGGGCAGGGCAGCTTTGGCTGCAAAACAGAGTGGGCAGGGCAGCTTTGTCTGGAAAACAGAGCGGGCAGGGCAGCTTTGTCTGGAAAACAGCGGGCAGGGCAGCTTTTTATGGAAAACAGAGCGGGCAGGGCAGCTTTGTCAGCAAAATAGAGCGGGCAGGGCAGCTTTGTCTGCAAAACAGAGCGGGCAGGGCAGCTTTGTCTGCAAAACAGAGCGGGCAGGGCAGCTTTGTCTGCAAAGAGCGGGCAGGGCAGCTTTGTCTGCAAAACAGAGCTGGCAGGGCAGCTTTGCAAAACAGAGCGGGCAGGGCATTTTGTCTGGAAAACAGAGCGGGCAGGGCAGCTTTGTCTGGAAAATAGAGCGGGCAGGGCTGCTTTGTCTGGAAAACAGAGCAGGCAGGGCAGCTTTGTCTGCAAAATAGCGGGCAGGGCAGCTTTGTCCGGAAAATAGCGGGCAGGGCAGCTTTGTCTGGAAAACGGAGCGGGCAGGGCAGCTTTGTCTGGAAAACAGAGCGGGCAGGGCAGCTTTGCCTGGAAAACAGAGCGGGCAGGACAGCTTTGTCTGCGAAACAGAGCGGGCAGGGCAGCTTTGTCTGGGAAACAGCGGGCAGGGCAGCTTTGTCTTCAAAACAGAGCGGGCAGGGCAGCTTTGTCTGCAAAACAGAGCGGGCAGGGCAGCTTTGCAAAACAGAGCGGGCAGGGCATTTTGTCTGGAAAACAGCGGGCAGGGCAGCTTTGTCTGGAAAATAGAGCGGGCAGGGCTGCTTTGTCTGGAAAACAGCAGGCAGGGCAGCTTTGTCTGCAAAATAGCGGGCAGGGAGCTTTGACCCGAAAACAGCGGGCAGGGCAGCTTTGTCTGGAAAACAGAGCGGGCAGGGCAGCTTTGTCTGGAAAACAGAGCGGGCAGGGCAGCTTTGTCTGGAAAACAGAGCGGGCAGGGCAGCTTTGTCTGCGAAACGGAGCGGGCAGGGCAGCTTTTGGAAACAGCGGGCAGGGCAGCTTTGTCTGGAAAACAGAGCGGGCAGGGCAGCTTTGCAAAACAGAGCGGGCAGGGCATTTTGTCTGGAAAACAGAGCCGGCAGGGCAGCTTTGTCTGGAAAATAGAGCGGGCAGGGCTGCTTTGTCTGGAAAACAGAGCGGGCAGGGCAGCTTTGTCTGGAAAACAGAGCAGGCAGGGCAGCTTTGCAAAACAGAGCGGGCAGGGCATTTTGTCTGGAAAACAGAGCGGGCAGGGCAGCTTTGTCTGGAAAACAGCGGGCAGGGCAGCTTTGTCTGGAAAATAGAGCGGGCAGGGCTGCTTTGTCTGGAAAACAAAGCGGGCAGGGCAGCTTTGTCTGCAAAATAGCGGGCAGGGCAGCTTTGTCCGGAAAACAGCGGGCAGGGCAGCTTTGTCTGGAAAACAGAGCGGGCAGGGCAGCTTTGTGTGGAAAACAGAGCGGGCAGGGCAGCTTTGTCTGGAAAACAGAGCAGGCAGGGCAGCTTTGTCTGGAAAACAGCGGGCAGGGCAGCTTTGTCTGCAAAACAGAGTGGGCAGGGCAGCTTTGTCTGGAAAACAGAGCAGGCAGGGCAGCTATGTCTGGAAAACAGAGCGGGCAGAGCAGCTTTGTCTGCAAAACAGAGTGGGCAGGGCAGCTTTGTCTGCAAAACAGAGCGGGCAGGGCTGCTTTGCAAAACAGAGCGGGCAGGGCATTTTGTCTGGAAAACGGAGCGGGCAGGGCAGCTTTGTCTGGAAAATAGAGCGGGCAGGGCAGCTTTGTCTGGAAAACAGAGCAGGCAGGGCAGCTTTGTCTGCAAAATAGCGGGCAGGGCAGCTTTGTCTGGAAAACAGCGGGCAGGGCAGCTTTGTCTGGAAAACAGAGCGGGCAGGGCAGCTTTGGAAAACAGAGCAGGAAGGGCAGCTTTGTCTGCAAAACAGAGCGGGCAGGGCAGCTTTGTCTGCAAAACAGCGGGCAGGGCAGCTTTGGCTGCAAAACAGAGCGGGCAGGACAGCTTTGTCTGGAAAATGGAGCGGGCAGGGCAGCTTTGTTTGGAAAACAGAGCGGGCAGGGCAACTTTGTCTGGAAAACAGAGCGGGCAGGGCAGCTTTGTCTGGAAAACAGAGCAGGCAGGGCAGCTTTGTCTGCAAAACAGCGGGCAGGGCAGCTTTGCAAAACAGCGGGCAGGGCATTTTGTCTGGCAAACAGCGGGCAGGGCACTTTGTCTGGAAAACAGAGCGGGCAGGGCAGCTTTGTCTGGAAAACAGAGCAGGCAGGGCAGCTTTGTCTGGAAAACAGCGGGCAGGGCAGCTTTGTCTGGAAAACAGCGGGCAGGGCAGCTTTGTCTGGAAAACAGCGGGCAGGGCAGCTTTGTCTGGAAAACAGAGCGGACAGGGCAGCTTTGTCTGGAAAACAGAGCGGGCAGGGCTGCTTTGTCTGGAAAACAGAGTGGGCAGGGCAGCTTTGTCTGGAAAACAGCGAGCAGGGCAGCTTTGTCTGGAAAACGGCGGGCAGGGCAGCTTTATCTGGAAAACAGAGCGGGCAGGGCAGCTTTGTCTGCAAAACAGCGGCCAGGGCAGCTTTGTCTGGAAAACAGAACGGGCAGGGCAGCTTTGTCTGCAAAACAGCGGGCTGGGCAGCTTTGACTGGAAAACAGAGCTTGCTGTCTGGAGGGTCATGTGATCTTTGCAGACAGAGAGCCGGCGAAAAAAAAGAGGCTTCGCTCTCAGAGAGAGAGAGAGGAGAGACACAGACATTGGTTCCAGAGGGACAAGCTGACAAGCTTTGGAAGACGGCCTGGTCAAAGGAGAGGACTAGCTGTCCGGTGTTTCCCTTAGAATAGGAGCAACCGAAAGGAATCAGTTGTGGAAGTCCTGGAATGAGAAAAAAAAACTCTCTCTCTCTCTCTCTCTCTCTCTGAGAACCAACAAGAACCCTTCTGAGTTGTATCCATTTACCTGTTAAGCACCAAAGCCTGGTGAACTTTATTCATGTTAACTTCTGCGCACAGTACAAGAATTGCCAACAACCAATGAGATTGGACTGTGAACCAAATAACTTTTCTGAACTAACACACACATTACACCCACGCACACTTAGAATTAGAAGGGGATTAAGTAGGTTAAGTGATTCAATGGAGATGAGTTTGATTCTATTTTCATGTTCAAAGATAATTAAAAGCAACTTTTGTTGAAGTAACCCTTTGTCGTGGTGCATATCTATTCCTGCTGGGTTTTGGGGTCCTCTGGACTCGTAACAGAACATTGAGATAAAATAATATTACCACATGGGAAAAACTTATAAACTAAAAAATATTGGTAACATGATCATCTGGATTAAATTAAAAATGTAATCAGGTTAACTTTACACAGGCGAGACCCTGTTACCAAAATATTCATTTCTTATCCAATTAAAATATAAGTATTTAAATTATTTTATTTAATTATAGGTAAAATGTAGGATTCTGTTGACACCGTGGTTAAGTGAAAAAAGATACATCACCAACGTTTCGGGCTTGAGCCCCCCACACCTTGATGAAAGGCTCAAGCCCGAAACATTGGTGATGTATCTTTACCTTTGCTACATGAAGGCACTGTTTGACCTGCTGAGTTTTTCCAGCATTTGTGTGCTTTTTTTTCTTTTACCTTTAATTATATTTCACTGATGGCTTGATTTTCCTTAACAGGTCCATGTTTTGCAGAACTTGCTTATAAAATTCCTTGTATTGACAATCTATATCCCATTTACATTGTAACATACAGTAGCTTCTGCTGTGGTCACATCCAACTTAACATTCATTAATAAGAAAACATGCTCAACATTGGCATTATGAGCCAATAGGATGAAAATGTATTGACATAAACTCTGAGAATTGCTCTTGAAATTTAATTTGGTGAACCACAGAATACCATCTTTCATGGCACAACTTGCTTTCCCATTCTTCAGGATTACGTTACATCTCTTGATCAACGAGTTTTTTACATGTTATCCACTGACAAAAAAGAACACTACACTAAACACTTTTAAACACTATACATGATTCCACTTGTTCTCATGTTGGAAGAGTATTTAGTAACATCCATGCAAAAGTATCGAATTCTTCAAGAAATGAAATCCATTTCACAAGATGGTCATGGCAAATGCAGTAATAATTATCCACTTCAGGTTTCTTTTTCTATTCAAAAGTAATGTCTCCTTTAAGGCAACTCTTGACACTAAAAGGGATAAACTTTTCATCAACTCTTTCTTTACGCAGTCAATGAGATCCTTTAAGCAATGAAGTACTTCAATAACACTGCACTTTTTTTCAATTTCCATAATCCTATTGCTAAAGAGATATTGAATAACAAATAAGTAGGCTTCGCTCAATGGATTATTGAAAAAGTCAACAAGAATTTTTGGGAATTTTCTTCGGAATTAAAGCATGAATTCAATGCTTCAAATAAACTGAGGATTCCCTCAACTACATTTATTGAAGAGACCCAATGGATTTTAGAATGCAAGAGAACTGAAGAATACTGAATGCCAACAAAATCACAAAAATCCTTTAATCGCTCAGTTTGAACAGTACAAATGCGAAAGTAAGAAAACAATTTCTCAATGATTACTTCAATGTCAATAGAAAGGGCATCAGACACGGTTTGAGCAGCATTATGGAGGACAGCCAACACCTTCCATAGAAACATTCATGCTTTGCTTCAACTTTGAATAGACATTGTTCACAACTTTACGCCAACATCCACCAAAATTAAAATTTGTATTATTTCCACCAAAACCTGTACAATTTTTCTCATTAGCTCCTAACTCAGTAAGAGTTTATCTGCAAAAGCTTGCTATAGTTTCTGAGGTCTCATCTGGAAGGGATTTTTACTCACAACAGCCTTTTTCTCAAGAAAAAAAATAGCACAATTAAAAGGAAAAAAAATTCTGTGTTGTGAATACTTTCATCCGTGGTTATGCCGTAAAGAGATGAGGGATTTATATATTTGACAAACTCTGCAATGGTATACGGAGCTATTACATTTTTTACTATTCCTGTAGAGTTTGTCCTGGCACTTGAAAATTTGGATTCAATTTTCAATCAGAAAATACAGTACTGCACCCGGTAGAAGTATGTTCATACAGTCATTTGAGCTGAATGACATGATGATGAACAGTGTGGAAGGCCATTACAATTTCTACAGCTATTATTTTATCTTCTTTTTCTGTATATCTCTTAATCAAGACATTTGTTATTTTATCAGTTCCTTTTGTAGTCGAGGAAAGCATATATATGTTGCTTTATATCTGACTTCCTGCCATTTTCGATTTTGAATGAACAGTTGCATACTCCACAAAGAATTTCAAAATAACTTTTCCCTTGTCTAATAAATATCCATTCTTCAGAGAATCACCACAAAATTTACACTTTAATTTTGAGGTTAAGTTACAAAGCACTAATGAAAAATATTTTGCTAGCTCATGCGGTGATCTGTAATTACACCACTAGGTCACCAGGGGTCCTCCCGGTGACCTTGTACATAAAGCAGTCCAGAGCTACAGTCTAGCCTTCCAGGTTCGTCTTGCAGAGAGAGACAAGACACAGTGTACATATTAGTTTATTAAAGCTGTCTTATACTCGCACTGCTGATGTGGTTATTGTCAGTACAATTTAATAAACTAATATGTACACTAAGAGGTCTTGCAGAGAGACAACACCTCAGTGTACATATTAGTTTATTAAAGCTGTCTTATACTCGCACTGCTGATGTGGTTATTGTCAGTACAGCTTACCAATGCAAGAATTGAAAAAAATCAAGCCTGGTTATTTCACTGATCCATCACTAACAACTGCAATCGAATAACTGGCTGGCAAGGCCAGTTGCTGCAGCCAACGAATGCATGCGTGGCACATTTCATGTCACGGGTGCATTTGTTGGCTATGGTTTCAAACAAGTTTATTACTTGCCTCAAATACTTGCTGTCTTTGGGTGACTTCCTTCATGTAGTACAAATAAAACTATTGAAAATTCCAAATCGTACAGCTCTAAACTGCTG
Source organism: Narcine bancroftii (assembly GCF_036971445.1). Taxonomy (NCBI): domain Eukaryota; kingdom Metazoa; phylum Chordata; class Chondrichthyes; order Torpediniformes; family Narcinidae; genus Narcine; species Narcine bancroftii. The sequence continues at coordinate 290,842,713 of NC_091472.1, forward strand.
AATTTTGCAATTTATTTATTTAATGCATCCTGATAAAGTCAATACAGGACACAGGATGAAATCATTACTAATAGGACATGTCCTGTATATACAGGACACCTGGCATCCCTACTCTTTGGCCCAGCCTGGAACATCCACATTATAGATTTAACAAATAGTTCATCATTTATGTTTAATTTTGCTCAAGAAAAGGCTTCGTAAATGGCTGTTGCTCCAAGGATACAATAAGTTAAACAGGAAAATTTGCAAATTTGAAAATTCACTGTGATTGTCGTTTACAAAGAATTGCTGGAGGAACACAGCAAGTCATGAAGCATTCTCTATGTGGCAAAGAGAAAGATAACCAAAGTTCCAGGCCTGAGCCCTTTCTCAAAGTATTAGTAGGTAAGTGCCTGAATACAATTGTGGAGGCAAGGGGCAAAGGGAGGAACACTGGCAAGAGATCATAGGTGGATAAGGGTGGAGAGCATAAGAGAAAAAAGCTGAGGTGATAGGGGGAGGAGATAGCTCGCTGAATCCCTTAATGACTATTGACCAATTGCGCTTACCTCAACAGTGATGAAGTGTTTTGAAAGGCTGGCGTAGAAGCATATCAGCTCCTGTATGAGCGGTGTCATGGATACATTCCAGTTCGCCTATCATAGCAACTGGTCTAGAGTGATGCCATCTCCCAGGTGTGATGTTTTTTCTATATGATTAAAAAAAACTTGGTTTTTTTTGTATTACTTATATTTTATTATCAACTCAGGGCCTCGTGGGACACACCCATATTGTGCATCTAACCCGAGGTGGGACCTTCCGTCTCTGACACCCTCTAGTGGTCAGGAGGATCCAAGCACCACATCCCTTTTCCTTAAGATGTTCAATCTAGAAAAATTACAGGGTAATACACTACTCATTTCAATTTAAAGTTCAACACGAACAACAACAGTATAAACTTTTTAAGTGTGCAGTTATTTTTATTTTAGTGATTCAATCTGTCAGGTGCTTTGATAACACCTGTAGATCTTCTCAGCAGGTGCTACTGTCTAGCACTGGTGGCAGTACAGGGTGGATCTTCTGCATTTGTCTGTTTTTGCAGTGTTTTAAATAGACTTTGGATTAATCATCAGTATTGGAACATCCTCCAGTCTAACAGTGTAGGATCTTGGATTTACTACCTCCAGAACAGTGGTCTGCTTGTCCCAGGTGTTGGAATCTCCAAGACTCACTGTGTCTTGTTGTACCAGTGGCCCTAAGCTCCTTGCTGATGTCATAGTTTTCTTTTAGTCTCCTTTGCAGATGCTTTTCTTTCCATTTGACATCTCTGTTCTTGTTTGTGTTTGCAGAGCAGGAAAGTGGGGTGTGCAGTCTATGTCCCATCAGTAGCTCATTGGGTGGCATGCAATGTTCAAGTGGTGAAGCTCGATAACACAACAGAGCTAGATAAGGATCTGAGCCACTGTCTTGTGCTTTTTTTGAGCAGCTGTTTAACTAAGTGAACTCCTTTCTCTGCTTTACCATTTGACTGGGGATGCAGAGGTCTTGAAGTCACATGTTGAAAATTATACTCTTCTGCAAAGTTGTGGAATTCTCCACAGCTGTAGCATGGTCCATTGTTGCTGTAGATGATTTTGAGGAGTTCCATGTCTTGCAAAGATCGACCATGCATTTGATCAAGCAGGCAGCAGACATGTTAGGAAGAAGCGTCATCTCAGGATAGTTTGAAATATAGTCAATAACCAATAGGTAATTCTTTCCATCCAGGTGGAACAAATTAGTCCCAACTTTCTGCCATGGCTCCTCTGGTAAGTCAATTATGGTCATGGGTTCTTTTGGCTGCTTTGTGTGATGTTTCAGATGGAGATCATCCTGTCAATGTCAGCATTTATCCCTGGCCAATAAACGGCACTTTGGCCCTTCTCTTGCATTTTTCCATTCCCTCATGCACCCTTTTCAGCATCTCTTGTCACAGTGATTGAGGAATGATAATTCTGCTCTGTTTGAGTAGAAGTCCACTGACAACACTCAGTTCTGCTCTGATATTGTTTGTATGGCTGACATTCACCTCTAGGCCAAACTTTATTTGGATGACCTTATGTAGAACAACATATGTCCTTTTCTCCTTCAGCTGCAATCTGCTTGGATTTCATGTCACATACAAGAAGAAATTCAGTGATCGGGTTTACATGGACATTAATATTGCCTCTATGGAGTTCTTAATGTATGCTTCACTCTGTGTCATTGCCTTGGACAGTGCATCAGCCAGCACAATAAGTTTCCTTGGCGAATACACCAGTTCAAAGTCATAACTGTCTAGCTTCACATTAGTCTTTGGATTCTCAGTGATTTCTCACTGAGGTTTTTGATTATGGTTATTAATTGCTTATTGTTTGTCTCTGCCACAAATGTTGGTAGACCATACACATAGCTGTGGAATTTCACGAGTCATTGACCATCCTAGACACTCTTCCTCTATCTGAGCATAATCAAAATTCAGATGTGGTCATCGTCTTTGATGCATATGCAACTGGTGTCCAATCTTCTCCCACCACCTGAAATAGTACGGCACCTATTCTTTCTTTTGAAGTGTCCATAGATATTTTTGTCCTTCTGGATGGGTCCAAGAGTGTCAAAAGCATTGGTTCTGTAGAATGGTCTTCATTCATCCCTATTTTGCCTCGTGGTTGGTTATCCATTTGAATTCACATTTGTCCTGCACCAACTCCCTCAGGTACATTGTTTTGGAAGACATGTTTGGTGTGAATTTGCCAATGAAATCGATCATTCCCAGCACTCTTAATATATTCTTTTTTCTGTGAGTCTGGGTATCTCTAGAATTGCTTTCACCTTGCTCCACACCTGCCTCCAACAGCTTATCTCCCAGAAAGGTGATGTCCTTCACACTAAAGTGACATTTTGCTCAGTTTAGCATTAATCCATGCTTCTGGATACATTGTAGCACCTTGATGAGTCTCTCTTTGTGTTGCTCCTGTGTGGATCCCCATAAGATCATGTCATCTATGTATACACATTTATGCCTTCTATGATGTGCCCCATTGTCATGTAGAACACTTCAGGAGCTGAGGAAATTCCAAACAGGAGTATCGGCTGTGTATTGAATGTATAGTATTTTGTGCTATCTTCATGCAGTTTTAATTGCCAGAAGCCATAGGATGCATCCAATTTGGTGAAAAGCTTTCACCATCCATCTCACCTGTAATTTCATCCGTCATTGGAATCTGAGGATGTTCCCTCTTTATATTGGCATTCAAGTGTTTTGGATCCATGCGCACATATGTTGGTCACTGTTTTCTTTTGACATATAATTGAATTAAGCCATTCTGTGAGTTCCTCCACTTTCTTCATGACCCGTAGTGATATCATTTGATTGAGTTCCTGCTTGAGCTTGTCTTTTAGTTGCACTGGAACCTGCCTTGGGGCATGCACTATTGGCTGTGCGTCCTCCTTTAACTGAATCTTATAGGTGAATGGTGGAGCATCAAGCCCCTTGAAGATGTCTTGAAATTGATCCAGTCTGTTCATTGGTGCTGTTAATATGGTTCACCCACTTGACTAAGTTTTCACATGCTTTCTCATTTGTCATTTCTATCTGGGACTACTACAAACATGAGGTGGTGCTCTTAATCTTTAAATTTCATCTTGAGTCTACATATGCCTTTCATGTCAATGTGCTGTCCATTGTAGAACAGAATTTGGATGGATGTGTGACTTTATCTTCATTGCCCTGATGTTGCTCTCACAGATCAAATTGGCCTTTTCCCCCGTGTCCAGCTTGAAAGGAATACCTGCTCCATTTCCATGCAAAGGCACTGTCCATTTGTCCTGCTCAACTCTGTTCATGCTTGACTATTCAGTGTCTATTGGTTTGAAACCTTCCTGCGCTACCATGCCCACGAAGAATCTATCAATGAGGATAGTTTCTTCTATAGTGTGCACAATTTCTCTTCTGTTTTGCTTCCCTTTGGAAAAACATTGTTTTGCATAATGATTCTGTCCTTTGCACTTATTCCAGACTTTTACATTGGCTGGGCATTGTTTTGCTGCATGTTGACAGCCACATAGTTAGCAATTGAATGTCTCTCCATCTTTTTGTCATTTCCTATGTTTCGTTCTCTGTTTATATGTGCATCCAGACACTGAGGCTATGGCTGTGCCTTCATTTTCACCAGCCCTTGCACTCTTACTGAACTTTTTCACATGCTGCAAAGCTAATTCACTGGCATGGCATATCTTCACAGCTCCAGCTAAGGTAAGCTCCATCTCTCGTAGCAATCTCTCTCTCACTTTCTTGTCAATAATTCCTAACACAATTTGATCACGGATCTTTAAATCTTGCAGCAATCCAAAATTGTATGTTCTTGCTTTTAATTTGAAGTTTGCTAAAAAAGCTTTCTGCCTTTGGCAGCAAAACACATACCTCTCGAACGTCAGCAAAAACAAACATGTTGAAAACTTCTAGTGCTTGAGGTCCCACCATGGTAAATAGCAGTACAATTCTCCATGCATCCAGTTTGCTATTGAGTCCAATGGCTTGGAGATATAGCATGAATTGTTGTTTGAACCACCACTCGTGCTTGACATTCCCAGTCCAATTCACAACGTCAGGCAGCTTCACACTTTCCATGCCTCCTTCTCATACCCACTGATACTCACTACTGGTACCATGTGATGTTTCTTCTATTGTGATAAAGAAACTTGTGTTCTTTGGCATTACTTACATTTTATTATCAACTCACAACCTCATGGGACACATCCATTTTGTGTATCTAACTTGAGGTGGGGCATTCCATCTCTGATGCCCTCTAGTGATCAGGAGGATCACCAACTCCCAATCACCACATCTGGTTCTAAACAAAGCCCTGAAACACATGAACAGCAAAGGTGCATTCACCAGGATGCTCTTTATCAACTACAGTTTGGCATTTAACACCATCTTCCTCTCAAAATTGATCAGCAAACTCCAAGACTTGGGACTCAACACACCACTGTGTAATTGGATCATGGATTTCCACACCTCCAGATCACAATCAGTGAGGATTGGTAAGAACAGCTCTTCCACAATTTCTATCAGTGACGGAGCATCACAGGGCTGCTTTCTTAGCCCCCTGCTCTACTACACCTATGACTGTGTGACTCAGTATGATAATAACACCATCTACAAATTTGCCAATAATTACATGGTAGTGAGTTGTATGAAGAAGGGATGAGTCAGCGTACAGGAGGGAGTACAACTTTGCACTCAATGTCACCAAAACTAAGGAAATAGAAAACCAGAGGTCTACAATCCAGAGATCATTGAGGGATCAGAAGTGGAGAGGATGAGTAAATTTAAGTTCTTTGGAGTCACTATATTGATGACTCTTTCCGGGAATCAACTCACTAGTGGCATCTTGAAGAAAGCGCCTCTCCTTCCTCAGGAGTTTGCGGAGGTTTAGTATGACACCAGAAACCCTGACAAATTTCTACAGATGTGAGGTTGAAAGTGTGCTGACTGACTGCATCACTGTCTGGTATGTTGACACCAATACCCCTGTGTGTAAAGCCCTCCAAAAGGTAGTGGACACAGCCTAGGACACCACAGGCAAAACCCTCCACACCATCAAGAACATCTACAGAGAATGCTGCCGTCAGAGAGTAGCAGCAATCATCAAGAATCCACTCCACCCAGAACACGCTCTGTTCTCGCTGCTGCCATCAGGAAAGAGATATAGGTGCCACAAGACTCACACCACCAGGTTTAGGAACAGCTGCTCCCCCTCCACCATCAGACTCCTCAACAACAAACTCAATCAGGGACTTATTTAAGGACTCTTGTTCACTTTATTGATTTGCACAGTCAGTTTATTTACTTTTGTTAACTGAGTTAGAGTTCTTTATTTGTTTATGTATTTGGTATGTACATTTTTTTTCATTCCTCACCCACAGAAAAAAAAATCTCAGAGTTGTATGTGATGTCATGTATGTTCTCTGACAATAAATCTGAAATCTGAATTCTGAAATCTGAATGGAGTGAGCATGAAGGGGGAAATGGAGGGTTGGGGAACTCAGAGTGGGGAAGGTGGCAGGTAGGGGAGATGGTAGGGAGAACAGAAAGGAGTGGGAGATGAGAGGATTTGAAGGCAAAGGGGTTGAGGTGGGAAGAAGGGGGTTGGGGTGGGAAGAAGGGGGTTGGGGTGGGAAAAAGAAGGTTGAGGTGGGAAGGGGATGGGATTGGAAGGAAGTGGGTGGGTGGGAAGAAGGATGGTGGGAAGTGGAGAATCTGAGGAGGATGGGAAGGGGATGCTCAGAGGGGAGTTGGGGGTTACAGTATGAGGAGGTAGCACATGGGAACATGCTGAATTTTCTGACATGTTTCCACCCTAGCTCCAGCCACTGACGACCTGAGCTTCCAACATCTTTGCTGCTAACCCTGTTCCCTGGATCTCGACTTGGTACTGTGAGAACAAGCTTTGAGCAAGGGACAAAGCAAGCAGGTTCCAAGCAGATAAATCGGCATTGGGATTGGTAGTGTTTTTTTGGATCTTGACTTGGGACAGTGGGACAAGCTGTAAGCGGGGGTGGAACCAACAAGTTCCAAGCAGATAAATTGGTAACGGAATCAGTAAGTGTTCTTTTGAATCTCTCTAGTGGCCAATTAGTTTTAGCCTTTAAAAAAAAAGGGGAAGCACAAGTAGAGTGCCCAGTGTGTGAGAGGCACAGGGGTGGAATGGATCTTTGAGGCATTGATGAGCAGAGGCAGAGGAGAATGTGCAGTGGTGACAAGGTAAGGGCAGGTTTTTCAACTTTTTTTTCCTTTTTCATAGATAGTGGGAATGGCAGCCAGGGCAGAGACATGCCCCTCTTACAGGATGTGGATTGTTAGGGAAGCCAACAGCATCTCTGATGACTTCATCTGCAAGCAGTGCATCCAGCTGCAGTTCCTGACAAACTGAGTTAGGGAACTAGAGCTGGAGTTGGATGAACTTCTGATCATTTGAGAGACAGAGGAGATGATAGACAAGAGTTACAGGGATGTTGTCATTCCTAGGAGGCAGGAGGAAGGTAGGTGAGTGGCAGTCAGGAGAGAGAAAAGGAACTGACAGAGGGTTCAGGGCACTCCTCTGGGCATTCCCTTCAATATCACATATACTGTTTTGGATACTGTTGAGGGGAATGACCTACCAGGGGCAAGCCACATCAATCAGATCTCTGGCATGGTGTCTGGTCCTGTGGCTAAGAAGGGAAGGGAGGAGAAGAGACAAGCTAAAGTGAAAGAGAATTCCATAGTTAGGGGGACAGATAAGAGGTTCTGTGGAAGAGATCGAATATCCCGGATGCTATATTGCCTCTCTGGCGCCAGACTCCAAGCTACCTCTGATCAAGTTCACACCATTCTCAGGTGGGAGGGTGAGCAATGGGTAGGAAGGGTGAGGAGGTCCTGCAAGGAGAGTTAAGGGAGTTAGGCACTAGGTTGAAGGACAGGACCTCCAGGGTTGTGATCTCAGGATTGCTACCCTTGCCACGTGGTTGAGGATTATGCAGCTTAACACATGGCTAAAGAGATAATGCAGGAGGGAGGGCTTCAGGTTTTTTGATCATTGGGCTCTCTTCCAGGGAAGAGACGGGATGGTTTTCATCTGAATTGGAAGGGGACTAATATCCTTGCGGGAAGGTTTGCTACTGCTGCTTTGGGGGTGGGGTGGTTGAAATTAGATTTGCGTTGACATTGGAACCACAGTACCAGAGTAGTATGGGGAAGTTGAGGTAGTGTGGAGGTGGGGGGGAAATATGAAGTGAAGATTGCAGCTAATGCCAGAAGTCAAAGGTTGTATATGTTGTAATTTTCTCAGGTACATTTATTTCAATGCAAGAAGTATTGTAGGAAAGACTGACAAGCTCAGATTAGAGTATGGATTGGCACATGGAATTATGACATTGTGGCCATTAGTGAAACTTGGTTGCAGGAGGGGCAGCAGTGGCAGCTCAATGCTCCAGGCTTCCATTGTTTCAGACACAATAGAATGGGGGGGGGGGGGGGGAATGAAAGGGAAACTATCACAGCTGTGCTCAGGCAGGACAGATCAGAGGACTTGTCTACTGAAGATATATGGGTGGAACTGAGGCACAGGAAATGTGTGACCACATACTGATGGGGTTGTACAATAGACCACCCAAGAGTGAGAATTGCAGGAGCAAATCTCCAGAGCAATAACAGACAGCTGCAGAAAACATCAAGTTGTGATAGTAAGAGATTTTCCCTTTCCACATATTGACTGGGACTCTCATACGGTAAAAAGACTGGATGGCTTGGATTCATCAAATGTGTTCAGGGAAGTTTTCTAAGTCCAAATATAGAGGAACCAATAAGAGCAAGTGCAACACTGGATCTCAGAAGTATATATAGGGGACCATTTTGGGTCCATTTGTTTCAAATGAATTAAGGAAAAGGATATGTCTGGTCCTCGAGTTGAGATTCTAAATTGGAGAAAGGCCAATTTTGAGGAAACGAATGCGTTGATTGGGAGAAGTTGTTTCCTGGAATGAATGTGCTAGGTACTGTAAATGGAAGACCTTCAAAGGTTTAATTGTGAGATAATAGAGTTTGTATGTTCCTGTCAGGATTAAAGGCAAGGCTAGCAGGCAAAGGGAACTTTGGTTTCAAAGGAAATTGGGGATCTGGTTTGGAAGAAGAGAGGGGGGTATAGCAGGTATAGGTAACATGGAGCAAATGAGGTACTTAAGGAGTATAAAAAATGCAAGAGAAAACTTAATAAAGAAATCAGGAAAGCTGAAAGATGATGACGTTGTTTTGGCAGACAATGAGAATGAAAATCCTAAGGGTTTCTACAGGAATAGTAAGAGGAAAAGGATAGTAAGGGACAAAATAGATCCCCTTGAAAATCAGAGTGGGAGGCTTTGTATGGAGCCAGAAGAGATGGGGTAGATTTTCTTTCTTTTTAAATTATTTTTATTAGTTTTAAACATGACAAATTTAAAAATACAATGAAAATCCATCATGAAGTATTATATATGGCTATTCAACAATCGGTACATCAAAACAAGTATGTAAATTGAAAACCACATTCATAAATCATAATCCAGGTGGTATGTTATATTCAAACAAAAGAACAAAAAAAGAAGAAAGAGAAAAAGAAAAAGTCCAAACCCTTTCCCTTACCACCATTGTATGAATTTATAGATACTTAATATTGAAATAAAATCAAAAGAAGAAAAAAAAATGGAATTAAGGAATTTTTAATAAAAGATATAGGTCAGACAGTCAAATTATGTTGAAAAATTATAAAGTGGAAAATTGGGTCATGAATAATCCCCGCAACATTTGATATCCTATACCTGAATTATTAACTGAATATCAAATCTTTTCCCTATTCAGTCAGGACATGAAGTCCCCCAGCCATTGACCACGAGTGGGTCGGGCAGATTTTTCCAGTTAAGCAAAATCACACATCTCACCAAAAGAGAAGCAAAGGAAAGAGTATGACTCTTAACTGAAAACAAAGCAATGGTATCCTTTCCTGTTGTAACCAAGAGAGCAACCAAAGGATTTGGCTCTAATTTTATGTTCAGAATTAAGGACGGGGTGCAGGAAATCTCTCTCCAGTCTTTTTCCAGAGAAGGACATCTAGAACATATGAAATTAAGGAAGCTTCTTGGGGAAGATCGTAAATGGGATTTTTGCATCAGTATTTACTCAGGGCATTGGCACAGAGTTGTGGGAAGTAAGGAAAACAAGCAGTGAAGTCATGGAACCTCTACACCCATGGTTATCAACCTTTTTCTTTCCACTCAACCATAGGTTCTCTGTGATTATTAAGGGATTGCTTAAGCTGATATATGGGTGGAAAGAAAAAGGTTGAAAACCACTGTTGTAATCGTACCTAATTGACTCATTATGTTAATGGTTTCATAACTCCAAAGGAAATGGGCCAATGGGAATTTTTCTCAAGCAAAATATTTAGTAACATTTGGGTCTAGAGCAGTGATTCTCAACCTTCCCTTCCCACTCACATACTGTCTTGCTAATCACAGAGCACCAATGGCATAGGGATTACTTAAAGTGGCAGTGAGTGGAAAGAAAAAGGTTGAGAACCACTGCTCTACAGATTAAAGAGGAGAAGGTTCTTGTTGTCTTAAAGCAAATAAGTATGGATAAATCCCCAGGGCATGACATTTCCTTGCACCTTGAGGTGCCCTAGTATAGAAATTGCAAGGGGTCTGGCAGAAATATTTAAAATGGGTGTGGTGTGGTGGGTGTGGTGTGGTGTGGTGTGCCATGGGTGTGGTGCCGAAGGATGGGAGGGTACCTCATGTTGTTCCATTGTTTAAAACAGGCTCCAAAAGTAACCCTGGAAATTGTCAACCAGTGTGCCTGACTCCAGTAGTAGGTAAGTTATTGAAAGGTGTTCTTAGGGATCAAGACTGATTAGGGATAGTCAACATGGCTTTGTGCCCTAGTAGGTTGTGTTTAACCAATCTTATAATGTTTTTTGAGGAGGTTACCAGGAAAGACAAAGAAAAGGCTGTGGATGTTGTCTAAATGGACTTTAGTAACGTCTTTGACAAGGCCCCACATGGGAGGTTAGTCAAGAAGGTTTATATGCTAATTATTCACGGTGAAGTAGTGAACCAGATTTGACAATGACTTGACAGGTGAAGCCAGACAGTGGAAGTGGATGAAGGCCTGGAGACTAGTGGTGTGCCTCAGGGATTGGTGCTTGCACCATAGTTGTTATAAATTTAAATGTAAATTTTAAATTATAAATATTTAAATTTAGACATACAGCACAGTAACAAGCCATTTCGCCCTATGTGCCCATGCCAACCAATTTACACCCAATCAACCTACACCTATGTACCAAAAGGTGGGAGGAAACCAGAGTCCCTGGGGAAAACCAACACAGACAAAGGGAGAATGCACAAACTCCTTACAGACAGTTTGGGTTTCAAACTCTGGTCCTGATTGTTGGTGCTGTAAAGGCGTTGCACTAACCACTACACCAACCATGCCACCCTAATGTGGTAATTTGGATCAGCAAGTTTGCAGACAACAGTTAGATTGGAGGTATTGTGGACAGTGAGGAAGGCTTTTAAAACTTGCAGAGGGATCTGGACCAGCTGGAAAAATGGGCTGTAAAATGGCAGATGGAGTTTAATGCAGACAAGTGTGAGCTGTTGCATTTTGGAAGGACAAACCAAGCAAAGACAAACATGGTAAATGGTAGGGTGTTCAGGATTGTGGTAGAACAGAGGGATCCGGGAATACAGCTACATAATTCTCTGAAAGTAGCATCACAGGTAGATAAGGTTATAAAGAAATCTTTTGGCATATTGGTCTTCATAAATCAAAGCATTGATTATAGGAGTTGGGATGTTATAGAAAAATTGTTCAAGACATTGGTGAGGCCAAATATGGAGTATTGTGTGCAGTTTTGGTCATCTAACATAGGAAATATATCAATCAGATAGAAAGAGTGCAGAGAAAATTTACTAGGATTTTGCTGAAATTCATGAACTAAGTTACAGGCAAAGTTTAAACAGGTTAGGACTTAATTCCTTTGAGCATCAAAAAATGAGGGTGGGGGGGGAGGATTTGATAAAGGTATTTAAAATTATGAGGGGAAAAGACAGAGTAAATGTAGATAGGCTTTCTTCACTGAGGGTAGTTGAGATACAAATCAGAGGATATGGGTTAAGGGTAAAGGAGAAAAGTTTAGGGGGAACTCCTTCACACAGAGAATGGTGGGAATGTGGAACAACCTGACAGCTGAAGTGGTGAATGGGGGCTCAATTTTAACATTTAAGAAGAATTTGGACAGGTACATGGATTGGAGAAGTATGGTGGGCTATGGTCGGGGTGCAATTCAGTGGCACTAGGGAGACTAGAAGGACTGAAGAGCCTGTTTCTGTCCTGTATTGTTCTATGATGCATGGTGCTGAAGCCCCCATTGGTTTTCAGGTAATCTCGACGTTCCTGTCGACCAGGTACTTATACCAGTCCCAACCATCACTGTGCTGGCAACCATGCTTTCACCAGTTCCCACACTAACCTCAGCTTCTGAAATTCTCTTCTCTATCCCCACAGACCTCTCCCTACTCACCTCCACCTACTCCTTTGAGCTCCCCCTTTCTTCTCACTCCCTTAGCCCTAAGACCCTCTCATCTCTCATCTAACTCCACCCTCTGACCTCCACCAACCCTTCCCTCCATCACCTCAGCTTTTTACTCTTGTGCCCTCCTATACATCTCTGATCTCTTGCCTGTGGTCCTATACCCCTGCCTCTCTCTCTCTCCCCTCACCCTTTCCCCCACCCCACCATCCTCACCCCATCATTTCATTCAGACACCTGCCTGCTTTAGCTCAGACCTTGAGGAAGGCCTCAGGCCTGAAACATTGGTTATGTGTCTTTATCTTTGCTATATAAAGAATGCTGCCTGACTTGCTGAAGGTGCCAGCCCTCTGATTGACACCATGTCCTCCCTGCCATCCGGGTATGCCACATACGCATACATCGGGTTTGCATGCAGAAGGTGCACTTTCTCGACCAGAGGGTTCGCTTTGTTTCTCCTCACATGATTTTTCAGCAGGACTCATCCTGGTGTTAGTCATGCTGGGAGTGATCCCCAAAGTGAATTTCCTTGGGAATGCAAACATTAGCTTGTGAGGAGTTGCATTGGTTGCGGTGCTGTAGTGCACGTCGAATCAACCAAAGGCTTGTTGATCCAAACCAATGCTTTTATTAACTAAAAGACTGGAGCATATCACAAGTAGGTCGACCAGTCTAGAATGACCTGGTCTGGCTAGGAGCAATCCTTTAAGACCTGCCAGTAGGTGTGGCTACACTCTCAGCCAATCACAGTCATCCTACACTACCATCTGTACATATGTACATATACACATTGGTGATAGAATCTGTACTATCACATTCACCCGTTCTTTGAGGACCGACCCCAGGGTGGATGGAAGTTAGGGGCTGTACCAGTCAGGGGGTCTGACCATCCGGCGTGACCACCGTGGCGCTGGAATTGGGGTCACCGGAGTCGTGTCGCCAGCAGGCCCATAGGGTGCGGCCACTGCTTTACTCAATTCCCCAATGGCGTTGTCGACAGTCTGGCCTGAGCTGGTGGGGTGGTGCTGGTCCCTCTGTTCAAGCTCATGACCTGGGAGAGAATGAATAGGGGGAGGTTGGGTTAAAGGTACTGCTGCGCCATCCAGCTTGGGCTAGGTCCCTTACTGAGACTGTCCTCCCGTCCGTCCGGGTACTCAATGTAGGCATAATGCGGGTTCACATGGAGCAGAGTCATTCGGTCAACCAAGGGGTCATTCTTAGAGTACCAGACGTGGCATCATAAAAGGACTGGACCAGGAACCGTGAGCCATGCTGGTATGGTCGTACCCAACTCGGATTTCCTCGGGAAAGAGAACATCCTTTCATGGGGGGTGGCATTGGTCATGGTGCATAGGAGGGAGCGGATGGAGTGTAGGGTAATGCCCTCATCCAGCAGTCTGCGCACCTCACTTGTGATAAATTTCCTGTGTTCATAACTATATTGCTGGCTTTTGGTGGCCACAAGCTTCCAACCAGGGTGAGATTTGCGAAAAGTGCTGGTGGAGCAACTCGGAGGGTGGAGAGACTACAGGTGAGGCCCCAGGGCGCAGGGGCGAGTGGCTTGGGCTGCTGCTGGCAGGAGGTTTCTGAGGTGAAGTGGTTACAGACTGAGAGCGGAGTGTGAGGCCCCCCAAAGTGTAGGGAAATGGTTTGAAACTGGCACTGAAAATCCAGTCCCAGCAGAGAAGGGGTGCACAATTGGGGAAGGACTAATAGTTTGAAGTTTGTGAACATGATGCCCTGGACTTTCAAGGTCGCCACGCAGTACCCCTTTACCCCAGTCGAGAGCGATCTGGTCGCCAATGAAATTCTCTGTGCAGTGGGGAACATTCATTGGAGCGCCTTCATCCCTAATGTCAAAGTACTCGAGATGGCAGAGGCCGACAGCATCGAGTCCACGCTGCTGAAGATCCAGCTGCACTGGGTGGGTCACGTCTCCAGAATGGAGGACCATCGCCTTCCCAAGATCGTGTTATATGGCGAGCTCTCCACTGGCCACCGTGACAGAGGTGCACCAAAGAAGAGGTACAAGGACTGCCTAAAGAAATCTCTTGGTGCCTGCCACATTGACCACCGCCAGTGGGCTGATATCGCCTCAAACCGTGCATCCCGGCGCCTCACAGTTCGGCAGGCAGCAACCTCCTTTGAAGAAGACCGCAGAGCCCACCTCACTGACAAAAGACAAAGGAGGAAAAACCCAACACCCAACCCCAACCAACCAATTTTCCCCTGCAACCATTGCAACTGTGTCTGCCTGTCCCGCATCGGACTTGTCAGCCACAAACGAGCCTGCAGCTGACGTGGACATTTACCCCCTCCATAAATCTTCATCCGCGAAGCCAAGCCAAAGAAAAAGAAAGGGGAGAATAGCCAGTCCACAACGGTGGACCAGGTCTGGGTGGATAAAACTGTCAGTTGACCCCGAGTCAAATGAGCAATTGGTATAGTGTCCATGCACTTTAATCAGTTCCGTTGGTTTTGTGAGGGGTTGGGGAAAGTCTGGTCGAGCGTTATTGATGCAGAGATTTGTAATGTAGACAGTGGAGACCTGCGTGATGACGTCACGCAAACAGTTGGGTCTGAAAAAAGAGTGTCGGGGAGTTGGTGTTGCTGCCTGCAGCCAAAGGAAAATGTTGGAGGTCGCTGCTTGCCGTCAGCGGTGGGGCGGACAGCGATGGGGTGGTCAGCGGTGGTGGGTCCCCAGTTGGCAGCGTCGGTGGGTACCGGGTTGGCAGCAGCAGTGGCAGTGGGTCCCAAATCAGCAGTGGCGGATCCCTGGTCGGCAGCGGCAGCGGTGGGTCCCTGGTCGGCAGCGATGGGTCCCTGGTTGGCAGCAGCAGTAGCGGGCGTTGAGGTCGGGGCTGGGGCCTGGTCGGACTTTGCTTTGTGAGGTAGGGTGAACATCATTGCGGCGAAGGTGGGTTGTACCTTCAGCGCTTGGTGTCTGCCCCGTGACGTCAGGCGCTGCCGCGTGGTGGAGTCCTCGCTTTCATTGGACAAGAGCTCTGAAGAAGAAGTGTTTGAAATGAAGAGTGGCGATTTGGCTTCACACGAGGCTCTGTGTTTGATGGCACAGGCACATAGGCATCCTGAATGAGATTGTCTGTGGTCTCCGCAGCAGTTTTGTCTGTGCAGGCACAGTCCCTGCCCATTGCCCTTAGTGCCTGAATATAAGCTTTACAGAACTCACCGGGCTGTTGCCTCCTTGTAGCAAGTTTGTACTGAGCATGGACCCTGTTCACTGGTTGCTCGTAGAGCCCTTTCAGCACTTTCGTGGCTGCAGCGTAAGTGGTCGCGTCCTGGACACTCTGGTAGACTCTTGGGGACACCATAGTCATCAATATTAGTAGTCGATGACTATCACGGCAGGATCAGAGTATGTTTCGAGGCATCTCACCTAGTGCTTAAAGTCATTCGAGGCTGTAGCTGACTGTGGGTCAATGTCAAGGCGTTCCAGCCATAGCATACGCTCCATCCCTTCAAAATTTTTTAGTTAATAAAATTGTAGTGCACATCGAAAGAACCATAGACTTGTTGATCCAAACCAAAGCTTCTATTAACTAAAAGACTGGAGCATATCACAAGTAGGTTGACCAGTCCAGAATGACCTGGTCTGGGTAGGAGGAATCCTTTAAGACCTGCCAGTAGGTGTGGCTACACTCTCAGCCAATCCTACACTACCATCTGTACATAAGCACATTGGTGATAGAATCTGTACTATCACAGGTGCAAAGCAGCGACCTTATGGAGTGGACCGCGGTGGGCAGAACCTCTTGCCAGCATAAGTCTGGAAGTCTTTTAGACTGGAGGGCCAGTTTTACAGCCTTCCAAACCGTTGCGTTCTACTTTTCAACTTGTCTATTCCCTCAGGGGTTGTAACTAGTCATCCTGCTGGAGGTGATGCCTCTTGCGAGCAGGTACTGGTGTGGCTCCTCATTCATAAACGATGAATATAGCTTGGATACCCGAACATAGTGATAATGGACTGTAGAGCTCTGATGACTATGGTGGTGGGGGTGTCTGGGCAGGGGATAGTGAATGGAAAACGCGAGTACTCATCGATAACATTAAGAAAGTACATGTTTCCATTGGTGGAAGGAAGGGGCCCCTTGAAATTGATGATGAATCGTTCGAAGGGGCAGGAACCTTTTATCAGGTGTGCTTTGTCAGGGCAGTAGAAGTGTAATTTGCAATCAGCACAAATCTAGCATGACCTGGTCATCTCCCTGATATCCTCGATAGAGAAGGGCAAATTGCCTGCTTTGACAAAGTGGGCCATGCGGTTGATGCCTGGGTGGCATAGCTCGTCATGAAGGGACCACAACTGGCTGGTGTGTGTAAAATCACAACTTCCTCGGGATAAGGCATCTGGGGGCTCATTGAGCATACCTGGGCTATACACTATCTCATAGTTATAGGTGGAGAATTTGATCCTCCACCTCGCGATCTTGTCATTCTTTATTTTGCCCCTGTTTGTATTATTGAACATGCATGCTACAGATGGCTGATCAGTCAGTAGAGTGAATCTCTTGCCAGCCAGGTAGTGCCTCCAGTGCCTGATGGCCTCCACAATGGCTTGAGCCTCCTTCTCCATAGATGGGTTTTGGAACTGCAAAATTGACCACCAAAATCATTGTCTGACCCAGGTATAACAGAACACATGGATCTCACTTAGAATCTGGTGTGGAGGTGTTTGACTTGTACATAGACATAGCAATCTGGTCGTGTGTTTCCATGGTTTTCGGCTCCGAAGGCCTAGCTTTTCGAGAAGGCGCTGCTTTCGTTAGCAAGGTGGTCCACTCCCAGTTGGGCCTGTTCAAAGGATTTCGCTAGATCAAGGGTACTGGCAAGGTCCTTCTTCCCCAACTCCAACAGTCACTGCCTCATATACCTTGAACTCAGTCCAGCCACAAGAGTATCTCAGACTTACCTCACCCGGCTGAGACTGCCTCGTAGAGACACTTTCTCATCAGTGTCCATAGATCCAGAAAGTAGTCATCCAGCAATTCACCTGGATGTTGTGAGAGTTGGTGTCTCACCAGCACATCGTTCTGGGGCCTCGTGTAGTGGGCCTTCAGGCCTTCTCGTATGTGCGCAGTCCCTGATGTCCACATATCTCTTGGAGCCAACTCAAGAGAAGAGGGCCGATCTTGAGAGGCCATCGGAGTGGAAGACTTCTTGGGTGGCCACTATGTATGACTGGAACCCTAACCAGTAGGTGAATTCCTCTGAGGCCTCTGGGGACAGAGGATCGACCTGAGCATGCCGGGCTTCAAAACGGTTTCCATCCCATCTCCAGAAGTAAGCTAATAAAATTGTAACGTGATCGATAGTATTCGGAGACTTAAGAGGAGCACAAATACGCTTTTATTAGCTTACAACTAATGACCAGTATTTAAAGAGATCTTCAGGTCATTCAGGGGTAAGGTGGGAAGATAGGGTTTATAATGGGGCCGACAGGGGCGGAGCCAAGAGGAGGTGTTGGCTGTCTACTCTACATACAGACAGTGAATTCTAGTTCACTGCAATCCTTGATGAGTTTCAGTTTGATCATGAGGCATTATAGTTGAGCCAATTTCAATTCACATTTTGAGTGGCAGTATTTTAACGGAAACTTTGGTTAGTTTTTAGGAACTTTGATTCATCTTTAGTCCTGAGGTTTTTAATGCGATTAAAACACTTTGAATGGGATTTCATAACATTTGTTCTGTTATACCTGGGTCAGACAATGATTTTGGGATGAAATGCTTTGAGAGATTGGTTATGGCCAAAATTAACATGTACCTCAGTAAAGGACTGGGCCCACTGCAAATGCAATATCACTGGCTCTCCCTTCAGCTCTGGATCATCTAGAATTCATATGTCATCTATAAATTTGACGATGACACCACGTTCGTCAGCAAAATCACAGATGACATTGAGGAAGCGTATAGGAGGGAGGGAGATCAGTTCATTGAGTGATATCACAACAACCTTGTACTCAACATTAGCAAACCAAAGAGATCATTGTGGACTTCACGAGGAAATCAGGAGAACACAAACCAGTCCTCATTGAGAGGCCAGCAGTGGAGAGGATCAAGAACTTCAAATTCCTGAGAATCAACATCTCCAAGGACATGTCCTGGAGCCTCCATGTTGATGCAATCACAAAGAAGGCTCGCCAGCGGCTATACTTTGTGAGCATTCTGAGGAGATTAAATAAAGGTTCCTGAAGCACTCAGCCCATGAGGAATTAGTAGCAGTTATAGGAGAGAATGGGGGTGGGGGGGAACGATGACACTGTCATTACCAATAGGTTATGATATTGTTACATCATAGACCAGCAACAATAGAATTTCACCAAGAGATTGTTATTGCTTTTCTTTTAAAACAATATGTATTAATAACTACTAATAATATAACAACTTATTTAAACTTTTAAAAATATTTTATTTTAATTTTAATAGACGTAAAATTCAAACAAACCATATAATCTTTTTTTTTTAAACATTCATGTAACATACAGAGTTTGTATTTATATTCATCCTTCCCCCTTCCGACCTTGGGTCCCCGAACTGTCTATATCCGACAGCACCTGTCACGGCCAGTGTCGCTGTCATCTCAGCTCAGTACCCCCAATCTCAGGCCCCCAAACCATCTGCTCCCGTCGACTCCACCTCGGTTCGGCTCCCCTGACCTCAGGCCCCTGAATATTGTAGCCGCTCGTGTTACCATCAACTCTACCTTGGTTTTGTGAAAAAAAAAATGAAAAAAAAAAAAAATGATCTGTCTTACTGTGAATATGACACACAAGTGTACTATTCAAAATACAATATTTGCAAATTCTATGGACTATCTCCTTAGGTTACACTTTATATTTCACTTTTTGCATGAAATAAAAACAATCTTCACTAAAAAAAAACTCTACCTTGGTTTGACCCCCCTTCAACCTCAGACCCCAGAATCTCCCACGCTCTACAGGGCTCCCACTGCTTCGGTCATAGCGTTCCCCCGGCCCCATCAAGTTCCAACCTTATTAGGGCCATCCTGTTTCTCCCTCCTGAATAAGTCTTGTTCCTTCAGGAAGATTTGGGCTTCACTGTCGCTGCTGCCATCATTTTATTAGGCCCTAGGTCAGCCTCTCTACCTGCAGTGAGTTCTCCGTTCTTTTTCCCATCTTTTTTCTTTCTGTTCTTACTCTTTCTTCTATTTGTATTTTTGGTTGTCTTCCTTCTTTTTGATGTCTTTTTTTTATTTTAAGGGATCTTCTTATATCTATCCTTTATTCTCTTTTCCTCGGGGAGCTCTTGGATCACCTTGCAAGCCCCTCGCTGCCATCTTGGATCTCCATTAGTGCAACACTGTTACAGCACCAGCGATTAGGACCATGGTTCAAATCCTGCGCTGTCTGTAAGGAGTTTGTTTGTTATCCCCGTGTCTGCGTGAACTTTCCCTGGGGGCTCTGATTTCCTTCCACCAATCAAAGAATCATACCAGGATTGTAGACCCATCGGGCACAATTAGGCAGCATGGGCTTGTGGGCAGAAAGGCCCTGCTACTGTTCTGAATGTCTAAATTAAAAATTTATAATATAAGAAATAGAAGAGGGAGTAGGCCATCTGGTCCATCAAGCCTGCTCCACCATAGAAAGAGATCATGGCTGTTCTTTTCATGGACTCAACTACACCTACTGGCCTTTTGTCCTGTCCCCTTACACTCCTGCAGGTACAGAGGTTGCCCCCTGTAGTAGACCGGTGGTATACCACCACAGCAATGTTCCTTCCAAAGTGGATAACATTGCATTTACCAACATTGCACTCCATCTGCCAAACTCTTGCCCAATTACTTAATTATCTTTGGCTCAAATTCAAGTTTCTATTCATCGTACGAACTGTATTCAACCAGACGAAACAGCACTTCTCTGGAACGCGATGGCTCCCTGTCTGGAACATTGTGGATTGCGGAGGATCACATGATCTCCCTGTCTGAAACCAATCAAAGTTGGATTCCGGCCACCCATTAGTGCACACCTTAGCCTTAAATGATTCAGGGTCATCATTGGTGAGACACGCAACTCAGAACAGTATAAACATCGATGCGTGCCACATTTCTTTCTCTCTGCCTCTTAGTCCAAGTCCCGGACATCGCTCCATGCAAGGTTGCAACTGTGGACATCCGTGGAGGAGTCGTGGGTAAGGAGTGCAATACACAAAGTTGAGCCTGCAATAGCTCAGTGATTACAGAGACCAGCCCTTCCATTGATACAGGGAATTGGGAGTGTTTTTAAAAGTCCCTGACTGTGAAATGTGTACACATGAGTAAGAATGTGGTAGGGTAAGCAAACTCCGGTATCGGAGTGCCTTGTGCCCGATGTGTCTGCTTGAACCTTTATAAATTTTGTCTCGTATCTTGTAGAAGATGGGCTGCAACTGGTATTGGAGTCTAACCTGGATCTGATATTAATGTCTGTAAAGTTATTTAGTAGCAAAGTATCATTTGAAGTCTTCCCCTGTTTGATTCCCTTGTGTACAATAAAGTCTCCCGTGTGCTTAATAAAATTACCTTTGACTTTAACACTTCTGTCCAGACTCATCTCCCTGTGAACCTACTGAAACTGATACTTCCCAAACACAAGTGGCACTGTGAGCAGGGTTCAAAGAGTTTTGGCTGGACATTCGTGGAGTATTAACCATGTTGGAGATTGTGCTAACAAGTGTGTGTGTGGGTATCCTGTTGGGTGCATGTGTTATTGTGTACCTGCTTTTAAACGGGGGCAGCAGGAGGTGACCCATAGCTAATAAAGGAACCCTGGGGTTGGAATATAAAATCCTCAGATGGACCACCAACTGCCATGGGTTCAGCTGTTTGGTGGGGTGGCTGCATAACACCAGCCACCCTACTGGATCGACAGGCTGGTCCCCCGCAGAGAAAAGATAGGGCACCACATGGCATCCCTCTTTGAGAAATCTAGATTTCCTAAGACGAAGGGGAGTCAAGGAGGGGTTCTTTGGCTTATGGTGTCTCTCCTGAGACACCAACACAAAATTGCAGGAGAATTAGGCTAACATGGTGCACAGAAAAAGAGGAAGGTGAATCCCTGCACTCTTGTGCACTCTTAGGAGGCAGTGCAGATTGCCCAAATGCGAGTGACTAACCTGGAAATGAAAGCCATGGAGGGAGTTTCCAAGCTGATTGAAACAGCAGCTGTAAGCAGCTCACTGCTCTACCTGCCAGCTCGACCCAGAAATAGTCTGATCCATTGTTCAGCAGAGGGAGGGGATCGACATGTGGTTGGGGGATGAGTATGTGTGGATGGATGGTGATGGCCATGAGGAAACTGAGTCCTATGACACACGTCATCCCTCCTGCATGACCGAGCCTTTGCAAGCCCAACCAGTGACTACACGGTCCCAGACCTGTCACGAGGGCACCTCGCCGACCCTCCAAAATGGGGAGGTAGCCAAAGATAGCAGGATCTCAGAAGGGCACGCATGAGGTAACTGTGAAATTACGGAGTCCCGGGACTACTCTGCCAAGGAGGTAACCAGGCAAGGGGACTGATACCACCAGAGGTCAGAAGAACACCCAGCCATGCTGTTGCTTCGGCTGTGGGATGAGGTGGGGGTCCCAAATTCCTTCTCTCAATTCAGGAAGCGAATACCCTGGGTAGTTTGTCCAAACAACAGATGATTAACGATGCCTTGTGGACATTGTCAGAAGGGGCTGATCACAGCATTACCCTATGGGAACAGGTGGTGACTGCAGACTGGGCCAGTTTCCTTGCCCTCCTAGAATAGGGCCTGCAGGCCTGGCTGCAGTGGCACACCATTGGCAAGGGGACATAGGTTGTTAGGGAGTAGGCACTGATTGTGGGTATCTACAAAGGCACCTGTGAGCACCACTTCCCAGGGAGCACGAAGGTGACTGGTGCCTTAATAGGCACCACCACACACCCCGATGTTGGAGGGGTGGTCTTGCTCCTCATGGGAATGGCAACTGGAAAAATCATCTAGGAAGCCATTACCCGTCTGGAGGGATTGGAGTACACGGAGCAGGTAACGGCCACTCAAGTTTGCAGGGATGAGGTGAAGTTCAGCTATGTCATCCTGCTGGTGACTCACGGAGACATGTATGCTCTCTGGAGAGAGCATTGCAGGGGTAAGCACGGTGAAAGTGGAGCTTCCCTTGTGCTGCCCTCTACGACCTAGTCAAGCCTCCCCTGTCATCCTCCACCACTGGAGGTGGCCCCTCAATAATCTATTTTGTAAGCTCTCCACACACACACACACACACACACACACACACACACACACACACACACACACACACACACACACACACACACACACACACACACACACACACACACACACACACACACACACACACACGAAGACTACCCTGCAAGCTGTTCCTGGACCATAAAAAAGTTCATTAATTACAAAGAAGATGCGAAAAGCATGAGGCCAAATCCAATTGTCAGGGAGAGATAAACTTCAAATATAACATAAAAAGTAGGTTCCTGAAGAAAAAACATGCTTGACATTGTAAAGTATTCCAAAGCTAACTGTAAATTGCTGAAAGATTTTCCATTGGTCAGGTATGATTACTGACACACTTGACATATTCTCCAATGTACATTGTAACTGGAGCAGGATAAAACAAGTTGTTTGTAAACCTCACCACCTTTGTACATTTTTTCTTCAGCGTGCCATCTTGATCTGAGCTGTAATTAAGAAGGTAATTGGCCTCCATGCGAAAGCTGCCCGACCTTGAGTCCCTCCAACATAGACCTAAGTATTTTAAGGCAGCATCGGTTTAGGAAGTTGACATGGCTGAAGCAAAACTGTTGCAAATCAGTGAAATGTATGTCTATCAAGTTCCTATTCATTGTTCCTATGTCAGAAGTGACTGTATCATATTTGTCAAGTATGAATCATAATTCTTGAGGTTGTATATGATAGATGTAGTATATATAAATTATTTTATGGGATTATTTATCCTATAATATGTTTCAATATAATTCTAATCACAAAATGTTTACATGGTGCTCATGATCACTGAATATTTGAAAAGAGGGATTGGAATATTGGAATATATCAGAATATTTACAGGAAAGTCAAAATGTAAGGGACAGGTTAATATGGGAATATAAATCCATGTCAACCAAGAATATCTAAATTTAGGGTATCAGATTCTAAATAAATAGTTACCTTTGGTCCTAGATACCACATGTACAAAGGTGTACAAGTCTGAGCTCCCTACTTCAGATAGGTTTATCACATTGATTCCTATGATGGGTGGGATTATCCCATGGGGAGAGATTAAGCAATGTGGCCACATCACGTACACTTTCAAGTTTATATGGGTGAGTGGTAGCCTTGATGAAAGTTGTTACTGGAAAGATGCAGGGATAATGTTTCCTGGCTGTGGCATCCAGAAATAATGCCTCAAAACAAGGATTTAGCCATTCAGGACTAAGATGAAAAGAAATTTCTTCATCTATCTGTGATGGTGAGAACATGTTTGAAGGATTCAAGAAGCAACAAGTCCCGGACACTATTATTAGGAACCTATAAGCCTTTATTCACACACAGGTAAATTTGCAACAGGGAACACACTCATACATACATACAAAGCAATAACACACAAATTGAGCCCATCAGACGCTGGCTAATCACTGACCATTTTCACACTGCAGGTGAGTGGTGACCCTACTTGGACCTGGTGAAAT
Source organism: Narcine bancroftii (assembly GCF_036971445.1). Classification (NCBI taxonomy): domain Eukaryota; kingdom Metazoa; phylum Chordata; class Chondrichthyes; order Torpediniformes; family Narcinidae; genus Narcine; species Narcine bancroftii. The sequence goes on from NC_091472.1 coordinate 290,866,536, forward strand.
TCCAGAATGCAGGGCCTCCCAGGCCTGTCACATCACGGTCCAAATTCAAGGGAATTTTCCCTCCCCAGCAATTTAGGGTGGTTCCATCCTCAACCGATGACGCATTACGCATTCAAGGAAGTTATACCAGAAGTCGGATACCACACCAATGGCAAACGAGACTGATTTAATAACAGTGTCCCTGCAACTCTGTTCTGCTATAACGAGGCAGGCAAGTAGCATGAGCATAATTTTGAATGGAGTATTGCAAACGCTGGAGAAACAAGAACGTTTATTTGCTAAGCAAACGTGTAGATGGCTGTAGTAGCAGGAGGAGCGTAGGAAGGCTGAGTTGACACATCGCAGACATAGGCGCACAGCTTTTATGCAATTTTTTTGAACATCAATTTCAGACTAGAGTAATGTGGAGGATTGATAGGACACAGGGGTCAGTACTCTGGGAAAACTTTGAGACTAAATATGATGACGTGCAGTGGAGGGCACATTTCAGAATGTCTAAAAGCACCTTCATATGTGAGCACCTTGAGCCAGAATTAAGGCACGAGGTAACAAACTTCATAAGGCCTCTGGAACCTCAGGTCTGGCTATCCATTGCCTTGTGGTGCTATGCCACCCCTGAACATCAGTCCATCAGTGTTCTTTTTGGTGTGGGTATGTCCATGGTCTGGATGGTGATAGCCCAGGTGATGCATACTTTGAAGGCGGCCCTTATGAAATGTTTCATCCAGCTGTCAAGTGGTTACACTTCCAGGAAACAATTAATGGGTTTTCAGAGAACAAATATCCAATGTGTGCTGGTGCCATTGATGGAACATATATTCCCATAATAGCTCCACAGAATGACGAGTCATGCTACTACATGCAAAAGATGGCACTCTGTTATTCTTCAAGCTGTTGTTGACCACAAGTATTGGTAAGGAAAATCTTTAACTTGTTACATTAGTCTGTTTATGCCAATGTATTTCCTCTGCAATGACATTCAAGGCACTGTACTGTTTTGCTTTCAGCTTCACAGATATGGATGTCGGCTGGCCTGGACGTACTCTCGATGTTCAGGTTTTAGCCAGCTTTCCCCTTTACAGGAAGGCTGAGGATGACGGCGGGTTTCTGCTTCCACCAGAGGTAAGTGTATAAAAATCACTGGATGGGGATGTGCATGTATGCTGTTTGAAACTGTGCAATATGTTTGTGCAGTGGTCACAAATGCGTGTATGTATGGATGAGATACTCATACCTTAACTTTGGTCTGTGAATAGGTATCCATGTGCATTGACAGTGTGGAAATACCTGCACATCTGGTGGGGGGAACCTACCTACCCCCTCAGAAATTGGTTGATTAAGGGGTTCACACATCACCAAGCTCTCAATCAGCAAAAGTGCAAATTCAACAAACATCTGAACTCAGTGCAGGTAGTGGTGGAGAATGCCTTTGGACAATTCAAAGGCCGAAGGAAACGTTTGAGCAAATGACTAGACATAAATACCACCTTTGTAACTGACGTTATTATTTCCTCTTGTGTCCTGCGTAATATATGCAAGATTAACAAGGATCACTTACTGCTTGAGTGGAACATTAATGCGGAGCAGATTTTTCCTCAGCCAGAGAGAAATCCTACTTTGGGTTCTACCCCACGTGCTGCCAATGCTATCCGTGATGCTATTGTAATCACAATGTAAACCTCAAGCAAGCAAAATGGGTATAAAGATAACCTTTATCACAAAACATAATAAGACAAGTATTGCAAATCTGAAATGTTGAAGAGGCAGAACTGCTGAAAGGATGTGCATCTTTCTTGCGCGATGTAAAAGTCAACCAGTGAAAATATACGACTTTAAAGTGGCGTCACAGTTATCGTTTATAAGGACGTAAATAACATTTAAATAGCACTCAGTGCACATAACTAAATAAGCTGTCAATTTAACTAGATATTCATGTAACCAACTTCTGTAAATTTTAACAATGTAAAAACCATTTGGACTGTGCCTCGATAAAAAGATAAATACACGTTACCAAGAGATCAGCAAACTTAACTAGATTTTCATGTAAACCACTTTTGTAAACTTTAAAGATGCAAAGATTTTTTTGAACTGCGCCTCTTTAAAAATAGAAATTCACAGCACCAAGATATCTGTAAATTTAACTAGCTTTTCATGTAAACGACTTTTGTAAACTTTAACAGCATGCCTTTTTGAATTGTGCTGCAATAAAGGCAATTACACAGTACAAGAAAATTGGTTGCTTAGATGTTTTTATCATGTAGGTATCGTATAAAGGATGAGGAGGAGGAGGAGGAGGAGGGGTTGAGATTCCCGACCCCTTCCTGAGATGGTGGCTGCTGCCCTCCCCAGCTGCTGGATGGTGCTCGTGCACTGGGGAGGCAAGCTGGTAAGGGCTATATTAAGAGTGGAGCTGCATTGAGTTAAATGAGGAGATTGAATGTGGCTGAGTGGGTGACAGTGGAAAAATGGAGGAGTGCAGAGGGAAGAAGGCACTTTGGAATGGGCAGGACTGTTGCCTGGTCAGCAGGTGCACAACCTGCCACAAGATTAAGATCTGCTCTCATATATCAGAATGCAGCTCTCTCATCATGTAGGCAAATGTGCTGATGTTGGATCCAAACACAACACGCTGATCAGCAAGCAAACCTCTGAAATCTTCCAAACTCCTCTGATGCTGCACACGGTCATGCTTGTAATCTTCATTGGCCATTTCTCTCACGAAAGCATGCATATCAGCAGTTGCCTCCTGAGCCTTGTTGGCTCTTCCTCTTCCCCCATTCTCCAACCCTGCAGAGCAATGGAATATATGTTGATAAAGCAACATGACTAACAGACACTTGGACATAGACACTTAACAGACACTTTGGATAAATGTTGGTCATACACTATGCGGTCTTACTGTCTTCAAGAGACACCTCTGCCCTGGGCATTCACAGGGTGTCCATGGAAATCTCCCTCCTTAACGGTTCAAACTCCGGGCTCCTTGCACAGACTGATGGTTGCTCTGTGGGATGGTACCTGGCTGTCGGGGTCTGCCTCCAGGGGGAACTCTTATCTCAATTCCCTGAGCCGCATCAGAGGGCTCACAGGAGGACGCAATCACACTGGGGGTAGATACCTCACTGCGGCCTTCCAGAGGAATACCGATGTCATGTAACACTGCCACAGGGGCTGCCATGGGGGTCCAGATTTTCCAAGTTTCCACATAAGGGGCAGAGGGGCAGCAGATGGGGTAACACCACTCCATCCGGCTTTGGCCACTCCTCCTATTATGGTTTGTGACCTGCATGAATTTCTTGCGCAAGCTTTTCAGCTTGTTTATGACCTGGACCTTTGACTTCTCAATGCCTGCTTCCTGCAGCCTCACAACTATCATTGCATACATCCATGAATTTTTCACCATGCTTGAATACTGCTGGTGTATATCCGGATCCACCCTCCTTAGAGACAGCAGTTCCCTTACATCTACATCATTCAAATGGCCAGGCATTCTAATCTCACTTTTTATTCTAGCCTGAATTAAAGTGTTTAAAAAAACACACAGTTCAGTACAGACTTTCAATCAAAACAAACACTGTGATCAAAAGTCTGCAGCTGAAACTTAACTGAAAAATGCAGAAAGCATGTTTTTTAATGCACAGACCTGGATTCCACCCCCTCTCTCTGCACTATCAGTTCCCGCTGAAATTACATGACTCCAGGCACGTAAGCAGTGTTGCGCCACATGCGCTGACGTCACGATGCTTGCCCTACTAGGCCATTTGCCTTTTCACACCACAGAGTGAGGTGCTCCGGGAAAATTTCCCAGGGCCATGGCCCTACCTATGAGGAAGGGCCGGGAATACATTTGAAATTTCACGGACGACCTTTTCACATCGCAGGTTCGCAGGAGGGTTCCCAGGAAAATGTTCCGGGAATCGCCATTTTACACAGTGGTGCAAAAAGGCCTACTGATACTCCCAACTCCCGATAAATCACTTATAGTCGCAGCTCCCGATAAATTACTGATAATTGCAACTCGCAAATGTGATGCGAGGGTTAAACAAATAATGCCCATCATCCCCTCTACCACAAGCAGGCTCAGCACACCGGTTAACAAAGGAATACAAATTAACTATCATTTATAATGAGTGAGACACAGCAGCTCTTTAGGCCTTTTCCCATTGGCGAATCTAGGTGACCCTCCTTGGACCCAGATGAAGCTGCACCTCCCAGGTCTTTCACGCTGCAAACCTTACTTACCTGGGAAAATTGGCTTCCGGGCATTTTAAAGGGGTTCCACCCCTAAAGAAGACATCACGAGTGACGTGTTATGCACTAACAGGAGGAAGAAAACATAGTAGTGACACAGTAATAGAGTGACGAAGGAACAGTTAACTTTAACCCACTTGTTTCACAGTCAATTTAATAGCGAACAGTCACGTTTCTTACCAGATGGTTTTGCCATCACTATATCTCCTCGCTGTTTCCCATTTAACTTGGGGTTGCTCGCATTTCTACCCCCTCCCCTGCAGGGGTCGTGTTTATTTTATGTAGTATTCCGGCCAGCCATTTCTACCGTGGGTCGGAAACCGAACGAATTCTCCACTCGACTTCGCAGAAAGCACAGAAGGGGACAGCAAGGAAGGGTTAAGGATATCGGACCTTGCAGCAGAGGCAGGTGGGCGTTAAGGTAAAGAAGAGAAATTGTGACAGGCACGGGGTAGGGAGAGGGAGGTGTGGAAATTACCGCAACAGACATTGAAGTGGAGATAGGCTGGATGCCTCGGTCCAAACTTTTATGCATTCCCCTCTGAACTGCTATAACGTTGGCTGAGCACTACAGAAATACAAGACTTCCTTGGGTGGCTTTAATGGGCTCCACAATTCACTGTTACTGCGTGTTCGGTTTTTTATAAGTGTGAGCTGCAAGCGTTTAACTCACTTTCACATTCTCACAGAAATCAGTGCCAGACGACTCTGGTAGAATTCTTTATTTTAATCGCCTATGTGATGCAAGCACAAAGGTGCTGATGTCACGAAGCCTGCCTGGTAAGTCATTTGTTGATTCATACTGCCAGAAGGGTGGATGGATGAACTTGACCAGGGTCTGACAGTAATCCCCCTCCCCCACACCCCCCCCCCCCCCCCCCTCCCTGACCTATGTCTCGGAGCCCAGTCTGACTTTTTCACACTTCAAGATTCCCGGGTCAAATTGGCCGGTTTATCCATTTGTTCACAGCAGTGTGAAAAGGCCTACGGGTGTATGCCACAATAGTCTCTGTCCTTTACTGGCACACACCTTACAATTCGTTCTCCAGTGACAGCCATGGCTCAAAACCTGGAACAGAGGTGTTAAGGGGGACAAAGAGCAAACTAGCCCACATGCTGGGTTTTTATCTTGCAGCTGGCCCAGGTGAAGAGGAGGAGGAATAATTGTAAGGTGTGTTTACCTGTGGTTAGGACTGATCTTGATTGACATGGGGAAATGACTTTTGACCTGTTTCCTGCCTGGCTGCTCAAATAACCATCCAGGATCAAGCACATGGAAATTCCTTTGTTCTGACCAGTATCCTGTCTGAACTCTTGGATAATTCTCTGGATAACACCAGATAATTGTGACTCTTTGGAATTCTTTACTCAAGTGAGATGTGTATTTTCAGAAACTATGTTCAATAAAGTGAGATGTCAGACAGGGCTGTGTTCTATCACCAGACCTGTTCTCCCTGTACAGTGAAAACATCTTGAGAACCATACAAGAAATAACTGGAAATAAATATCAATATCAACAAGCAGATGATACAGTACTGATTGCAAACAGTGAAGTAAATTTACAGAAATTAGTATCTACCATGAACACAGAGAGCGAAAGACTTGGCCTAACTTTAAACAAAAAGAAACCTGAAGTAATGGTAATATCAAAGAAACCTGAAAACAACTTCAAGTATCTTGGATCATCTGATGGCAAATGATGAAAAGACATAAAAGCAAGAATAGCAATGGCAAGAACAGCATTTATAGAAATGAGAAATATCCTAACGAATAAGAAAATAGCAACTGACATCTGCCTTAGAACTCTCAGCTGCTAAATTCTTCCTCCTTGATGTCTGGCTGTGAGTCATGGGCCATCACAAATGCAATGAAAAAAAGAATCAATGCAACAGAGCTGTAGTTTCTCAGAAGAATGCTATGCATATCGTATCTTCTTTGGCTTGGCTTCGCGGACGAAGATTTATGGAGGGGGTAAAAAGTCCACGTCAGCTGCAGGCTCGTTTGTGGCTGACCAGTCCGATGCGGGACAGGCAGACACGATTGCAGCGGTTGCAAGGGAAAATTGGTTGGTTGGGGTTGGGTGTTGGGTTTTTCCTCCTTTGCCTTTTGTCAGTGAGGTGGGCTCTGCGGTCTTCTTCAAAGGAGGCTGCTGCCCGCCAAACTGTGAGGCGCCAAGATGCACGGTTTGAGGCGTTATCAGCCCACTGGCGGTGGTCAATGTGGCAGGCACCAAGAGATTTCTTTAGGCAGTCCTTGTACCTTTTCTTTGGTGCACCTCTGTCACGGTGGCCAGTGGAGAGCTCGCCATATAATATGATCTTGGGAAGGCGATGGTCCTCCATTCTGGAGACGTGACCCATCCAGCGCAGCTGGATCTTCAGCAGCGTGGACTCGATGCTGTCAACCTCTGCCATCTCGAGTACCTCGACGTTAGGGGTGTGAGCGCTCCAATGGATGTTGAGGATGGAGCGGAGACAACGCTGGTGGAAGCGTTCTAGGAGCCGTAGGTGGTGCCGGTAGAGGACCCATGATTCGGAGCCGAACAGGAGTGTGGGTATGACAACGGCTCTGTATACGCTTATCTTTGTGAGGTTTTTCAGTTGGTTGTTTTTCCAGACTCTTTTGTGTAGTCTTCCAAAGGCGCTATTTGCCTTGGCGAGTCTGTTGTCTATCTCATTGTCGATCCTTGCATCTGATGAAATGGTGCATCCGAGATAGGTAAACTGGTTGACCGTTTTGAGTTTTGTGTGCCCGATGGAGATGTGGGGGGGCTGGTAGTCATGGTGGGGAGCTGGCTGATGGAGGACCTCAGTTTTCTTCAGGCTGACTTCCAGGCCAAACATTTTGGCAGTTTCCGCAAAGCAGGACGTCAAGCGCTGAAGAGCTGGCTCTGAATGGGCAACTAAAGCGGCATCATCTGCAAAGAGTAGTTCACGGACAAGTTTCTCTTGTGTCTTGGTGTGAGCTTGCAGGCGCCTCAGATTGAAGAGACTGCCATCCGTGCGGTACCGGATGTAAACAGCGTCTTCATTGTTGGGGTCTTTCATGGCTTGGTTCAGCATCATGCTGAAGAAGATTGAAAAGAGGGTTGGTGCGAGAACACAGCCTTGCTTCACGCCATTGTTAATGGAGAAGGGTTCAGAGAGCTCATTGCTGTAACTGACCCGACCTTGTTGGTTTTCGTGCAGTTGGATAATCATGTTGAGGAACTTTGGGGGACATCCGATGCGCTCTAGTATTTGCCAAAGCCCTTTCCTGCTCACGGTGTCGAAGGCTTTGGTGAGGTCAACAAAGGTGATGTAGAGTCCTTTGTTTTGTTCTCTGCACTTTTCTTGGAGCTGTCTGAGGGCAAAGACCATGTCAGTGGTTCCTCTGTTTGCGAGATCCAAAATGAGTGGTGGACTAGCCTCGCCAAACGAACACAGCTCAGCGCGGACATTGGCGACTTCAGGGGTTTCTACGAGGCTCTAAAGGCTGTGTACGGCCCCTCACCCCAAGTCCAAAGCCCGCTGCGCAGCTCAGACGGCAAAGTCCTCCTCAGCGACAAGATCTCCATCCTCAACCGATGGTCAGAACACTTCCAATCTCTTTTCAGTACCAACCGCTCAGTCCAAGATTCCGCCCTGCTCCAGCTCCCTCAACAGCCCCTAAGGCTAGAGCTGGATGAGGTTCCCACCCTGGATGAGACATATAAGGCAATCGAACAACTGAAAAGTGGCAAAGCAGCAGGTATGGATGGAATCCCCCCAGAAGTCTGGAAGGCTGGCGGCAAAACTCTGCATGCCAAACTGCATGAGTTTTTCAAGCTTTGTTGGGACCAAGGTAAACTGCCTCAGGATCTTCGTGATGCCACTATCATCACCCTGTACAAAAACATAGGCGAGAAATCAGACTGCTCAAACTACAGGGGAATCACGTTGCTCTCCATTGCAGGCAAAATCTTCGCTAGGATTCTACTAAATAGAATAATACCTAGTGTCGCTGAGAATATTCTCCCAGAATCACAGTGCGGCTTTCGCGCAAACAGATGCATATCGTATACAGACAGGACAACAAACAAAGTTCTACAAAGAATGAGAACAAAATGTACATTACTTAAATGAATCAGAAAACAGCAATCAAAATTCTTTGGACACCTCATGGGAGTGGATACATTAGAATATTTAGTTACAACTAGAAAGTTGGAAGGAAAAAGAAGTAGAGGCAGGCGGAATGAAAATGATAGATAACCATGATGGTTAGAAGAAACAGGGGAGGCAACAACTACTACAATTAGGTGGGTCGGAGACCGTGATGGATGGAGAAACATGATTGCTCACACCAAGTCGATAGATCATCTACCTTGATGACAATGCATATGGCTGACATTTACTTGCAGATCAGCTTCTAGCACTGATCTATGTCAATTATGTTTTCTTCTGCCACACCCCAGCTCCCAGTGGCTGCTCTCCTATGCTCCCAGTGCACTGCTTATAATGCCCAAAGGGTACAGTACTACAATCTTTCACAGCCCCACTCCCTCCAACCCCCCCACCCACCCTCAGCTCTCAGGCAGATAGATTTGCCTGCTAAACCTATGGCAGTTTAAAGTAGATGCAAGGCTCAATTCTCATTGTGTTTGTGAGAGTCTAAAAAGAGTTATCTAGCTTAACTCTGCCTTCAACTCCATGGATCATGACTCAGTACAATTACAATGACTTAAAAGAAATATTTGAACAGGGTTCGTGCACTGCCAACCTTTCAGGCAATGAGTTCCAGACTACTGACATCTTTTTTGTAAGCGTTTCCTTCTTTGTTTATTCCTAAGCTTTCTTCCAATTATTTTAAATATATGCCTCTTGACTTTTGAACTTCCCGTTAGGATGACTCAGTTCTTTCTATTTTTTTTAATCCCCTTGTAACTACACCTCACTTAAATAAACCTATGTAGCGTGAATAAAAGCTCTCCGATTGGAGGGAGAACAAAAACTTTAATTAGCTTATAACCAAGGGTAGGGTTCAACAGTAGTCTTCGGAAAGATTCTGGGCTTAGGCGAGAAATCAGGGTTAGATGTGGGGAAATGGGGGTGGAGCCAGGAGGTGGGGCAGAGACAGGAGGCGAGGCCAGCCATCAGTACAGCACCCTACCAATGAATACCAGTTCATTGCATTCACTCTTTCCTGCAGAATTTAGGGTCTGTGAATGAGAACATGGGTTCAGAAACAAGTGGTAAAAAATATATACATTTATTTACAAATTTAAGTGGTCCCAGGGGGGGTCTGGAGATCCTGGTGGAGCGCCTTATCACCGGAGGGGTCTTGGACTCCTTGGGTCTCCTGGTCCCATTGTGAGGGAGGAGAGGCAGGCTTGGTCTCCGGCTTGATGATGTTGACGATGGAGGAGGGTGCACTTTTCTACTGAACTGGATCCCCCAAGGCCCTGACTGGGGGGTGGCAAGAATGAGCTCCATGGTTCGCAAGGCACCTGAGGCACCTGTTCTGGTGGGTGCCAGGTCCCTGATGGAGATGGTGTCCTCCCTGCCATCCAGGTACTCCACATAGGTGTACGTGGATTGGCGTGGAGCAGTTTCACCCTTTACACCAGATAGTCAGTCTTGCTTCTCCTCACTTGCTTCCTTTATTAAAAAAAATTATTTTCCATTTGCGTCAAAACATATACAGTATTTATCCAGAACATAAAAATAAAAATTACGACACAAAAATAATACAACTTTTATGTATTTTCTCCATCCCTTCCCAAAAAAGTAGAAAAAAAAGAAAAGAAAAAGCCTGTCTAATAAACCTATATCTTTTAATTAATTAATTGCAGTTTACATAACAATCTTAAACCATAATTAATTAGGGCGGGTTGGACAGGGGTGTAGTGGACACTGCAGATAAAGTCGTAGCAATAAAATCCATGCAGGGTTTCCAAATCTTATCATATTTTTCTGGTTGATTTTGTAAATTATACATTATTCTCTCTAATGGTATACAATTTAATAGTTCCATTCACCATCTACTCAACACCGCAATATCACCAGATTTCCATGTTAGAGCAATAGATTTCTTTGCTATTGCTACACTTAAATAACTTCTTTTGATAAATATCTAACTTCAATTGGGAAATATATCCCAACAAAAATACTCTGGGATCCTTCAAAATTTGCGTCTTCAAAACTTGTCCAAATAACTTATATCCTTCCAAAACTTACCTACTTTTTCACATTGCCAGACTGCATGCAGTAAAGATCCTACTTCTTTATTACATCTAAAACATTGATCAGAAAAATTTGAATGAAGTATAAGCAATTTGTATGGAGCATAATATAATTGATGTAAAAAATTAAATTGTACCATCTGATATCTAACATTAATTGTATTAGTTACACTTTCATAGCATAATTTTGACCATACTTCATCTTGAATCTGTATATTTAAATCTTTTTCCCATCTAGATTTGTATTTGGATAAATCTTTTTTCTGAATAGTCTCTTGCAATTTGATATACATATTAATATAAATCTTTCAATAAACATATCCATTATTAGATATTCAAATAGACTTTGTTCTGGAAATTTAAAATTCCTCCCTAATTTTCTTTTTAAATCTGATTTAAGTTAATAATAAGAAAAAATAGTATTATGTGGTATATTAAACTTGTCTTTCAATTGATCAAAAGTCAAAAAAAAGATCCAAAAAACAATCCCTTATTTTTTTATTCCACAATTATTCTTTTCTTTGGCTTGGCTTCGCGGACGAAGATTTATGGAGGAGTAATGTCCACATCAGCTGCAGGCTCGTTTGTGGCTGACAAGTCCGATGCGGGACAGGTAGACTCGGCTGCAGCGGTTGCAAGGGAAAATTAGTTGGTTGGGGTTGGGTGTTGGGTTTCTCCTCCTTTGTCTTTTGTCAGTGAGGTGGGCTCTGCGGTCTTCTTCAAAGGAGGTTGCTGCCCACCGAACTGTGAGGCGCCAAGATGCACGGTTTGAGGCGATATTAGCCCACTGGCAGTGGTCAATGTGGCAGGCATCAAGAGCTTTCTTTAGGCAGTCCTTGTACCTCTTCTTTGGTGCACCTCTGTCTCGGTGGCCAGTGGAGAGCTCGCCATATAACACGATCTTGGGAAGGCGATGGTCCTCCATTCTGGAGACGTGACCTACCCAGCGCAGTTTGATCTTCAGCAGCGTGGATTCGATGCTGTCGGCCTCTGCCATCTCGAGTACTTCGATGTTGGAGATGAAGTCGCTCCAATGAATGTACCGCACAGATGGCACTCTCTTCAATCTGAGGCACCTGCAAGCTCACACCAAGACACAAGAGCAACTTGTCCGTGAACTACTCTTTGCAGACGATGCCGCTTTAGTTGCCCATTCAGAGCCAGCTCTTCAGCGCTTGACATCCTGTTTTGTGGAAACTGCCAAAATGTTTGGCCTGGAAGTCAGCCTGAAGAAAACTGAGGTCCTCCATCAGCCAGCTCCCCACCATGACTACCAGCCCCTCCCCCCCCCCCCCACAATCTCCATCGGGCACACAAAACTCAAAACAGTCAACCAGTTTACCTATCTCGGCTGCACCATTTCATCGGATGCAAGGATCGACAACGAGATAGACAACAGACTCGCCAAGGCAAATAGCGCCTTTGGAAGACTACACAAAAGAGTCTGGAAAAACAACCAACTGAAAAACTTCACAAAGATTAGCGTATACAGAGCCGTTGTCATACCCACACTCCTGTTCAGCTCCGAATCATGGGTTCTTTACCGGCATCACCTACGGCTCCTAGAACGCTTCCACCAGCATTGTCTCCGCTCCAATCACAATTATACCAAACATCAAAATAACGATTATTAACCATAAAAGGAATTAAAGGATTTTGATTTAATATAATTTTAGCCAGTTGATAATTCTTCATTCCTCCTTCTACATGTACTCCATTCCATACCTCAAGGCTATGCATTAATTTGGTGTATCTAGTTTTCCTTTTAATAACCCCTCATGCCATTTATATAAAATCTGTTCAGAATGACTTTCTCCTATTTTACTCATTTCGATTTGCACCCATGCAATCTTTTCATCGGTCTGATAACAAGAAGACAAAAACCTAAGTTCAGCTCCTTTATTATAATTTTTTAACTTAGGCAATTGAAGTCCCCTTGATCAAATTTCCATGTTAATTTTTCCAATGCCATCCGAGGCATTTTATCCCTCCAAATAAATCCTCTTACACTTTTATTTAAATCCTGAAAAAAACATTATTGGTACAAAAATGGGTAGAGATTGAAAAAGATATTGTATACTAGAGAAGATATTCATTTTCACACAAATTAAAGAAATTAGCAAATCTCTCCATCTTAATAAATCTTGTTTAATTTTCCTCAATAAAGGTATGTCGTTTAATTTAAATAAATTATTAAATTCTTATCAATATTAATTCCTAAATATTTAATTGCACCAATCTGCCATTTAAATTTTGTCTTTTTTCTTAACTTGAACATAGTCTGTTTCAATCATTGGCATCACTTCACTTTTATCAATATTTACTTTGTGACCTGATACTAACCCATACTCCGCCAATCAATCATTTACTTTTTGTAATGATCTTTCAGTGTTTGTAAGGTATAATGTTACATCATCTGCACAAAGACTAATTTTATGTTGTTATCATGTATCTTAAAGGCCTCAATCTCGCTATCACTTCTAATCACCTCAGCTAAAAGTTGTACAGCTAATGCAAATAAAAAAGGAGATAATGGACCTCCTTGTCTTCATGATCTTTCCAACAAAAAAAAGATTTTGATATTTGCCTATTTATAATCACCTTAGCCTTTGGAAAATTATCCAATTTATAATATTTATCAGAATTCCAAAAACCTTCAGTACTTTAAATAAATAATCCCATACTAATCTATCAAATGCCTTTTCTGCATCTAACGCTAAAGCCACTGATGGTATTTTTCTTTTCTGAGCCATATGTATTAAAATTAAAAATCTAACAATATTATCTGCTGATCTTCTATTTTTAAGAAAACCTGTTTGATCCATATTAATCAATTTAGGTAAACATTTAGATAATCTATTAGTTATTAATTTGGACAAAATTTTATAATCAGTATTCATTAATGAAATTGGTCTATATAAAGATGGAAGCAAAGGGTCCTTCCTTTTTTGTGAATAACTATAATTTACCCAGTTTTAAACGACTCAGGTAAGTCCTAAAGATCTTCCATTTGATCTAACAACCCCATAAATATCATAATTAATAACTCTTTAAATTCTTTATAAAACTCCAGAGAGAAACCATCCTCCCCTTGAGCCTTATTGTTTGGTAAAGATATCAGTATATTATATAATTCTGTAACTGTAAATGGATTTATTAATTCTGTTTTCTCTTCTATGCTTAGCTGTGGTAAAGTAATTTTGGACAAGTATTTGTCTATTTTATTCCCACCCTTCAAAGATTCTGAATAATATAATTTCTTAGAGAATTTCATAAACACGTCATTAATACCTTTTGTTTTATAAGTAAGATTACCCAAATCTTCTGTTACAGCTACTATTGTTCTCGATACTTGTTCAATCTTCAATTGCCATGCTAAAACTTTATGTGCTCTATCTCCCAATTTGTCATATTATTATTGGGTTTATCTTATATCCCTCTCTACTCTATATGTTTGTATTGTATTAAGCTTCAATTTCTTTAAATTCAACATTTTTCTTTGTTCATCATTCTCTCAATTTTGCAATTCATTTTCCATCTTTATTATTTCCTTTTCCAAAGAATTAACTTCAGACATATATTCTTTTTTTAACCTTAGCTGTATAATTTATTACTTGTCCTCTTAAATAAACCTTAAAAGAATCCCATACCACAAACTTATTAGTTACAGAAGGTTCATTCAGGTATTCAATACTATGAACTCTTGTCTGGAGTTGAGAGGCGATTAAAAACATGTCTATACGGGAATATGTCTTATGTCTATAAGAATAAAATGAATAATCTCTAATATCAGGATGCATCTTCCTCCAACTGTCAACAAGTTTCATTTCATTCATAATATTTTTCACATCCTTTGTTACCTTATTTTTAACCATGATTTCTCCTGATCTTTCCAACTTGGAATCAAAGGTGAAATTAAAGTCTTCTCCAATAATTATTTTCCCTTTTGCATTAGCTAACTGCATAAAAAGATCTCATATAAATTTTCCATCATCTACATTCGGAGCATGTATATATTCATCAAAGTCCAATATTCAGAATATATTTTGCAATTTGTCGTCACATACCTCCCCACTTTATTAAACATTACATCCAATATTTCAATTGGTAGACTTTTTTATTAATATCACTACTCCTCTAGCTTTAGAATTAAATGAAGAAGAGAATACCCCACACTCACCCAGTCTCTCTTTAATTTCATATGTTCTATTTCTGTTAAATGAGTTTCTTATATAAAAGCCACATCCACTTTAGTCTTTTCATATAATTCAATAACCTTTTTCTCTTTATCAAATTCTGAATTCCATTAATATTAATACTAATAAATGTCAATTTCCCTGCCATTAGACTTCAAAATTAAATCCTATATCCCTCCAGTGTCCCCCTCCATCTCCCCATCCAACCCAACCCTCCCCATATAATATCTTGCATCTATAAACAGTCCAGGCTAAAAACCAAAAAAAGGAAAGATAAGAAAGGAAGAAAAAAGAAGAAAGGTAAGGAAAAACCCCAGAGGTGCGTGATGTTAAGGCAACTCTATCACCCTGATCTATACGGTGCACATGATAGTGTAGTGGTAAGCATCACATTCCCCACTAACTCACTTGAAACATCACATCATCCCTTACCATAAGCTTATCAATAGACCTTTTAATCTATTAATCATATCCAGTATATTAGATCATGCACAATATAGGTTAAAACTTCCTCCCCTTTTTAACTCTCTCAAAACTCAATGTATTTTCAGTTACAGCAAAACCTCTCAGTTATATAATAAATTCTAGTGTCTACAACTATCTGCTGATCTTTAACAAGCAATGAATTGGCATATAACTTTACTTCATTAGGCTCAGTAAAAAATCTATTCCTCCCGGGACGAATACTTTCAAAGCAGCTGGATATCTCAAAACAAGGATAAAATGAGCCATGCAGGTGACCCCTGGATGGCAGAGCTCATTATGCAAAGACCACAGTTGGCCAGTGTATGCAGAGGCACAGCTTCCCCTGGATAAGGCATCTGGAGAACCAATAAGGGCTCCTGGCTGATAGGCGATGTCATAATTGTAGGCGGAGAGCTTGATCCTCCACCAAGCAATTTTGTCATTCTTGATTCTGCCCTTCTTGACATTATTAAACTTTTAATAGAGGCTTTTAAGAGAGGGCACACTTTATCAGCATATTGAGGGATCCACTGGGCATAATATGAGAAAAACCCCAGGAATCTCCTCAAAGCCTTGTGGTTCCAGGGTTGGGGAGCTCTACCAGGGGTGCATCCTATCGGGATCGGGGCCAATGATGTCATTCTCCACCACATAGCCAAGGATAGCCAGCCGTTTAGTCCTGAACACACACTTGTCAGAGTTATAAGTGAGATTCATGGCTTTCACTGCATGGAGAAAACTCTGGAGGTTGGCACCATTGTCTTCCAAGGTGTGGTCACAGACAGTGACATTATCGAGGTAGGAGAAAGTGGCCTTCAACCTATACTCATCCACCATTCTGACCATCCACTTCTGGAAGATAGAAATCCCTTTACTAATACTGAAAGGGACCCTCTGGAATTGATAGAGATGACCATTAGCATTAGCTCCTTGGAATGGATTGGCAGGTGGTGATAGGCAGCTTTCAGATCAATGGTCGAATAGACTCGATACTGCGTGATATCATTCATCATGCCCGAAATATGAGGGAAGGTGTTTGCGTCCAGAAGTGTCTACCAATTAATAGTTTGGCTATAGTCAGTTACTTGCTTGGACTTGTTTTCCTCCTTTACCACTACCACTTGCACTCTCCTTGGGCTGGTTCGATGATAACTTCATCCAGCAGATGTTGAGTCTCCGACTTCATAAACTCTCGGTCTGCTGCATTGTACCTCCTGCTCTTAGGAGCAATGGGCTTGCAGTCTGGGGACAGATTCAAGAAGAGAGGAGGGGGGTTGATATTCAGTGTGGAGAGGCTGCATGTGGGTTCTGATTTTAGTGGCCCTCCATAAAAAAACTGTTGCGGGGGAGGGGACCAGAATACTCCATGGTAACGCTTTTAAGGTGACACAGAAAATCCAGACCCAACAAGACCGGAGCACACAGCTAATCAAGAATATACAAGCTTTTTGTGATTTTATTTAATACCTGATTTAGATCTTCCCAAAACTTTTCCACTTTCTCACATGCCCAAATTGCATGTACTGTTGTTCCCGTTTCCTTCTTACAGTGAAAACATCTGTCTGATACTGTTGGGTCCCATTTATTTAACTTTTGGGGCATGATATATAGCCTATGTAACCAATTATATTGTGTCATGCATAACCTCGAGTTTATTGTATTTCTCATAGATCCGGAGCATAACTTTTCCTATATTTCATTTTTTATCTTTATGTTTAGATCTTGTTCCCACATACCAAAAAATCCAGAGATCTTTCTTCTATGTAATATAAGAAGTAAAGAATTAGGCCTCAAACTGGATGAAGCACAAAAAAAGATTTATTATGATAGCCTTAGCTGTAGCAAAAAAATGTATAGTCAACCTGGAAATCAGAAGAGAGCGTGAGAGTACAGCAATGGTACATAGAAATGAATAAATGTATTCCATTGTAAAAAATAACATATAATTTAAAAAATAAAGTCACTTTATTCGAATAAATTTGGGAACCGTACATGGAACACAACAGAGAGCCTACCGCGGACCTCCAGCCCCTAAAATGATGGAATGAGAAGAAGACAAAATGAACTGACCCAGTGTGTAAAAGTAGATGACACAATTTTGTTTATTTTCATTGTGTGATGACATTGTTTAATGGATTTATTTTATTGTATATGTTGAACGTTTAATGGGTTGGGGGGGTGGGAAGGAGAGAGGGAAGGGAGGGGGGAGAAAGGGGAGAAAATCACACTATATTCAAGAGGGAAATGTTTGTGTGTATTTTGGTCAATGTGGTTCATAGTGTGAAAAATAAAAAATTATAAAAAAAGAATATACAAGCACAATTTATAGAATTCCCCCCTTCAAATGACAGATGTCCTATACATTGTTGTTGAACATGCATAGAATGTGAATAAGATGTGAAGAATATGCGATAATTGGAAGGATACATCCTTAGGTTGTATTTTTGCACAGTCCGTGAGTCTGTGAAGCTTTCAGTAGAAGTTGTGTCGATTAGGCATTTAGTGGAATGTCCATTTACCTTCACAGTCACTATAGAGTTGCTGAACTGGTGAGGTCTGTCCTGATCTTGGATCATCGAGGCTAGGACCCCAGAGACTCCATACTTCTTACTCAAGTGGCCCCCACCATTCTGGGTTGCCCTGCTTGGGTAAGATGGCGCCGACCTCATGGCGTGTCAAGATGGCCACCCTCCTCCTTCCTCCGATGATGATAGCACCAAGTTTGAATTCAGGTTGCGGCATGATAGCTGCTGAGCCTTTTTGCACCGTTTCCTCTCTGCCATCCTCCGTGCATGTGTTGCGCAGCAAGTGGGTTCGGGTGAATTCAGGGTGGATGGCTTGGGGCTGCAATCAGATCCGGGAGTAGTGCAGGCCGCAGACTTCCCTGGGCTTCCCCTCGCACGACAAACCCTTGCCCAATGTCCTTTCTTGCCACAGCTGGAACACACTGAGTCTTTTGCCGAGCAACGAGATCGGGAATGCTGGTTCTTGTCACATAAAAAGCCCTCCCTGGCACAAGAAGTGGCAGCTGTTAGGGCAGGGGTAGTGGGAGCAGTTGGTCCTTGGAAGGGCTCTGTTGGATGGGGAAGCTCGCTAGTTTTGATATCATCGTTCTTGGCTTGGCATGTTCCAGCAATTTGGCCAGCTCGACGTGGCTAGCCAGGTCCTTCTTTTCTGACTTGAGCAGTTGTTGCCTCATGTACCTCAAGCGGACCCCTGTGACTAGAATGCCCTGGATCTGTTCTTGCTCATGAACGCAGCCCATAGCCACTTTATACTTGTACTTCTTGTCAAGCATCCATAGATCCAGCAGTTAGTCATTGATGGTCTCTCCTGGCCACTGGTGATGTAGATCGAGTTGGTCCTTCATTAAGACCTCATTCTGTGACTTCAGGTACCTATCAACGCCTCGATGGCATCATGATACATAGAGCAGTCCCTGATGACTGCATACCCTTTTCTTCCAACCCTCAAAACGAGTGCGGACCTCCTGAGTTCATTGGTGTGGAAGACGTCTCTGGTCGTGTTCAGGTAGGCCTGGAAGCAGTCTTGCCAGTATGTGAACTCCTCAGCCGCAGCTGGGTAGAGAGGGTCTATCAGTAGCATACCAGGCTTGAGTAGCGCTTCCATTCATTAGGGAATAAGCTAATAGAATTGCAGCATGAATAAAAGCTCTCATGACTGGAAGGAGAATAAATGCTGGGATTCTGGGTTTAGGCAGGAAACCAGGGATATATGTGGGCAGATGCGGGCGGAACTGGGAGGCAGGGCCAGCCATCAGCACAACACACTACCAGTGAATCCCAGTTCACTGCAACCTCCTTTTCAAAAGCATCCCAGTTTATATAATCTTCCCTGCTATCCTGTCAAGATCCTGGCAAATCTGTACATTTTGCAATGTTACAGTCTTTAGAATAATGCGATGACCAGAACTGGACACAAACCTCAAGCTTGTGACCTAATTATTTGTTTAGGTGTCCTACTGAATGTTTGCAAATGCCGGTCCTTTACAGAATGCTCAATGTCCCGCTACGGCCCTGACAGCTAGGGCACTCTCTGAGTTTGGGATGGGGACCTCAAACTCCTCAGGCTGTCAAATGAGTTCTGTGCATGCTCCCTGTGTTGACACTGCCCCACTGTGGGAGTGGGGCTGCCAGCAAAACACTGCGACTGAACCTATGTTGCCAATGGTGTCTTTAGGGTTGGTGTCCCCCAGAGCAGTAACTCATAGTGTCATCCCCTCGCTGGACTTACTCCCGTACCAGACCAAACAGAATCTTTTTTATACTAATGTTACTTGTAAATCATAATTCCCATATATCACTGAATGTAACGGCAATAGTAGTGAGATAAACAACTAGCAAATTAAAATCACACCTTTAGTTACATTATTAATAACTGAATGGAAGCCTCTTTTTTATTTTTCTCCTTCTTTTCCTTTAATTATGACTTCATTCTCAAAAAAGTAATTGATATAGGTTAAAAAATAGTAATTACTACAATACTGTAGCTAAGAATTTGACAAAAGCAGCGACTATAAAAACACCAGCAGCAATGAAAACAACAGCGCTGGCTTGTGCAGACAAAATCACGTGATTGAAAGCGCATTGTAATTGGGTAATTAAGACAGATCTGACCAGAGATCCTTAGAAGTTTCAAAAAGTAAATTAATGTAGAGCTTTAGCCATGTAGGCATATTGATATGTGTAAGATGGGCTTATGAAAAATGTTTTTTTTTGTTATAACAAACTACAAGGATATTTTTATCTTAAAAAAAGTTCAGCTGAAACACTGCATAAAAGTTTTATAGTAATTTAGGTGTCACCCCCTATGGTGGTGTTACCAGGTGTGGTCCACACCTCCTAGCAGTGACGCCAGTATAGGCTGGAATAAATGGTATGCACCAGGTGGCCACAGAAGGTGTGATAGAATATTTGGGAATGTTTTTGGGAGATAATTGGTAAAATTAGAGTAGGCTACATATATACACACTCTTTAAAAAAAGATCTTATTTGAAATACAGAGGAATTCATATTCAGTGACTTTACAGAAACGATGGAGAATGCTATGCACATTACATAAGTAGGTGCTAATTGAAATGATGTAATGAAATGAATAGACCATTGTCTTGGAGGAGTCAGGTTGTCGGTGTTGGACATTTTTACAAGACTTCTGACCACTCTGCAAAGTGTTCACTCAAAGGTCATTGAGAGGGTTGGTTTACTTAAAACAACAGATGAAAGCAGAAGACTGACTCCTATTGTTTGCTGGAGAAGGAGGGTTTTTTGCAAGTGAGAGAGAGAAGGACATGTGGCTGGCAATTTGAATCTCAGAGAAAAAGAGAAGAGAGGGAGAGACTAAACAGTGTCAGCCAGGAGAAGCTTGTTGGAACTGAAATTTTAGTTTTAGAGTGGCGGATGGCTGGAAGTGCTATCTGTCTGATGTCTCTCTTGGAATAAGTGAAACCGAAAGGAACTCTGTGATAGCCTGAAAGAAAGAGGTTATCATCTGGAGAACCCTGATGGGGCAAGTTTCATCAGCAAGATAGTGAGGTGACTAACGGTGGTACCTCAGCGGTGGAAATCCTGGAACAACACATATCTCTCTCTCTGCAAACCTACGAAAACCTTCTTAAGCGGTCAACATTTACCTTTCGAGCACCAAAGCCTGGTGAACTTTATACATGTTAAATTCTGTGCAGAGTATGCCTGCAACCAATAAACTTGGAAGAATGAGAAGCCAGACTGAACAGTGAACCAAAGAACTTTTCTTAACTGTACACAGGCGCGCGCTCAGAATGAGAACGGAGTTAAGTTGGGGTCGCAAAGGTAGCAGTGATAAGTTAAAGTTTGATCCTGTTCCCATGTTTAAAGAGAATGGTTCGAGTAACCATTTGTCTTGGTGAATGTTTATTGCTGCTGGGGGTTTGGGCTGGTAACAAAGGTACCAGAGTGTTTTGGGCATCTCGGAAAGGCAGAAAACAGACACGACTTTATTCTGATGGTTACGCAGTCACTTAATATCTTTTTTAAAATCATTTTCCTAACAAATTTGGAATGCACTCATCCATGAAAGAGGAATCGTACAGAAAGAGCAATATCTGCCTTGGGAAACAAACAGAAAAAAGATCTCGAATGAAATCGAGTTGGATAGTTCCCTGCACCAACTCGAGAATCAGGGACTTCACCGGCTTCCAGCCTCTCTGCGTTCCACCTGCTGCATTTGATGGTCCCCAAGGGCCGAAACGTCTCCGAGAGACTCCGCGCCCCCGGCTTCGTTTCTCCAGCACCGGGCACGACGCCTCCCAGCGCCTGCAACCCCCCCGTTTCGCACAAATGACGTTGGAGCTCGGAAACCGAAATCGAAACCGAAAGTCTGGTTCCCAATAACGCAGGAGGGCTGCGGAAGGGCAGGGAGCGCCGCGGCCGCTGGAAGAAGCGATGAGCAGCGGGGGGGACCTGCAGCAGCAGCGCCTGGCGCTCATCGACTGTCTCTTCAGCCGCCTGGTCGCGATCATCCAGGTGGAGCCGGTGCTCGACTACATCCACTTCATGGATGAAGGCGAGAAGGAGGAGATTCTCGCCAAGACCACGCAGCTGGGCAACCAGGCCGGTGCTCGCTTGCTGCTGACCAAGATCCTCAACGCCTCCCCTCCCGAGGGCTGGTTCGGGCAGTTTGTCACCGCCCTGCGGGCAGGGGGCTGCTCGCACGCGGCCGACTACATCGACCCCGGACCGGACGACTGGGTGACCCCATCCCTCGAAGCTCAGAATGACCTGGAGGTCCAACTGGTCAGGATCTTGTCGCCAACGTTGATCGATAAGATGACGCCGCGGGAAGTTGCCGTTCATTGCTGCGCCGAAAACTTAATAACCATGGATGACTTGGAAAATGTGAGTACTGTCAGAAATAAAACTTCTCACACATGAGTCTCTTTAAAACTGATGACACGACAAGCTTTATTTACAAGTCTGCAGAGTTGGACTCAACTGGCTTCTCACCAGTTAAGCCCCGATACATACAGTGCATTGATTTTTATACCCTTATTGTTTGCCCTTCCCCTTCTTATTAATACTGTTTTAATTGGTTAGTATTTCAAAAGCATTCTAAGTACAACTGCATTATTAATTATCACGTTCGTTACGTACGCTGCGAACTCTACATACACTAAATTCTGTTTCTCACACTTCTTATCAATCCTTTGTCTCCTGCATGTCTCTCACTATGACCATGAAAAGATAGGTTTAAAAAAAACATATTCAGCAGATCCTTCTGTCCTTGACTGCTAGTAAACTCTCTGTCCGTTCTGGCTTCCCTGTTTATGAATAATCATCACATTTTAACTTAAGTCTTTTTAACCTAAATTCTCTATATAACAAGTACCTTCTTTATAACATTTACTTGCACCTCATCCGTTGGTGTAAATGCCTTCTGAACGACTCACTAGTCCTTGGAGCTCCTGCCTTGATTTCTGAAAAGCAGGGCAAGCCGCGTCACGACCGTAGCCGCTTTCAGGTGGCCAGAATATAAAGCCGCCTATAAGACCCGAATGCGGCTTTGGGAGGCCACCTGAAAGCGGAGAACCCTGACCCGAGGAGGACTCGCCCAACCCTCCTCGGGGTAGGGGGTCTTCTCCACTTCTGAGCGCTCCCCCTCGGCACCCGAAAGCGGCCGGGACCACCGCCACGGTCAGCAGGAGCCGGCGTTTGCTCCGCGGCGCCTCTCCCCCTCTGCGACCTTTCAGGTGCCGGGACGGCGCCTTCGGCGCTGCCACCTGAATGTGGTTTCGCCCACACCCGCGGCCGGCTCCGGAGTCGCATCCTCCCACATTAAAGCGGCTCCAGTCGGGCTCTGGGGCTTGGAAGGGACGAAAGGAGGAGGGCGACAGCAATAGGGGGTTCACTGGTCAGGAGATTCTGTGGAAAGGATCCATACTGTCTTATGTTGCCTCCCAAGTGCCAGGGTCAGAGATATCTCCGAGTCCATGGAATTCTTGAGAGGTGGGGTGTGCAGCGAGATGTGGTACCAATGGCATAGCTGAAGGGTGAAAAAAAAGGGACTTATGAAGGGAGCTAAAGAGCAGGACCTCAGGGGTGCCATGCCCTAGTGAAGGCAAGGGTAGGAAGTTATGGCAGACAAATGTATGGCTGAGGAGCTGGTGCAGGAGGGAGAGGTTCAGGTTTGTGGGTCATTGGGTTTTCCTCTGAAAAAGGTATGGCCTGTACAAAAAGGGCATCTGAACTGGAAAAAAATAATATCCTTGTGGGCATGTTTGATAGTGTTGTTGGGGAGGGTTTCAACTAGCTTGGCAGGGGGTTGGGACGCCCCCCCCCCCCCCTAATATTTCTAATATTATAATATGCCACCTTCTTAGAGTGAAGGGCTTGGATGGAATGGAATTTATTAGGTGCATTCAGGAAGTTTCCAGACACAATGTGCAGATAGGCCTACTGGAGGAAAGACTACCCTTGACCTGGTATTGGGAAATGAACTAGGTCAGGTGTCAGATCTGTCAATGGGAAAACACTTCGGAGAAAGTGATCTCAACCCCCCTTTACCATAGGTCTGGAGAAGGACTGGAATGGACAATTTGGGAAAACATGCAATTGGAATAAGGGAAAATATGAGGCTATTAGGCAGGAGCTTGGGAGCATAAATTAGAATCAGATATACACAAGGAAAAGATTGGCAGAAATATGGCAAATGTTCTGCATATTCCAATGAGGCAGGGAAAGGATGGTGAAGTGAAAGAGCCATGGCGTACAACAGATGTTAAAAAGCTAGTTAAGAAGAAAAAAAACCTCATGAGATAGCGGTGAACAAACAAATGGGACTGAAAGCAGACAAATCCCCTGATCCTGATGGGATGCATCCTAGAGTACTGAAGGAAATGGTAGGAGTTATAGTGAATGCTTTGGTAGTCGTCTACTAAATTTCTCTGGATTCTGAGCAGGTCGCAGAAGATTGGAAGACATGCCTCTTATTAAAAAGGGATGTGGGCTGAAAACGGGTAACTATTGGCCAGTTAGTTTAACGTCTATAGTCAGGAAAATGCTTAAAGCTGTCAGTAAGGATGAAATAGCGAGACATTTAGAATGAAAGGGTTCCATCAGACAGACACAGCATGGATTCAGAAAGGGCAGGACTTGTTTGACAAACTTGCTGGAGCTCTTTGAGGATGTAATGGGTGCAGTAGATTGAGGGAAACAGGTTGATAGCATTTGACGAGGTGGTGCACAAGATACAGATGAATAGAGTTGGGGTAGGGATATTGGCATGGATTGAGGATTGGTGAACTGACAGAAGGCAGAGAGTTGGGATAAATGGATGTTTTTCTGATTGCCAAACTGGTGTGGGGTGCTGCAGGGGTCGGTGCTGGGTCCGCAGCTGTTCACTATTTACATCGATGACTTGGAAGTAGGGGCAGAGTGTAGTGTAGCCACGTTTGCAGATAATACTAAATTGAGTGGAAAAGCAAATTGTACAGAGGATGTGGAGAGGCTGAAAAAAGATATAGTTAAGTTAGGAGAGTGGGCAAAGGACTGGCAGATGGAGTACAACATTAGGTCATCCACTTTGGCAGGAAAAATAGAAGAGAAGATTATTATTTAAATGGTGAAAAACTACAGCATGCTGTTGTGCAGAAGGACTTGTGCAGATACAAATGGAATGTTGGCCTTCATCACTAGAGGAATTGAATTTAAGAGCAGGGAGGTCATGCTGCAACTGTACAAGGTACTGTTGAGGCCGCACCTGGAGGAGGTTCACCAGGTTGATCCTGAAGATGAGGGGGTTGACTTACAATGAGAGACTAAATTGACTGGGATTATACTCACTCGAATTCAGAAGAATGAGAGGAGATCTAATAGAAACATAAAATTATGAAAGGGGTGAATAAGATAGAGGTAGGAAAATTGTTTTCACTGGTAGGTGAGACCAGAACTAGAGGACACAGTCTCAAGGTTCGGGGGAGTAGATCCGATGCTCTTCAGCAACTGTACCACACTGTGATGCACCCGGCCAAGACACTCTGCATAGACCTCTCGTAGATTGTTAACAGAATGGTGACCAGTAACTTTACTCACCTCAGTCTTCTAAGGAAGTGCAATTGCTGTTGCACCTTCCTGACAAGTGACAAAATCTGTGCCAGGGTCAGAGGTCAGAGAATACTGACACACATTTTAAAAAATGAACATAAATGTACTTTTTTTTATAAGAGACTCACTTAACTGAAACAGAACATCAGACATTAAAAAGAGACTGGGTGGAATATGTTAAAACCTTTTCATTTAATTCAAAGGCAAGGGGAGTTGCAATTTTGATAAAGAAGTCTCTTCCAGTTATGATACAAAATGTAGTGACTGATCCTGTAGAAAGATATGTTATAGTATGTACACCAACTGTGAACAACAAAAAAAATTGTACAAAGAACATTTCTTAATTTGGCAGGAACAAATTTTAATAGCTGGGGATTTTAATTTTTGTTTCGATCCAGTTTGAGATAGATCATCTAGAACGGTAACAAGAGCAAAAGCAGTGAAAACCTTCTTAACATTAATGAAGGGTTTGAATTTAATAGATATATGGAGAATTCATCCGAGAGAGAGAGATTAGTCTTTTTATTCAAATAGGCAGGATTCTTATTCAAGGATAGATCTATTTTTAATGTCAGCACATCTTCAAGCTAGAGTGAATCAAATTGACTATAACGCAAGAATTCTATCTGATCATTTGCCTTT
The DNA here is from genome assembly GCF_036971445.1 of Narcine bancroftii. Taxonomy (NCBI): domain Eukaryota; kingdom Metazoa; phylum Chordata; class Chondrichthyes; order Torpediniformes; family Narcinidae; genus Narcine; species Narcine bancroftii. The sequence continues at coordinate 290,892,386 of NC_091472.1, forward strand.
ATTAATGACATTTACAATGTTAGATAAAGAACAATCCATTCATAGATGAGATATAATTTAGTGTTACTAAAAAGACCAGATTTTTATGACTTTGTTAAAAGGCAAATTCAGATTTTCTTTCAGACTAATTCTAATTGTTAATGATAAATTTATTTTATGAGATGCAATGAAAGCATATTTAAGGGAACAAATTATGTTATATCTCTAAAATTAAGAAGGATTACATGAAAGAATTGGATCAATTGGAAAAAGATATAACATGTTTAGAAAAGGACTTAGAAAGACGGGTTTCTGAGGAAAAATGGGTTATATATAAGAAACTTCAGTATAATACATTACAAACATACAGAACAGAGAAAGCAATAATAAGAACTAAGCAGAGATACAGTGAGTTAGGCGAAATGGCACGCAAGGTTCTTGCTTGGGAATTGAAAACAAAATAAGTTTCAAGAACTATTAATGCAATTAAACGGGGTCGAATGTGATTACTTATAAACCCTATGACACTAATGGAACTTTTAAACAATTTTACTCTCAGTTATATTAATCTGAGTGCAGAGAGATGATAATAAAATAGAAGATTTCTTTTGTCACAAACAAGGTTACTGTTGTTTAACTTTACAAGAGCACAGGGAGTTGGATCCCCCTTTCACATCAATTGATGTGGGGGGTAGCATTGAGCTTATTTCAAAGTAATAAATCTCTGGGAAAGGATGGTTTCCTGCTTGAATTTTATAAAGAATTTAAAAACTTATTGATTCCTCCTTTTATGGATGTATTAGGACAGTTGATGGTAACATATATACTCCCGGAAACTTTCTCTACTATAATAATAACGGTAATATCAAAAAAAGACAGAGACCCTTTAAAACCATCATCCTATAGACCAATTTCCTTGTTAAATATAGACTATAAGATCATTGCCAAAATATTAACTAATAGATTGACAAAGTTTTTACTAAAATTGATAAATGTGGATCAGACAGGATTTGTGAAAAAGAGAAAATCTGCATATAATGTAACTAGATTACCTAGTATAATATATTTGGCACAAAAAAGGGAAGATTTAAGTGTAGCAGTGGCTATGGATGCAGAAAAAGTGTTTGATAGATGAGAATGGGATGTTTTGTTTAAGGTGGGATTTGGGATGGGGCCAGTATTTATAAATTGGGTTAAAGATTTATATAATAATCCTAAGGCTAAAATTGTTATGAATGGACAGGTTTTGACATTGTTTCCATTAACCAGATCTAATAGGCAAGGATGCCTTTTATCACCTGCTTTATTTATCTTAGCGATTGAACCTCTTGCAGAATTGATTCAATCTAACCTGGACATTGAAGGGTTTTAGGTTAATGAAGAAGAAGGTAAAAATAATTTATTTGCTAATGATGTTTTGATTTATTTGATGGAACCAATAGGTCCATTACGCAAGTTATATTTAAGATTGGAGGAGTATGGCAAGGTTTCTGGTTATAAAATAAAATGGGATAAAAGTGAAAATTATGCTCCTGACTGCAGAGGATTATACTCAGTGTCAACAAGTTACCCAATTTAAATGGCCGGTGAATGGGATAAATATTTAGGCATACAGGTAGATAATAAGTTAGAGAATGTACAGTACAATTTTGATTCTCGAAAATCCTGTTATCTGAATCTTTTTATAAAATGACCAGTTCTCCAATCAAACTGTTTATCCAAAATAGGCCTGATTATTTCAGATAATCAGAGTTGTAATGTACATAAATTATGTACCTTTAGAAAATTGTTGAGGGTTTAAGTAAGTGCAAGATGTTACCAATAACTTTATTGGGTAGGGTTAATTGTGTCAAAATGAATATATTTCCTATGGTACAATATTTATTTCAAACATTACCAATAATGATACTGCAAATGTTTTTTCAAGAATTAAATAAATACATTAGAAATTTTCTTTGGAAGAGTAAGATATTGAGAGTTTCCTTAGACAAATTGATATGGAAATTTGATAGGAGGTTTGCAAAATGACCAAACTTAAAAAAATTATTATAAGGCACCTCAATTGAGATTTTTGACCATTTTTTTGATGAGGAAGAAAAACCAGCATGGATTAAGATTGAAATTGATAAAATAAGAGAGAGGAAATACAAAGATTTTATATATAAATGGGTATCAAAATTTTTATCTGGAGAGAGGGAAGTACCCTTGTTGAAACATTTGATTAATATTTGGAATAAGGTAAATGACGAAATTGGAACAAGAAGTGCTGTCCTGCCTAAAATGCCTTTGATACAAAATCAACTTATTCCATTTTCAAAGGATAATCAATTTTTAAACATTTGGTCTCAGAATGGAATTAGATACATAGAAGTTTGTTAAGAAGGAAGACATTTAATGTCATATGAACAATTAATAGATAAGTATGGGATACAAAATAATGCACTTTTTTGTATTAACAACTCCAGGATTATTTAAAAGGTAAATTGGGTCCAATATGCTATTACTGAAATGTGGTGATGTAGAATTGCTGATACATAGTAGATATATCAAGAAATTTATTTCAGCTATGTATACTTTATTGAAGAGGGAACTTTTAAACAGGAATGCATAGGTCCAGACATGCTGGGAGACAGATCTAAATACTAATATTGATGAACTAAATTGGTCAGATCTGTGCAGAGATAGTATGACAAACATTATAAATGTTAGATATAGGTTAGTATAATATAATTTTTTTACATCAATTATACCTCACACCACAAAAGTACAGTACGATGACCATGGTAGTGGACTAGAGGGGGTCAGTGGCTGAGGACAACTTGTGGTCGGGTGACCCAAACAGACTGCGAGATGTTGGAGACTGGCTCAATGGAAACCAGGTTTTGGAGCCAGGATCCAAGAGATAGCTGAGAAGCAAGAAGGGCGCCTGAAGGGCCTTGGGTGCTAAAGGGTTCTTGATTGTGTCGGAGATGTGGATCTGGAGCTTTTCAAATCAGAAATCATTTCAATTCAGAGGCTGCGGGATCGCTGGAGGTGAAACCATGGACACTTAGTGACTCTGAAGGGGCTCTTTCACTTCTCTTTCTCTCTTACTGTAAGGGGTGCTAATGGCGATTCTATCTGCCCTATGGCATGCAGAAGGCAATTTCATGTAATATTACATTTTATGTGCAGTATAATTTTTTACATCAATTGTATTTGACTCCATATAAACTGAAAAAGTTTCAAATTAGTTCTTCAGATCTACGTTTTAGTTGTGGCCATTCGACGTGGATTCGTCCTAAGGTTAAAAATTTTCGGTTGCAAATTAAACTGTTTAGAACACATATTAAAAGTAAGTTTACCTTTTGACCCAGTGTTGTTTTTACTAGGAGGTATCAAGTCAATAGCTTTAAGATTGAGATTGACTATGTTTCAAATTGAATTTTTGCGTTTGTCTTTGGCGGTTTCTAAAAAGTGTTTAGCTATTACATGGAAATCTGACTCGATTTTAGGGATGAAAAGATGGCATAATGAAATGAAAGCCTGTATTCCTTTAGAAAAGATTACATATAATTTGAGAGACATATTTTTTTCTTTGCTGAAGTTTGGAGCTCGTATCTGAAAACTATTGATGTTAGAATTTTATCTCTTGATCTGCTTCGATGGATGCCGCCACTCCTGCAGCCAAGAGGTTTTAAAGTTTTAAAAGTGATTGTACTAGATAATGATCTCCTTTTTCTCTCTTTGTCAGTGGGGAAGGGAGGAGGGAGGGTATAAGTGCGGTGGTGGGGGGGGTTTATATAAAATTAATCACATTATGTCTATATTAAAATGTAGTAAATAATGTTATGTTGTGTGATTTTAAACTTTAAATAAAATATTTTTAAAAACATTGTTTTGTACTATTACCTGACAATAAAGGAATCTTAAAATTCGAATCTTTAAAATAATATTTCCTTTTCTATTTCAAGCATATAGTATAAGACCATTTGACCATAAGAGTTAAGAACCAGAATTAGTTCAATCGGCCATCAAGGCTACTAAACCATTCAAATCATGCCTGACGTATTTTTCCTTTCAACCCCCTTTTCCTGCCTTCCCCATAACTTACAACACCCTTACTAATCAGGAACTTATCAGTCGCCGCTTTAATTTACCCAAACGGCTTGGCCTCCATAGCTGTCTGCGGCAACAAATTCTCTGGCTGAAGAAATTCCATGTCATCTGTATTCTAAACGGATGACCTTTTACTCGCAGGCTGTGCCTTCTGGTCCTAGACTGTCCCACTATAGGAAACATCATCTCCATGTCCACTCAGTCCAACCCTTTCAATATTCAATAGGTTTCAATAAGATTCCCCCCCCCTACCCATCCTTCTAAATTCCAGTGAATACAGGCCCACAGCCATCAAACATTCCTCATACATTAACCCTCTCATCCTTGCTATCTTTCTCATAAACCTCCTCTGACCCTCTCCAGCACCAGCATATCCTTCCTTCTACATGGGTCCCAAAACTGCTCACAATACTGCAAATGTGATCGGACAATCGCCTCAGCATTACACCTTTGCTTTTATATTTTAGTCCTTTTGAAATGAATGCTAAAGTTGCATTTGCTTTCCTGACTACTGACTTGACCTGCAAGTTAATCTTTAACAAATCCTGCATGAGGACTCTCAAGTCCCTTTGGAACTTTGCTTTCAGAATTTTCTCCACCCTAGTGCCTTTATTCCTTTCACCAAAGTGCATGACCATATTCTTCCTATGTTTTATTCCATCTGCCATTTCTTTGCCCATTCTTTGAACACATTCAAATCCTTCTGCACACACCCTGCGCCCTCAACACTTTCTGCCTCCCTTCCACAAGCAAATCCACAAAGCCATTAATTCCTTCATCTAAATAATTCATACAATGTGAAAAATAGCAAATCAACACCAACCCCTACAGAACTTCACTGGCAGCCAGTCAATAAACGCCCCTTTTATTCTTTCCCTTTGTCTTCTGCCAGCCAGCCAATCTTTACATTTTAAATTTAGACATGCAGCACGGTAACAGTCCCTTTTTGCCCACCAGTCTGTGCTGCCCAATTTAGCTACAAACCCTGGGATGTTTAGAACAATGGGGGACAGCCCATGTGGACATGGAGGGAACATACAAACTCCTTGCTGACAGCGCGGGATTCGAACCCAGTCCAGATTGCTGGCGCTATAAAGGCATTGTATCTGCTGCTACGCCAACCATGCCTATCCATGCTAGTTTATTTCCTGTAATACCATGCCTTCCAATTATTTAGAAGCCTCATGTGCGGATCTTGTCAAAAGCCTATTGAAAATCCAAGTAAACACCCAGTGACTCTACTTTGTCCTGCTTGTTACTTCATTAAAGAATTCCAACAGATTTGTCAAGCAAGATCTCTCCTTAAGGAAACTATGTTGACTTTGGGCAATTTTATCTTGTTCTTTTAAGTACACCAAGTCTTTAATAATGGACTCAAGAATCTTGTCAACCACTGAAATCAGTCTAAATTAATTTAAAAAAAATTTAAGCATGCAGCATGGTAACAGGCCATTTCAGTGCATGAGTCCATGCCACCCAATTTACATCAATTAGCATACTCCCCCAGTATGTTTTGAATGGTGGGAGGAAACCGGAGCCCCTGGGAAAAACCCACGCAGACATGGGGAGAACATACAAACTCCTTACAGACAGCTTGAAATTTGAACCCTGGTCTGGTCCCAACTTCCACGCCAAGCAATAGTTCCCTGTCTTTTTCCTCTTTCCCTTTCTAAAGAATGGAGGACATTTCTGATTTTCTAGTGCTCTGGTGCCACTCAAGACTCCGGTGATTCTTGAAATATCATCACTAATGTTTCTACTGTATCTTCAGCTACCTTTTTCAGAACCCTGGGTGTAGTCCGTCTGGTCAAGGTGTCTAAAGCCACATTTAGCCCCCTTCAGTTCACAAGCACTTTCTCAGTAATTGCAACTACAATCTCTTCTGTGCCTTGACTCACCCAAATTTCTAGCACATCGCTGGTGTTTTCCACAGTGAAGATGGACATAAAATACATTTTCAGTTTATCTGCCATTTCTTTGTTCTCCATGACCACTTCCCCATTGTCATTTTACAGTAATTCAATATCTACTTGTACTTCTCTTTTACTCTTCATATATCTGAAAAAAAAACTTTCGGTATCCTCTTTTATGTTTCTAGATGTTTATCTTCATATTTTACCTTTTCTCTTAATTTTTTTGTTGCCTTCTGTTTTGAAAGCTACCCAATCTTCTGGTTCCCCATTATATTTTGCAATACTTTATGCCCTCTCATTTCCTTTTATGCTGTCTTTGACTTCCCTTGTAAGTCACAGTTGCATCACCCTCCCTTGACAATGCTCTTCTTCTTTGGGATGAATCTATCCTGTGTCTTCTGAATTATTCCCAGAAATTTTTGCCATTGCTGCTCCACCATCTTCCCTTCCAATCAACTTTGGCCAGCTCCTCTGATGTTTTATTCGATTGTAACACCGACACTTTCTTCATTTTAACTCCTCTCTCTCTCTCTCTCTCTCTCTCTCTCTCTCTCGCTCTCTCTCTCAACTGCAGAGTGAATCCTATAATTTTGTGATCACTGCCTCCTAAGGGTTCCTTTAGTCTAAGCTCCCTCATCAAGCCAAGTTCATTGACAGCACCAAATTCAGAATTTCCCTCGTGAGCTTGACCACAAGCTGCTAAAAAAAGTAATCTCATAGGTATTCCATAAATTCCTTCTCTTGGGATCCAGCGCCAAAGTAATTTACAAAGTCTAGCTGCATTATGAAGTCCCCCATGAAAAATAATCTTTTCTTAAATTTATTCATTTATTTTATTTTGAAGGCAGAGATCACATTTCATGTTTGTAAACCTTCATATTTGAAGGCCAGTATGCGCCTCCTATCAGGGTCTATTAACCTTTGCAGTTTCTCAACTTTACCTACATCTTCTGATCTTCTTGCCTTTCCCACTATTTGTGTTTTTTTTTTAAATAAATATTTGTTGAGGATGGTAGTGTGCAAAAGGCCTCATCTAATAGATAGATGAGCTTAGATGGGCTTCTATTTTCATTGGAAATCTACTAGAGCCCTCAACGTGAATAACACATTTTAGCCACTGCCAGATGTTGTTATGAATAACACATATGGCCACTGTGCTCACATCGTGATTAACTCGTATCTTGCATTGTGTAGTATGTGCGAGAAGATGTGTGTATAATATATATTTATATTTCGCATATATATGGACAGTACAACCCCGGAACATGAATAAGTCATTCATTACAGTGCAGTTCTTTGTAGTAATTAACCTGCTTGACCTTCAAGTTACACTTGGAATTGACAATCTCTTCACATCCACTGTCATGCACACAGGGCAGTGTGGGAAGTGCAAAGATAGTTCATCTCTGGTCACTCAGGAAATTATCACTAACTTTATCTTGCTAATTCTGAATATCTTGTAAGGGATTTTGGAGAAACTTCTGTTTGAAATTGTGGGAATCTGAAATTTACTACCACTTGGGAACAGTTGAAATGATCACCATAACCAGATAGATTAAAGGGCGAGCTGAAAAGAGTAAAGTGATATTTTGAAAAAGTGTGTTTAAACATAAGGAGCTCCACAGGCTAATTGGACTGAATGTCTGCACTTAAACATTTAGTTTAAGGAGTGGACTATTTATCAATAATGACCGTATTCATCGCATTCCATTAAAAAAATAATTTATTTGTCATTTTGCCAGGGTTAATGAGCTTAATTTTTCAGGGTGATGCTGGTGTGAGACAGCTAGCATTTCCTCAAATAAATGTCAGCGCACCCCAGGATGTCTGTGCCTTCACATGTCCCAATCTTGTCACCAAAGTTCCTGACTGCTGGGACTCATGGGTCACCTCTCGCCTTACATGCTGTCAGCATTATAAGGTTCGTTGTTAAGAATGTCTTTGAAGAGTCCTGCTTTGACCTGATAAGCAAGGACCTTATCAACATCAGCCTAACATGGCATTGGTCCACTGCCGAAGTGCAGAGAATCTGGAAGTTCATTCAGTCTATTACTTGATTCCTTGAAAAATTCCATAGTCACTCAAACAGTAGATTAGGTCAGTCTTTCATGGAATTCTGCTTTTTTTTTTGCACAATTCAGGAGATAAAAGCTGTAGAGAAATGTCAGCTTTCTAAAAAAAGAAACTAGATTTTTTGAGTAATTGAAGGACACTGCTGCCTAGTGGCTAGATAATGCAATTGCATTACCACTTACTCAAGCTGTTTTCATTCAGGATATGGACAAAGGATTTTATAATGGAAAATCAAGAAAAATAACTGGGATTTATATGGACAAGATGTATTCTCTAACATAACAACCTGGAATTTCCTCACTGGAACTCTCACTTCATAGCTCACTTGAGTTGCACTGGTGGAGATAGAAAGAAACGCTGGTTCAGTATTCTAGTAGCATATAGCTCTGTATCAAATTTCCTACATACATTTATGTGCCATGAGGTAGTGAACAATTATGTAGAAAGCTGTCACCAATAGTAATTATTTAGCCCTAGATCAGAAGGGTGTGGCTTCAAGTTCTTGGAATTTGATCCTGAGTAGTTTATATGTAGGTGTAGGGTTAAATGAGTCAGATGAAAATGTCATTCTTTGGACAAAGTATCTGCTTTTCTGGGTAGATGAAACCCAAAGATGCTGGAGTACCATCTATTTCCTTAATGACCTACTCAATCAAATTCACCAGATAGTCTGAATCTCAAAGAATTATAGAGAACCCTCTCCATCCAGCATCAGTATCTTTAACCCACTACCAGCTTCTTCCTGTAGGTTATGAGATTGATGTATAGAATCAGAATCAGGATTTATTGTCATGAACAAGTCATGAAATTCAATGTTTTGCAGCAGCGAAATAGAGCAAACATACATATTTTAACCATCTTGTGACATTACTATATTAAAAAAAAAATGAGAGTGCATGAAAAGAAAAGTAGTGTCTTTTGTTTATTGATTATTCAGGAATCTGATGGCAGTGGGGAAGAAGCTGTCCTTGTGCCACTCAATGCTCATCTTTAGGCTCTTGTACCTTTTTCTTGATGGTAGCAGAGTGAAGAGGGCATGGCCTGGGTGGTGGGGATCTTTGAGGATAGAAACCGCTTTTTTAAGACACCGCCTCATGTAGATGGAGTGGTCTGGTGCCTGTGATATTGCAGGCCGAGTTAACAACCCTCTGGAGTTTATTCTTGTCCTGAGAGTTGCCGCCTTCATACCAGGCTGAGATGCAACTAGCCAGAATACTCTCCACGGTACACCTGTAGAAGCTTACGAGAGTCTTCGGTGATATACTGAATCTCCTCAGACACCTCACAAAGTATAGCCACTGGCGAGCCTTCTTTGTGATTGCATCAATGTGGAGGCTCCAGGACAGATTTTCAGAGATGTTGACACCAAGGAATTTGAAGTTCTTGATCCTCTCCACTACTGAGCCCTTGATGAGGTCTGGGTCGTCTTCCACTGACATCCTCCTGAAGTCCACAATCATCTCTTGGTTTTGCTGACATTGATTGCAAGGTTGTTGTCATTACACCATTTAACGAGCTGATCTATCTATCTCCTCTACGCTTCCTCATTGCCATTTGTGATTCTGCTAACAACTGTGGTGTCATCGGCAGACTTGTAGATGGCATTGGAATTGTGCCTGGCCACACAGTCGCGGGTGTATAACGAGTAGTGCATCCTTGGGTGCGCCTGTGTTCACGATCAGTGAGGAGGAGACGTTGTTTCCAATTCACACTGACTATGGTCTTCCAATGAGAAAGTCAAGAATCCACTTGCAGAAGAGAGAACAATTTACCTATCATCCCGATCACACCACAGCAGATGCAATATTGCTGGTTCTCCACGCAGCTCTGAATTACCTTGAAAACAGCAATTCGTATGCAGTCTTCATAGGTTACAGCTCGGCCTTCAATACCATTATTCCCCAAGTGCTGAGCAGCCAGTGATATTGCATCTCCCGTGGAGTGATTGTAATAATAGGCAAATTGCAGTGGGCCCAGACCTTTGCTTATGAATGCATTAATTCTAGCCATGACGAGCCTCTCAAAGTATTCCATCATAGTAGAAGTTAGTGCTGCTGAGTGGTAGTTGTTGAGGCAGCCCATGCTTCTTGGGTACCGGGACGATTGATACCCTTTTTAAGCTGGCGGGAACCTCTGACTGCCACAGAGAGGGTTAAAAATGTTGATGAATACTCCAGCTAGTTGGTGGGCAGATTTTTAATACCCTGCCAGGTACGCCGTCAGGGCCTGATGCCTTGCGAGGATTCACCCTCTTGAATGATGTTCTGATGTTGCCCTCAGAGACAGATACATAGGGTCCTCAGCCTTTTTATGGATTCTGTTTGGTTCTTCTCAAGGTAGGCATTGAAGGTGTTTAGCTCATCGGGTAGTTAAGTATCACAGCCAACTATCGTGTTCGCCCTCATTTTGTAGGCTGTAGCTTCCTCCAGTATTGCCACTGTTTCAGAGATGGCCTTCTGCAGGTTGTACCTGGACTTCTTGTAAAGATCTCGATCCCTGGCCTTAAATGGCCTTGTTCTGGCCCTCAGGAGGTTGTGTATTTTTAGATTCATCCAGGGTTTCTGGTTGGGGAACAGCCGGTATTTGTAAGTGGGCACATACTCATCCACGCAGTATCTTGTAACTGAGTGAATCATCCCAAAATAATATAGAGGGAGAGAGAGTATTTATTTATTTTAAGTTATATCTTTATGTATACATGAGATTATTATGTGTCCTGTACAGTGTATGTATATGTGCCCACTGTGATCTGGAAAATCATTGTTTCATCTGGTTGTATGTGTACAGTCAGATGATAATAAACTTGAACTTGAAATGTGTGAAACATTGCAAGGCTCTGAAATTATTAATGCTGATCTGAACCTGTCTTTTCAGATTTTGATTGAAACTACTACCCATGGCTCTAAAGCAGGAATTCGACAGTTATTGACCAGAATAGTGGTGAAACCTCCTGGCTGGTTTTCCAAGTTCTTGGCTATACTACAAAAGACTGGACATGAGGATCTTGCAAATATATTAGCTGGCATTGACTGCAAATCTGACATAGAAGGTAAGTTCTGAACTGAAATGCTTCTGCTTCAGTACCCATACCCAACAATACGAAGATTGCTACTGATACAAGCCCAGAAAATTCTAAAAACCAGCAGGAACAGAAATTCACCAAGACAAATGTTTTTCATTTTCTTCTTACAAAATGATATCGGTATCTATCTTGTTACTATTAACTTAACCTAACTTAATCCTCTTCTAAGTATGTAATGTGTATGTGTTCAGGAAAGTTCTTTGTTTCACTGACCATTCATACACTTTTCACTGCTCTAAGTTCACCTGTATCTGGGAGGCAAACAGTTCCATAAGCAGTTTCCCTTTGACAACCACTTTACTTCAATGTGAAGCAATAATCTCATATGTTCTGTATTTTTATTGACACAAAACTGCTTAAACAGACATTCACATTTGGCATTAGCTTTGATGGCATTGATACACTTTATCTCGTATAGAACAGGGGAAAATTTCTTGGCAACTAAGATTTCTCAGTGCATAACACAATGCATCACCAACATGTTTGGATTTTCATCCTTCATTAATTTTAAACATCCTGTATTTTTACCCATCATACAATGTTTCCACATCTTGACCCATGTCATCTATTCTATTACTCAATGGCATTGCTCAGACATCTTTGTCATCCATTTGCAGAATTGTTTTGAGAAACAATGATATTGTGGGTTTAATCAGTTCATCCCCAATCGTATGATTCTTCCCATGTTTTGCTATCAGAAGATAAATTTCATAACTAGCTTCAAGGGTACAAATCAGGGCTGTCGTTTGCACAGTGAATAATGAAGTGATCTTTGATCTATTTTCAAACTTCTCTTTCAGTGATTTAAAATATTCCAATTTTGTATTTGACATTGTTAAGATGTTTTACCCTCAAATGAGCTTCAAGACAGCCTGTTTTCATTAATTCATTTGTCAAAGTCTGTTGGCATAATAGGCAAAAAGGTGAACATTCATCGTGTACAGTGGGTATATAAACCCAAACTTCAAGAGCCCCACTGAATATTGACAAACCTTTTGCTTACTTCATCTGCTCATGTTGAATATACAACAGCGGGAGCTCCCTGAAACAGATTAATCAATATTTTATTATGTCTTAGAATTGAAAAATGTAATAAAAGTAATGATCAAATCAAAGGAAGAATACTGACTTAAAAAAACATGAAAAATAAACACTAGCATGGTTTCCAATATTTTTTTTCTTGCAGAGAGTGTACAAAACCATTCTCGCCTATTTTTTTTCTGATTTTGGCATCCCCCTCAGGGTGACGTCTGGGTGCCACCTCCCCGCCCCCCCCCCCCCCCCCCAAACATTCTAGTTTAGAATGGATGATAATAAGACTGGTCAGAAAAAAATATAATGTTCACCAACAGTGAAAGTAAGAGAAATATCGGAAAAGCAAAAACACATTTTATGAAAATAAAAAGAACAAAGTGATTTTACTTGGAAGTTACCACAATTGTGTCGTACTGACAGTGTTGCCAAGTCACATCTTTCACACCAACATAATGAGTTTATTTTTTCAAACCAACTTTTTAATTATTTCCCAAAATATTCCTAAACCCCACTAAAATATTCTTAAGCCCCACGCCCCACCAAAATATTCCCACGCCCCACAGGAGGGGCCTACGCCTCACCTTGAGAATCTATGATCTAACTTTACTAATTTCCTGAAGTCTAAGCAACATCTAACCTAAAGATATATTTTATTCCATAATTGTATTCACTTATTCTGTAACACTGGAAAGTTATTGCAATTAAGTTTCTTGAAATGTTGAGTCAATACGGACAATTGTTTTACAAAGTGCAGTTCTTTTATCATAGCCATTAAATTAGTTTTAGCTAAACCTTTTGCTTTTATTACATTCGATCTTGTCTCCATTCCAAAATCGTGGGAGTGATTTTAAGCTACTCCAACTACAAAATAAACAGAATGGCGAGCAGCTAAAATTATCTAAATTATTTACCTCCTTTAGAAGCATTGGGTGATAACTGGTTCGAATTTGTAGCTAAATGATTAAGAAGGTAGCGGGATACGTATCGTGTCAGCAGAGCCTCTTTTAAAGTAAGCCTGCTGAGAACTCTTCATATTATTTGGATCAGACTAGTTGTTCACCAGGAGTAAAAGCAGGAAGCCAAGTAAGTTTCCTGCAAGACCATTCACGTGGCACAGTTACTCAAAGCTTGTGGGTCTCAGAGAAGTAAGTATTCCTCACCCAAAACTAAGATTTCATCTGTCTTTCCTTGCAATTTTCTGTTGGCATAAGCATCAGAGAGGTCTCACAGCATTGTTTTGGAGAAGGAATGATTTTATCTGTTTTGATTTCTGTGAGGGATGGACAGCAACTTGGGCACTGAGATTTGCCAGAATTGTTGGAATCTTGCCAATACAGGATCCAAAAGGATCCCCTTCACAACCAGATCTGCATGAATGTATGAACAAGAAATATTTCAAAAGCTCAATGTGCAGGTAGTTGGAGATCACGAGAATTTCCTCAAGCAAAGAAGGCTCCTTAATCTTCAGGAATCAGCACCATTGTGTACATAACTTCACCTGGAGTTATGGTTCCTGGGGAACAAGGGTTACCATCTCCTCTGCTTCCCAACAGTAATAAGCCCTGACCACGGAACTAAGCCTCTTAATTTTCAGTCTTATTCTGAAAATGGTTTCGGTTCCCTTTTGATGACATATAGAACCATAAAAAATTGCGGTACAGAAACAGGCCCCATTGATCTGCACCCAGTCCATAGGCCTCCATACTTCTCCCATCCACGTGCCTGCCCAAATTCTTCTAAAATATTAAGATTGAGTCCGCATTCACGACTTCAGCTGGCAGCTCGTTCCACACTCCCATCATACTCTGTGTGAAGAAGTTCTTCCTCATGTTCCCCCTAAACCTTTCCCCTTTCATCCTTCACTCATGTCCTCTGGTTTCTCTCTCACCTACCTATCTACTTTTATTCTATCCCCATGTAATTTGAAAAATACTTCTATCAAATCTCCCATCATTCTTCTACGTTCCAGGGAATAAAGACCTAACCTGTTTAACCCTTCCCTGTATCTCATTTCCTGAAGTCTAAGCAACATACTAGTAAATCTTCCCTGTACTTTTTCTATCTTGCAATAACTTTTCTGTAGTTAGGTGACTAAAATTGCACACAATACTCCCAAGTTTGCCTTCGTGAATGTCTTAAACAACTTTATCATAATATCCCAACTCCTATATGCAGTACTTTGATTTATGAAGGCCAATATGCCAAAAGCTCACTTTTCAATCCTATCCACCTGTTGCATCACTTTCAGGGGATCCCCAGATCCCTCTGTTCTACTGCACTCCACAGTGCCCTACCATTTGCCGTGTATGTCCTTTCTTGGTTTGTCCTTCCAAATGCAACACCTAACATTGGTCTGCATTAAATTCCATCTGCTATTTTTCAGGCCATTTTCCCAGCTGGGCCAGATCCCTTTGCAAGCTTTGAAAACCTTCTTCATTGTCCACAACACCTTCAATCTTAGTGACATTTGCAAACTTGCTGATCCACTTTACCACATCATTGATATAGATGACAAACAACAATGAATCCCTGAGGTACACCACTAGTCACAAGCCTCCAGTCTGACAGAAAAAAAATCATCCACCACTACTCTCTGGTTTCTCCTGTCTAGCCATTATCGACTCCAATTCACTATTTCACCATGAATACCTAGTTTCTGAACCTTCCTGACTAACCTCCCATGTGGGACCTTGTCAAAGGCCTTACATTGCCTAATAGGCAATGTAGACAACATGCACAGCTTTTCCTTCAAATTTCCTGCCATCCTCCTCGAAAACACTATAAAGTTGGTTAAACATGACCTCACACACATAAAGCCATGTTGACTATCCCTAATCATTTTGTGGTTATCCAAATAATTGTACATCCGATCTCTTAGAACACCTTCCAATAATTTATCTACCACTGACGTCAGGGACAAAATTTTTCCCCTTGATTGATCAGAGTGGTTGGCTTTGTATGGAGACAAAAGCGATGGGGGAGATCTTACTTGGGTTTTTCATCAGTTTTCAATCAGGAAACGGGCACAGAGTTGTGTGAAGTAAGAAACTGGCTTATAATTTCCAGGGTTACTTTTGGAACCTTTTTTAAAAAATGGAACAACTTGAGCTACCCTCTGGCACCACACCCAGGGCCAAGGACATTTTAAATATTTCTGCTGGAGCCCCTGCAATTTCTACACTCGCCTCCCTCAAGGTCCAAGGAAAGAACTTGTCATGCCCTGGGGATTTATACACCCTTATTTGCTTTAAGACAGCAAGTAGTTCCTCCTCTTTAATATGTATAAGTTCCACGACCTCCCTGCTTGTTTTCCTTACTTCCCACAACTCTGTGCCTGTTTCATCATTGAATACTGATGAAAAACCCACGTAAGATCTCCCCCATCTCTTTTGTCACCATACAAAGCCTCCCACTCTGATCATCAGGGGACCAACTTTGTCCCTTACTATCCTTTTGCTCTTAATATACCTGTAGAAACCCTTAGGATTTTCTTTCATATTGCCAAAGTAACCTCATGTCTTCTTTCAGCCTTCCTTATTTCTTTGATGTTTTTCTTGCATTTTTTAAACTCCTCAACTATCTCATTTGCTCCATGTTGCTTTATACCTCCTATACACAGCTCTAATCTTCCAAGCCAGATCCCCAATATCCCTCAAGGTTCTCTATGCCAACTAACCTTGCCTTTAATCCTGAAAGGAACATACAAACTCTGTACTCTCAAAATGTCATCTTACCTCGCACATCCTTGCCCCAAAATAACTTATCCCAGTCCAGAGTCTTTCTCATTTCCTCAAAATTGACCTTTCTCCAATTTAGAAAGTAACTTGAGGCCCAGACCTATCCTTCTCCATAATTAACTTGGAAAAAAATGGCATTATGATCACTGGACCCAAAATCTTCCCTTTACATACTTCTGTCACCTGTCTTGTCTCATTCCCTAATAGGCAATCCAGTATTGCACTCTCTCTTGTTGGTACTTCTATATATTGATTTAGAAAACTTAGTTGAACAAATTTTACAAATTCTAAGCCATCCAGCCCATTTACAGTATGGGGGTCCCAGTTAATATGTGGAAAATTAAAATCTCTTTCTATCACCGTCTTATGTTTCGTGCAGATATCTGCTATCTCTGTACATATTTGTTCTTCCAATTCTCTTGGCGATTGAGCAACCTATAAAACAACCCCATGAGTGTGTTCATACCTTTCCCGTTCTTCAGCTCCAGCCATATAGTCTCAGTAGATGAGCCCTCTGGACTGTCCTGCCTGAGCACAGCTGTGATATTTTCCCTGATGATCAATGCTGAGAATCCTCACTTTATTTGAAGCACTGAAATCATACTTTAATTCTGGAGAAAATGTCCCAGAAATTCTTGTTGACTTTTTCAATAATCCATTGAGCGAAGCCTACTTATTTCTTGTTCACAATTTTTAATATCTCTTTAGCAATAGGATTATGCAAATTGGAAAAAAAAAGCAAACAATGTTATTGAAGTACAGTACAACTCCAATTATCCGAAATGGTCAGGACTGGGCCCATTTCGGATAAATGGTTTTTTTGGAGAACCAGTCATTTTTTAAAAACAGCCCAGTAGCAACAGCAAATCATTTGTAACACAGTTTATACAGGTACTCGATACTTTATCAGGACATCTAAAATCCAGAAAGCTCCAAAATCTGGCAAGTGGAGACCAGCGGTTGGGGGAGGTGGCCTAGGGACCAGCAGTCGGGGGAGGCAGCCGAGGGACCGTGGTCAGGGGAAGTGGCCATAGGACCGCGGTTGGGGGAGGCGGCTGGGCAGCCGAGGGACTGGCGATCGGGGAAATGTCCGGGCAGCCAAGGGACCGGCGGTTGGGGGAGACGGCTGGGCGACTGTAAGGGGGTGGGGGTGGGGGTGGATACGGCAGCACAATTCGGGTGGGCTTTCCGAAATCCGGAAAAATCCGAAATTCAGAACACACTGTCCCCCAAGGGTTCCGGATAAAGGATCGTGTACCTGTACAACAAAAGTAACAAGGTAAGGCTTTTTAAGCATTATGAGTTTAATTCTCACCATAAAAAATCCTGGCCACTGCCGATCACTGACACTTCCCCACCAAGGCCCTATTCATGCTGGGAGTCCAAAGTTCCTGCTCCTGCCTGGGAGTTTGAGGTCCACATTGCTGCTGGGAGGCCAAGGTCCGCTGCTGCCGGCGCTGGGAGCCTGACGTTCCCGTTTAGTCCAGCTCCAAAAAAATTTTGGATAAATGAGGATTTCAGATATCCTCGTTTATCCAAAATTTGAAAAAAAATTGGATAATTTAGGATTTCGGAGAATCAGGCTTTGGATAATTGGAGTTGTACTGAACTTTATTGCGTAAAGGAACTCATTGACTACATAAAAGAAAGAAGTGATGAAAAGTTTATCCCTTTAAGTGTCAAGGGTTGCCTTAAAAGTGACAACTTTACTTTTGAACAGAAAAATAAATTCCAACTTGAAGTGGATAATAATTACGGCACATGCCATGACTTGTGAAATGGATTTAATCTCTTGAAGAATTCGATACTTTTACATGAATGTTACTAAATACTCTTCCAGCATGGGAACAAGTGGAATTGTCATCATGTGTAGTGCTTAAAAAGAAGAGAATAAAAATTGATGACAATGTTCTTTTTTGTCAGTGGACAACATTTAAAACACTTGTTGATCAAGAGATGCAATATATCTAAAAAATGTGGCTTAGGTATATTATATTTATTAGATAATTGTTCAAAAGACATTAAACTACCATCTATAAACAAATCTGAAAAAGAAACAATTCCTTTAACTTTACAAAAAGAGAAGGCTTGATCAATTATAGACTGTTGAAAAAAATAATTAAGAGAAGTGGTACTAGATAAAATAAAAATTTTCAAGTCAAAGAACTTCTGAAATTGAAACCAAATCTGTAATGTATCTTTAACTATTGGGTTGAAGGCATGTCTACTAATGTTAGAACATCATATCAACCAAATTTAGCTGATACACTTTTTTAATTTGGACCCTGATAAGGGTTTAATGGGCAACATTTATAATGTTATTAAAATTGCAATCAAATTCTATTGACAAAATTAAAAGGGCCTGGGAAGAGGAACTTCAGTTACATCTTCCAGAGGAATCATGGGAGAAGATTTAATATCTCTTCAATATGTGCTCATCATCCTTTGATTCAGTTTAAAGTGGTACATCGGGCTCATATGTCGAAAGACAATTGGCCCGTATTTTTTCTAAAATAAGTCCTATTTGTGATAGATGTAAATCAGAAGTGGATTCTCTAACTCCTATGTTTTGGTCATGCCCTATGTTGGAGAAGTATTGAATAGATATTTTTAAGACTTTGTCAGTTATACTGGATATCAATTTGCAACCTAACCCATTGCCTTTTTGGAATTGTCGTTCCAGAAGTGGGACGAGTTCCCACTTCCACATATCAGGTTGTGGCCTTTTCAGCATTGTTGGCTAAAAGAGCTATCTTGTTTAAATTGAAAGATTCTAATCCAGCTACTTGTCAGTGTACGTATGTGTATATGCAAATTATAAATCATCGGAATTTGGCAAATCTGATAACCATACTCTGAGGGGACTTCATTTTGCTTCTCTTTCTCTGACTGTCGGGGGCTCCAGGCAATTTCTGCTTACAGCGAATCTTCGTCTGCCTTACAGCAGACTAAAGGCAATTTTATTTAATATTATGGCTGTTTTATTACGAGACAGTAAAAGAATTTGAAAAGTACATGTCTTTTTCTGCAGCAGAAAGGATTTTTAATCCAGCCTTTTTATATGTCTTGGCTATGTATTTTACAACAGTAAAATGGGCCATTGTTAATTCTTTATCAATCTTCAATTCTCAATAATGATGAACTGTTGTAATAATACATTGTCATTAGATAGCACACTGATGCCCAAAATTCGTGTTTGACAATACATATTGTTTATGCATTAAGGGACAACAATGAACTGCATTACATTGTTTTTGGGTAACAATGACAGAGTGTGCAACCTAAACATTCCTTCAGGTGAAGTTAAAATTAATTTGTACTTTTTCTGATTTTTGTATATTCTATCGGAGAAACCAAGCATCTTCCAGGACATTTCTGTTTAGTCTAGATTTAACCTTGGCTCCTGGCTGCGTGTCATTTTGATTTTCCATCCCACTCACACTCTCATCACTCTGTGTTTGGCATCTTACACTATATATCAACAAGCCTCAATGTCATCTCAAGGAAGAGCAAGTCAACTTTCAACCAGGCATGTTGCACCCCTTAGGATGTGACAGTTTCAGGTAATCAACCTTTTCTGTTTGCCTTAGAACTAAAGTTATCAACTTGTAACACCAACCTTTTCTGACTGTAGCCTGCTGCCATTCATGTTTTTTTTTTAAACTTTAAGATTTTCAAATTACATAAAAATAATAACAAAATAAACTAAACTAAAACAATATAAACCCACCCCACCCTCCCACCCACCCTCAGCACGCCCCGCAAGGGGAGCAAAAAAAAAATATCAACCAGCTACAAACATAGACTATATAATGTCTTAAGATATTTCTAAACCCATACATCCAAATTAGGTGACCACATTTGAACAAAAAAAAGTTATCATGCAAATTATAAGTTATTTTTTCCATATAAATTCAAGATCTCAATTCATTGTGCCAACGATTTATATTTACTTCTACATCATCTTTCCAAAGTAATCGCAATACATTTTCGTGCTACTGCGAATGCTAAGTGAACAAAAGCTGCTGCCATTCATGTTGACTAGTTTAAGAACTATCTGCGTTATTTCAACATCTTGTGGTGGGTGAGCAGTGTAAGAAGCACAGCCACCACGCTGAGGGTCATTAACAACTGTTTTATTTAAGGGACGAGTTGGTTCAGTCACCACGTGCATGATGATGTCACAATCGCAGGCCGTGGCGCGCGCCACGCGGGAGGTTTGAGTGAGGGAGAAACCCCCAATGGCGCCATCTTCCCAGGCTGCCCCACCATGCAGCGTTACAAGCGGGGCCAGTTTGTCCTGAGTGAGTGTGCCGCCACACAACCCTCCCCCCCCCAGAACCGGCTATGCGTCTTGCTGCTTGGGCGGGCGGCCCCGTCGCTTGGGCCTGGCCGTCTGCACCGGCTGTAACAAGTCCAGATGGGCTGCCTTCAGGCGGTCCTCCGTGAAAAGTTCCTCCCTCCCCCCAACGTCTAGTGTGAAGGTTCCGCCGGACCGGTGTAGAACCTTGTACAGACCCTCGTACGGGCGCTGTAGTGGTGCTGCCTGTGGTCCTCTCTGAATGAACACGAATTGGGCAGAGTTGAGTTCCTTGGGGAGGTGGGCTGGCTGAGTGCTGTGGCGGACTGGGGGTGGGGGGGGGGCCAGGGATGCCAGTTTCTTGCGGAGATCCGCCAGCTGGTTCGCATCCTCGGGCATGGTGTCGAGTTCCGGGCCGAAGAACTCGCCGGGCAGGGAGAGTGGTGCACCGTGTACCATTTCTGCTGTCGAGGCTTGAAGGTCCTCTTTGGGTGCCGGCCTGATCCCGAGGAGGACCCAGAGTAGTTCGTCTGCCCAGTCCGGGCCAGTGAGTCTGGCCATGAATGAGGAATTAACGTGCCGGTGGAACCTCTCCACCAAACCATTAGACTGCGGATGGTAGGCCGTGGTGTGGTGGAGCTTGACCCCCAGGAATTTCGCCATTTGGGTCCACAGAGCAGATGTGAACTGGGCACCCCTGTCGCTGGCAATGTGCGACGGGACCTAGAACCGGGCGATCCACTGGCTGACCAGGGTCCTGGCACACGTCTCCACAGAGGCTTCCTTGATGGGGATAGCCTCGGGCCATCTTGTGGCTCGGTCCACCACCGTGAGTAGGTAAGATGCCTACCTGGACACCGACAAGGGGCCAATGACATCTACGTGGATGTGCTAAAAACTGCGAGCTGCCGAGTCGAAGTCCTGGATGGGAGCCTGTGTGTGCCAGTGGACCTTGGAGATCTGACACCTGGTGCAGTTCCTGGCCAGCTCCTCCACCTCTTTTTTAAGCCCATGCCACACGAACTGCTCCATGACCATCCGCATGGCCGCCTTTACTGTAGGATGAGCGAGGTCATGTACCAGACTGAAGACTCTTGCTCTCCAGTGCGGTGGGACTACCGGACGTGGCGTACCTGTTGAAATGTGGCAGAGCAGCGTGTCTGGGCTGTTGGGTACTTGGATGTCCTTGAGTTCGAGGCCTGAGTTGACAGTCCACAGGGCTTGCTTCTCTGCATCGGTTCGCTGGGCCGGGGATAGTTGTACGTAGTCCAACCCGGAGACGAATGTGTTGATGGCCAGGCGCGAGAGTCCGTCCGCCACCACATTGTCCTTGCTTGGCCTGTGCCAGATGTCAGTAGTGAACTCCGACACGTACGAGAGGTGGCGCTGTTGTCCGGCGGTCCATGAGTCCTTGGCCATCACCAGCACCTGGGTGAGGGGCTTGTGGTCGGTGAAAACTGTGAAAGGCCTGCCCTCCAGGAAGTAACGAAAATGGCGGATGGCCAAGTTCAATGCCAGGAGCTCCCGGTCGAAGGAGCTGTATTTGAGCTCTGGCGGTCGCAGCTGCTTGCTGAAAAAGGCCAGTGGTGGGTGCATCAGCAGCGTCGCGCTGGCAAGGGCCTCCTTTGTCGCCGTGAATGCCTTGTCCACCTCTTCCGACCAGGATAAGGTTTTTACTTTGGTGACAATCAGCGCGAACAATGGGCGCATGGTACGGGCGGCCCCGGGGATGAAACGATGGTTAAAGTTCACCACCCCCACGAATTCCTGCAGGCCTTTAAGAGTGTAGGGTTTGAGGAAATATTGGACGGCTGCCACCTTCTCCGGCGCCGGGGTGGCCCCAGCCGCCGAAATGGTTTGCTGCAGGAACTGGAGGGACTCCTTGCCGAACTGGCATTTGGCCGAGTTGACCGTAAGGCCAAAATCTGCCAGCCGGGCAAACAGGGTGCGGAGGTGGGCTTTGTGCTCCTCGCGGTTGGGATTTGCAATCAGTATATTGTCCAGGTAGATGAACACAAAGTCCAGGTCCTTTCCCACCATGTCTATGAGGGGCTAGAACGTCTGGACCATATTCTTTAAACCAAACGGCATGTGGAGGAACTCAAAGAGGCAGAAGGGGGTGATATTGGCCGTCTTACCCACGTTGTCTGGGTGCACTGGGATCTGATGGTATCCCCACATGAGGTCCACTTTGGAGAAAATCCGTGCGCCATGGAGGTTGGAGGAGAAGTCCTGTATATGGGGAACTGGATACTTGTCAGGAGTGGTTGCATTGTTCCACAAACAGTAGTCCCCGCAGGGCCTTCAGCCCCAGATGATTTCGGGACCATGTGGAGCGGCGATGCCCAGGCACTGTTTGAGTGATGGACCATTCTCATCTCCTGTAGTCTGGAAAACTCCTCCTTGGCGGTTGCTACGGTGGCGATTTCCAGCTTACAGGTGTCTGCCATGTCCAGTTGTACGGAGTGGAATGTGCAAGCATTGACCAGCCTCTTCCCCTTCGTGTAGACTATGAGCCCTCAGGAAGTTGGCCCCCAACAGCGCGGTGCCCACTGAGGCAAGCACAAACCTCCAGTGGAATTTTTCCTTGGCGATCTGGATCTTGATGGCGGAGCCGTTGGCTGCCCGCAGGGTTGGACCGCAAGATTGGGTGCGAGCCTCTAAGGCTGTGGGGGGTAGAATGCTCAACTCGGCCCCTGTGTCCACCAGGAAGCAGCGACCAGTGGATTTGTGCATAACATGAAGGAGGCTGTTCACATGGCCAGTCCTCACAGCAATCAACAGCAGCTGGCCTGATCGTTTCCCTGAAACCTGCAGGGTTATCGGGACTTAAGGACTTGTGCTCCCCAGCGCTGATGGTAGAAACACCAGGTCAACTGGCTCTCCTCCAGCTTGGTCTTGGGGGCGGCTTGCGGTTGACTGAATCCTGGCCGTGCCACCTGGTTGAGGGCTGCCTTGTTCTCCCTCTTCGTTTGCCAGAGGGCATCCACCCGGGCTGCAGCTTTGTGTGGGTCCGAGAAATCCTCATCGGTGAGGAGCAACTGGATGTCCTCTGGCATCTGCTCGAGGAAAATTGGCAGAAGTGAAAACAGGGCTTGTGGTCTTCCGCCAGGGCCAGCATTTCGTCCATCGAGCCCATCCAGGTGCAGGAGCCTGGAAGTCCGTTGCTGGAGGGTGAGTCCAAATGTCCCCAGTAGCAGGTCTTTGAGGGCGGTGTACTTGCCCACAGCCGGGAGGTGGTAGATGAGGTCATCCACCCTTGCTCCTGTGTCTTGGTCCAGCGCACTCACGATGTGGTAAAACATCGTGGCCTCTGTGGAGATGTTTTGAAGCAGGAACTGTGCTTCCGTTTTTGCCCAAACCACATCCTCGGGCGGTGGGTCCAGAAGGGGGGAAGCTTGATCGAGACGGCATTAACCTCTGCCGAATCCATGGTTAAGAGTCCACAAAAATGTCTGGGCTCGTTGGGGTCACCAATGTGGTGGGTGAGCAGTGAAACAAGCACAGCCACCACTCTGAGGGTCGTTAATGACTGTTTTATTTGAATTTGGTGATATTTCTACTAATTTTTGTTTTATTTCTGCAGTTTTTGTAAATCTTTGATTGTATTCTTTGTTTATGCAGATTCACCAGAAGAAAGCCAAGATCCACCCAGCGATCAGTTGGCAACTGATGTGCAGAGCAAAGCAGATGATGAAAACTCAGGCCAGCTAACTGCTGGAAAAGATGAGCAGGCAATTCAGGATCAGCTGGATTTGTATACTAAAGGGGAAAGCGATCTGACCAGCAGCAGAGAAAGTAGCATTGTGTCAGATATGTCTGCAATGGATTTATCTCTGAATTCAGGTAAAGGGTTGTATTATCTGCATTCAGTAGCTTGATTATATTAAAGATTTCAGATGTGGAAATAAGAAATAAGGTTGCTTTTCCTGTGCGAAATATTCCTGTTTGTTTATCATGGCTGTCATCTTAAATTTTCCACGATCACCTATTCATTGTGGATATGATGGGAAGATTCCCAGACCTCAGCAAACATCCTCAGGGAAATGACCGAGGCAAATTTCTTGCGTTACATGTTGAAGATAATACACAATGCAGCTGGATTTAGCTCAAGATAGAGAGAGGGAATATTTAATCAGGGAAACCAGTCAAGTGTGTGCTTTTACTAAAGTGCGGTTGAGTTTCTTGAATATGTTCAGAGTTGAAGGGAAGTGGAACATTTTTCATTACCGTGCTGAATTGTGCCTTATGGATTTAGTAAAACTCTGATAATCTGCTTCTGAACGTTTGGAAATAATGATTTGGCTTCTGGATCGTCAGAAGACATTTGCCCCATTTCCCACGCACTAGCAATTCTTTTGTGGTAAAGGAATAAGATTCTGCAATATTTTCTTAGTCACGGAAAAAAATTGAGTTTTTTTGGGGGGGGGGGGGTGTCAGAGTGTTCAAGTTGCTGAGATTTCATATTTTGGAAGCCCCTTCCTAAAGTCAACACATTGAGGCAACAATGAAGAAGATACACCAATGCGTCTACATCTTAAAGAGTCTCAAGAGATATGGCATGTCATTAGATAATCCATGAAATTTGTACAGATGCATTCTAAAAGTACCATATATTTCGGTATATAAGTCAGCGTACAAGTTGAACCTCCCCCTTTTCAGCATCATTTTAAGGGCTTTATGGTATATTTGGCATATGTCAACCCCCAAAGATCACGATGCCTGAGATGGGCCGTTGACCAGCGTGTATAGTCAACCCCCATATGATTGCACGGATTGCTATCTTGGAGGGTCCATCGACACCACGCAGCACACAATGAAAATATGGAACAAGCTTTCAGTTGAAAATGATAGAAATGGCCAAGAAAACCAACAACTTCGCTGCTGCAAGTTAATTTGATGTATATGAGAAGTTGGTAAGAGATTGGAGGAAGAAAGAAAAGACTAAGAAAAATACCAAAAAAGCAATGTTCTTTGAGAAAAGGAATCACTCATTGGCCAGAGTTGGAAAATCACATTGCAGAATGGGTACATGAACAGAGGCAAGATTGCTACATAGTCACCCAAATTAAAATAAGAATATTTGCACTGAAGTCGCACCCAGACCTCAGTGAAGACTTTGAGGCTACAGAAGGTTGATACAGCCGTTTCATGAACAGGAAAAATCTGGTATTATGCCAAAAAACAAAAATTGCTCAGAAACTACCAAATGATCTTGATCATAAAGTTTTACGTTTTCACCAGTTTATAATATGGAACCAGCAGAAACATCAGTTTGCATTGACAAATATCTGAAACATGGACAAAACCCCCATGAATTTCGACATGATAGGCAATATAACAGTGGAATGGAAAGGGGTCAAAACTGTGCAAACCAGAAGTATAGGCCACGAAAGAACCTGGCTTACCGTGGAGTTATCGTACATGGCTGATGGGACAAAGTTCAGACCCATGGTAATCTTCAAACGCAAAATTAAACCTAAAATAAAATTTGCTGCAAGTATTTTTGTACATTTTTCATGAAAAAGGATGGAGGGATGAAAATGGTGTAAAACTATTGCTAGGCAATGCGTGGAAGAGGCGGTCAGGGGTTTACGCAAAGAACGGAGTTTGCTGGTCTGGGATATGATTTGCAGCCACTTAACTGAGAACACTAAAAGTAGATTAGCACTACATAATACTTACATGGCGGTTATCCCGGGTGGCTTGATGTCTATATTGCAACCTCTCGATGTCTGCTTGAACAAGCCACTCGAAGACCATGTGCGCAAGGATTGGAATACATGGATGTTGAGTGGAGAAAAGTAGTTTACAAAAGGTGGGGCAATGCCTGCTGCATCACTTGATACACGAAGTTTCGTGCTCAAGATATGGGTCAAAGTTAAAGTAGAGACTGTGATAAAATAGTTTAAAAAGTGTGGTATCCCGTGCAATTGATGACACGGAAAATGATGTATTGGGGACACTAATGACAAAGCTGCCTCATCAGATACAGACTGGGACCCATATGATAACTATTTAAACAGAGGGAGTATGGATGTGCTTGCTGCCATCTTTGCCTTAGACGACGATAACGAGAGTGATTTTGAAAGTTTCCAAATGTGGTGTTGTTTTCAGACAATGAGAGTGATTTTGAAGGGTGCTAATTGTGTTGTTTTCAATAAAAATCTCAGTGAAAATCTGTCAGTCTGTTTTTTTTTTGGTTTTTCAAGGGTTGACCTATACACTGGATCATCACGGATTGGATTTTGAGCTGAATTTAAGGTCTCAAAAGAATATTTGGTTTATAAGTCGACCCCCATTTTTTGTGGTTTTTTTTGGGTTTCACAATTTGACTTGTACACTGAAATATTCAGTATATTGGCCGGCCATATCATACCCTGCTTTGGGAATATAACAGCCAGGAACACAAAAAGCTGCAGAAGATAGTAAGGCTAGCCAAATCCACCACAACCTCTGACCTCCTATCCATTACAGATATCTATGTGAGGCAATGCCTCAAGAAGGTACCTAACATTATAAAGGACCCACAGCACCCTGGTCAACAGACTTCTCTCTGCTAATACTTGGGCAGAAGGTACTTCTAAGTTCAAAAACAGTTTCTTTCTAACAGCTGTCGGACTCGCCTTGGCACATTAATCATGGATTGTCTGCTCTATTGCAAGTCACTTATTCTGCACTAATACTGTGAATATTTATCTTATGTGTTTATTGATTCTTTTAATTTCATTCAATTAGTTTATTATTTTTTCTTTACAAGTACTCATTTCTGTGAGAGGCGCTGGACAAAGTGGCGACTCTCTGTCTTCCTTACGGAAGACAAAGGTAAAGAATTTCTTGTATGTTACATTCTATATGTAGTATTATGTGACAATAATGGAGCTTTTACCTTTACCTGTTCACCTGCAGCAGGAGTTTCGGCACATCTATTGTCAAATATGCGTTACAATAAAATCGCCATCATTGATTCAGCCTTTCAGGCTTGTGGTATTAAATGATAATGTTTGAACTAACTACGAGTGGCATTGTTAGTGCAGGGTTTAATTTTTTTTAAAATTTAGATACCGAGCATAGTAACAGGCCATTTCGACCCATGAGCCCATGCCGCCCAATTTACAGCCAATTAACCTACAATGCCAGTACATTTCCTAACAGTGGAAGGAAACCGGAGCCCCCGGGGAAAACCCATGCAGACAGAGGGAGAAAATACCAACTCTTTACGGGCAGCGTGGGATTCAATCCCTAGTCCCAATCGCTGGTACTGTAACAATGTTGCACTAACTATTATCCCAACCCTGCTGCCTGGTTTAGCACAATGTTGTTACAGTACCAGTGACCTGGTTTCAAATCTGCCTCTGTAAAGAGTATGTATGTTCTACCTGTCTCCATGTGGTTTTGCTTCAGGTGCTCCAATTTCCTCTTACATTCCACAAATTTACAGGATTTGTAGGTTAATTGCGTGTATTTGGGTGGTGCAGGCTCATGGACTAGAAGGGCCTGTCAACGTGCCATATCTCAAAACTAAAATTATTATTTTTTAAACTATACAAGCCCTCAGTCCTTTCCATGTTCAATTTTTAAAAAAGATATTCACTTTTATAATGTTGGAAACACATCATCTAGTTTTCCCACAGCAAGTTTCACAAATAGCAACAAGAAAGTGAAGTGACATAAATCATGCCTCTTTGCCATTGCATGTGTTGTTCAGGTTAGAGGGCATGTGGGGACCTTATGTAAATCTTATCTGAAAGATTTCACTTCTGGACACTTTCTCAGTACTGTCATGTAAGCCATATTCATTAAATATAAATATAAATTGGAACCACCAAGATTCTGAATTAGATCAGAGAGAGCTACCTGAGGTTTATGGCTGAAACAGTAAAAAAACCAGCTCATCACCTTTCTTAAAACCATCTTAATAAACAATCAGATGACAAGTTGAAGCATCGATAGATTGCAGTCCTCTCCCTCCATTTTCTTTTACCTTTGTGTTTTGTTGCCCCTTAACAGTGGAGGACTGTGGTACAGTTGCAGGAAGCATTTGGAAAGCTACAACACGAGTCTGCTGGAAATAGGTTGAAATTAGGATGAAAAATACTAATGCTAATGTATTTTCACTGGCAGAGGGTCTGCGCCACAGCCACGTTCAATAGATGATCATTCACTCAGATCCTGCTTAATATCCGAGTTAGTTTATTGAATGACCATGGGATCGATGGAGATTTTCAAAATTTGATCTAGACATTAAGTAAGAGGGAAAAAAAACAATTACTGTTCCTGCTTCTGAAAGCTTTCTGTTGAAAAACACTGATGCTCTGGATGTTAGAAAGGACATAAAGAATGATCTATGATGACAACCCTCAATTTTTAAGATTTTAAGAAGAAATTACCATTTGGGTGAGGTATCACAGATCACACCACATTGCAGGATAAAAGAAAAAGGAGGAACTAATCGAAGTACATGCCCCATTCCATTCCCAACTTTGCGTTGGACCAAAATACTAAATCTGTAATTTGCATTCATATTACATCCTTCACCTAAAACCAATATTATTGTTAGTACTTGTTTTTCTGCATTACCAAATGTGAGAATACCAAACCATCAGCAAAGAAATCCCCATGCAGTATCAAGGCCTTTACAAAACTATCATGTTTGTAAATTACAGTACAATTAAAATATTTGAATTTTTCATGAGCTCATTAGCATAACATAAATCACAAATCTAGTATTACTTGTGACAAGCTATTCATAAAAGTAAATAATCAAGCAATTACCAATAATCTATTATCAATCGCTTTTTCTTCATAATGAAATTAATGGTGCTAATAATTCCTTCAGATGGTATTTGAAAAGACTTTGTTCTCTCAGATTATTTCACACTTTACTCTCAAATTGTTGCATTTGTATGAACTGTAATTATACTTGGAAAAAATTATCTCATTAATTGGTGTAAGAATTCATATTATTGAAGTCCAAAGCATTTATCAAGTATCTCCTAAATTTATTTTCCCTTATTAATTTTTCACCTGACTGAGTTTCTACCAAACTGCTTTTGATTGAATGTGAGATGTAAATTGTATGTATTAATAATCAGCTGCTGGCTGACATGCAAAAGGGAGCATTACAGGGTGTGGGAATTTACAGACATAATTCTTCTTCTTTTCTTCTTTGGCTTGGCTTCGCGGACGAAGATTTATGGAGGGGGTAAAAAAGTCCACGTCAGCTGCAGGCTCGTTTGTGGCTGACCAGTCCGATGCGGGACAGGCAGACACGATTGCAGCGGTTGCAAGGGAAAATTGGTTGGTTGGGGTTGGGTGTTGGGTTTTTCCTCCTTTGCCTTTTGTCAGTGAGGTGGGCTCTGCGGTCTTCTTCAAAGGAGGCTGCTGCCCGCCAAACTGTGAGGCGCCAAGATGCACGGTTTGAGGCGTTATCAGCCCACTGGCGGTGGTCAATGTGGCAGGCACCAAGAGATTTCTTTAGGCAGTCCTTGTACCTTTTCTTTGGTGCACCTCTGTCACGGTGGCCAGTGGAGAGCTCGCCATATAATACGATCTTGGGAAGGCGATGGTCCTCCATTCTGGAGACGTGACCCATCCAGCGCAGCTGGATCTTCAGCAGCGTGGACTCGATGCTGTCGACCTCTGCCATCTCGAGTACCTCGACGTTAGGGGTGTGAGCGCTCCAATGGATGTTGAGGATGGAGCGGAGACAACGCTGGTGGAAGCGTTCTAGGAGCCGTAGGTGGTGCCGGTAGAGGACCCATGATTCGGAGCCGAACAGGAGTGTGGGTATGACAACGGCTCTGTATACGCTTATCTTTGTGAGGTTTTACAAAGCCATCCTGTCCAGAGAAGAAACAAGCCTTCCGTCGCGCATGCAGCCATCTTCAGCGCAAACTCCGGGAGATCCAAAATGAGTGGTGGACTAGCCTCGCCAAACGAACACAGCTCAGCGCGGACATTGGCGACTTCAGGGGTTTCTACGAGGCTCTAAAGGCTGTGTACGGCGCCTCACCCCAAGTCCAAAGCCCGCTGCGCAGCTCAGACGGCAAAGTCCTCCTCAGCGACAAGATCTCCATCCTCAACCGATGGTCAGAACACTTCCAATCTCTTTTCAGTACCAACCGCTCAGTCCAAGATTCCGCCCTGCTCCAGCTCCCTCAACAGCCCCTAAGGCTAGAGCTGGATGAGGTTCCCACCCTGGATGAGACATATAAGGCAATCGAACAACTGAAAAGTGGCAAAGCAGCAGGTATGGATGGAATCCCCCCAGAAGTCTGGAAGGCTGGCGGCAAAACTCTGCATGCCAAACTGCATGAGTTTTTCAAGCTTTGTTGGGACCAAGGTAAACTGCCTCAGGATCTTCGTGATGCCACCATCATCACCCTGTACAAAAACAAAGGCGAGAAATCAGACTGCTCAAACTACAGGGGAATCACGTTGCTCTCCATTGCAGGCAAAATCTTCGCTAGGATTCTACTAAATAGAATAATACCTAGTGTCGCTGAGAATATTCTCCCAGAATCACAGTGCGGCTTTCGCGCAAACAGAGGAACCACTGACATGGTCTTTGCCCTCAGACAGCTCCAAGAAAAGTGCAGAGAACAAAACAAAGGACTCTACATCACCTTTGTTGACCTCACCAAAGCCTTCGACACCGTGAGCAGGAAAGGGCTTTGGCAAATACTAGAGCGCATCGGATGTCCCCCAAAGTTCCTCAACATGATTATCCAACTGCACGAAAACCAACAAGGTCGGGTCAGATACAGCAATGAGCTCTCTGAACCCTTCTCCATTAACAATGGCGTGAAGCAAGGCTGTGTTCTCGCACCAACCCTCTTTTCAATCTTCTTCAGCATGATGCTGAACCAAGCCATGAAAGACCCCAACAATGAAGACGCTGTTTACATCCGGTACCGCACGGATGGCAGTCTCTTCAATCTGAGGCGCCTGCAAGCTCACACCAAGACACAAGAGAAACTTGTCCGTGAACTACTCTTTGCAGACGATGCCGCTTTAGTTGCCCATTCAGAGCCAGCTCTTCAGCGCTTGACGTCCTGCTTTGCGGAAACTGCCAAAATGTTTGGCCTGGAAGTCAGCCTGAAGAAAACTGAGGTCCTCCATCAGCCAGCTCCCCACCATGACTACCAGCCCCCCCACATCTCCATCGGGCACACAAAACTCAAAACGGTCAACCAGTTTACCTATCTCGGCTGCACCATTTCATCAGATGCAAGGATCGACAATGAGATAGACAACAGACTCGCCAAGGCAAATAGCGCCTTTGGAAGACTACACAAAAGAGTCTGGAAAAACAACCAACTGAAGACATAATTACACAACTGTTTAACAATGCAGCCCTTCCAGCTGCTGCCACCCACTGGTTCGTACTCTTTCTATTGGCTTCTTGAAAAGTGATGTTGCCTTTTAATTGGCATAACCTTTTAAAGCTGCAAAGTCATTGTACTTCACTCTCTCAATCCCACCCTCCACCCCAGTGCCAATAAAGCATTCAAAGGTAGTCTTCTAAACCTTGATCTAATCTGCGCGAGTCGAGGAAATGCCATAATGATGGGCATAAGGGCAACTTCCAAAAGCATGGGAATTAGGATCATTTTCTTGGTGCCAGGAAGGATAAAATGATCTCAGAATAGTTGTGTTCTTTCAAACTTGAGAATAAGGACATGCACACATGCACATACACACTGATCGCTTCTGATCTTATGCTAAAGGAAAAGGTGATACGGCACTGCTTCCTCTCCCTATTAGTTAATGAGTAATTTACTCTTCTTTGGATACATTTACCATCATTTGTGCCAGCCAATTAGTAAATAGTACATTAAGTAGACAACTGATAAATATAAAGTTTATTCCAAAACAGCTCCATTGGCAGAAGGGATTCTCAGCTCAGTTCCCTATTCCAGATCGAAAATGTCAAAGATCACAGTGTCACCAGCTGATCCATTGCAGCATTTGATGATTTGAAAAATGTGTTATACACTATTGCACAAAACATCCATTGTGGAAGGTAGCCAAGAGGTTAGCAGCTTTTTACTAATGATGTTAGAGTTTCACTAGTAAAATATCACTCTTAATTAAAAGTTAGGGCAATATTAAGTATTGTACAGTATTTTATTTTCTGTGCAATGCCAATGTTGGTATCCATATTAAAAATGGTTTAATTAATTGGAGTGAAAATTGATACAATTGGTGCATGATATTGCTCAGTTGCTTGTTCCAGCATCCACATCACCCAAAAAACCATAAACTATTTCGAGCCATTTTTAAAGCGTGCATATGTTAATTAGAATCCTTGGTGATTTTTTGATTTATTCAAACGCTCCAACTTGTATGATCTTATTCTAAATACTCTTATGGATGAAATGAATTGTGATAAGGTAGATTGGCATTTACATAGCACCTTTCAAAACAGCCAACGAAGTACTGTAAGAGTTCACTCACTAATAAAATGTATGTAGTCCGACTGTGCAGTAATGTTGCAATCTCCCAAAAGCAAGATGAGAGCCACAAGATTTAAAAAAAAATAAATATGAGGAGATGAAAACATTGATCATAGTATCGGGATAATTCCCTTACTCCTTTTAATCACCTGATGGAGTAAATGGGACATTAGTTTAACATTTCGTCTGAAATACAGCAGAACTCCCTCAGTTCGGCACCAGATTATCAGCCCTGAATTTTGTGCTTGTAGCATGTCAGAATGGCACAGCAATTGGCTCTGTGTTGGAAATGCTGTTGCTCTCTTTACATGGAAAGCTTCAGTCACACTGCTTAAACAACATTTTAAACACCTCGTCTCCAGCCTGCAAGGAGAGCAAAGCATTGAAATCAATGCTCACAATCACCTTGTCATCTTCTCACAACATGGTCCCTGTAAGGTTACAGTTGTGTTTGCAGGAGATTACAAATTTCACTGTGGATGAAGTTATTAAAGTACCTACATTTCATCAGCTTTCTTATTGATATTCAGAGAGGTAACCCTTTTCCTGTGAACATAGCCAGAGATGACGTCCTAGCATTCAGCTGCCTCCTCCTCCTGCTGTTTGTTCAGCACTTTTTCTTCACCACATGTCATTCTACATTCAACCCTTGTATGGGAACATTTGAATATCAAAAACCATTAAAAAAATGTTGATTATTATTTTAATTTATACTGTTAGGAACCCTTTCTTGTTGCTAGTGCATTTTCAACTTGGGAGGTTAAAAGAGGGGATTAATTGGACCACTGTGCTCAAAGTGGGAGGGCTGACATCAAATTTGTGTCAAATGTTACCTGAATTAATTGTTCTGCCATGTCTGGATCTTTTAGTTGTTCACTGTACACAAGTTAATGTCCTTATTAATAGGATATCCATGATTCACCCCATAGAAGTGAATGCACACCAAGGGCAAACCCAGTTTATTGCCAGTATTGCCTGTATTGAAACATACATGTTCTTGCTTTTGCTGTGATTTATGGTCAGTAGCCAAAGCTCAGTGTTAGCAATTCACTGAAATGAAAATTGAAACTTTCTGTCTTTGGCAGCAGTGCTCTCTGTTCTCGTTTCGTTAATTGTTTTCAAAATAATACCCAAGATTAAACTGGAAACTTGTTACAGTTCCAATTGGACTATTGTCAATGAGGAGTTTGTTTGCATATGACATATGTTTTCAGTTTATTTCCTCTAGGATGTTTACCAGTTCGGCAGGTCCGTTTAGCCACAAAATAAGTCTTTCACTCTGTTAATGGCTTCCTTTACAGTTCAAGAGTTAATTCTATCCATTGCCTTTAATTTTTTAATGTGAACTGGACTGGACATGTCCACAATCAGAAATGCCACATTGAGGATCAAACTTAGTTCCTTAGGATTAAGTGGCAGCCTAATTGCTGCACTATCTCTTCACCCACAATTAGAATCTGAAACTATGCTTTCTGTCTGTAATTAATTTTATTTTTGTCCTTTTTCCTTTCCTTCTTTCTCAAACCTGATAACAAATTAAACGCTGACACATCATGAAGTCTTTTTTAAGCAATCAAAAGAGAGATTAGAATAACTAGTTCACTTGAAAATTCAGTGCAGTGAATTGTAGTCCTCCCTCAGTTTCCCTTTATTTTCATTGAGATCAGTTCCACTAATTTTATTCCACTCAAAAGGTATAAAACTAACAACATTTTGTTTCCTATTTTTTCATTTGCTATTCAATATAATTTGAAAATAAAATATCATTTATCCTTGATGATTAGACTTGGCACTTTATTGATAACAACAGATTGTTTTATTTGTTTATGCAAAAATTAACATGTAGGTACAATATTTCAGCAATATTTTATAAAACTAGATGGATATTCAATATCCATTAAGCATTCTGTAGTAGATGTGTACACTCAAATGGGATGGGATTTGGTTCCCAGTGGCATTTTTTAAGGCATTTTCAGAGCTTATTCTCTACCTCTTTTTGTTTCTTTCCATGTTATCTTACTCCATTGTTGCCATGAATATTAAAGATTGACTGCTACTTTCAGGCCAGTTCTCTCCGATGTTCCCATTGCTTCGATTGACTATTTCCCACCTTAAGTTCTACTAATACATTCTATTAGTATCTCAGACAGTAAACTCAGAAGGTTGACCCAAGGATTCCCTATCTCTTATCTGGACATCATTCCTTTAGCAATTAACGATCTTTGTGAGAAGATCTCATTCTGCAAATTTTTACTTCTTCATACTTTAAACTTTGGGCACTAAAGTAGTCTGAATCCCACGTCAGGACATTTATTTGGTCATGTTTGTTTCTCAGCCAGCATATTTTCTTATTGCATTTAATTTGGATAATTCCTTACTACTTGCTATTTTCAAATTTCATGATAGCTACAAACAAATAGAAAACCAAGCAAGATAGCCGCAGGGATCTATAGATTTCCTTAAACTCAGAGTATATGTATTTAGGTAGGCAATTTAATTACACTGGACAACAAAAATGTTGCTTCTGGAACATTTTTGGGTGTATTTTATGGATTTTGGGCTGCTGATCAGAAAACCACTATAAAATTTCCCATCAAGTACCATTTTGTCTTAGATATAACCTATTTTTGTTGTGTTTCCTGTATATTTTACGTCTACTTCAAGCATACAAAACCATGAAGTACAACATGACAATGAAAATTAATTTTCCCCATTCACATTTGGACTTCTTCCCCGCTGATCTTGGTGCAGTCAGTGACAAGCATAGTGAAAGCTTTCACCAGGACATTACAACCATGGAAAAGCAGTATCAGGACCACTGGAATCGATCAATGCTGGCCAACTAAGATCAAGTCAAGTTTATTGTCATGTGGTTGTAAAAGTACAACCCGACAAAATAGTGTTCTCCAGTCCTCGGTGCAAAGCATATCAAAACACAACCAGACATAGCAGATATATGGAAAACCATTAGTATTTAATGAGTACAAATAAATAAAAATTGTTGGACACTGGCCCAAGAAGAGGCTGAGTATAAATGAAAATAAGCAGCAAAGCATTTTTAGATCAGTTGAACTAACATGTTATGTCAGCATCATTATATGATTAAACATGCTAAATTCAATAAAAGTTAATCTAATGTTTCTGTAAATTTCTACATAATACAGCAAATCTAAAATTATCTTTGGGTTCAGCTTGAAGTTTTCTATCATAATCACCATTTTTTTTCAGGAAATAAACCTTTTGAAAAAATGTGTTGTCCAGTGCTATTAGCATAATTAATCAATGAAGATTGAAAAGATAGACAGGAGTTGATAAAATTATCTTTAACCTCAGTCTTTTTCTAACAAAGTGACGAGTAGAAAGTACCAGGAAAATAATCTTATCTGTGAACATATTGATTGAATGTTCTTGGGGAATTAGACTTTCTATTACCAAGTACAAATGTAGTCCATTACCTAACGTTTAAATTAAATTATCAAGTCCAATGCCAGGTTTTTGGAATTAAATTTGTAAAGGACAAAAGAGGTAATTCAATTGTTGGTGTTAATTAGTTGATTTGGAATTTATTGGGAATAAATGCTGGTGGGGTCAGGAGCTTGTGTCTCCCAACAAGGGACAGGAATCCTGAACTTAATGGCAAATTTCTGCTGGCAATTTGCCAGCTGTGCTTTGCTATTGATCTCACCAAGAAATAATGCTGTTTCAGCATTTTCACCAAGCAATCTGGCCATTAGAAGTGAACCAAGATAGACATGATGTAGTCACAATTAGTACATAGTGGCTATGAAGGTGAAAGGTAAATATAATGTAATTTGCTTCTTTTTAATTCAGTTATTTAATATTTTAAATTATTATTTGGTAGTTTTGTGACTTTTTAAAGAAATAATATTTTACATGCTTCAGTTTGTTGAATTGATTTTAACCATTTTTAAAATTCAGGAACTTTGCAAAATTTTGGCAGCTGTCAAAGCTGGATGAGTAACTTTGCCAGCTAACAAAGTTTCTTTCAGCTGTTTTATGAAAGTGTTTATCCATTCATTATATTGCATAAAGTCCTGCCATTGTGTCCTACCATATTGTTAGGATTAGGACGAATCATTCGCAATTCTATATTTTTGCATCTACTGTATAAAACTAAATCTTTTCCACATGCTGGTACTGAATGCAAGCAGCTCCCATAGGTAGCAGGTCTTGTCTAACACATCAAAACTTTTTTTTCTTAAATTTGTATTTTAGGCACTGCAAATATTATTCCTTAGTCGAAAATAAATTGATTTCAAAATTTGATTCTGGTGAAGTCAGTGAAACTGAATTTTGGGAGTGCAGCACACACATTAGTAATAGGTGTACTACTCAGTCAGTTCTATGTAAAGAACTTTTGACTGAGGAGGAAATAACGGCCTGTTTAAAAAAAAAAAAAAATTAAAAGTTGCACTCTGGAACAAGTAACCGCAATTATTGAAAAAAGACACCAGCATGTTGCCTTGCCTTCACTTTCTATTTGAATCTCTCCAATCATATTTTCACACCTAAAATGGGATGTAGATTTTCCATCATAAATTGCAAATTCTCATTTAATGTTTTTTTTTTTAAATCTGGCTAAAAGGACTGCAGTAGCATAGGGCTTATCCTTGGCTCCTCTCTTTTCCCTCTCTGTACTTTGCTCATCCAAAGCATCATCCACAGCTTTTAAGGAAAGCTCTCACGTACATTACATACTGATAGGACCTAGCTCTTTACTCTGTCATCTCTCCAACATCCCTTATGTTTCAGCTACCAAGGTTAGGGGTGGTATGGGTAGCATAGTGGTTAGTTCAACTGAGGCTTGGTGAAGCCAATGGGAGGGTGCAGTGGGGAAGGCTCACAGTCTAAAGTCCTTCTATTATCAGGCATTGAGGGGCTGGGACAGAGGGGAAGCCCCTCAAGCAGTAAAGTGGGAGTAACGACAAGGTGCAACAATGTTACTAAATATAAAATGAATGTAACAATGTACAGTGATGGAAATGTATGTATACAACACTAAGGTTGAGAAGAGACTGAACAGTTTTTGTAAGTAACTTATTGCGAATAAAGTACATTTTTGGATTTTTTTTAAAAAGTGGTTCGTGCTACTCTATTACAGTGTCAGTGACCCTTGATTGAATCTGGTACTGATTGTAAGGAGTCTGTACGTTCGCCCTGCATTCACGTGGGTTTCATCCGGGTGCTCCAGTTTCCTTCCACATTCCGAAGACATACGGGGTTAGTAGGTTAATTGATCACATGGGTATATTGGAGCAGTGTGGGCTCATGAGCCAGACAGGCATGTTAGTATGCTGAATCTTTAAATTAAGCTGTTTGAAATATCTTAAAGCTTTGATAAACTGAAATAACTTTGCACAATTTGCCTTTGTAAATGTTTTCATGGTGAATAAAGTTATTTTTGGAAACTAATAGCTCTTTGATTAAACCACATTTACGGAATGCTGAAGCCATCCAACACCTTTCATTCATTATTGACTGTCTCTTGCTTTTCATGGATGTTGTCTCGCCTGCTGAGTCCTTCCAGCATTTTCTTGGTGTATCTTATCACCAATGCAGCAAGTTAAACCTAATTTATGCCTTCTGTGACCTTTAAAATTTCCTGCCTACATCTTGATTCTGCCGACCTAATCCCATTGTCCTTGCGGACATGCGTTGGTAATGTAATCCTGGTTATTCAATCATGAATTCTGTTGGATTGAACTACATTGCAGCTCTGTGAAGTGATTCAAATGTTTTCAGTATTCAAGGACCAACGTAAATAAATGTTGTTGCAGCAGTATTTGTTCAATACCCCTTTTCCGCTTAAACCCAGGAACCAACTCTTGAACCATCAGCAATTTTTATTTCTAGTGCATTTCCCTCCAACCAAACCTCCTCCACCATGAATCTACTCACACTACTTGACAATCAAGGACTAAATCCCCATTTTCAGTTTAGAACTTCAGCCCACGTTGTAACTGTGATCATCTGGTACACATCAGCCCAGCTCCTTTCTATGATTTTTCTCTTCCACCAACCACATCCCAATCTAAATAATGATCAGCTTCCTTCCTTTTCATCTTTTCCCTTCTTACCTTTTTCCAGCATTGATTCTACTGTTCAAATTGCAGATATCAGCACATACTATGTCTTGTGTCCAATCCACATTATCTTCTAAATGACAAGGAAACTGGAAAAAAAAGTACAAGAAAATTATATAAGAATTCTAGGCAGGGAAGATAAAAAGGATCAACCAAGAATTTTCTTTTACCCATCCCTTTTCTCTCCACTTCTTTTGTCAATGCAACAGTCCCTTCTTTCTATTCATTTATGTCTCTCTTCCCATAATGTTTCTTCGCAGCTATTCAGTCTGTTTTGAATGTGAAATAGTACTTGGCATATCCAATGTACTGTGCAGGCTTGTGTGAACAAGAAAAGTGTGAGCTACAGTATATTCCTCTAGAGCACTTCTTATCCCCCTCTTTCTTTGTCATTAATTTCAGCTCCACTGCTCCTCCAACCTATGCCAGCTGCACAAACTCCTGCTCGATTCATCACTAGCCCGAGGCCATTTAGGAACTTTTCTTGCCCTCAGCACCCTCATGTGAGCCAGTGCGGATCTCCTAACCCCAAATCTCCCGCAACCTCTGTGGGTCCCTCAGCTACCGGTTCCCTGCACTGGTCACCATCCTGTAGCGTTGCCTCTTCCGCTTCTCCATTCTCAACGGGGTGTGTTATTTCTGCTTCAAGTGTCCCATGCTGGTCTGCCGCTCCTCAGAGCCTGCAATGTGCTGACCACTGCCGCTGCCATCTCGGGCACAGACCTCCACAGGGGCAGGGTTTTAAAGCAAAACACAATCAGCTACTTTAGCAGGCTGTTTAAAGCCCGTATGCGGTGCAGCTGGCATTAGGACTGGGTAGTTGAACCTTTCGAAGCAGCACTGTGTCTCTGCTCTCTGCTTTCACAGGTCTGCACCAGCAGAAACACTGCCAATTACTGCAGCAGCTTCATTTCTCAGGGGGATACGTTTTCCAGTTTAAACTCATTCATAAAATAAAGAAATACACAAATCAAGGTTTAAAAAAAAAATAGCAAGAGTATCACAAACCGCAGGCATAGCTGAACGACAAAGCTTGTGGAAACATAACATTGGGAAAATTGGACTACTGTCTTCTTTGGCTTGGCTTCGCGGACGAAGATTTATGGAGGGGTAATGTCCACGTCTGCTGCAGGCTCGTTGGTGACTGACAAGTCCGATGCGGGACAGGCAGGGACGGTTGCAGCGGTTGCAAGGGAAAATTGGTGGGTTGGGGTTGGGTTTTTCCTCCTTTGTCTTTTGTCAGTGAGGTGGGCTCTGCGGTCTTCTTCAAAGGAAGTTGCAGCCCGCCGAACTGTGAGGCACGGTTGGAGGCGAGATCAGCCCACTGGCGGTGGTCAATGGGGCAGGCACCAAGAGATTTCTTTAAGCAGTCCTTGTACCTCTTCCTTGGTGCACCTCTGTCTCGGTGGCCAGTGGAGAGCTCGCCATATAACACAATCTTGGGAAGGCAATGGTCCTCCGTTCTGGACACGTGACCCACCCAGCTACCCAGGCACAGTTTTATGGATGAATTTGACTAAATTTACAAAGGCACAATTGGAAATGGATATCAGATGTAAGAGGTGTAATATACTGGATCGGATCTTTAACA
The DNA here is from genome assembly GCF_036971445.1 of Narcine bancroftii. Lineage (NCBI taxonomy): Eukaryota > Metazoa > Chordata > Chondrichthyes > Torpediniformes > Narcinidae > Narcine > Narcine bancroftii. The sequence goes on from NC_091472.1 coordinate 290,932,759, forward strand.
TTTTCTTTACGGATTTGTTGATGAAGAGTGATTACTTTGAACAGTACTGTCACATCAGAATGGGATTTTCTATCTGAACAATAGAGCAAGGAAATAAAATTGAAAGGAAAAATTGTGAATTCTGGTTGGATGTCCATTAGCAGTGAGTGGTGTCCCACGGTGACTGACTTGGATGAAAAAGTAGGTTAGTAAGTTTACAGATGACACAAAGATTTGTGGAATTGAGCACAGCAGAGAAGGACGTCAAAGAATTCAGAAGTCTATCGATCAGTTACAAATCTGGGCGGAAAACTGGCAGATGGAGTTCAATTCGGATAAGTGTGGGCTGATTGTCTTAGGGAGTTCAAATGTAGGGGGAAAGTAAACCGAGAATGGCAGGACTCAAAAGCATGGATGTGCAGAGGGATCGAGTGGGGGGGGGGGGGGGCGTCTACATTCATAGGGTAGGATGGTAAAGAAGGTATATGGGTTGGGTCATTGAATCTAAAAGTAAGGACGTCATGTTATAGTTATATAAAACGTTGTTTCTTTTGTTCTTGGAGTATTATGTGCAATTTTGGTCACTTCATTCATGGCAGGAAGCTTTGGAAAAGGTACAGAAGATACCTTCCAGGATGCTGTCTAGATTACGGTATGCGCTAGGGGGAGCAGTTGGACAAACCTTGCATCATTTTCTGTGAAGTGCCTTAGGCTGTTGGGAGACCTGACAGATTTGTATAATTGTGAGAGACATAGGTAGGGTAGATTATCAGATTTTTTCTGCTGAGTTTAAAATGAAAGGAGAGTTTAAAGGAGATGGGCAAGTTTTTTTTAATTGCAAGTGGCTGGAACAGGCTTCCAGGAGTTGTGGTGGAAGCAGACGTGATAGCAGAATTATAGAAAAGCACACGAATAGGTAGGCAATAGAGGGATATGGATCCTGTGCCAGTAGCAGAGCGTTAGTTTAGTTTGGGATTCACTTTTAGTGCAGACATCCTGGGCTGACTGGTCAGTTCCTGTGCTGCAATGTTCTGTGTTCTAAAGTATGATTGTAAATTCAAGGCTAGGAATCTAAGAAGCAAATCCAAGGATCTTGGAATAAGTAGTTAATGTAAAATGCAATTTGTAAGTGTTCAATTGGCAAGTAATTTTCAACATGAAATACTTGTTTATGTATTCTGAAAAGTGCAAGTTGGGGAATAAAAAATTATAGGGCAGTGACCAACACATATAGAATTTTCTTTATTTATATTTTAATTTCCTGTGGGTCTTGTGTGTCAATAATCCTTTTGAAGCCATTTCTTCCCTTGTCGGATTCTTCATGGATTTGCTTGATTTTAATTATTGTCTGCTGTTGTACCAAGTTGTCAGGAGGTGGCATTTTTGTAACTTCTTTTAAATGTTATTACATTTATAATTCAGCAGAGGGCAGTTACTGACAGCAAATACTTACAGGCCTTGATTTTTTTTTTGTTTTATCAAATGCTATTAATAGTTCCAGCAGTCCCCAGATTTTGTTAGGGTTCTGTTCACGACAACTCTCTGAAAGCCGATATCTCTGTAGTTGCAGATGTGTTCATTCAATACCCCCATCCCAGTTAAACATCCGCTTTCTATGGCTACCCATACTGTATCTCTCTACATGTATTAATTCACCCTAACTAAACTAATGGAATATATACTAAATCTAGTCACTAATGAAAACCACAAAATATTTTATTAATATCCTCTGGCCAGATCAATTTTCAAGAATTGTAAGTTCGCCGTGAAATCTTGTATGTGCGGGAGTAAATGTGTGGCCCTTTCGTGGAGTGATAGGCCGAATATCTCTAACAACAGGGCCTTGAGTGCTTCATACCTCTTTTCTGGAGGTTGCTGTAGGAAATCAACTCTTTGGCCTGCTGTTTCTTGGTTGAGCAGCCACTACATGGTTTCATCTGCAAGAATGTTCCTGACCTGGAAATCGGCTTCTGCCTGCTGAAACCATACGAGTGACTGAGTTGTCCAGAATACGGGTAGCTTCAGGGAAACTGCGTTGGCGTCACTTTTTCTTTTGAACTGTTGGGGTCACCGATATGGCAGTGTGCCACAACGAGCAATGGAGGTTGGCTGTGTTGAGTGAGAAGTGTGAAAGAAATTAGCTGAGTCCAACAATGTCTCAATACAAACTTCTTTGCTCAAAACCAAAAACCCATGATTCCAACACCCACGCCCTTTCCTTTTAACCCCCATGTCCGGCGGGGCAGAGGCATCATGGGCTTCCCGTGTGAGGCTCGCCCTGCACCTAAAACTCCGCTAAATGCCATCGGTTGCTTTCCTGTCTATGACTGCTGGGGCCCGTTCACTCGCTGCGTAGGTGATCCATGGTATATAGGTGCGGTGCTACAGTTCAAACTTAAGCTATCTCGTTTTTATGCAGATATTGATCCACTATGTGAGAAGTGAAAAAATTTTTAAGCTTCCCTGATCCATATGTTTTGGGAGTGCCTAAATTTAGATAGATTTTTGAAAGACATTTTCCAAACTTTATCAACAATATTTAAGATTAAAATAGAACTCTGTCCATTAATTGCTTTGTTAGATTTTTTTTCATGTGAACCACATATACCTCTGTCTTTATCACTCTGATAGGTCAGATGAGCTATTTTATTAAAATTGATACAATTGGTGGTTATATGATTTAATGTCCTATTTAAGCTTGTCGAAAGTTAGATAAAATAGAAAGTTTCAATTTGTAGAATATTATCATGATTGGAAAAATTAAGAATTCTAAATGTTCCGGAGATTTCTCTCTCCGACGTCTGGAGGTCGCTATCCGTTCCATAAGTTCCCTTTTACAAGGTAACCTTGATTAGAGGAAGAGAGTAGATTGGATTTCGCTTTTAGGACTTTTTTTGTTTGTTTTTCTTTTTCTTTTCATTAATTTGTTTTATTTGGATTAATTTGGTAAATATGGGTTTAACTTGTTTCACATGTGGATAAGGAATAGTTTAATGTAGTTCCATCCCTTTTTTTGTGTGCACTTGGTCTATATGAGATGTATTATAAGATCCCATTTTAGTAAAATGGGATTATCACTGTAAGGGATAGTATAGACAGGAGGAACTGAATGGTCACAGTTAATATATAGCATTTCACACAAGCACCATCATAACACAAGTCACAGCCCAGCGACAATTCAATACGTTGGAAGAATTGAGGGAAAGCTTGTCCCAGTCTGTTCCAAATTCAATACATTTGCAAAGACATTGTGATTTTGCAAGCTCTTATCGCCAGTCATTTTGTGGAACTCAGAGCAAAGCATGCACTGTGAATGACTGGACCTTTTTGATGGAGTGACATGAGCCAGGAAGGTATTTTGGAAAGCAAAATGCTTCTTTTTGAGTGTAAATAACAGTGAAGGTCACTTGGAAAGACCAGTGCCAGGGTCTTGGAAGCTTCGTGGAGGTTGCATAGTTCGAGTCTTGCCTACAAAAGGACCAGGAGTGTTATGACCACAGCTCGTGTGGATGGACATTTCTTCAAAGGCAGCACAAGGAGAACTTGTGAGTCTGTAGCAGACACAACTGCAATCTTCCCATCAGTTCATTAATTCTGGGCATTAAATGTCAAAGGCCTGTGCTTCAACACTGAATTTAAAAGACTGAACTTTGAAGTGACTTTCTAGATCCTGGCCTGGCCTAGACTGTAATGGTCTGGGTACACACACATACACTAGTTTATGAGTTAAGACTATAGTTTAAGAGTAAGAAATAAAATTCGTATTTTAAAATTAAACACTGGTTCGTTGTCTATTGCTGCTTATTATGTATGGTTCATAAACAGATGACTTGTGTGTTTTTCTTAAAATTTTGTGTGTGTTTATATGTTAAACTCAATAAAATATTTAAAAAATAAGAAAAGAAAAATACTTCAGAAATGTATAAAATCAGATTTCCATAGTATGGTCATCTGTAACTGGGGGTTGGGCAGGGGAAGTGGGGTGGTGTTTATGGAAACCCAGAGATTTTCATGAATTGACTGCCACATTTATTTCAATTGCATTTTAAATGTGCTTCATTGATGATGCAATGTTTTCAGTAACCAGAAGCCATGAAAGGCAATGCATAAATATTAAAAAAAACGTAAAATATAAGCTTTTCAATTTGTTACTGCAACTGGAATATGAAATGGTAGAATTCTTGTGCTTAAAACTCAACTGCAATTGAGAGATACAGGTACATGATCCTTTATCTGGGCATCAAAAATCCGGAAAGCTCCAAAATCTGGCAAGCGGGGGCCGGCGGTGGGGGGAGGCGACCAGGGGGCCGGCGGTGGGGGGAGGCGGCCGGGGGGTTGGGGGGAGGCGGCCGGGGGTTTGGGGGGAGGCGGCCGGGGGGTTGGGGGGAGGCGGCCGGGGGGTTGGGGGGAGGCGGCCGGGGGGTTGGGGGGAGGCGGCCGGGGGGTTGGGGGGGAGGCGGCCGGGGGGTTGGGGGGAGGCGGCCGGGGGGTTGGGGGGAGGCGGCCGGGGGGTTGGGGGGAGGCGGCCGGGGGGTTGGGGGGAGGCGGCCGGGGGGTTGGGGGGAGGCGGCCGGGGGGTTGGGGGGAGGCGGCCGGGGGGTTGGGGGGAGGCGGCCGGGGGGTTGGGGGGAGGCGGCCGGGGGGTTGGGGGGAGGCGGCCGGGGAGTTGGGGGGAGGCGGCCGGGGGGTTGGGGGGAGGCGGCCGGGGGGTTGGGGGGAGGCGGCCGGGGGGGTTTGTGTACAGTGGTGGGCTTTCCGAAATCCTGAAAAATCCAAAATTCAGAACACACTGTCCCCAAAGGGTTCCGGATAAAGGATTGTGTACCTGTAATAAGATCATGGACCTTGCGTTTCTTTCACCAGTGCATCAATTCTTCACATAATGACATAAATTCTGAGGAACTCAGCGTGTCAAGCAGCATTAATGGGAATAAAGAATGGTTGATATTTCGAGCTGAAAACCTTGATTCTTTTCCAGCATCTACACTGAGATTGGATTTTTTTTCAAAAGCCTGATTGGATACATTGTACACAGAGAATACACATTTGGATATATATTCCTGGTCTTCTGTTTCTATATTATCATAATCATCAACCAACATGCAATGCTTGTTCTGAGATCACCTATAAAATTTCTTCTGCACAGATGAAACCCACACACTTACACTAGCTTTGGAGAGAGTCCTGTTTTAGTGTACTTTTAAGGAGCTCAATAATACCTGGTCTGTTGCTGGGAAATTTAGAATGTTTATCATCTTCATGGTTCATCCACCCTAATAGGTTCTTCATAGTGTTCACTGACATGAAAATCCTTCCTATCCTTGCTGTCAAAATGCTACTAATCACCTTTCAATTCAATTCCCTTCCCCATAAATGCTTTTAGGCTAACAACCAACACTTACCTGGATTGAGCAGTTCTTTATCATTCCTAGTTGATCATTGCTATGCAAAGCCAAACTTGTTCCATGAGCCATTAATGCAAGAGCAATCCGAAGAAAAGCCTTTATGTTAGGGGTGGTCAAACTGCACCTCGTGTTCCACATGCGGCATTTAGACATATGATGTGCAGCTTGCGGAAATATGTTGGGTGAGGTAGGAATTGTACGAGCTGGTTCTCACAATGGAGTTTTAGTACCTTGCAATCTTTCTTAATGATTATATACATTTTTTTTGTAATAAAATGTGCATGTGAGAGTAAAAATGTATATGTAATATTTTTCCATATCTTGCGGCTCTCTTGCATCTGAAGTTTTTCATATGTGGCTCTTACATTAAGCACATTTGGCCACCCATACTTTAAGGGAACAATGAGCAAGACTTGCTCTCGCATACATCATAATACTTGGGCATGATGCATGGTAGAATTCAACACCAGTGGGCTTTGCAGCAATCAGAAAGTTAACATTTATTTAAATTTTAGAATATTTTTAGGCTTGGAGTTGCAATATTGTAACATCCTTTAACAGAACACTTGAGAAACTTTAACTTTCTGTATTTTTAGTAGTATTCACATATTTAATTGAATTCCAATCAGCTGGGTTCCATGTGCACCTGAAGATGAAAACAAGTTGCATTTATATATGCTCTTCAGGGTATATCAAATTTAATAAAAGAAATTGTTTTGCTAACCTTTTTATTTTAAATATTTTAAATTGATTTTAAAATTTAGACTTACAGCTTTGTAACAGGCCCTTTCGGCCCTCGAGCCTGTGCCGCCCAATTACATCCGATTGACCTATACTCCCAGTACATTTTGAAGGGTGGGAGGAAACTGGAGCCCCTGGGGAAAACCCATGCAAATACACGAAGAACATACAGACTCCTTACAGACAGCCGTCCACCCTCTGCGAAGAGAATATATTAAAATTATAACTTAATGTTGAAATATTGGGTCCTCCAATACTTTTATTTACATCCAGATTATTCCTAGACTTTTGTATCATTACATTTTTGCCTCTATTTGATGGCAGTACTTGTGAAAGGTCACACGAAAACTGAGCAATACGTCTGAGAATAGGTGAGAAATACAAGTCACCATTATCAGGAACTATGAATGTGCAGGGTTAGATCTTTTTACTTAGAGGCTTGTCTAAGAATATAGCACTCTATATTTTCAACATGAAAGATTGACATTTCAGGGAAAATGTAACTTTTTGCTGGATCCTATTTCCTTGTCTGATTAAAAACATCCCTTAAAGAGATGTGATGCCTTTTTGGACCAAGAAATGGAGCTGTGTCCGAAAAGATTCCTAGTTGCTGAACCTAGGAAGCAGGTTGTGCCTTTCAATTGTTTCAAGGGGCCAAAGATTTCAGTTCCTGAAATCAGCATTACACGTTAAGTATTTTGGTACACTCTGACTATCAGGATCAACCCATTTATCCCATAAAATAATAAATATTATTCATCTCTAACCCATTTTATACTTACATATTTAAGTGCGACTTGAGTTACCAATCACACATAAATGTTAACATTGTGCTACCAACTTTCAACAGGAACCTAAAAATTGATAGTACCACTGTATAGGTTTCTGAAAATAAATCCAGACTAACAATTAAGTGACTTAACACTTTTTCATTTAATTCTCATTAGGCCCTTTATACTGCCCTTGAAAGACTGTAATTAACAGCCTTTTAACTGCTTCAGTTACTTGTGTGAACACAGCCAAAATGGTATGGGGGGGGGAGGGGGGTCCATTTTCATCCCGGTACTTACCCTCCAAGGTAGGTAGTATCAGAGCCAATGCATTTCGCATCGGCTCCTGTGTAACAGGCTTACCTTCTCGGGGTACCAGTGCTGTAATGCTACAGGTCCCGCCTCCTTTTGTACCGGGATGCCAGGTCCCTATGTAAAAGATCGCTTTGAACTGGCTTTTCTTGGTTCTGTGTAAACGCTCTGATCCAACCAACCTAGCTTTAAACACAGGTCATTGACACGCCACTTTAGTGGGATCTCAGTGTATAAGGGACTAATGATTCATAAAGGTTATGTAAGACTTTAAGCAATGAAGTCAAATAGACTTTTGATAAAGTCCCACATAATAGAAAATGGCAAAATTAACATACAAGATATTAACTAAGAGACAGGAAGCTTGAGAGTTAAGGTCTGCCGTTGCTCTTCAGCCAAGGGAGAAGTCCATAGGGGTTTTCAAAATGGTTCAATATTTGGAGCACTGTTCTTTTTGATGTATGTTAATGAAATGGTCTTGGGGAAATATATTTTGGTTACATTAGTTTAGATCAATTTATCAGGAAACAAAACAAATAGAAAAGTGTGTACAGAGCAGAAAATGATGGATACATTCAGCAACCAATAATGTTGTCAGAGAGAAAGATACAGTTAATAATTCAAGTTGATGTGCATTGAAGTCCCAAGATTAGTGTCCTTGGTAGAAACCTATTTGCCTAGAATTTCATCTCTGGTTGGCAGTGGCAAACATGCAACATTGAGGTGGAGGAGCCTTTGGTTTTGAAGCGAAGTGCAAAACATTGCTGTCAATTTATAGATTTTTTTTACACTACTGACCAGCAATTAATTTCTCGAATTTTTGGGGATTGCATTTTTACTTTGGTTAGAATTCATAGTATTGGGAAAATACTAAAAACCTGTTGGTTCCTCTTCCTAACAGATCCTGCTTTGGATTCATTAGAGGTCAGAAACTGTATTTCAAATGGCAGTTACTTCGATAATAGAGGTTCTGGTGAGTGTGGCGAAGAGAATGCCAGTTCAGGTAAGGGGGGGGTGTGTGTGGTTGGGGGAAGGGGGGGGTGAGGAAGTATATATTATAAAAAAACAACAGAAGTTTTGATGATGTATTCAAAGAAATTTGATATTTATAAATGGGATATAATTTGTATTTTTCTCAAACTGTGACAACTTTGGTTAATAAAATTACTGTTTTCCATATTATCTATATTTTTTATCTTGGTTGACTCATTTTAATCTATGTAAATATTTCAGGCGATAGTTTTTTAAAGGAGGATCAGTAGATCAATAACTAAGCACAGTCTGTGAAAAGAATGGATGATGTTCAGGCCAAAACCATTCATCAAGACTGGAAAGGGAGAGAAGAAAAGCCAGGGTAGAGATGGCAGAATGGAGGGAATAGAACAGGGCCCCATGAGTGATGGGTGAACATGGGAGGGATGAAGCGTGATAAACAAGGGCAGTAGCTTGGCACACAATATGACATTTACACTGCCGCTGAGAAGCGGTAAATTTACAGGCTGTGTAAAATGTTTGGGACGGAAATAAGTAGCTAACTCTGTCATAGTATTTTTCCTGCAGGAGCTCTACAATTTTTGTGGCCAGCCTGCAGTCTAAACTGAACTGCAGGGTGTCCACGACAATATGCCCAAAAGCCTCGCTCCTAGCCCCCGCTGTCCGTCCATCGCCCCTCCGCTCCATGGTTGTCCGTGGCTGCTACCCCCAATCTAACTGTCAACATGGTAGCAGGGGTGAAGTGCTGCTGAGGAGCCTGGAGTTCACTGGAATGCCGCACAAGCTCGCAGCGATGGCTCATTGAGGGAGCAATAGCCATCTTCCTTACCCATACTACTCTGCTAGCACCAGGGATACACAGAGGGGGATTATGGGTAAGGAAGATGGCCATTGCTCCTGCATTGAGCCAGCCACCACCTGCTTCTCTCCCACTGGGTGCTGAGAGCCAAGAGTCACCTTTCCACTAAAGGTAAGAGAGGGCACCCATGGGGATGGGGGTGGGGAGGGGGTGGGGGGCTCCCTCTGAAAACAGAGAACATTTGCACAACATTTAAAAAGCTCAGTTATGTTTGAAGGTAACTTTCATTCAATTTACCCCCACCTCAAATGTCCAGCCTCCGAAATCATCACAACTCAGCATAAACATCCTGCCTGTGAGAACAGCCATTCCAGAGGCAAATATGTTAATTTATTACAGGAAATTAACGTTACTTAGGTGTAAAAATCATAAAAGTGAGAGTGGCAAGAAAAATAAATAGGTCAGGTGAAGAAAGAAGATGAGTTGTACAGGATGGAGTGAGTGATTAGAAGACCAAGGCTGCGACTGCTGGAACCTGATATGGTGACGGTTGGGGTTTAAGAGTGGGAGAATTCAGTAGGGAGATGGGAATGGAAGTGGGAGGATGAGAATGAGTGGGAGGCTGGGTGGGGGTGGGTGAGAAAGGATCATAAAAGGCAGAATGTAGAGAGAAAAGTGAAGTTATTCTTTCTTATTTCTCGGCTTCACCCATACTGCCTCACTGGATAAGCCCCCCCCCCCCACCCCCCCTTACTTAATGTTAGCATTATACTGAGTACAAACTTTGACCAAAATGGTCATGGAGTTCCTGCCTTCTCGTGCTCAGTGGCAAGAGACCCTTAAATAATAGCTCTAGCTCAGAGGAAGTCTCACTATGGTGAAACAATCAGGGTGAGTGTGGACAGAAGCTGCCAGCATGTTCTTTACCCAGAGGGTGGTGAATCTGTGGAATTCATTGCCACAGAGGGCAGTAGAGGCAGGTTCATTAAATATATTTAAGAGGGAATTAGATATATTTCTTCAGTATAAGGGTATTAAAAGTTACGGAGAGAAGGCGGGGACGGGGTACTGAACTTTAAGATCAGCCATGATCTCGTTGAATGGCGGAGCAGGCTCGAAGGGTCAAATGACCTACTCCTGCTCCTATCTTCTCTGTTTCTATGTTTCTAAACGGAGCACCTTTATTGGATAGCTATTTTTAACCCATTCATCATTTTGTGGCAGTCTTCAAAGATCCTTACAGTAATGCAGAGGAGGTTCTGGCACATGACAGGCCCTTTAATTGCTTGCATCAGACTCAGAGCTGTGTTCCGATAATTTCTTTCCACCATTTTGATGAACTATATGGTTTAGGTTTGCAATAAGTATTTCCCACTTGAAGGCTTAGCCATCTTAGTGCCCCAAAAATCTGGGTATCACCCACCTGTACTCTCAGCTGGTTTTCTTGTCAAAATGATGGTGGTTCAGTGGTCTCCAGCATCCCCCTCCCCCGATAAACTTAAAGCCCCCCCACAATAAACTTAAAGCCCCCCCCACAATAAACTTAAAGCCCCCCCCACAATAAACTTAAAGCCCCCCCCACAATAAACTTAAAGCCCCCCCCACAATAAACAAAGCCCCCCCCCCACAATAAACTTAAAGCCCCCCCCCACAATAAACTTAAAGCCCCCCCACAATAAACAAAGCCCTCCCCCAATAAACTTAAAGCCCCCCTCACAATAAACTTAATGTCTGGAGCAAGTCAGCTTTACTTACAGTTGCATAATATTGCTTCATTTGTTGGAAATATCTTTGGTTAAATATGCTTATTTAAAACCAGAATTGCACATAATATGATGACTAATCCACTTAATAATATCGTTCATGGATCACTCATTGTAAACTATATAAAATTAATCCAGGGCTTTAAAATTGAATTCATTATTTCAAAGAAAAATTGCAGGTCCACAGGAAAAGAATTAAGGATTGTATTTAGAAAAGCTGGTGCCATCTTGATGGAGTGACTGATCTCCTGAGAGGTGATGGTTCCGTAATGTAAATAGATGCAAGGAGTCAGGATGTTGTAACGATATGCTAATAGACAATTGGATGAACAATAATGTTATGAGAGGAATTTCAGAAGAATGGAACAGTGTGTGTAGTATGTGAATAAAGGAGTGAACTTGGAGATTGGGAATGTAGAATGCAGAAGAGATGAGAGGTGAGAGAAAGAGAACATGGTTCTGGGGACGATCACAATCTTTTATTTTTGTTAACATTTCCAATATCTGCGGCATTAAATATTCCCTTACAAAAGTGTATCACAAATATTAAGTAATTGGCGTGATTTTTTTCAAACTGCTTTCTGAATAGGGAATTTCACTTGCCAGAAGCACGTATTCAGAATGTGTGCATGATCCCAATGATTATAAATGTACAACCAGAAAAAAACAGTGCTTCTCCAGATCATGGTATACAAATATACCTGCATAATATATTTCTCATACAGGTTATGTGCAGTGAGGTTGGGAAGGTTAGGTTGGTGGAGGAACAGGTGGCACAACATTGTGGGTCAAGTGGCCCGTACAGTGCTGAACAGTTCTTTATTTTTGTGTATGATGTTGCAAAAGTTTATTGGTGTATTAACAGAATAACATCGAATAGTTTGGAAAATCTGCTAGCCTGGCATTACCAGTCTTGAGTATGCAAAATTTAGAGTTTTATTTTAGTTACAAATTTAAAATGTTTTATTACTTTGACTGCATTATTCACATATTATCTTGTGTAAATCAGATACATATATATGCCGTCAAAGTCCAATAACCTTGAACATTGGTAGTGGTATAACTGGCACTCATAACAATAGAGTGGAGCATGGTTTGTTTCACTCATTACTTCAAAGCCATTTTTTTTTAAACTTAAAACTTAAAAACTTAAAGGTGGACTACAGTGTGCGCAGTACTGGCCCCACCCTTTACAGCCATGGTTCATGTGCCATGGCCAAGCAAGCTGGGACGACTTTAAAGCCAAATACATTGAATAGAAATAGCAATAGAAAGTCCAAGTGTAAGACAGAATAAGGGTATGACAGATCATGTTTTTTATTGGTCCAACATCTTTTATAAGAAAAAAACTGTTTAAAAAAAAAAAAAAAAAAAAAAAATTCAATGTCCATCAAATACTTTCAGTGCTCATTTTACTTCAGGGCATTGTACTCTTTTCGTTAATCTAATAGAATTTGACATGTGAAGTCATAAAGGTACAATAAAGCTTAGCTTTCTTGCTTAGCACGACGGATGCCACTTCCATAACTATAATTCTAATGATGTGCTTTGAACATTGAACCATTCGTGCCAAAATGGGCCAATTGTGCTTGACAGGTCTGATTTAGAGGTTGCACAGTGACAAAATCAGAGTCTGATTTGTTTCTGCTATGTTTGTTTTTGATTCTGACTAATTTGTGAAGAGACTATGGTTGCAGTTGTCATTGGTTACTTTGCAATAACCGGGCATAATTGACATCTCCAATCATTTTTATATGTGTTTTCTGTCAGGTGTTTTCTTAGCAGATAAATGGATATTTTTAAGCCTTCATCTACCACTGTTGTGTCTCCTGTTAACTTGTATGCAAGCTTGAAATTCTTTCCCATTGGACTTTGAAATTTAGTACCTTTCCTCAAATACTCTATGTTCATATAGGATCTAACTGACTTGTCCTCATTACCTGAAGTGGTTTACTTTTACTCCATTTATTTGTCACATTTCACTCCAATTCTGATTTTGGGACCTCAGCTTCTTGCTGGATGGCCCCATATATTCCAGTTCTGAACTTTTCCATGCTAAGTAAATTGGCAACCTAACCTCTGCATTGGTATAAGGGAATGTGTGTTTGAATGTAAGCCATGCTGTTGAAATCTTGTGTAATAAAGCAAAAAAATGTGATCTCTTCCTTCAAGCTGCTTCTCAGGCCATCCTGAACTATTTTCATTCTCCCTGTGCTCTTTAAATCACCCAGAGTAGACCTTCTGAGCTACATTTCACCACAACCGCCTTGCTACTGAATTAGCTAGGCTAAGATCAGATTATGTATTCCCCAGGCTAGTGTCATTCTCCAGACACTCAATTCTGCTGTCCTTGAACAGCAAAAGTGATCCAAGATTAGATTGCTAGGAGCCGATGTACTTTGGCATCTTGTGATGGAAAAATTCTATTAAGGAAAACCTGAATGAAAACATTAAGGAACCCTGGTTGAAATATTGCATTCTTTTAAGTTTTATATTAAAATTAATTCATTGTTTTAAGGCATTTCTGCCATCAAATAATTCCAATATTTAAAACTTCTTGCTTCCTTAAAGACTTCCTGAAAATTATTATCAGCAGGCAATATATATTTAAAGGAATTCCCCAAGATGTGGAGCTAATTTTCACTAATTAGGTTCATTAAATATGTTTGCCACAAATCTACACAGATAGACTGAGCTAAAACAAAGTGACTTGGGCGATTTTTTTTTTTCATATTATATCATAATGAGTTTATTTTAAAATACATTGTACATGTGCATCAAAATTCTTACTTGTTGCAGCCAAATATTTGATGAAAGGCTACAATAGTATACATAATTGAATTAAAAAGCGACTATATGTACACCATTGTAGTCTTTTCTAACAATCTCAAACTTAAAGCAGTACATGAAAACGATCAAGGTATGTCATCGAGTTTTACTGCACTTGAAATATAGGTACCTGTTTTAATTTAAAACTGTTAATGTAGTCAAAGGTTAGTGATAAAGCCAATCAACAAGTATCATTTGGTAAGGAACTCTAGTCAACAAAATAATAAAGATAACACTGAAATCTGCTGTTATCAACACACTCAAGGGTCAAAAGCCCTGTGCTATATTTTTTGGTATGATCTTAAAATTCAGAATTCATTGAAAATAATTTTATTTATAAGATCACGTGCTAAAAATTGGAACATTATTCTAATAATTTGATGGTGCATTATTCCATTTTGGTGTAGTAAAAGTCCAAATAAATCTGTACCTTAATTCAATTTAACCCTGTTGCAAAATGCTTTATTGGTTCTCCCCATTTCCACAGATACAATGAATTACAAAAACCCGAGTTAGGAAAGTGAATGGTAACTTATATTATGATAGAATTTGGTTTTAAGAGTGAAAATGCCTCATCACACTTGTATCTGATTTTCATGTGACTGCCATGAGAGCATTGTGTTCATTTATAAGTAGTCGACAAAACTATAATATTATTGCAAGTGCACATAAAAGCCCAGAGAAAAAGTACATTAAGTATTCCTTATGAGAGACCACACAATTTCACAACTCCATTCTCTCCCCAACATTTCTATATTCTATCGCGCATAGCAGAATCAGAATTTAACGTCATGAACATTATCACAAAATTTGTTCTTTTTTGGCAGCATTACACATTCAAAAATTGCTATAAAATTACATTTTTAAAAATAAATAGTGCAAAAGAAAAGGTAAACAGGATGTATCGGTAGTTCATTGTCCATTTAGAAATCTGATGGTGAATGGGAAGAAGCAGTTTTTGTACCATTGGGTGTTCGTCTTCAGGTTCCTGGATCTCCTTCCTCATGGTAGCAGTGAGAAGAGGGTATGACCTAGGTGGTGAGGGTCTTGGATGATGGAGGCTGCTTTCTTGAGTCACTACCTCTTGTAGATGTCCTCAATGGAGTAGACTATAGCCCATGATTCGCAACTCTTTGAGGCCTCTTCCTGTTCCGTGCCACCTCCGTACCAGTGTAGCAACCGGTCAGAATGCTCTCCACAGTTCACCTGTGTAAGTTTGCAAGGGGCTTTGTTGACGTACCAAATCTCCTCAAACTCTTAATGAAGAATAGTCATTGGCAAGCATTCTTCATGATTGCATTGACATGAAGCCCCAGGGTAAATCTTCAGAGATGTTGACATCTAGGAATTTGAAATTGTTACCCTTTTCATAGCTGATCCCTTGATGAGGACTTGTTTGTGTTCTGTTTTACCTTTCCTGAAGTCCATAATAAATTCCTTAGTTTTGCTAATGTTAAGTACAAGGTTATTGTTGTGATGCCTCTCAACAAGCGGATCCATCTTAATCCTGTATACTTCCTCATTGCCATCTGTGATTTTACGATCGACTATAGTGTCATCAGCAAATTTGTAGATGGCCTTTGAGTTGTGCTTAGCCATACAGTCATGGTTGTAGAGAAAGTAGAGCCATGGGCTAAGCACACGTCCTTGAGATGTGCCTGTGTTGATTGTCAATGAGGAGGAGACATTGTTACCAATTCACAATGGTCTTCTGATGAGGAAGCAAGGCTGTAGTTGCAGAGGGAGGTCCAGAGGCCCAAGTTTTGGAGCTTGCTGACAAGTGCTGAGGGGATTATGGAGTTGAAAGCTGAACTGTAGGTGATGAAAAGCAGCTGTTGTGCATGTTGCTGTTATCTAGGTGATCCAGGGCTGAGTGGAAAGCCAGTGAGATTGTATCTGCTTTGGACCCATTGTGGCAGTAGGCAAATTCATTGGGACCAGATCTTTACTTGGGTATGAGTTAATTCTGGCCATGACCAACCTGTCAAAGCATTTCATCATGGTAGATGTGAGTGCGACTGAGGCAGCTCCCTTTTCTCTTCTTGGATACTGGTATGATTGTTGCCCTTTTGAAGCAGGTGTGAACCTCAGATGCAGCAATGAGATATTGAAGATGTCCGTGAACACTCCAGCTCCTTGGTTGGCACAGATTTTAGGTAACCGTGCCAAGTACATCAACAAGGTCTGATGCCTTGTGAGGATTCTCTCTCCTGAAGCACCTTCTGACGTTTGTCTCAGAGATAGATATCAGAGGGTCACCAGCTTCTGCAGGGATTCTATTTGGTACCGTTGAATTCTCCTTTTCAGAGTGAGCATTAAAGGAGTTCAGATCATCGGGTAGTCAAACATCACAGGCATTTATGATGTTAGCTTTGCTTTGTAGAATGTAATGGCCTGCAAACCATGCTATAGCACTCTTAAGTATCAAATTGACTTCTTGCGCAATCTGTGTTCACAAAGACCTTTCCACTCTTCACTCAAGTAAGGAAGTGTTTTAGTTGAGAAATGTTCAAAAATGGGAGTATTAGCACTGGCATCAAGGTGCAGACTGTACTGGATGACACCAATATGAGTCATGTGTTTTGTTTGCACATACTTCAAGGTCAGTGCTGCCGCTGAAACCCCCCCCCGACAGTGCCGCTGCCACCACCCGCCTGGGTCAGTCCTTGTAGAGATAAAGTGCTAGTTATCTTTCTGACCACTAGATGGAGTTGGAGACTAGTTTGTGGCAGCTTGGGTTGGAATTAAGATGGATGCCTCCACACAATCTTGAGTCTATAGCTAATAAAGTATAGTTATTTTAAAAGAACCCAAGTTTCTTTGTTACAATAAAAAAAATTCACATGGTACCAAGGAGAAACACCAGGATTGTGCAGTGTGTGTCAGTCATAATCAGCACAGCTATGGAGAGTGTAAATTTACTGACGCTGTAAATTGGACTGGAAATGTTGACCACAAGTGGAGGATGTTCAAACAAAGATTTATGCTGTGCCTCCAAGCCATTCATCTTGATAGCAGACCTGACACACAGAAGATTGCACTGCTACTTAACCATGGTGGGACCTCAAGCACTAGAGTTTTTCAACAAATTTGTTTTTGCTGAGGCAGAAGACCAGGGGAAGTTCAACAAGGTTATCAAAATGTTTGATGAACACTGTAAACCAAAGAAAAATAAAACATTCAAGAGGTACATGTTTCATTTATGCACACAGCTACAGGGAGAAAACTTTGATACTTTTTTAACGGACTTGAAATTAATAACAAGAACATGCAATTTCAGACCCCTGTGATCAAATTGTGTTTGGGATTATTGATAAAAAAGTGAGAGAGAAGTTGCTGAGAGAGGCAGAGACTAACTTAGCTGGAGCTGTGAAGATATGCCACACCAGTGATTTAGCTCTGCAGCACACAAGAAAATTCAACACACACACACACGATATAGGAAACAACAAAAAGATGGAGAGACATTCAAAAGAAGCAGATGAAATTTTTTAATAGCTTCACAAGATGCTTCCACACGTGCTTTAACTGTATTCAATTCTGAACTTATACGAACATTCATTTGAGCCAGCTCATTCATTATAGACTGGATGACAGCATTTAACTGCTTATATTGTAGCTCAGAAAAGCTCAGCCCTGCTTTCTCTGATGTAGTGACAGAACCAGGTAAATGCAGCTCCTGCTGCAACTCAACAAAAGGCATTTTAACGGTTTTACTGCGGGTTTGGACTCCCAGCGATGGAACCCCGACTTCCTCAGCAGTGTCGACGCTGGTCTCCCCCCACAGCTCGCTGTTTTTTTCACAAAATCACGGAGGAGATCAATATCTTCAGGTTGGAATGCTTCCTGAAGCATTTCAGACAATGGAGTCATCTTCCTGCGTGCTCCCTCCGTTAAAATCGAAAGGCTTCCAGAATCAGGATCCATTTCTTGGGAACATGCACCTTCCTCCAGAGAACGGGTAATTCCAGCGCCATCCTTCACTTGGTGAGTAGTGGACATTTTTTTTTTCAGCTCCCACAGGCAGTCTTTGTGGTTTAGGCACTAAGGAAGTTAAACCTGAAGCTGTAACAGGTTGTTTAGGCCCCAAATCTTCAACACTTCGAAAATGTAACTTCTGCACTTGAGGTTTAATCTTTTTACCATTAATGGCCATAACAGTTCCTTAATACTTTAAAACTAAAATTTAAAAAGTTTAAACTTGAAAACAAGTGAAACCTATTGTGTTAGCTGATGCATTATCTAGGGCAACGATGAAGCACACAGCGAGAGTTCAACAGAGATCAATGTGAATCTCCACGTGAATCTGATCACTGAATCTCTTCCAATATCCAACATGAAATCCAAGCAAATCACAGCTGAAACAGAAAAGGACACAGTTCTACAGAAGGTCATCAAGAAACTGGCTGAATGGGTACTTAAAAGTCCAGCCAGAGAGGTCAAGATCACGTCTAGACTCTACGCCATTTTGCCACGCCCCCCCCATGAATGCCAATAAAAAGAGAGAATCTTATCAGATTCCAGCCAGGGATGAAATTAAAAGTGAGATGGCCAGTGCAAAGTTTTTCACTAAAATGGATGCATCCCAGGCTTCTGGCAATTAAAACTATAATGATAGCACAAAATACTGTATACTTAATACCCCTTTTGGCCAATACTCCTGTCTAAGGATGCCTTTTGGAATTTCCTCAGCTTTGGAAGTGTTCCACAGACAATGGAGCACATTATTGAAGGCATAAATGGGGTACGCGTGTACATTCATGACATGACCCTATGGGGATCCACACAAGAACAACACAGCGAGAGGCTCATCAAAGTGCTACCACGTATCCAGAAGTATGGATTAAAGTTAAACAGAGAAAGATGTCAGTTTGGTTTGAAGAAAGATTCCTTTCTGGAAGATTAAACTGTCAGAGCCATGTGTGGAGCCGGACAAGAGCAAAGTGAAAGCAATTTTAGAGATACCTAGACCCACTGACAAAAAAAGGCATATTGAGAGTGCTGGGAATGATCAATTTCATTGGTAAGTTCACACCAAACCTGTCTTCCAAAACAATGTTCCCAAGGAATTTTTTACAGGACAAATGTGAATTCAAGTGGACAGCAAACCACGAGGAAGAATGGAGATGACTGAAGACCATTCTAACTACAGAACCAGTGCTTTGATGCATCCAGAAGGTTGAGAATATCTACGGACGCTTCAAAAGATGGAATAGGTGCCATACTACTTCAGGCTGTGGGAGAAGATTGGAGGCCAGTATCATGCACATCAAGGATGATGACAACATCTGAATGTCAATATGCAAAGTTCAAGAAAGAGTGTGTAGGTCTGGTCTATGGACTTAAGAAATTCCATAGTTATGTGTATGGTCAACCAACATTCATGGCAGAGGCAGACCATACACATAACTGTGGAATTTCTTGAGTCCATATTAATATTAATAGCAATAATCAAGAAAAATCTCAGTGAAATGTCGCCGAGAATCCAAAAACTGATGATGATACTACAATGTTATGACTTTGAATTGGTGTACACACCAGGGAAACCTATTGTGTTAGCTGATGCATTATCTAGGGCAACGATGAAGCACACAGCGAGAGTTCAACAGAGATCAATGTGAATCTCCACGTGAATCTGATCACTGAATCTCTTCCAATATCCAACATGAAATCCAAGCAAATCACAGCTGAAACAGAAAAGGACACAGTTCTACAGAAGGTCATCAAGAAACTGAATTAAAAATGGCCTAATGGTGAATGTCAGCCAAACTACAACATCAGAGCTGAGCTGAGTGTTGTCAATGGGCTTCTACTCAGTGAGAGCAGAATTGTCATTCCTCATTCACCGCGACAAGAGATGCTGAAAAGGGTGCATGAGGGGCACCTTGGAATGAAAAAATGCAAGAGGAGGGCCAGGACTGATGTTTATTGACAGGATGGTTTCAAGCTGTGAGACTTGTTTGAAACATCACGCAAAGCAGACAAAAGAACCCATGATAATAACTGACATACCAGCAGAACCATGGCAGAAAGTTGGCACTGATCTGTTCCATGTAGATGGAAAGAATTACTTGCTGGTTATTGACTATCTATCGACCTATCTAGAGATTGCACTGCTTACAAATATGTCTTGCTGCTTGTGTGATCAAATATATGAAATCAATCTTTACAAGACATGGAATTTCTCAAATTGTCTACAGTGAAAAGAGACCGTGCTACAGTGTAAGGAATTCCAAAACTTTGCACAAGTGTATGATTTTCGACATGCGACTTCATCCTCTACATCCACAGTCAAAGGATAAAGCAGAGAAACGAGTTCACATAGTTAAATAGTTGCTCAAGAAAGCACAAGCCAGTGGCTCAGATCCTTATATAGCTCTATTGAGAAAAAAGAGCTTCACTACCTGAAGGTGGCATGTCACCCACTGAGCTCCTGATAAGACTGCACTCCTGATAAGACTGCACTCCACACTTCACTACTCTGTAGACCCTACAAACAAGAACAGATGTCGAATGGAAACAAAAAGCATCTGCAATGGAGACAAAAAGCAAACTTTGACAAGGCAGCAAGAAACTTAGGGCCACTGGACCAACATGACACAGTGAGACTCAGAGATTCCAACACTTGGGACAAAAAGGCCACTGGTCTGGAGGAAGTAACTCCAAGATCCTCCAATGTCAGAACAGGGGATGGTCAAATACTGACGAGGAATTGAAAGAGCCTGCTGAAAATGTAAGAGATACTGCAGGAACAAACAAATGCAGAAGATCCAGCCTGCACAGCAACAGAGGAAACACTACCTGTGCTAGACAGTAGTGGACCAGCAGAGCCAACTCAAGCACCACATGTCATCAAAGCAGTTGACAGACTGAATCACTAGAAGAAAAATAACTGCACTCTAAAAAAGTTTGTTCTGCTGATGTAGTTTTGTATATGTTGAACTTTAAATTGAAATGAATACTGTATTAGTGTGTCAAGTTATTAGATTATCATTACATTCTCTTTCCTTGAGATGTTTAAAGTGCTAGTAATCCTCCTGACCATTAGAGGGAGTTGGAGACTAGTTTGTTGGTGTTCGGTTGGATTCAAGATGGATGCCTCCTCATGGTCATGTGTGAGTTCTTTAGCTAATAAAGAATAGCTGTTTTAAAAGAACTCCAGTTTCTTTATTACAACAAAATAAATATCACGGTAAAGGTAACTGATTCCTGATCTCAAACCTAATGTGCAATGGCATCGGATTGCATTCATATATTTCATATATATACTGTTTCATTCTTACTAGTTTCTTGTCTACCACAAGCTAAAAGAGTAATTTGTTTTTGTTTATTTCTATGCCTGCAATTTTTATCATTTGCCCAGTTATCAATCTCAGTTCTGATTATCATTGAAATCTGTCATCAAACTGCAAGAAAAGGAGAACGAGGAAACAAACTGTAAACCTAAACAAAAATGGGAACAAGATCTAAACATAAAGATAAAGAATGAAACATGAGAAAAGCTATGCTCCGGAACTATGAGAAATACAATAAACACGAGGTTACGCATGATACAATATAATTGGTTACACATCACACCCTAAAAGTTAAATAAATGGAACCCAACAGTATCAGACAGATGTTTTCGCTGTAAAAAGGAAACGGGAACAACAATTCATGCAATTTGGACATGTGAGAAAGTGGAAAAATTTTGGGAAGATCTAAACCAGATCAAATAAAATCACAAAAAGCAATATACCAAAAAAACCCAGAGATCTTCCTTCTAAGTAATATAAGAAATAAAGAATTTGGACTCGATTTGGATGGAGCACAAAAAAGATTTATTATGATAGCCCTAGCTGTAGCAAAAAAATGTATTTTGTCAACCTGGAAATTAGAAGACAACTTGAGAATACAACAATGGTACATAGAAATAAATAAATGTATTCCATTAGAAAAAATAACATATAATTTAAGAAATAACATCACAATATTCAAACAAATATGGGAACCATACATGAAATACAATAGAGAAATCCTACCATGAACCTCCACCACCTAAAATGACAGAAGGAGAAGACAACAAAATGAACTGACTCAGTATATAAAAGTAAAAGATAAAAATTTCTTGTTTATTTTATTAAGTGACGACATTGTTTAATGGATTTAATGTATCTTATAGATTGAACTTTGAATAAATGGGAAGGGGGGAGAGGGAGGGAGGGAAGTGGGGGGAAAAGGGGAGAAAATGACACTATATATTCAAGAGAAAAATGTCTGTATGTATTTTGGTCAGTATGGTTTATTGTGTGAAAAATAAAATATTTTTTTAAAAAAAGAAATCTGTCATGTGGAAACTGGTGTACGGAACATCAGGTTGAAGAGGAAAATTGTAAACATGAGTCAGCTTTTCCCACTTCTCACATTATAGAATCCTGGCAGTTAGTCCATCTTTGTGTCTGGGAATGCAACCATGAAATGTTAAAAAGGAAAAAGATGAGAATACATTGAGAAAAATAATGATTTCTGCTTGTATTTAAGACCATTTAATTTATAAAAGTTTAATTAAAAAAAAACATTTTGTTCTATGAAGTTTGCACTTAATTTAGTTACTAAAGAGTCTTGCAAGTAGGTTTCCCTAAACAGTTCAAAGGCAGAAAAATATAATTCCTTAATCCATTCTCTGTCTCCATCGAATTCTGGCAATTTCACCCTCCATACTCATGAGATCTTTTCTCTCCTAGTTTCTCTTCATTTTGGTTTTATAGGATCCCCACCCTGCTTTTATTTTTCCTACACATTTACTCCCTTTAAGCTTCCCATTTTTTCCTAACAGTTCCCAGTTCTTAATAAAAGGTCATTAACCTGAAACTTTAATTGTTTCTCACTCCACTGTTGTAGTCTAACCTGCTGAATATTAACAGCAATTTCTGTTTTGCTCTTTGTATAATACACCCCTGATATTAGATAGAGACATTATCCCCCACTACCAACTCACTCCCCACCAAGATTTCCCCACCATAAAGAACTGTTCTTTAGCAAACAATGAGAAGTTGGAGGGATTCAACAGATCAGGCTGCATCCATAGAGAGAAATGGACACTCCACATTTTGGAACGTGAACTTGTTCTTTAACTGGATGTCTGTTTTCATTTAGTAGGAAGCATTGATCTTAGCCCAATTCTAAAATAATAATAGTCTGCATTAAAAACCTGAAGTAGGCCAATATTGTTCCCATCCAGCCTGACTTTGCATCCTGTGAAACAGGGTTAGGGTTCTCTTCCTGGTTTACTGGTGGAATTTTTATTCAGCGGACACTTCCCAAAGTTGGCATCAATAGTGATACACCCAAAAATTGTCTTTTAGTTTCAATTTTCAATCTTTCTCGTAGTACCATCAAAGAATACCTCTATCTCCTCAGGAGTTTGCAGAGGTTTGGTATTATATTGAAAACCTTGGCAAACTTTTACAGACGTGAAGTGAAAAGTGTGCTGACCTGCTGCATCACAGCCTGGTATGGGGGCACCAATACTTCTGAGCAGAAACCTCTGCAAAAGTCAGTGGACACAGCGCAGTAAATCACAGGTAAAACTCTCCCCACCATTGAGAAAATATACATGGAATGATGCTGTCAGAGAACAGCAGCAATCATCAAGGATCTGCACCCCCCCCCCCCCACCCCACGCTACCCCAGGACATGCTCTGTTCTCACTGCTGCTATTAGGAAAGAGGTGTAGTTGCAACAAGACTCATACCACCGGGTTCAGTAACAGTTGTTACCCTCTTCACCATCAGATTCTTAAGCAACAAACTTAGAAACTCATTTAAAGATTTGCTAATTACAGTACAACTCTGATCATCTGAAATCCGATTCTCCAAAATCCTCATTTATCAATTTTTTTTAAAAAATGCAGATAAATGAAGATATCCAAAACAAATCAGAAATCCTCATTTATCCAAAAAAAAATTCGGAGCCGAACTGACCTCACAGGCATGAAAAAAAATTCACTTGATATTAAATTAAAATGACTATTGTCCTCATTTCAGGTAACTCCCTCCCTTCTCTCTTTCCATTTCTTCTTTACCCTCCCCTCTTGACTTTTCTCTCCAACTCCCCCTCTCAAATTGCATGCAAACACAGGGAAGAATCCCTTCTCCAGGTCTCATCAAGGAGAGCGGCCTCCCGGGCAGGAGTGGGACCTCAGGCTCAGCAGCATCCCCCCCCCACTTGGCACACGCCGACTCCAAACCCTCCCCTTAGCCTAGTGCTGCACAAGCACACTGGACCCCCCAGGGTGTGTGCGGTAGGCCTGGAGATGGATTCAGAGTCGGGACTCGGGCATCGTGAGCTCCAGTAACTGGGATGAAAAGATCAATGACAGCGGTGGGGGATACGTCGGGGATTGGCGGCAGCGGTTGGGAGGTCTCGGTGATTGGCGGCAATGTTGCGGCCAGCATTTTTTTTGGTGAGAATTAAATATTATTTTAATGTGTTTTTAAAAAAAACCTTGTGGTTTATTGATGTTTAAACATTAATATGTGATTTGCTATTGCTACTGGATTGGTTTTTTTTTAAAAAAAAATGACCAGTTAACCAAAAAAAAAGTTTATCACAACCATTTTGGATAATCGGAGTTGGACTGTGATTATTATTGAATATTTAATTTTTTGATAGGGCATAATCAGTTTGTCTACATTTCTCTCTTGTATCTTGAGTACAGTTTTTGCACTACCGATAAGTTGAAACTTTGTCTGACCTGCAGCAAAAAGAATCTCAGGGTTTTATGTGATGTTATGTTCTTCTCTGAAAATAAATATGAACTTTGAAAAACCATGGTAACCCGGTTTATTAATCCCTTTTTCCCCATGAGTGAACACCATTTAAATGGCTAATACTTGAATGGCATTCTTTGCCCCATGGAGACACGCACTCACATGATTGCCTCGGTTGGTTTGCCATGGCATTCAAGCTCATGGTCACTCTTACTACCTCAAGATTAATCCAAACTGATACTTTCCATCACATCTGACAGATAACTGCTCTTCAGGCAAACCCTGTACTCAGAGAGAAATCCCCTTCTTTACCTTCAATTCACAAGAACAAGGCAGAACTTACCTGCATTGCAGAGACCTCCCTGGTATCCCCTTTCCTGGAAGACTAAGCTCCAATTCTATATGGTCTCTGCGGCTCTTTTACATTAGGAGGATGAACCCTGCAACGCTACTCCTCACCAGCCTACCTAAGCCCTCTGACACTGGGAGTGATTTCCTTTATTAATCACTGTAATATCCATTAATTAAATAGCAACATTCCCCTGCAACTGGAAAAGTGGTAATTATGTTGTGCTCGTGTTCCTTTAACAGCTGGCTGTTGAGATTGCAGCACTAGGCTAAATGCCAGTATTACTTAGTGTTTGGAAATGTAGGAGAATAAGGTCTAGGCCAAACTTCCCAAATGTACTAGCAGTTTTGGTTTTTAAATCATACTGCCAGGAGAGAATGAGGAAAAAGCCAAAAACGGATGAGATCCACGTATCAGGAAAACTCCTTCTGCTTTTATTAAGGTTTTATCCTCATTAATTTCCTCCTTTTTCTAGTTTTCTTCAGCATTCACATCTTTTTTTTAAAAAGTGAGCTAATGTCCTGTTCCTGGAGTCAAAATAGAGCTAGCCAATTATAAGTGTGCCAAAGAAAATCATGTTTTTGTTCAGGAGTTTTGTCCCTTGTTTACTTTCTCCCTGTTCAGTCTCAAATGAAACTCAGTAAAGATCTACATAACAAAGAACTCTCCAATTCGCTATACTTCCCCAGGTCTAACCACCTCTATGTCAAAAAAAAACTGCCATTTTTAAAGTTGTTCATTGGAAAGTATTTGCAAAAAAATATACATCTAAGTCCATTCAAAAACAGCTTTTGTAGAAACTTCAGACTTCCTGCTTCTTTTATATTTTCTTTCCACAATATTGGTACAGAAAAACACAAGCCTTTTAATGAGAATAAATGTAAGTTAAGCCTTATGAATAATTGTTTCACCATAATATTCTGGAAAATTACCCTTGCTCTTTTTCTAATTTCATTAGAACTTCAGAGAGACCTGCCAGCTCAGGGGTCACTTTCAAGTTCATATTTACTGTCAGAGTACATACCTGATAACACATACAACCATGAGGTTTTTTTTCCTGGGGACCAGGCATAATTTCTACTTGCTAGTAGTGAACCTACTCAAGAAAAAAGATACATGCCCAAAAGAGAGATACTTCAACTCACCCGCTCAGAGGGATCTGGGAGAGGATTTAATGATTGCTGTGATGGCTGTAAAAGTTCAAATTAAGAATCACTTAAAGGAGCCTTTGGAAAGAATATATCATTATAAAAATGCAGAGGAACGAGATAAAGAGGCCTGTCATCCGGGGTGTTGTTGTTCAGGGCTAGCTGTTGAGCAATGTCATGTCATCTGCTGTGTTGTAGTTCTGTGTGAGCAATTCCAAATCTCATCATATACCACTGATCTGACATAATACATTTGCACATTAATTTCAAGGTACTTGTTAACTGTGGAGTGCAACTCCAACATCTTTTAAAAAATATATGTATATCATGCCTGGCACCTTTGACTCCATCCTATAGATTTATTTGTTCCATCTATGGCACCCAGTCATGATTGTGTGCACCATCTACCAACTTCCTAAGCTTTCTTCTCAGAAGTTCCTAACCATCCTCCTCTATCCCCTAGAATGGCAAAGGCAGCTGACACGTGTACTCCTCCACATCCATTCCCTTCGGTGTCATATAGTCTAAATTATAAATTATTGATCATAAATCATTTCATTGCTGCTAGTTCAAAATCCTGGAAGCTATCCAAGAATTCATTGCTACAAGTACTGCAACTGATTAAAGAGGCTAGTATCTTCTGGAGGACAATTAGGGAGAAACAATAAATCTTAAGCGTAGCTATTTTCATGTTTTATGAATGTGAAAAAGTCAAGTTTCGAACATTTTCTGTGATTGGTATTAAATAGTTACAATGTACATCAGATCTATAACAATCTTGTTCTTTATCATCTTGAAATGTTCTATTTCACTTTCTAAATGTAGATGACGAAAATAACGAGAAAGGCCGACCTTCTCCAATTCCTGAAATCCAACTCCGAGACTATCAGCTGGAAGTAGCGGCTCCTGCCTTGGAGGGTAAAAACATCATCATTTGCTTGCCCACAGGAAGTGGAAAGACCAGAGTGGCTGTCTACATCACTAGGCATCATCTAGACAAAATGAAGTTCCTGGGAAAAACAGGGAAAGTGATTGTTCTTGTTAACAAGGTAATTAAATGTGCAATTTTTGTTTGGAAATTTTTTGTACTTGATAGAAAGATGTAAGAGAACCTTCTACAACTAATCTCAGTAGGTATACTGGATCACAGTCAAAACTTGTAAGATAGAGAAACAAAACATAGCTAACAAGAATAAAGCTGGTTGCCAGGTAAGAACCCTTGTGTATATCCTAACAGACCTCTGAACATTATGAATTTCAGATTTACTCCATCCTGCTCTTTAAATTTACCAATCAGTCATTAGATGTAATCGGAAACCGAGGATGCAAAATTATCCTCTGTCATGGATGTTTTTTTTAAATGCTACGTGGCAGTATGGCTGGAATTTTAAACATGATGATTGTGTATACTTTTCTAGTACAATCCAAACTTTCTGCTGTTTTCAAAATAATTGTTGTTTATGTGATATTTTACACACCTTAGGAGAGTGCATCTTATTTACATTATTCACATGCATATGTCACCTGCATGGCATAAATTAGAATTCAACAATCCTGCTAACATCATGCATTGAGCACATGCGGAGAAGTCACAAGAAGATTGCCTGCTTCTGCTGCTGCCCAGCTCTTTGAGCAAATCATTGGAGCCTTTTTATTGAACAGTTGGAAAGAGAGATGGCTGTGGAGGAAACATACTGATTCCCTAATTATTTAATGTTGGAGATCCAAAAGCTTTGGGGGAGACATTTGACCTAAGACGACTAATTTAAAAAAAAATTATTTAAGTTTTCCATGCATTTAAACATAGCCAGATGCAAAGTATAATAATCAAATATTAGTATCAAATCCATTACATGATGATATAAACCCCAACTCCCTCTCCCTTAAATAAACCCCAAGAAAAGAAGAAAAAGTAAAGAAATGAAATAAGAAAAAGCATAGAAAATAAATAAAGAAAAGTAGGAAAACAAGATCACCTGGTTGCCGGAAGGCCCCTCCCATACCACACGGTTTTAGTCATTTATATATTTTAATACGTCCAAGGAGGTTAATGAGGATCGAAACTTAAGGAAAAGATCTATAAATTAATTCCCCCAATTTTTAAATGCGGGCTCCACATTTTCAAAAATATATCATATTTATTTCTCAGATTATAAGAGATCTTCTCCAAAGGAACGTACCTGTGCATCTCTGGGTGTCCGATTCCAAGCAAATTGCCAAGTTTGACCAAAAAGGTTTCACTTTGGGGCAAGACCAAGTCGAATGTTAAAAAGTGCCTGGCTCCTGACCAGATCTAAAACACTGATCAGATAAATCTGACTTCAATTTATTTGACTTTTGTGGTGTGAGATATAATTGATGTAAAAAAATTATATTGAACTAATCTATATCTAACATTTATAGTATTGGTCATACTATCTTTGCACAGTTCTGATCAATTTAGTTCATCAATGTTAGTATTTAGAAATGTCTCCCAGCATGTCTGGACCTATGCATCCCCTGTTTAAAAGATCCCTTCGTGCAATAAAGTATACATAGCTGAAATACATTTCTTATTTATCTACTACATTTCAGTAATAGGGCCCAATTTATCTCTTAAATAAGTCTCGTGATGATAAATGGGTGATGATAATTAAAAAGGGTGTTATTTTGTATCCCATACTTATTTTTTTTAATTGTTCAAATGACTTTAATTACTTTCTTCTTAACAATCTTCTGTCTATCTAATTTCTTTCCAAGACCAAATGTTTAAAAATTGATTATCCATTGAGAATGGAATGTATCAAAGGCATTTTAGGCAGGACAGCACTTCTCATTCCAATTTCATCATTTACCTTATTCCAAATATTAATCAAATGCTTCAACAAGAGTGTTTCTCTCTCTCCAGATAATAATTTCGATTCCCATTTATATATAAAATCTTCCGATTTCCTCTCTCCTATTTTATCAATTTATATTTTAATCCATGCTGGTTTTTCGTCCTCTTGAAAAAAAAAGTCAAAAATCTCAATTGAGCTGCTTAAAGTTTGGTCATTGCAAACCTTCTAACAAATTTCCATGTCATTTGTTTAAAGAAACTCTTGCCATCTTACCCTTCAAAAGAAAATTTCTAATGTATTTATTTAATTCTTGAAAAAATGTTTGCGGTATCATTATTGGTAATGTTTGAAATAAATATTTTACCCTAGGAAATATATTCATTTTGACACAATTAACCCTACCCAATAGTGTTATCAGTAACTTTTTAAAATCCTCTCCAATTTTCTTAAGTAAAGATACATAATTTAATTTGTTTACATTCTCTAACTTGTTATCTACCCATATCCCTAAATATTTTATTCCATTCACCAGCCATTTAAATTGCATATCTTGTTAACACTTGAGTATAATCCCCCATAGTAAGGGACATAATTTCACTTTTATCCCAGTGTACTTTATAACCCGATACCTTGCCTTAACTCCTCCAATCTTAAATATTATTTATGTAGCGATCCTACTGGTTCCGTTGAATAAATCAAAACATCAGCAAATAAATTAATTATATATTCTTCTTGAGTAACCTTAAATCCTTTAACATCTGATCAGATTGAATCAATTCTGCAAGAGGTTCAATCACTAAAATAAATAAAGCAGGTGATAAAGGACATCCTTGCCTACAAGATCTAGTTAATGGAAATGTTGTTGAGGCCTCCCCATTTGTAGGAACTTTAGCCTTAGGATTATTATTTAAAACTTTATTCTAATTTATAAATACCCATCCCATCTCGAATCTTTCAAACACCTTAAACAAAAGTCCCATTCTAATTTTTAAATGTTTTTTCCTGCATCCAAAGCAACTAACCCGCTTTTGTGCTAAGTGTGTTAATACTAAGTAATCTGCAGATTTTCTCTTTTTTGTAAACCCTGTCTAGTCCATATTTATCAACTTCGGTAAAAGATCATCTATTAGCTAAGATTTTTGCAATTATCTTGTAGTCTGCTGTAATGGATAACAATTTTGGGGAATTTGTAAAATTTAGTGTGAAGTTACATACATACACACATTTTAAAAAAGATTTTATTTGAAAGACTGAAGAATTCATATTCAATAACATTGCAGGATATCTGGAGAATGTGATGCACATTTCACAAGTAGATACTAATTGAAATGATGTAGCCAGTTTGTCTCCAGTCCATTCATTTTATGACAAGTACCTTTCTGCATAGTGCTCACAGAAAGGACACTCCTGGGTTTTGTTTATCGAAGACAACATCTTGACGAAGGAGAAGAACTCCTGTTGTTTGCTGAAGAAGGTGAGGGTTTTTGCAAGTGAAAGAGTCACATGGGGTTTCTGGCAGTTGGAGAAAGAGAGAGAGAGAGAACAAGCTCTCTCGGCTAGTGTGTATAACACTGAAAACAGTTGAACAGTGCAAGCCAGGAAGAGCTGGTTGGAAACAGAAAGCTCCAGAGTGACAGATTGCTGGAAGTGCTATCTGTCTGATGTTTCTTGGAATAAGAGGAACAGAACAGAACTCAGTGGTGGTAGCCTGAAGAAAGAGGTTACCATCTGGAAAACCCTGATGGGGCAAGTTTCATCAGCGAGACTTTGAGGTGACTAGTGGTGGTACCTCAGTTGTGGAAATCCTGGAACAACAAATCTCTCTCTGAAAATCCTACAAGAACCTTCCTGAGCGGTAAACATTTACCTTTTGAGCGCCAAAGCCTGGTGAACTTTATACATGTTAAATTATGTGCACAGTATAAGAATTGCCTGCATCCAGAGAACTTGGAAGAAGGAGAAGTGAGATTGAACTGTGAACCAAAGAACATTTAAATTTACACACACATTACATACACGTATGCTTAGAATTAGAAGGGGGTTAATTTGGGTTAGTTAAGTCTAGAGATAAGTTTGATTCTGTTTTCATGTTTAAAATTGATTAAAAATAACTTTTGTTTTAAAAACCACTTGTCTTCGTGAATGTCTTTAGCTGCTGGGTTTTGGGGTCCTTTGGACTCGTAACATTACATTTAACAAAGAAATTGGTCTATAGGATGATGGTTTTTAAAGGGCTTCTAACTTTTTTTGGTATTACCATCATTATTGCAGTAGAGAAAGATTCCGGGACAGTATGTGTTACCACCGCCTGACCTAGTACATTCATAAAAGGAAGAATTGATATGTCTTTAAATTCTTTATAAAATTCAGACAAGAAGTGGAGATTTATTACTTTGTAATGAGCTTAATGCTAAAATCTTAAGGCTAAACCAGATACTGTAGATCATGGGGGTTTAGTGGTTTCTCATGCAAGAGAGAACGAGGAGGTCCTGCAGGGTTACCTGCTGGAAGAGGGAAGAGAAATCACCCAATATTATGTATGGACTGTCAAGAAACAGAGATTC
The DNA here is from genome assembly GCF_036971445.1 of Narcine bancroftii. Taxonomy (NCBI): domain Eukaryota; kingdom Metazoa; phylum Chordata; class Chondrichthyes; order Torpediniformes; family Narcinidae; genus Narcine; species Narcine bancroftii. The sequence continues at coordinate 290,963,981 of NC_091472.1, forward strand.
CCATATCCATTTCAGTGAGAAGTTATGAATATGGAGACTTTGTTCCTCAGAGAAGAACACACAAAGGTAAACTATGATGATGTTAGAGCCAAGTATATGGATAAACAGAAATTTGGAAATCAAGTAAGTGTTTGGTTTTTTTTGCTTCACTGACAGCACTGCCATTACTTTGTTAAAATAAAACATTGTTATGAAAATTTGGCAGTGAAATACAGTATAAATTCTGTGTAGAATTTACAAGGAAAAAAAATCAAGCTTTTCTCAGTGAAGTTAAATGAAAAGATCTGCAGATACTGAGGTGTAGCTCAGTACACAAAAAAAGTGGCAGGTCTGCTGAACGACCTGTTGAGATTCTCCAGCACTTTTTTATGAACTGCACTGACTGTATATGATGGAGCACTTTTCACAACTTCCATTGCAGTCAGTGTTTAAGGCATCACTGCTATATCAAAAAGAAAGCATTAAAAAACAATAAGTTTATAATTTATTCAAACAGCTTGACAAAATTGCATGTTTCAGATACCCCTGGTTGACCAACATTTCCGTAAAGAGTTCAATCCATTCCTGAAGGATAAGTACAGTGTCAGCAAGATAAGTGGCGACACCCAGCTGAAGATCTCCTTCCCTCAAGTGGTGCGTGAGAATGATATTATCATCTGTACAGCTCAGATCCTGGAGAATCAGCTGGCTGAACCCAGTAATGTTGATGATAATGATCTCAAAATATCAGGTAGTTTTTTTTGCCTCTATTGCACAATATCTTCATGTGATAATTGTTAAATCTATTGCCATAGATTTTTATGCAACAGTTATAATCCTGTTTCTAATGTATAGATAACATTTTAATCTAAGTTATGTCATTCAAAGAATTGTTAATTTGAACAATTGGTAACAAAAGGTTTCTGGAACCTAGAGAGAATGCAGAGAAGGTTCACAAGAATGTTGACAGGATGTCAGAGTTTGAGATGCAGAGAAAGGTTGAGCAGCCTGGGGCTTTTTTCTCTGGAGCGTAGAAGATTAAGGGGGGATTTGATGGAGGTGTTCAAGATTTTTAAAGAGACAGAGAGAGTGGATAGGCTTTTTCAATTAAGAGTGGGGGATATTCAAACCAGAGGCCATGGTTTGAGATTGCAGGGGGAAAATTATAAGGGGAACATGAGGGGAAATTTCTTCACGCAAAGGGTGGTTGGGATGTGGAATGAGCTTCCGGCGAGGTGGTTGAAGCAAGGACGTTATTTACATTTAAGGAAAGACTGGATAATTACATGGAGGGGAGAGGAATGGAGGAGTATGGACCAGATGCTGGTCAGTGGGACTAGGAGGGTGGGGATTTGTTCCGGCATGGACTAGTGGGGCCAAACTGGCCTGTTCTATGCTGTATATGGTTATATGGAACAAATTTGTCACCAGAATGTTATTTTGTATCAGTTTCTAGCATTTGTTGCAACTACTTTGGTTCCAGAATTAAACCCGGAACAATTTTTATTGGATTTCTACTTAATGCTTATATATTCTTCCTCTCCTGCAGGATCTTTTCACAACTGTTGTTTTTTTTAAATTTTTTCTTTGCTTTTCCCTTTTCTCAGGATCATGCACTTCTCTTCAGCTATTCCATTGTTGATATGGTCTAGGGGAAAGTAATGCATTGCGCATGTTACCGGCCATGTACTACAATAACTCAGAACATCTGGGAAGTTTGAATTCAATCCAGTCTGACTCAAAAAAATACTGCATACATATTGTGTGATGCCACAGCACATTTCCCCTCAGGTAGTCCAAGTGTCAGACTTGTTAATGTACAAAATAACCCTGGCAATTACAATGAAACACAACAAAATGTAACCACTGAGAAACCAATGAGAATCTGACAGGACACAATGGGTCAGGTGGGACACCTTAATGTCCTATCTGAACCGTTGGATAGCAGGAATCCCTCCAGCTTCTCATGATTCCAGCATCTGTGGCTTTTGTGTTTCTCTGGAATAATGCCTGGCAAAGCTCCAAAATCTCAGTACATTTCTGGATTTTACTCGTGGAGGCCCCATTGGATTTCCTATGTATTAATATTAATGAGTGGAGCATGTTAACAAAGCACATTTGTGTCTATTCCAGATATGCTCTTCTAGGATGCCAAGCTTATTTTCAAGATGACTAATGCTTAAAAACTATATTGTTTCAAAGCAAAATACTTAAAATGCAAATAATGTTAAAAATTTGATGCTAACAATAATTGTTCTACTTCAAACTAAGAATCTTTGAGGTAAACTTACATTTTCACCATCTAAATAGTCATCCAGTAGAGCATATTATAGATGGAGAAAATATTGAATTCTAATGTATCTCAAAGCAGCAATGGCATAACTTCACCATTTTACTGCCCAAAAAAAAACTATGGTTTATATGTAGAATAAAACTGATCTGGAGGTTAATGAGATCAGATTACTTAATTCCAACTTACATAACAGTTTCTTCTTAACAGATTTCTCACTGATAATAATTGATGAATGCCACCACACTCAGAAGGAAGACGTGTTCAAAAGCATAATGACAAGATACATTGAGCAAAAATTGAACAACAAGAAAGAATCCACAGTGAAGCCACTTCCACAGATTCTTGGACTAACCGCTTCACCAGGCGTGGGTGGCGCAAAGAAGAGACAACGAGCAGAATCACATATTTTACAAGTGAGATTCTGAATTTGTTCTCGTGTAGTTGTAGAATCGCACAGCATAGTAACAAAAATTTTGCAATAATCAATTTCTCTTTTTCAATATTATCATTTTTACATTGAAATTTCACATCCAAAAATACAGAGTGCATGTTAAAAATCAAAAAGATACTTTACATTAAATTGTATCATTTCATCCAAAGTACCCCACATTTTAATCAGACTGATTATATTGTATTAATATTTTATTACTTTATAAGAAAAATATAAACCCACTACCAAGAAAGAAGCTGTTTGGTCAAAAAAAGACAGAATTCTTATTAGAGTGATAAATTACCTCATTAGTCAACAGTTCTACCTTCATAACATATCAAAGATTATAAAAGTAACTCAATAAAGTGTCTCCAAAATATTTGAAAATTTTAATTCAAATCAGAAATTGACCATCTAATCTTCTCTAAATTTAAATGTGGCATGACGCCACGTAACTATTGAGCACGATTAGGCAGGGTAACGTCCCTCCACTGCCCACCTAGCCATAAGAGAAATAAAAGCTAATGCATGAAGTTCAGATGCTGTTAAAGTTGTATCACTATCTCCAACAATGCCAAATAAACCAGTTAAGGGACGAGGTTTAAAATTAACTTTAAAAAATGCAGAGAAAGTTTGTTCCAATATTTATCAAGACTCTGACATGTCCAGAACATTGGAATTAATGAAGCATTAAATGTTTTAAAGATTTATTTGTTGAGGGGAGTCTCACTCCTTTGAACAACTTTCAATTAAAAACGGTCTACTAAATACTCATATTTTTCATTATTGTCAGATGAGAGATTTTTTATGTTCTCAATTTTATGAGGATTGATAAGAATCTAATTGATGTAATTTTTAATTTACAACCTTTCTATAATGGTTCAATACCTAACATTTATAATAAGTTGTTGGGAATAAGAGAAGCTCCCTCAGATAAATATTTTAAAAAGCCTGGAACAGGACCTACAGCTTTTAATTTCTGAAGAAACTTGGAATGTAATTTTCAAATTGGTTAATACCTCTTCTTTATGTGCCCACCACTCTCTCCTACAATTTAAAATAACCCATAGAGCTCACATGTCCAAAGTCAAGCTATCTTGTTTTTATGCAGAAGTATCTCCTCGTTGTGATAAATGCAATGATGGAGATGCTTCATTATTCATATGTTCTGTGTATGTCAGAGTCTTAAGAATGAATATTTAATTGTAAGAAATTTTAAAATCTCCAGATAACAAAGAAGAATCCTGTGTGAACAGCAGTGTGCTCCAGACCAAAGTAGCTATGCTTTGTCCATCCTCAATTATGAAGTGCATTCTTTACAATAATTCAGGGAGCATTGTGGAGTTATGAAGTTTGACTTAGTCTAACTGCAAGCTGCAGCATCTTAGAGTGAAAGCCTTGGGGCAAAAAAAATGATAATTAGGAAACAGAGTTAAAATAAAAGGTTGCAGAAAATTTTTACTACGAAAATACCGGAGAAACTTAGCAGGTCGTGTCACATCCATGGAAAGCAATAGCTAATTGACTTTCGGGTCTTCAAGTATGCTGAAAATTAGGCAGATGTGCGAATAAGAAGGTGAGGTGGGGGGGAATGTGGTTGGAGGAAGAGGGAGAAGCTCAGGCTAGTGGGTGGGAAGGGGAAGAAGAGAAAGGAGCTGAGGTAAAAGAGAGAGGAGAGGGCTGAAAAAGATGCTCTCTGATAAGAGAAAAGAAGGGTAGGGCTTCCCTTGAGAAAGGGAGTGAGAGGGAACCAGGAAAGAGTGAGAAGGGGGGAAATTAGAGGTCAATATTCATACCTGGTTGGAAACTAGTTAAAATATAGGATGTTGTTCCTCCAGTTTACATGGCTTCATCCTGGCAGTACATGAGGCCATAAACAGACCTGTCAGTGCTGCAGTGGGGTGTGGAACTACATGATCCCTCCACCAGACACATCTTCTTTCCCTGCTTTCCATAGAAATCACTAGTGCTGCAATTCCCTCGTTGACTCATCCCTTCCCACCAATCCCCCTCTGGTACCTATCCCTGTGACCGCAAGAAGTGCTCCACTTACAACACTTACATCTCCTCCCTCCAAACTATTCGGGGTCCTAAATAGTCCTTCCAAGTGAAGCAACAGTTCACTTGTGAATCTGCAGACGTCCTAATCCTGTCTACGCTACATTGGAGAGACTGGACATAGATTGGGGGATTAGTTCTTTGAGCACTTTCTGTTGCAAAAGCTTGGTAACAGAGATTGTAGTAAGTTAGGCCTCTCAAAGTTAAGATTAAATTATAACCTTTTTGACAATCAAAATGTTATTTTAAGTTTCAGTAACCTTTGGGTCTTTAAAATTAATGATATTATTGAATGATACATACAGTATAAGTGAGATCATCAATTCCTATTCATGCAAGGATGAATGATCTGCTTGCTTTTAACATGTAAAGTCTGTTGTTTCTATTGATCTGGCACATTTATTAACGTTAAAAATATAAGATGCAGAATAATTGAAATAGCAACTATTGATCACTGAGTTCAGTCGTAGACCAAATTATCAGTCAATTTCAATTAAAATTATGAATACATTGCTTTAAGATGCAACTGTGCCAAATATTTTGCAAATGGAGGCAACCGGTGGTCATTGTAAGTATTATTTTAATAATTCTTTGGCCATTCCATTGGCTCAAGTCATTGAACTAAATTATCTATCTTTTTTAATACCTCTGAAATTAAGACGTAAAAGCAATAAAGATTGCTGCATATGTTCAGAACACGCAGGATTTAGAATAATATGATAGGGAATAGCTAAGTAATTAGTTGAATTTTGGGTTGAAGATCAGTAACTAGAGCCTCTTTTAACTCTCTTTCCTCCTTTATGATAGTCCTTAAAATATAGCCTCTTGGAACAAGTTTGCACTTATCAGTGCAGGGCGAGGATCTCAACCAAGAATATGGAGTGAGTCCAAGATTGGGTCTATTGAAAGGCAGTATAAGCTCCAGGAACCAACTCTCCACTTCCTGTTCCATTCTCTCCAGTGCAACTGAGAAGCAAGCAGATGATAGTTGAAAATAGTTCCTGCATTTCCATAGTAAAGAGCTTAGAAAAGCCTCACAGTAATTCGGATTTCATTCTTGTTCCTAAGTTATGCCAAAGCAGTTCATAGCTTATAGTTTTTGAAATGCTGTTGGATAGGTAAATACAGCGGAAATTTATGCAAAATTATACCTTACAAAAAGATGGCAAATAAATAACCAGATTGGATAATTAAACTGAGTTGATTTTTACTTTTTTACTTATTTAGTTGTTTGGATTGATAGCATTATAAGGAAAAGATACAGTTTGCAAACAGCCTCCACATCCAACATATCATCCTATGTAATATCTACCGCCTACGATGTGATACCATCACCAGACACATCTTTCCTTCTACCTTCTCTGCCTTCTGCTCCCTCCCTTTTTAATTTTTCCCTTCACACCAGTTGCTCCCTTGGCACCTTCCCATGTGACCACAGGAGGTGTTCCATTTCCACCAATGCCTCCTCCCTCATCACCATTCAGGGCCCTAAACTGTCCTTCCAAGTGAAGCAGCATTTCACTTGTGAATCTGGAGGGGTCATCTGCTGCATCTGGTGCTCCTGTTGGGGACTCCTCTACTTTGGAAAGACCGGAGCAGACTGGGAGATCGGTAGGTTGAGCACTTTTGCCTGTCCACTGCAATAGCGGGAATCACCCAGTGGCTACCCATTTCAGTTCTCTGCCCAATTCCCTTGCCATCATGCACTGTAAGACTGAGATCACCTGCAAATATTCCTTCTGGGTACCCTGCAATTAGATGACATTATCATCAGTTTCCATTAGCACCCTCCCCCCATCTTTCCCTATGTCTGAGCTCTGTCTCCCTTTCCTTCTGTATCCTTTCTCCCAGATCTGCTTTCACAGAAGCTGCTTTCAGGTGGCCAGAATACCCCAATGTAAAGCCTCCTATTCTATCCAAATGTGGCTGTCAGGAGGCCACCTGAAAACAGAAAACCTGGCCCCGAGCAGTCCTTACCCAACCCTCCTCAGGGAGGTATATTCTCCGCATCCGAGCAGTCCCTTGAGGCACCTGAAAGTATCAATGGCTGCTGGGTGGCGGGCTGGTGATGTCATCAGCTTGAGACACTGCGGCATGATTTTTGAAAAACTGGAGAGTGTGCAGGGTCGGCATTACCGGTACAGTCACATTTTTTGGTACGTTGGAAGCATTTCTCTGCTCTGGGTCTGCCATGATCCTGTGTTCCTTTCTGCTTCAGCCTCGACATGCTACAAATGACGTCATGACAGCGGGCGGGACTACGTCCACAGTTGACAGGAGCCGGTGATCAGTCCGAGGCGCCTCTCCTGCAGCCAGCCCTTTCAGGTGCCAGAACAGAGCCTTAAGCACTGCCACCCGCAGCCGTTTCTGTAGGCGCATTCTCGGAGCTATTGCATGTGAAAGCGGCTAGAGCCAAAAACACCCCCCCTCAATCAATTATCACCTTTCCTCTCTCCTGTCTTTTCTCTCCCTATCCAATTAACACCTTTTGTCTGTTGGTCTGTATTTCTCCCCCTGCACATTCTCACAGCTTATTAATTTGAGTGCCTGTCTGCACTTTACTCATACCGTGAAGCAAGGCTCATGCCCAAAACATCAGTTATATATCTTTACCTCTTATGGATGCTGTGAGACCTGTTGAGTTCCTCCAACATTTGTGTTTTTGCAACAATCACGGCATCTGCAGACTTTTGTATTTTGCACAAAGACAGGGTTCATCTTAGATAACGCAGACAATAGCTTTCTTATGCATATTTTCCTTAATGGCACAAAACATTCTAAAGCACCTCAAAGGAGTATCATCAAACTTGATTGGACACACAGTCAAGATTCCTTTATTCTCACACCAATAAGAGAAGGAAAAGACAGTCTCTTCACAGAATGTGCCTCCTGCACTCCCCCCAGTCTCTGCCACCCCATGGTCTCCTGTTTTTTCCAGCATTGAACCAGAGTTCCTGGTCCCAAACCTCCAATAGCTCGGTACAACAATATCACCATCTACAAATTTGCTGATAGTGAGTTGAATAAAAAGTGGTAATGAGGCAGCATATTGTAGGGGCATTGAAAACTTGGCTGAATGGTGGACCAGCAACAACCCTGCATTCAATATCACCAAAACCAAGGAGCTGTTTGTGGAGTTGTATGATCCAGGAGATCAGAGGTGGAGAGGGTGACCAAATTTAAATTCCTGGGAGTCACTATCTCAGAGGACCTTTCCTGGATCAATACATGAATGCGATAGTGAAGAAAGCATATCAGCGCCTCTACTTCCTCAAGAGTTTACAGAGGTTTGGAATGACATTGAAATCCTTGGCAGATGTGTCATGGAAAGTGTGTTTACCAGCTGTATCACTGCATGTTATGAAGGCACCAATACCCTAAGTGGAAAGCCCTGCAAAAGGTAGTGGACATAGCCCAAAACTCTCCCCACCATAGATAAAATCTACATGGAATGCTGCCGTCAGAGAGTAGCAGCAATCATAAAGGATCTACAGCAGCCAGAAGATGCTCCGTTCACATTGCTGCCATCAGGAAGGAGGTAAAGCTGCCACAAGACTCATGCCAGCAGGTTCAGAAACATTTGCTACCCCCCTCCATCATCAGACTCCTAACCAACAAACTCAATCAGAGCCTCATTTAAGGACTCTTACTTTGCACGTTATTTACCACTGAATATTTATGTTTCTTGTAAATTTCTCTCTTCCTTCATTACTTTAAAGCCGAGTAGAAATTCTGCCTGATCTGTAGCAGTAAGAATCTCAGTTTGTACTATGACAATAAAGTCTGAACTTTTTATTTTGAACTTCTTTAATACGATGAGGAAACTGTTAATTGCTCATGAATCTCATTCCCAATAGCTTGTTCTCGTGATCCTACCTCCAGCGATGCACGGCCTGGTGTGAGTCCATCAGCCCCAGAGCCCCTTCCTGGTGAGCTGCTGCTGTCGCCTTCCCTGTGGGGTTCTCTCCCAGGCTTCTTCCCCTCGGCAGGGAGTGTGTCCTCCCATTCTGGTGCCCTGCATCAATCCATTGATGAGTTTAAAAACTTGTTCCAAGAGGCTACTGCCTTAAAGAAAGAAAGAGAAGTAAAAGAGTTAGAAATCCCAGGAACCTTTGCTGCTGAAGATGTGACCACCAGGGATGCAGTGGTTAAACCCTGGATCAGAGTCCACTCTTAGGATGAGAAACGAAGGAGGTCACTGTCCAGCAACTGGTTCTTTAAAATAAGAGATAAATCCTCAAACATCACAAAATGAAGTTCTTGTATGAATCGAACTAATAGATTTTTGCTTGTGTTTGATTCTGTAGCTATGTGCCAATCTTGATGCTTCAAAAATAATGACAGTGAAGAATTACCTAACACAGCTAAAAGACCAAGTGAAAGATCCAATTAAGAAGATGGAGATGGCTGAAGGACGAATAAAGGTGGCTGTGAAAATATTACAGGAAATTTCAAATAGAAATACTTTTGGAATCATTATCGTTTATGCCGACTTGTCCCAAAATGTGGCAGATTGGTTTGGATTTAAGAGAAACACAGAAAACTGCAGATTCTTTTTTTTTTAAATATCTTATTTAAAAATTTTAAAACCACATCTACAATTATTAATTGAATAATTTGAAAAAATAATACAAATGGTGTTTGTGTGTGTGTGTGTGTGTGTGTGTGTGTGAGTGTATAAATCCTTCCCTCCCCTCCCCATCCACCAAATCCTACATATTTAAAAAAAGAAAATAAGAATGCCAAAAAAGGGAGAAAAGACCTCTCATTACACATAATGTTGGAGCTAAGGGATATCAGTGCAACGAGCTTTCAGAGAGTCTTTCAGATTTTCAAACCAACGCATTAGAAGTATAGGTTCCATTTTTTTTTAAATATTTGTTGCATGAATTATGTTATTTTCTCAAGTGGAATACAAGAACACAATTCAGCATGCCATCTCTCCATTGCTAAATCAGTATTTGATTTCCTAGTAATGGCAATGCACTTTCTAGAAACAGTTAATCGTTAAAATTCAATTTGATGCATAATTAATTCTAATAATTTTGATATCACCTGACCAAAATAACATTGGATCTAGTGGGAGTTTTACCGTTAATATTTTCTCCAAATTTCTTTTTACCTCTAACCAAAAAGTAGAATGAAAATATGAACCAATTTTTTGATCACATCTAGAACATAAATCTGATACTACTAAATTTAACTTTAATTTTTGGGGAGGCCAATATAATTGATGTAAAAAATTATATTGAACTAATCTATATCTTACATTAATAATTTTTGTCATACTCTCCTTACAAAGTTACTTCCAATCATTTTCATCCATTTGTCTACCTAAATCAACCTCCCATTTTAATCTTGATTTATGAATTCCTATTCTAGGAGCTGTTTTCTGAAGTAATTTACACATCTCTGAAATAAATTTATTCATACCACCTTTAGTTATTAATAATTATAATTTATTTTATTTAGGTAATTTCAAATTATGACCAAACTTTATTAATCAAAAAAGCTTTAACTTGATAATAACAAAAAAAGGTATAAATTTTTACTTCATTCATTGAAAAGTAATAAATTCATCTGCTTGAAAACAATCTTCTATTTTTTTATTTCCATTTGACTCCAAATCCTTAAAAATTAATTATTTATAGGTAAAGGAAGAAGCCTATTTTGATATAAAGTTGTTCTACGAGAAATTAAAGCCTTTCCTCCTATTTCATAATCTACTTTATTCCATAATTCAATCAAAAGTTTCAAAATAGGTGTGTCTCTAATTCCTATTAATAATTTCATTTATAAATTAAATCCTGCATATAATCTTCACTTATTTGACTCAATTCTATTTTAGCCCAAGTTAGTTTTCTCTAAATCAAACATTTCATTAATAAACTTCAATTGGGCTGCTTTATAATAATTCTTAAAGTGAGGAAGTTGTATTGAGAATAATCTCCCTTACACAAGGGCATAGTTTCACTTTTATCTCAATTAATTTTATAACCTGATATTTCACCATATTCTTTCAATCTTGCATACAAAGGGCACAACAGACTTATAGGATTTGTCATGTAAATCAAAACATCATCAGCAAATAAATTAATCCTATATTACTCTGCACAAACTTTAATGCTTTTAATGCCCTATCTTATTAATTCTGTTAATAGTTCAATCGCTAAAACAAACAAAACTGGAGATAATAGACATCCTTATCTAGCTGATCTAGACAATGAAAAAGCTGAAGAAATTTGTCCATCTGTTACCTTGGCAAAAGGAATTTTATCTAATGTTTTAATCCAATTAATAAGTAAGGATCCAAAACCAAATTTTTCTAGCACCTTACATAAATAATTCCATTCCAATCTATCAAAAGCCTTCTCGGCAATTCTGTCAATTCCCCTTTCTTTTGACATATATGTATTAAACTGATCAATCTAACAATATTATCTGCAGAATATCTTTCTTTAACAAACCCAGACTGATCTGTTTGAATTTTAAAAATGCAGATTCTTGAATCTTGAGTGAACATCCATGCATAGAAATGGCTAGTCAGGGTTTTGGGTCAGGATTATTTATTGAGACTAAAGAAGGAAGGAAAGCTATTAAGTATGTAAAGATAGGACAATAAAAGGGGAAAGTACAGTGGGGAGGGTCCTCTCAACCCTTTCCATACTGATTTTTCCCACTCTATAAATACTCGATGTTTCTCCTTTAGTGTTTAGACTTTTGTCTTGAAAAAAGGCTGACCTGAAATGTTGAGTAACCATTTCTATCTATGGATGCTGACCCATTGAATTCCTTTCAGATTTGCTTTAATTTGAATTTGTTTTAAAATCAAATATTACTTGTGACATCTTGTGTTTCTTAGTGTTTTTATTCAATTACACCCACAACAGGGTTATCTCCTGGGGGAGATGAAGTACCCAAATCCAATTTGGGTTTGAAAAAATTGGGAAACTCCCCATTTTGGCAATCAATGGCAGGAGGTGTTTTTTTTTTATTTTAATTTCTATTTTTCATTTATCACTGGAGCATCCTCTGTGGAAACACTAAAAAAGAGACCGCTCGAAATGGTGATCAAATCTTTTCACATTCTCCAATGTTTTTGTCTAACCTGCCAAGTTTGCTTAGCATTACCATTCAACATCTGTAACATTTTATTTTGTCTGAGAGAACAATAAGATGTGTAGAATTGTCTATCAAATATATCAGGCATACTTGTTAGGCTATTTTTGTCCACCATGGAAGCAGAAAATGGCATCAGCAACATGAACATGGCAATATGCATTTCAGCTGTGATATCAGAAAGTGCAGATTAAGAGAGATATATCAAGATAACCTATTGTCCTTTGTGTATGCTAAGGATCCTTTTGGATGCCAGATCAAGGAGATGATGATGAAAATTCACACATTCCTTGGACGAAGTGCTGTATCAGATTTTGGCACCCAATCTTATGAGCAGTGGATTGTACAAAAAGAGAAAGAAGGTGAGGTGCTATACAGTTTCTGCTTGTAAGCTATTTGATCCATAAAATCTCATGTTATTTTATTGTTTTCATCCAATGAGCTATCCTTTATTGATTTTCCTTTGAATCCTTCACATATTGAGTTTGTATGAAGTGATTTTGATTGTATTAGTTTTAAGAATGCAATGTAAAACTTAGTATGGAAACTTTGAGAAATGTAATCAAAAATGCTAAGGGTGTATTTTAACCAAATTCCTTCACACTATTTTTTGAAGCTGAAACAAGCCAAAGTATTTTATACGTCAGTGTGTTTTACTTCAGAACTTTGTTGCCTCCTGTATAAGGATCTAGACCATGAAACAAACTTACCTGTCCTTGCACATTTATCTAGGTTTAAAACTAGTTCCTTGACCCTTTCCCAAAATCTGGTTGATCTGAATTTATGAATGTTAGGCTAACTGCATGCAACACCCACTTCTGCCTTGAACATGAAGTTACAGAAGATCAATCCAGAAATAAAATAGAAAATGTTGGAGAGAATCGACAGGTCAGGCAGCTTTTGCTGAGGCATGGGATGGGCATAGGGGGAGTCAGTGTTCAAGCTGACAGACTTTCATGGGAAATGAGCCATCCAACCACAATTTAAACCCAGAGTAAAGAATGTTGCCAATTCAGTTAGCATCCAAGGTTACAAAGCAGAAAGCAACAAATATTACTCAGTTTGTGAACCTTGGGTCTTTTTGGTCCCTTATCCAACACTTGATCTCCAGGTAGGTCCTTAAAACGGAATATTCTGCATAGTGGATGCACAGAGTTACCATCCAGAGAAAACTGCTTCCTTTCTCTGAATACTTGGTGGCAGGGTTCACGAAGTTTTTGGTTGAAAGTGCTTTAATATGCTATTTTGAACTGTATGGCGTGCGGATGTAAATGTATGTTTATGACTGTGGAATGGCTAATGTTTAGGAAGTATTTAAGTTGCATTGTCGTCAATCCATAGTGCAGAAATGTTTCAAAGTCTTATATTATTATTATTCTCAGGAGCAAAGAAAGAGGACCGTAAACTACGAGTCTGTGCAGAACATTTAAGAAAATACAATGATGCCTTGATGATTAATGATACCATCAGGATGATTGATGCATATAACTATCTCACAGTTTTCTATAGAGGTGAAAAAAGGAAAAAGAACACAGAAGATGAGGATATACCAAAATCAAAATTGGATGATACTGATAGATTTCTAATTACTATATTTAATGGTAATGTACTTTTATATTTAAGGATGATTTTTTTAATGACATTTTAACCATTTTTATGCAAGATGACAACTTCTAGATCATGCACATTATTCCAAAATGAGGTTTTTTTTAAAAATAGCTTTGGAATATAGACAACACTTTCATTGCTTAGCTTGCAGAACTAATCATAACACTTACTGAAATTCTTTCATATTGTTTAGGTAACTTTATTCGTTTTCTTGCGCCATCTCTCCAAATTTATTTGTAAGCAAGAAGGGAGAATGTAGTTGTTTTCTCCCCCTCCCCACCCCCCATTTAAGTTTCATGGCACTACATTGCCCATGAAATGGTTGAGATCATTCAGAAACGACTGCCATTTAATTGACAAATGCTACTTAGCTGCTTCAACTTCCTGATATCATAATACATTGTGAAAGTATTCTCTATTTGAATATACTATAACTTGTCAGCAGTGATGTTAGAATCAAATGGTGATACAACACGTAAAGAGTTAATTTAGTCTGTACTAATACAGCATACCAGTTAAATTTATTTTCCCTGATTTTTCCCCTGTAACTCTATTTTGTCCTGTTTCCCCAGTGCATGCTCTTATTACATGTTAAAAAGAAAAGCCGTCTTCATACTGATTTCTCCAGCTACTTTTCCTAAGATTGTGGTTATATTTAAAGTGCCTAGTGTTTATAGCATTTAACTGTTATACCATTGTACACCCTACTTAACATCTAACATCAATGTTAGATGTCAGCATATTTAACATATATGTTATGACATTTGCAATGGATGCAAAGTTTAACTCACTTGGAGCATTGCCAGAAATTCTGGAACAGATGTTGGTGGTCTCACAATATTTACTTTTATTACTTTTTCCAGAACATCATGCCACACTTGAAAGTCTTGCTGGAAAGCCTCAGTATGAAAATGAAAAACTGTCAACTCTACGAAAAACTATACTTCAAGAATTCACTAAAAAACAAAATTCAAGAGGCATTATATTTACAAAGACCCGACAAAATGCACACGCTCTGAATGACTGGATTGGGAATAATGAGAAATTTAAGGATGTGGGGATTAAGGCACAATACTTAACTGGAGCTGGCAATAACAGTCAGTACAAACACATGACTCAGGTAAAATCCCACACTGAAACTGCAGTGCATTTTAACTTAAAACACTACAGCACAGAACAGCCCCAAGATTAAGTAAACCTACCAATCTAATCTTTCCCTACCTCACAGATATAACCCTCTATTTTTCTGAATTATCATGTTCATCAGTTCTTCTCAATCATTCCCCTTCAACAACTTACATTTATATCATGCCTTTAACTTCAAGCTCTACCTCACAGAAATTTAAAAAAACAAACTTGACAGCAAGGCAAACAAGATAGTGACACAAAAATTAATAGAAGGATTGATGAAAAGAGGTCTTGAAGAACAAATGTGGATGGGGGTCAGCAGTGGATACCATTTTCAATTACTTTTCACAAGCTGGAGAACCATAGAACTATTAGCTTGTGGTATTGTGTTGCAATAAAACCACAGTTAACGGAATTACTGAGGTTAAAAACTAAGTTGCTCACTTTTGTATTTCACAATCTCAATAGTTCAACAACTACTGCCCTGTTAATAAGTTAATCTTCACTCAATATATTCCAGTATTTAAAATGTTTTAAATTCATGACTTCCTACTCTTGCTTTACATTTATTTGCTAGGCATTAATAGGTAGTTATTACATCAATAAATAGCTACTATGTTTTTGCTGTTTTTGAAATTCAAGAAATTCTTCAGTTCTTTCCCAGCCATTGATTACCTTATTACCAGGATAATGGATTGTTAAAATATTCAGATATTGGAATTCAAAAGAGAATAGACTTTTGATTTTTACCTCCATATATGGTACACTGTAACAACGAAACCCCACACCGACATGTCTGTCCATGGCCTCATGCACTGCCAAACCGAGGCTACCCGCAAATTGGAGGATCACCTTGTATTCTGTCTGGACATTCTCCAACCAGAGGGTATTAATAATGACCTCCAATTTCCGTTAAACACCTCTCCAGTGTCTCTCTTTTCCTATCCCTCTGTCACCTTTCCTTCTGCTCCCCCCGCCTTCCTTTCCCTCTCTCCATCACCTCAGCCTTTTTTCTCTTCTACATCCCCCATGTATCCATTTATGACCTCATCTGTTGGCCTGAGCTCCTCCCTCTGCTCCTTCCTCCCTCATCTCCTCTCCCCACCCTTCCTCCCACCTTTTTATTCAGGCATCTGCCTCTCCTTGCTCATACCTTGAAAAAGAGCTCAGGCCTGAAATGTTGGATAACCTTTACTTCATGTGGATGATGCAACATCTGCTGAGTTTCTCCAGCCCACTTGTATATTGCTTTGTACACTGCCTCCTTCATTTATTCTAATGGCTTCAATGGAATGAATCTTGAAGGAAGGTTACAATGTACTTATGCAGTTATGTAGATTGCTTATCACACCTTAACAGGAATTAATTCTCTGCACACTTTACTATAGATAGGTGTCAATATATTGTCCATTTTTATTTTTTGATGTGACTTTATACTTTAAATAGAATGAACAAAAGGAGGTGCTCAGTAAGTTTCATGATGGAGAAATAAACCTACTGATTGCAACCACTGTGGCAGAAGAAGGTCTGGATATCAAAGAATGCAATTTTGTAATCCGTTATGGCCTCGTAACTAATGAGATTGCTATGGTCCAAGTAAGTTTTGGTGCACCAAGGGTGAGGGGGAGACGTTCATTTGTTTTCTGTTTTTAAAAAAAATGCATTTCAGTTAGAGGAAAATTAGGTTAATATATTTGGAGCTGAATTAATGGAGAAGTGCGTTATTGCATTGAGATTAGAGCCTTACATTTTACTTCTGAAATCTGGTCATCACACATCCAAAGGGTCTTCATTGTTAAAAAAATGCATGATCACTGGTTATATATCCATCACAAGTGCTAATCACACAATGAAAAGACGGATAATGAATTGAAAAAAATGTTACAATGAGAAAGGAGACACTTGTAATTTGTAGATTAGGAGAAGCTTCCCTCTACAGATTGCTGGACGTCCAAACACTTAAAACAGTTTCATGCAGATATTAGAATGCCCAAAATAATGAGTTCTATTTCCCAGTTTAGCACCATTAACATCTTTCAATTTAATCAGAGAATTTAGAGAAAAGGAAATATTCTAAATATCTCTGACCCTCATTAAATTAATGATGTACTTTTGAAAGCGTCACTTTTTTTGGATTGTCTTAGTAAACTATTTTGTAGATGGTGGAAACCAGAGGTTAGTCCAGCTTTTCCACTTATTAGTGAAGACAGTTAATGGTCTTTTGTGATGTCAGTGGAGCAATTTAACACAATGGATCAGAGTATCCTTATTTATTTTGTCTCCTGTGTTCAGTTTAAGGACATCTAAAGTTCAGTTTCTGTCCAGTTGATTGCAGTGCAGGCAGACCATCTTCAGAAAGTTCTTTACTGTCATCTCCAGGATTTACCGAAGAAACCATTTCCTCCCATCTCATTGTTACAATATTAACAGAAGTGGGTTGATTTTCAACACGAATACTGGTGACACCCAGCTTTTTTTTTAAATTTTGATCCCTGAATTGTCTTTAAGCTATTTGACTGCCTCCCAGTATTAAATGAGTCATACCTTTCTCTGTCTTAGTGTCAGAAAGACCAAATTAGCTGTCTTTTTCCCTGCTGTAATTTTTGCCCTTTTGCATTTTTTTTACCTCACTGTCACTTTGACATCATCCTCTTTTTAAGATCACATATTATTTCTATGCAAGACTGCTTTTTTCTCCACAACATTGTCCAGTTTAAATGCTTCTGTTCTAAAAAGTTCTGCCATATCTTCTTTACTCAGGATTCACCAAATGTTTTCATTGCTTCCCATATACTTTATATTAAATAAGACATAGCTTTGACCACACTAAATCCTTTCATGGCCCAATCAACCTATTTTGGTTTTATAAATCCTATGTGATTGTGTTTGACTCATGACCTCCCAACCTTCAAAATGTATGGGCATTGTTATTGGTGCATTTGGTTAGCACGGAGACATGGCCAGAAGGGCCTGTTACCGTCCTGTACATCTAAATTTAAAATATGACCATTTAAGTTGTACTGTGCATTACCCCATTTCAACCTAGCTCTCCAGACATGTCTGACTTGCCCTTCTACTGCCTCATCTGTGAATCAGCTATGTAAACAGGCCTCATCACTTCATCACTCATGAGCCTGCTACTCTTGAAGTTCAACACATCTGTAAAATTAAAAAAACACAAGAAACCATTTAAAGCAGTGAAACTCCTTTGGAACAACCTGTCATCATTTAATTTACTGGGGAGCTTCTTCTTTGGCTTGGCTTCGCGGACGAAGATTAACGGAGGGGTAATGTCCATGTCAGCTGCAGGCTCGTTTGTGGCTGACAAGTCCGATGCGGGACAGGCAGACACGGTTGGAGCGGTTGCAAGGAAAAATTGGTTGGTTGGGGTTGGGTGTTGGGTTTTTCCTCCTTTGTCTTTTGTCAGTGAGGTGGGCTCTGTGGTCTTCTTCAAAGGAGGTTGCTGCCCGCCGAACTGAATGAAGGGACAGGGCTATAGCTTTGTCAATGGAATGGTTCTGTCTGTAGATGAATTGAAGTGGGTCAAGTAGCTCTTGGAGATGCGCTTTGATACATTTCATTACCGGACCCTCGAAGTATTTCGTAATGATGAAAGCCCGTGCCACTGGGCAGTAGTTGTTGCAGCCTATTACTGTTGCCATCTTTGGTACTGGCATCATGGTGGCTGTCTTGAAACCCATGGGGACGATGGATTTCTGCAAAGACATGTTGACAATCTCTATAAGGACCTCTATAAGGACTCCATAGGGTGTTGTATAATAGAAGAGGAAATCAGATAGGGTATCCCAGAGTGCCAGATCTTTCTTACCACATAAAGCAGCCCAAGAAACCTTTTCATATCATAAGATGTCCAATTCCATTTAAAAAGGAAGCCCTTTAAGTCAAGTCAAGTTTGTCATTTGATATTGCAAGTCTTTTCTTCTCTTCTCTTTGGCTTGGCTTCGCGGACGAAGATTTATGGAGGGGGTAAAAAGTCCACGTCAGCTGCAGGCTCGTTTGTGGCTGACCAGTCCGATGCGGGACAGGCAGACACGATTGCAGCGGTTGCAAGGGAAAATTGGTTGGTTGGGGTTGGGTGTTGGGTTTTTCCTCCTTTGCCTTTTGTCAGTGAGGTGGGCTCTGCGGTCTTCTTCAAAGGAGGCTGCTGCCCGCCAAACTGTGAGGCGCCAAGATGCACGGTTTGAGGCGTTATCAGCCCACTGGCGGTGGTCAATGTGGCAGGCACCAAGAGATTTCTTTAGGCAGTCCTTGTACCTTTTCTTTGGTGCACCTCTGTCACGGTGGCCAGTGGAGAGCTCGCCATATAATACGATCTTGGGAAGGCGATGGTCCTCCATTCTGGAGACGTGACCCATCCAGCGCAGCTGGATCTTCAGCAGCGTGGACTCGATGCTGTCGACCTCTGCCATCTCGAGTACCTCGACGTTAGGGGTGTGAGCGCTCCAATGGATGTTGAGGATGGAGCGGAGACAACGCTGGTGGAAGCGTTCTAGGAGCCGTAGGTGGTGCCGGTAGAGGACCCATGATTCGGAGCCGAACAGGAGTGTGGGTATGACAACGGCTCTGTATACGCTTATCTTTGTGAGGTTTTTCAGTTGGTTGTTTTTCCAGACTCTTTTGTGTAGTCTTCCAAAGGCGCTATTTGCCTTGGCGAGTCTGTTGTCTATCTCATTGTCGATCCTTGCATCTGATGAAATGGTGCAGCCGAGATAGGTAAACTGGTTGACCGTTTTGAGTTTTGTGTGCCCGATGGAGATGTGGGGGGGCTGGTAGTCATGGTGGGGAGCTGGCTGATGGAGGACCTCAGTTTTCTTCAGGCTGACTTCCAGGCCAAACATTTTGGCAGTTTCCGCAAAGCAGGACGTCAAGCGCTGAAGAGCTGGCTCTGAATGGGCAACTAAAGCGGCATCATCTGCAAAGAGTAGTTCACGGACAAGTTTCTCTTGTGTCTTGGTGTGAGCTTGCAGGCGCCTCAGATTGAAGAGACTGCCATCCGTGCGGTACCGGATGTAAACAGCGTCTTCATTGTTGGGGTCTTTCATGGCTTGGTTCAGCATCATGCTGAAGAAGATTGAAAAGAGGGTTGGTGCGAGAACACAGCCTTGCTTCACGCCATTGTTAATGGAGAAGGGTTCAGAGAGCTCATTGCTGTATCTGACCTGACCTTGTTGGTTTTCGTGCAGTTGGATAATCATGTTGAGGAACTTTGGGGGACATCCGATGCGCTCTAGTATTTGCCAAAGCCCTTTCCTGCTAACGGTGTCGAAGGCTTTGGTGAGGTCAACAAAGGTGATGTAGAGTCCTTTGTTTTGTTCTCTACACTTTTCTTGGAGCTGTCTGAGGGCAAAGACCATGTCAGTGGTTCCTCTGTTAGCGCGAAAGCCGCACTGTGATTCTGGGAGAATATTCTCAGCGACACTAGGTATTATTCTATTTTGCAAGTACAACCCAACAAAACAGCATTGTCTGGTCCTCGGTGCAAAACATGCAGGTACACAACTAGATACAACACACATACATACAGACAAACAATACATATGCAGGACAAATAAATAAATAATTTTTTGTGTCGCATCTTTCAAAATGGAGCCAGCCTGGGTAAAAATTACTGACACATTTTGCTGCTTCTTGTCAGGTCAGGGTGGTCAAAATCAAAGTCGCTAGGCTTAGTTGCTCACTAAAACGTTGCTTTGATACCTTACATAAAATCTTGCTGTTCATTGTTTACAATAAAAACCAAGATTAGCCCTGAGTAATTTTCAATGCAACTTTTTGGTTTATTGAAATAAATAATTTCACAATTAGTGAATTCTCAGCTTGCCCTATTTCTTGATTGCAGGCTCGTGGCAGGGCTCGATGTGATGACAGCACTTATGCGCTTGTAGCACATGAGGGATCAGGAGTTCTTGAACGTGAGAGTATCAATGTTTTCCGTGAATCCATGATGTATGAAGCAATTCGGAAAGTGCAAGAAATGCCAGAAGAGGAATACAGGAAACAGGTGACATAAAAGACCAGTTTTTGGTATTATCATGTACAAATGCAAATGTTTATAGGATTTGAATTCAAATTTAGTTTTCAACTTTGTCTTAATCGGTAAAGTTTGTGGTATAATTCAGAGAACATCATTTAAAAGCATGTCCAAATGCAGTGACTAAATTTATCTCGAAGAGAAACAATTGAACATTAATCGCAATTATCTGAATTGCAGTGTACAATGTCCTGCTTCTACTAGACAGAACATTTGGAATGTCCAAGGAAGGATGACATTCTGGACAAGGGAACAATATTTTTGGGGTGTTCACCTGATCTTGCAGTGCAACAAGACGAGCGTGCCATTTCTCCGCATTTTTTGTGAAAGTTCAACTTTCACAATTATTAATCACTTTCTAATAATTCACATCTTCAAAATTAAAATACTCAGGTTGGAATTATTCACAATGAATCAAAATCAACCATAGTAAAAGGCTATGGAACACTATAACATTTAATAGATATCGTTTACGACATTTATTTTGTTAAAAAATACCTAAGACATTGAAAGTTGTGGTTAATTTTCTCGTCATCACTGTATCAACAACCAGGTGGTGTGGGATTTGCTTCCTCTGCCAACATTTATTGACAGATTACAGCTTCACATTTATTTCAAGGAACATCCTCATCTAACATAGCAGTCAGAAACCAATGAATTGTGAAGGAAGGTGACAGTGAATTGATACAGTGATGTAAAATGTTTATCACTTATAAATAGTAGCCAACATTTACCATGTATATCGCTCCTGAACAATAGCCAATAATCACATCCAATTCAATCCTCATTGGTAGTGCTCTTATTTTTGAATAAAAAAACATTAATATCAAAGCAGAGATTTGAGCACATCATCTAGCCTGACATATTGATGAATTACCAAGTTCCCACCATTATTCTTTATTGAGAATGAAACTTCAATGGCCCAGTTAAGAAGCCTTGTTACTTTATGCAGCACCTTATTTGCAAATATTCAGTGAATTTTGATACATTGCAATGCCCAGACATGTGAACGCCACAGTAGTTTGGAAAGGTGATCAAGATGGACAATTAAAAGAAATCATAATATTTAATGCAAATTCTCCAGATTCTGAAAAAGCCAACAATATCTGGATATAATTTTTGATGTAGTATTCCATATTGAGACCACACTTGGGAGTATTGTGTTCATTTCTGGTCACCTCCTTATAGGAAGGATGTGGAAGCTATGGAGGAGGTGCAGAGGAGATTTACCTGAATGTTACCTGTATTGAAAAATGTCTTTTGAGGAAAGGTTAGCAGAGCTGGGCCTTTTCTCTGGAGCATAGAAGGATGAAAGGAGACTTATTAGAGGTCTACGAGATGATGAGAGGCCTGCACTTTTTTTTCCCTGCCCAGGGCAGGAATAGCAAACACATGAGGGCATAGGTACAAAGTGAAGGGGTAAGCTCTTTTTTACACAGAAAGTTGTGGGCACCTGGAATACCTTGCCAGGAATGGTGGTGGAGGCTGAAACATTGGGGGCATTTAAGAGACTCTTAGACAGGCATTTGGATGGAAGAAAAATAGAGGATTATGGGTCCTGAACTGTGCTGTAATGTCCTTCGTTGTATAAGAGAGTGATTAAAGATTTCAAAAGCAGCTGGCAATGGACAATGTTTTTGGACAAGGGTACTCCACATTAACTGCACTATAGTTAACTGTCAACTTGAGCTCTCTGCTTAGCAGACCAATACTTTGGTCATGATGACATTAATTACAGCAAAATAATTCCATTCATCACCATCTTGTGTGCACTGTTGCCAAAAGTGGGGGAAAAACGACCCTGCATTCTTCCTTGTACTTTCCTTTGTTGTCTGTGCAAATGCTTATGAATGAAAGACTACATAACTTTGTCCATCTCGTCACTTTTGAAGATGGTTGCTTGGGTGGATTTGTTTTGATTTTAAAAAAGGCTCAATTTTTCACCATTAAATCTATCAATGGGTTTATAAATGAGATAAATATCAGGAATTTTGACTTTCTCTGGAATATGCTGGATTTTCTTTTTGCAGGAACCCAATGCTGATTTTATTGCTAAATGTAAAAGAATGCATGTGGACTTTTGGCGATTCAAGCTTGCACAGTGATATAAAATATGTGGTGTATGTTTCACATCAATTGTGCAAAATCGTACTGTACAAACAATGCCCATAAACAGCAGATACTTTGTGCATGACAACAGGTTTTAACCAGAGGTTTATTTAAGCCCTGTTCATTGTTATTTAAAGAGCCTGACTTTACTTGAGCCACTGCCAGGGAACATGTGGGGTCCACCTTGTAAAAGGAGGTTGCTTAAGTGATTCTTCTACCTCCACACACTACATTCTGTCATCTTTCTCAACACCAAAGCCCTTGTGGACTCTTGATTTTGTCGCTTACCAAATGACACATCAGCAATCAATGCTTTGTCAGACCATTCCTTAATCCTATCCCCAGAAATACCATTCTTCCCAACTTTTTAATATCCCAACTGCATCATTCTATCTTGCCCTAATATCTCTTGAACCAAGCTCACTGCCTACCCACGCCCCCCCCCCCCCACCCCATGTCTCCTCTCCACACCAATTGCCTAATTTCCCATCCACTGATTGCTAAACTTCCTTTCTTTGCAATATTCACCAGTAAAGCTGATGGGGAAAGGGCTTTTGTGCAAATTTTCTCAAGTAGGGCCTGTTGCACCATGCTCGCTGTCTTGAACCTTACATATGACCATTTGGAAGATTTCACACAGTGAAGCATTTGTTCTCATTTTTAGCACATGTTATAATTTCTAGGCCTTTATTCTCTTCAGCTTTATATGGGTCACGAATTGATAACAAGATAGTTGAAACCCATGAAACAAAATCAGGACCAATTTCAAGTTTTCATTGAATCACTTAGCTTTTTCAATCAAAAAAAGTTACACAATTTCTCAATTTTGTGCGCTGAAATCAGTTCAAATTCAGATTTGCCATTTGGTAAAGTTCCATATGAAGTTAAAAATCAGATTAGAAGAATTGGAGAAGCACAAGAACCACAGTTGCTGGACTCTTGAAGAGAAAAAGAAGAGCAAGAAAGACACTGCAGGTCAGGTTAACAACAGGGAAATGGAAGGGTCAGGGCCTTTTTCGAGCCTGGTCAATGTTTTGTGTTTGAACTTTTCTACAAATCTCAAAAAAGGGTCTTGACCCAAAACATTAGCCATCCATTTATCCTCATGGATGCTGTCTGACCTCCTAAGTCTTTGCACCTCCCATTTGTTTAATCAATAATTTGATTTGAGCACATTGAAATTAACAATATAATAAAACCCCTGTAAGTGTATTTTCCGGTTGCTTGAGACTTATTCTTACAATGCCTTACTAATACACCTGCATTAAGAATAAACAGTTTAAAAGACAAAAATACTATACAGTTTTATACTGAACAAACTTCACTTGCATAAATATATAAACCTTAAAGCATTTTACTTCATTTTCAATCACATGCTTTGAAAACATTTAACTGTCGTTGCATCTGCAAGATTCTCCCCCTCCACGGAGTCTCTTGAGAGACGAACAATAACATTATAGGTAATTAACCCCCTCACAAGTTCAGAGATTAAAGCCTCTGATTGAGTTGACTTTCTAAGCAGAGATACGGAGACACTTTAAGAGCATCAGCTAGATGACGCCATTTTATTCAAATGCAACTTTATTCAAACAGCCACTTCAAGCACAACATGACCAAGGCACTCTGCTGGCTCCCATCTTCACTAAATGTTTGCATTACTTCAGAGAGCATTTACTTGTTTAATTTTAAACTTAGCAATTTTTTTACCTAATATTTTATTATTATTTATTTTTTTATTTTCCTTAATTTGTTTTTGCTAGTTATTTGAATTTCAGTTAATACTGTACTATTAACTACATTTATGCCACAAATGGTTAAACGGTTTGTGAGCTACATAAGATTTTTTTTTTCTAATGATCAGATAGATGAAAAGCAATTGCAGAACATAATGGAGCACAAAATGAAAAAGAGGAAAAATTTGGTAAAATGCATAAAAAATGATCCTTCTAAAGTGACTTTCCACTGTAGTACTTGTAGCAGACTTGCCTGCACAGGAAAAGATGTACAAGTAATTGAAAACATGCATCATGTGAATGTCACAGATGAGTTCAAGTAAGATTCATCAATATTCTTAAAAGCTTATCATGAAATGCATGATCTTGAATTTTAAGTATTATATAATCTCAAAGATGTTGCTAAAATCTGAAATAAGAATTAAAATTATGCTTTCTTATTGTATCCTTCAGCAGATATTATTCTTAATGTAAGATAATATTCTGATACTCACTATTCTTTAGAGAATTATAAATCTAGTTTATATTTCAGTGTTTGGCTGTATTAATTTCAGATTTGCTTGCTTATTTCATAATTATGGTATGACAAATATAGTATCAAACTATTGAAATATGCTTCAATATCAATGTAAGTGAGGTGTAATTATCTGCCAAAGTCACTCAGGTTATCATCTTTGTGACTTTGTAACCCTGGGAGTTGTGAAGTCTTTGAATCTCAAACTTCAGTTTAGCAAAAAGAAATTTTTTGGTAAAAATATTGCTCTGTATATACTTCCTGATCTGAAACTGATGTAAAAAAAAGCAAAAAATATATATTTATTATTAGTTATTAAAATATTTTATTAAAGACAATATTATTCTAATTGCTAAATATACTTTGTCAAAGTACAGTTAATGTAATGCCAGCAATATTGTATACTGTGATTATAAACTGATTTATTTGTGGAACAAAAGTTTATTTCTTACACTCTTAAATATGAATTTCAATTATCCATATCATATGTTGTTGCAGGGAGTTGTATGGTGTGCGCAAAAGTCTGGTCGTGCAAGAGAAATGTCTTGATTACCAAACAAGTCAAGAAATTTATTGCAGAAACTGCGGTCAGGTAAATTGAGATTTTATTTGACTTTAACAGGTTCAAGTTGTATATGTTTGAAACACAGGATATATTAAAAAAGCTACCGAACAATAAAACGCCTGGAGAGGATGGACTCCCAATAGAATTCTATAAAACATTTAAAGAATTACTAATTCCTCCTCTCCTGGAAGTAATGAACCAGATAGAAAAACACAAAACTTGCCAGATTCATGTAAAACAGCAATAATACCAAAGACGGGGAAAGATCCATTAATACCAGCATCGTATAGACCAGTATCCCTACTTAACTCAGATTATAAGATAATAGCAAAACTATTAGCAAACAGATTGGCCGACTGTCTACCAAAAATAGTAAAACTAGATCAGACTGGATTTATTAAGAAAAGACGAACAATGGACAATGTCTGTAAGTTCATTAACTTAATCCATGCAGAACAAGGAAATAAGACGCCAACAGTGGCTGTTGCTTTAGACGCAGAGAAAGCCTTTGACAGGGTAGAATGGAATTATTTATTCAAAATATTACAGAGGTTCAACCTACCAGAGAAATATATTAATTGGATTAAAGCATTATATAAGGGACCAATGGTGAAGGTGACAGTAAATGGATATATATCAAACCAATTTAAATTAAGCAGGTCAACTAGGCACGGATGTCCACTATCTCCCTCACTGTTCGCTTGAGCAATAGAACCATTGGCAGAACTGATAAGAACAGAAAATAAAATAAAAGGGATAAAAATAAAAGAGAAGGAATATAAAATCAGTCTATTTGCAGATGACATCATAGCATACTTAACAGAACCAGAATTATCAATAAAAGAATTATATAAGAAATTGAAGGAATATGGAGAAATATCGGGTACAAGATCAACGCAAATAAAAGTGAAGCGATGCCAATGAATAATGCAGATTACACAGCGTTTAAAAAAGAATCACCATTTAAATGGCAAACACAAGCAATCCGATACCTAGTATTAGACTAGATAATAATCTAGGCCATCTATACAAATTAAATTATCAACCATTAATGAAAAAATTACAAGATGACTTAGAACATTGGAAAGATTTACCACTCACACTGATAGGAAGGGTAAATTGAATTAAAATTAATATCTTCCCAAGGATACAATACCTATTTCAATCGTTACCAATTCCCTTAACAGAGAAATTCTTCAATGAACTAAAGAGAATAATAAGGAAATTCTTATGGAAATGGGGGAAACCGAGGATAGCGCTAGATAAATTAACAGAATGGTACAAACAAGGTGGTTTGCAGCTACCAAACTTTAAGAATTATTATAGAGCAGCACAATTAAGATATCTATCAGATTTTTATCAAACAAGGGAAAAACCAGATTGGACCAAGATAGAGCTAGATAAAATAGGGGAGAAGGTACCAGAACTTTACTTTAAAAATGGGATGAAAAACTGATGCAATATAGAAGTTCACCAGTACTGCACCATCTGCTCAATATTTGGAAGAAGATTCACGTAGAAAGGAAAAAAAACAAATTACCAACTACCAAAGTTATTATTGATGCAAAATCAACTAATCCCTTTCACAATAGATAACTTTTCCTTTAGAGAATGGGAGAGAAAAGGAATTAAAAGAATAGAAAATTGTTTTTTGAGAAATAATTTATTATCATTTGAACAAATGAAGTACAAATATGGAATAAGTCATGGTACAATGTTTGCATACCACCAACTGAAAACCTACTTAAAGGACAAATTGGGAAGCAGACTGAGATTACCAGAAGGAAGCAGCTTTGAATATGTGTTTACAGACACAATGATAATAAAAAGATTTATAACAAACATGTACATCAAGCTGCAAGAGAAAGAAAATGATGAAATAAGCTATAAACCCAAACAAAAGTGGGAACAAGATCTAAACATAAAGATAAAAAATTAAATATGGGAAAAGCTGTGCTCCGGAACTATGAGAAATATAATAAATACGAAGTTATGCATGATACAATATAATTGGTTACACAGGCTATATATCATGCCCCAAAAGTTAAATAAATGGGATCCAACAGTATCAGATAGATGTTTTCACTGTAAGAAGGAAACGGGAACAACAGTTCATGCAATTTGGGCATGTCAGCAAGTGAAAAAATTTTGGGAAGATCTAAATCAGATATTAAATAAAATCACAAAAAGCAACATTCCCAAAAAATCCAGAGATTTTTCTTCTAAGTAATATAAGAAGTAAAAAATTAGGCCTTAACTGGATGAAGTGCAAAAAAGATTTATTATGATAGCCTTAGCTGTAGCAAAAAAATGTATAATGTCAACTTGGAAATCAGAAGAGAGCCTGAGAGTACATGGAAATGAATAAATGTATTCCATTGGAAAAAATAACATATAATTTAAAAAATAAAGTCACATTATTTGAACAAATTTGGGAAACGTACATGGAACACAACAGAGAGGGCCTACCGCGGACCTCCACCCCCTGAAAATGATAGAATGAGAAGAAGACGAAATGAACTGACCCAGTGTGTAAAAGTAGATGACACAATTTTCTTGTTTATTTTCATTGTGTGATGACATTGTTTAATGGATTTTTTGTATTGTATATGTTGAACGTTTAATGGGTTTGGAGGGGGGTGGGAGGGAAGGGAGGGGGAGAAAATGGGAAACGTTTGTGTGTATTTTGATTAATATGGTTCATAGTGTGAAAAATTTTTAAAAATTAATTTTTTTTTAAAGTTGTATATGTTTCGTTGCTCAGCAAAATCTAACTTTTCTCTGCATATTTTATTTCAAAGCTCTGGGGAACAATAATGGTTCATCGTGGAGTGAATTTACCTTGCTTGTCGATCCGAAATTTTGCTGTACATATCAATGAGAATGTGAAAGATACCTATAAGAAATGGAGTGAAGTTCCCTTCAAGCTGCCTAAATTTGACTACATCAAGTATGTTGAAAGCCACAGATAATATTTCTTATTGGATTCAGATTTCAGATTTATTGTCAGAATACATAATTACATCATTAAACCATGAGATTCCTTTTTCCTGTGGGCGCGGCAGAATTACCACTAAACTGTACACAGCGTATGCATGTAAACAAATAAAAGAACTGTAAACTGCAATACAGAGAGAACAAAAGAAAATCAATAAAGTGCACAAGTAAGAGTTCGTAAATGAATCTCTAAGTTTGTATGATTCTGATGGTGGAGGGGTAGCAGCTGATCCTGATGGTGCGAGTTTTGTGGCACCTATACCTCTTGATGGCAGCAGCGAGGACAGAGCGTGTGCTGGGTGGTGTGGATCTTTGATGATTGCTGCTGCCCTCCGACGTCTGTGTTCCCTGTAGATGTACTCATTAGTGGGGAGAGTTTTTCCTGTTATGTTCTGAGCTGTGTCCACTACTTTTTGAAGGGCTTTATGCTCAGACCGTGATGCAACTGGATTCTCTGTTTATATGCATAATGTGACTTTTATATTTGCTCTTTCTTTAAGCTGAATGTTAAGAAAAATGTAAATAGGAATCAGATTAATAAACCATATTGGCTGGGGGGTGAGGGTCACATGATGCAGCAGAGCTAGGAAGACAAGGGCCTAGGGGCTCCCCAGAAGAATCTAAATTGAAGCCATTAAAAAATGACCAGACTCTTCTTCAAACAAGCTGAACAGATAGAATATGAGCAGAAAACAAAAAAAAGGTAATATAGTCAGCGACCAAAACTCATTCCAGGAACAGGCCATGGAGGAAACAGCAAAATGGCAGCCGCACAAGCCTCAATTTCTGAGGAGGGAACCATCCCAGGAATGGGCCATCGGGAAATTGACATGGTGACACCAGCCCAAGAGCAAGAGTTGAAGGAGGAAGATTTACTCATCCTCCTCTAGGAGATGAGGAGAGGTAATGAACCCATTTCCAATAAGATGGACTCCAAGACTAAAGAAATTTATCAATCCATATCAGGACTTAAAACTATGCTAGATAAGATGAGGTGGAGAAATGTGTTGGAATCACAGAAGATCAATTAACAGATGGACTCCTCCCTTAACATATTAAAGAAAGAAAATGACTTTTCACTGGGGAAAATTGACCAGTAGAAAATTACAGCCTATATAATAATATTCATATTGTTAATCTTAAAGAAAGCCAAGAGGGAAATAACCCTGTAAAATTCTTTACCTAACTGGATCCCAGACATCATGGGACAAGAACACTTTAATGAGCCTATAATAATTGAATGAGCATATCGAACTCTTGCACCCAATTCATCTATAGGCCAGAGACTGAGAGTATCCTGATACGCTTGCTTAGGTATCAGGACCTGGAAAAAATCTTGTGTGTTGCTACGTGGCGGTGGAGAGCAAACAAGGGTCCCATCACATACAATAATAGGCCAGTGCTATTTTTCCCCAATCTCAGTGCCAACTTAATGAGGCACAGGAGGGAGTTTGATCAAATCAAGAAGGAACTTTGATCTAAGGATATTCCATTTGCCTTACTTCACCCTGCAATATTAAGGATCATATTCCCTGATGGAGGGAGGAGTGGCGACATTCCTGCATGATGTACCAGAGGGAGAATAAAATAGAGGACGAGAGCCGGTGAAGGAAGACTGGACAGGTAGTCGTAGTCCTTACGAACAGCCATGGATATATTATTTAAACTGTTGTCACATTTTCCACTTGCAATGAATAGACAAGTTCCAATTTAAGTGGATTAGTTTCTATAGAACCTAATTTTTATAATAATTAATTTTGAGTTTGGCATTTTCAAATCTATTGTTGCATTCAAAATTGAATAATCTTGTATAGTAACTCGTGTTTTTAAGTAAAAGCCCTGGGCCTCACACACACACGCGCGCACACACACACACACACACACACACACACACACACACACACACACACACTCACACAAACTCACACACATTCACTCACACACACACACTCTCACACACACACACTCACACACACATTCACACACACACACACTTACACGCACACACACTCACATACACACACTCACACAAACTCACACACACACTCACACACACACACTCTGAACTGATGACAAGAAACCCATCTTGATACACAAAAACTCGCCAGGTGCGATTGGAGAAACTCTCATTGACTCATCAGGCTGATATGCTTTAGTTATATGCCAGCTTTATTCAGAGCTCTGGACACTTAAATAAATACACACCTAATCATGATAAATGAACCCTTCATTCAGGATATTTTCCTTAAGGTTTTGGAGGGATACAAAATATACTTGTAGGGGGCGACTTTCATTTTGGTTTGGACCCTGTCCTGGACAAGTCAACGCTGTCTGTATCCAAAATAAAAGTGGCCAAACTACTTTGGCTTTCATGAAAGATTTAAATTTGACAGATGTGTGGAGGCAAACACACCCTCAAACCAGGGACTATTTTTATTCTTGCCCGCTTGATTCCCACATGTTGTCAACACAGTTAATTCGTAGAACATTAGAGTCTGAATATGATCTAGAATCTTGTCGGATCACTCACCTTTGACGCTCTATTTTGGTGCAAGATAAACCAACTAATTTAAAGAGATGGTGTTTGAACCCACCCTCCTTCAAAAACCAGCATTTTGTAAGTTTATTAGAGACCAGATAAAGTTATTCTGTGAGACAAACTGTCCCTCCACTCCCAATAGTTGTATTTTATGGGCTATGTATGAGCTATGAATGAGCTTCCGGCAGACGTGGTCGAGGCAGGATCATTGGTTACATTTAAGGAAAGACTGGATAGTTACATGAGTAGGAGAGGACTGGAGGGGTATGGACTGGGCACTGGTCAGTGGGACTAGGAGGGTGGGGATTTGCTACGGCATGGACTAGTAGGGCCGAACTGGCCTGTTCTGTGCTGTAAGTGGTTATATGGTTATATGGGACAGATAACCTCATATACAAAAGTTATTAAGAAGAAATACATGGCAGACATCAGAAATTCTGAAATTGTAAAAGGAAGTATATAAAGTGCTTGAAAACAAAGAGCTCAAGTGCAATACACTACACACTTATAAAATTTTTAAAAAGCATTCTAAGAACTAAACAAAGGTACAGGTGCCTACCCTTTTATGGACTGGATGCCTGCCGTTCAGAACCTTCCAGATTTCAGAATCATTTTGATTTCTGTCCCTTTTAGCCCTCCTGCCCGAGTCGCATTGCCGCCTCTCACCCACCCGAATTGTGCTGCCGTCTCTCCCCTTCACCCGCCCCTGCCATAATTACTGTGATTCATAGAAAAAACACAAACCCATTAAAATGCTCTTCATTTTGCACCATTTCATTATTAAACTCAGATTATAAATTGATTTCTAAGGCCTTAGCTAACAGGCTTGACCAATTCTTACCAAAATTAATAAATCCAGACCAGAGAGGCTTTATTTGAAATGCCAATCAGCCAACAACCAATGTAGGCTCTTTAATACTATCCACTATGCAAAGGACAAGGCTGAACCAGGTGTTGCTGTGGCTCTGGAAGCTCAGAAAGCCTTTGATGGGCTGGAATGGCTGTATTTATTTAGAATCGTGGCCAAGCTTGGGTTTGGGCAACTGTTTATTAACTGAGTTAAAACTCTTTATCATAGACCCAGAGCCAGGGTTGCCACTAATAGACAGATCAAGGAGATCATTGTTCTCTTTGAGCTGGTCGAGTCAACAGGGCTGTCCCTTATCTCCAGGACTTTTTGTCTTGGCTATTGAGCCCCTGGCAGAAGGGTTTTAAAGTGGGTCAAGCAAATCACAAAAATAACCTCATGGCAGATGATGTAACCCCATACCTAACATACCTGGTTAACTCCTCACTAAATTACAGACTTTATTAAAAGCTTTTGGCAAAGTTTCAGGATACAAGGTAAACTGGGGAAAAAAAGTGAAATTATTCTACTAACAAACTGATTACAAACAAGCCCATTCAAGTGGTCCTCGAATGGTATTAACTATCTTGGAATAATGATAGATAATGACTTTCAGAATTTGTACAAACTTAATTACCTCTCAGTACTTCATAAAATTGAAGAGGATTTGAGCAGGTGAATAATTGACAGAGTCAATTGAGTGAAGATAAATATATTGCCACAAAAGATTGTGTTATCTTTTTCAGTCCTTGCCCATTCCACTACCCCAAACCTTGTTTTAAAACCCTTAATAAGTAAGTTGGGCGGCGTATATGGAAGTGTAAATTACCTCGACTATCCATGGAAAAGTTGACATGAGACTATAGATTTGGAGGCATCCAGTTTCTCTGTTTTAAAAAATACTATTTGGCGGCCCAAATAAAATTTATTTCTTCCTTTTTTGAGGGTGACGATACCCCCTCCCTGGTACAAATTGGATTGCACTCCCTAAAAGAGAAGGTGTGTAGTGATTTTATTAATAAATGGAATTCTAGAATTATATCCAACAGGATATAAAGCACTTGGTTTGAATATGGTGTGATGCACGTGGAGGCTCTGGACTGAAAAGGGGATTGTCCCTGAAAACACCTCTTAGACAAAATGAACTCGTATCCATGACTTTGAACAACAAAATTTTGCAGACCTGGCATCATAATGGGATACAACAGCTGGAGGATTGCTATGAAAAAGGACATTTTATGTCATTTGAACGGTTGAAGAAGAAATAGGACTTGCCCAATAAGATCTCCATTTGTTACCTTCAGTTAAGATCCTTTCTTAAGGTTAGCTTGGGCCCTGAAATGATTTTTACCAGGACTCACTGAAGTCGAGAAACTGCTTCATGAAGGAAATGTATATAATTTATTTCTAGTATTTCTAGTGAGATGGGAATCAGATTTAGACATAACAATTGAGGTACCACTCTAGTCAGAACTATGTCAGGTAGGTTTGTTGGCTACTGATAGTAGCCAGGTTATAAATTGGTCCACTATAATTTTCTCCATCAGCTGTACTTCACCCACAGAAATTACATCAATATAAACCCAAGTTATCAGAGATGTGCTTCAGGTGTTGTAAAGAGGTTGGTTCCTTCTTACACTTTACCTGGCTCTGCACAAATGTGAGACAGTTGTGGTATGACATTTGTGATATCCTAAGATCGCAGGAGTCATCTTCCCAGTGGGCCCAGAGCTTTATCTACTGGGGAACTTAATGGGTGTTGGTAGATCGCTAACTAAATTAAATTTACAGAAATTTCCTTGTGTGTGGCGAGGAAATGTATAGCAGTGACAAGGAAATCTGATTCCCCTCTCATTGATAGGTGGTCTTCAGAAATGAACACCTGTGTTCCTCTTGAAAAGATCACAAATAGTCTTAGGAAAGGATGTAATATCTTCCTAAAAATCTGGCAGCCTGATCTAAAACATATAGGCTTCACTGATGCCACCATAGGGTTGCGATCGCTTCTGACTAGTCAACAGACCTCTGTAAAGACTACAACACTGTGGTAATATCATGTTTCTATGTGTTTTACTTTACACACTGACGATGGGATTTTTTTTGTTGTTTAATTATACATTCACAGGGTGGGGGGGTTCTTGACGTTTTGTATTTTGTATGGTTGTTAAATATACTTAAAATGACAAATAAAATATTACAAAAAAAACCCACAATAGCTTCAATGAGTATCGTGTATTGCTCTTTATTAAAGCTTTTGCATACATGGATTCCAGTCACTTGGTTTATTCCAAACTGGCACCCACCAAAACATGATGCAAAACATTACGCAGACATGCCCGTTCGCATAACACTCTTCGCCCAAAATATTAATTTGTGCTTACTTTATAATTTTAAGTACAAAATACTGCATACAATGACTGCATATTTTAAAATTACTATAAAGCTCAACTTAAATCTGTTAACAGTTGTGGACAATACAGGTCATCAAACACAACTTCAACTGGCAACTATAGATATAAAGCAATCTAACTTGAAAATGCACTTATGCTCAGAAAAAACGTACAAAAGTCTGCGTCACTGCACATAGTCTTTGATATATGCTGGAGGGTATTTTTCTCTTTTGAATCTTAGCAGGAATGAAGAACACAATAAACTTATGACATTTCTCGACCAGATAACATCTTATTGCTGACTAACCCTACTGACTGTGTATCTGGCGCTCAACTAGAATCTTACCTCTGGGCAGACACTGATGATGGTGTCTCAGCAACAGATAATGGAGTTATCCTGCTACAGCCGCGCTTCCTGTCGAGGTACAAAACGTACAGCAGAACCACAAAGTACAAAACACGGATTTTATTGAGTCACGTGGGAATGAGCAGTATTCGAGGCAGGTAGACGAGGTCACCACTAATACTATTGAATATCATTCAAAGAACCCAGTTGAGGGGTACAATATTTAAGGACCATTCTAGAATACAAATCAGAGAGGTATCTCTTTGAAAGTATTGTTACAAGTTAAGATGTTGCAGTTCTAAAGACAGAAAAACGGTTGAAGTCGATTGGCTTTTTACTTGAGCATGTTTAATGAAAAGAATGATTTATAGCATATAAAATTAGAAGCAGTCTGGAAAGCTGCCTACAATATACAGTGATTCCATGCTCTGTACACATCCGTTTCAGTCATTCATTGACACTTTCAAATACCAGTTCCAACGTAAACAGAAAGCCATCGATGCTAACAATAGGGGCGGAAGCTGCTAGATTGAAGTTCTGTGATGCTTAGATCCTGTTGGCACCTTCAATGTGGCTACGCACACCCTGCACCTTTTGACGGCTAGATCACGCCCGACAAGTAGTGGAGTCATTCAGTCACGTTTGGACGGGAAACTGATTTATGAATGGGAGCCCTTTCAACAAGTAGTGGAATCAGTCGGCAAGGCATTTAGTGTCTTTGTATCGAAGACATTGTGTATTATAGAGCCTGGGGTATTTTGAGGACAGAAGAGATAATAAATTCTATTTTTATGTCTGGAATGTTCCTTGGCTTAAAATTTGTCTCTCCCTTCCAACCTGTTCTCTGAAACCCTGTGACTTTATTTGTTACAGATTAAAATCTGTGCTGGTTTTCTCATAATTGATATTTCTAGATAGCCTATAAACACAAACTTCTACAATCCCTGAGGAAATAGGGTCGGTTTATGCTAAAGGAGAAATGTCAGGAGGATCATCCAAAAGTGGCACTGAAATGGCATCCCCGATTGCTCTGAACTGGTCTATGTGTCTTTTCCATGGCACCAACTAAAACTGAATATTAACATGGAATTAGTTTCTTGAGAAGCACACCTCTTATCTATGTTTCTTTACTCTTTCTGTAATCTCGCTCTAAGATTTGTTCTCCTATCTCCAGAGATCTTGTTGGCTTACTCGGGGATGTTGACAGTTGAATATGAAGTCCGATGTTTGGGTGCACCACAGCGAGTTGGGTTCTCAGGTTGCATCTGTCATGGGTACATTTGTACCTCTCACTTTGTTCGTTTTAGATTGGTCACAGTGTTTGAGCTATCGAAAGAAAATAGACACACACACCGAGAGCAGTTCAGTTTATACAAATGTTTATTACAAATTCAAAAGCTGATTTCAAACTACAATATGCAAGCCCTTCCCAATTATACTTATTAATGCCTGGACTGGTTCCAACTACCGAAGCGAGGCAATGACCGCTAACTTGTAGTAGGTTGTCGGGGCGCCAGTAGCAGCTTCTCCACCTCCCCCAACCGGGACGTTGGCTGGACCCTAGAAGTTCTTCTTCTTGCTGAGAGATGTTGCCACCTCTCGGAGAGTCTCTCACTTCAGCAATGGGATCATGGTTTATATTACCCAAAAATTGCTTACTCATAGCTTATCATTTTGAATAAATTTATTTTGTGTCAAGGCTAGGCCTCTGACAGTCTGTGACCAAAACAGGAAATGTTCTTGGTACACAGATGTCCTTTTATCAGATAACTGCATGTCTGGGCCGCATAGTGGAACTTAGCTTATGTCTGCTGATTCTAAAAAAACAAGCAGGTTCTCAACCTTGCAGAAGCAAAGGTTGCAAAAGTAAAAAAAAACATGGTTTAAAGCTGAAGCAAAAAGGATGGTTTAAATCCTCCAATACAGCATCCTAGCATCAGTTCTGCAGGCATGCATTTTGCCGTTGAGTACAGTGTTCTGTATAACAAAAATTCTGTAATCTTGTGACTCCATGATGCTTTTGATGAACTCTTTGCTTTCATCGCATGTTTAAAGGTCTGAACGAAGCGCTCAGCTTTCCCATTCATACTCAGAAGGTCAGGTGCAGATAATATGTCTCATTGTTGTTTCACAGGAACTGCTAAAAGGCATCTGATACAAATTGAGGTCCATTGTCAGAAACCAGTTCTATGGGTAATCCATGATCTGCGAACACACCTCGTAGTCTCTCAATTGTCTTTTCAGCTGTTGTTCATCACATCTGTCACCCAATAGGCCATTTGGAGTGTGCATCGACAATAATCTGAAGCGTTTCCCCCATAAATGGACTAGCGAGATCAATATGAATTTGGTGCCATGGTTGGGATGACCATTTCTGTGGGTTCGCTTCGGCTTCTGGTGCTTCCAGTTGCATTTCTTGACAGATGTGACATCTCTGAACTGCCTGTTCAATGTCTATGTCGATCAATGGCCACCAGACATGCATATGTGCCAGAGCCTTCATCCAGACCATTTTTGGATGATTAGTGTGGAGCTCCTTAGGAATGGCCTTATGCCATTTCTTGGGGTAATAGTTCTTGCCCCTCACAGCAGACAAGCTTCTTCAATCGACATTTAGTTAGCTTCGCATTTATATATTAAATTTTCTGCTATTCTCTCTCCTACTTTCATCCTTGCAGGTTTGACTCCTTCCTCAAAAAAAGGAAGTAAGAAATCTTATCTGGGCCACTTGGTAATTGTCCAAATTTGGGAGCTGTAAACCTCCCAAATCATATTTCCATGTTAATATTTCTATGGAGATTATGGATATCTTACCCTTCCCAAGAATTTTTCAGACATTTATTTAACTCCTGAAAAAAACTATTAGTTAATGGAATTGGCAATGTTTGAAATAGGTACTGAACTCTTGAAATTATATCCATTTTGACACAAAATCTCCGTCTCCAACTAATTTTATTGGTAAAGCTGTCTACCTGTTCAAGTTGTCTTCAACCTTTTAAAGCAAAGGTGAGTAATTTAAATTATATAATTTTTTTAAATTGTTATCTGTGCGTATTCCTAAATATCTTATCCCATTTAACGGACACTTAAATTGGGTGTCTCTTTGGCCCTTTCTGTCAGTGGCATAATTTTGTTCTCCCAATTTATTTTGTAACCTGATACTTTCCCATAATCTTTCAGTTTTGAGTGTAGTTTCTGTCACAAAGTTACTGGCTCTGTCAAATATATCAATACATGATCAGAAAATAAATTGATATTCCTCCTGGTTGACCCTGAATCCCTTAATGTCTGGATCTCACCTAATTGTTTCTGCGTGCTGTTTCCAATTTGCCTTGTTGAAAAGCTTGTGATAATCTTTGTAGTCACCACAAATTTGAATGTTACCTGGGTTTTGTGACTGGTATAATTGGAGCTGCCCAGTCATTGTACTGAAGTTTCTCGATTATTCCTTCACTTTCTAATCTGTTGAGTTTTGTCTTGATTCTTTTCTTGATAGTAAAAGGTACTGTTCTTGGCTTAAAGAACTCGGGTTTGGCAACTGGTTTCAACTGATATTTGGCCTGGACTCCCTGAATTTTACCCAGGTTCTTCCCAAATACTGTGTGGTACCTCTGAATCACCTGTTTCAGCTTTGAATTTTTAATCATCAACATCTGTATCTTCCTACTGCACCAACTGCCTGCCAATCAAGTTGGATGTATGACAACCCATTCCTTCCAAACAGGGTGGATACTTTTGTATCCAAAATATAGAGAGGTAATCTTTTTTTTGTCTGTCCATCCTAATCGATGTTAACTTTACATTTTCCTAGTGCTCTAACATTCTCTCCTGTGACAGTCTTTAATGCAATGTCGGACTGTTCCATTTTGAGTTTGGGCAGTAATTTGTCCTTCAGATCTTTCAGTGTTAGTGACACAGCAGCACCTGGGTCAAGTTCCATCTGGATATGTTCGTTGTTAACTTTTATCCAAACAAGGATTTCTGACCTGCAAACCATAACACTACGGATGTGCTTTATGCCAATGCCCTGTCATCCGTGGAGTCACTTTCATACTCTGACTCATTGCCAGACCTGTAGTCATTTTTGATAACATTTTTAACTTCGGAAGATTGGTTTTTTTATACTTGAATTTCTAATGTTTCTTCCTCCTGTGTACCTATTTCTCTCTCTTTTCTTTCCGTCTTATGTTCTATTTTGGATGCTTGGACTTAATGCGTCCCACATTGTCACATGAATAACACTTAGTCTTCCTGCAATAACAGTCATCAGGGCTGTGGTTACTTCTCCCACAATGGAAACATTCTCATCGGTCCATTTCCTTCACTGTTTGATCTCCATGTACGTCCTCGATGGGACGACCGGCCTTTTCGAAGCCCAATGCCGTCTCGTAGACAGAGTAAATTACCACATTTTTTCTGTGCTCAGCAAGCGTTGTTGGGCATGGCAGTCAGCCAAGTTGATTACCAACATATCTCTCAAAGCCTCATCCAAAAAGCAACCAAACACGTCTCCGACAACTTACACAATGAGTTAAATATTGGCTCATGGTTTTGCCAGTCTTTTGTTTTCTGGTATAGAAATTGTCTCTTTCCGCCATTACTACAGGAAAAACAAGGACTGGTTTGACGAAAACAGCCAGGAAATCCAGGGGCTGCTGGCAAAGAAGCGAGCTGCCCACCAGGCTCACCTTACAAAGCCGTCCTGTCCAGAGAAGAAACAAGCCTTCCGTCGCGCATGCAGCCATCTTCAGCGCAAACTCCGGGAGATCCAAAATGAGTGGTGGACTAGCCTCGCCAAACGAACCCAGCTCAGCGCGGACATTGGCGACTTCAGGGGTTTCTATGAGGCTCTAAAGGCTGTGTACAGCCCCTCACCCCAAGTCCAAAGCCCGCTGCGCAGCTCAGACGGCAAAGTCCTCCTCAGCGACAAGATCTCCATCCTCAACCGATGGTCAGAACACTTCCAATCTCTTTTCAGTGCAAGTCGCTCAGTCCAAGATTCCGCCCTGCTCCAGCTCCCTCAACAGCCCCTAAGGCTAGAGCTGGATGAGGTCCTCACCCTGGATGAGACATATAAGGCAATCGAACAACTGAAAAGTGGCAAAGCAGCAGGTATGGATGGAATCCCCCCAGAGGTCTGGAAGGCTGGCGGCAAAACTCTGCATGCCAAACTGCATGAGTTTTTCAAGCTTTGTTGGGACCAAGGAAAACTGCCTCAGGATCTTCGTGATGCCACCATCATCACTCTGTACAAAAACAAAGGCGAGAAATCAGACTGCTCAAACTACAGGGGAATCACGCTGCTCTCCATGGCAGGCAAAATCTTCGCTAGGATTCTATTAAATAGAATAATACCTAGTATCGCCGAGAATATTCTCCCAGAATCACAGTGCGGCTTTCGCGCAAACAGAGGAACTACTGACATGGTCTTTGCCCTCAGACAGCTCCAAGAAAAGTGCAGAGAACAAAACAAAGGACTCTACATCACCTTTGTTGATCTCACCAAAGCCTTCGACACCGTGAGCAGGAAAGGGCTTTGGCAAATACTAGAGCGCATCGGATGTCCCCCAAAGTTCCTCAACATGATTATCCAACTGCACGAAAACCAACAAGGTCGGGTCAGATACAGCAATGAGCTCTCTGAACCCTTCTCCATTAACAATGGCGTGAAGCAAGGCTGTGTTCTCGCACCAACCCTCTTTTCAATCTTCTTCAGCATGATGCTGAACCAAGCCATGAAAGACCCCAACAATGAAGACGCTGTTTACATCCGGTACCGCACGGATGGCAATCTCTTCAATCTGAGGCGCCTGCAAGCTCACACCAAGACACAAGAGAAACTTGTCCGTGAACTACTCTTTGCAGACGATGCCGCTTTAGTTGCCCATTCAGAGCCAGCTCTTCAGCGCTTGACGTCCTGCTTTGCGGAAACTGCCAAAATGTTTGGCCTGGAAGTCAGCCTGAAGAAAACTGAGGTCCTCCATCAGCCAGCTCCCCACCATGACTACCAGCCCCCCCCCACATCTCCATCGGGCACACAAAACTCAAAACGGTCAACCAGTTTACCTATCTCGGCTGCACCATTTCATCAGATGCAAGGATCGACAATGAGATAGACAACAGACTCGCCAAGGCAAATAGCGCCTTTGGAAGACTACACAAAAGAGTCTGGAAAAACAACCAACTGAAAAACCTCACAAAGATAAGCGTATACAGAGCCGTTGTCATACCCACACTCCTGTTCGGCTCCGAATCATGGGTCCTCTACTGGCATCACCTACGGCTCCTAGAACGCTTCCACCAGCGTTGTCTCCGCTCCATCCTCAACATCCATTGGAGCGCTTTCATCCCTAACGTCGAAGTACTCGAGATGGCAGAGGTCGACAGCATCGAGTCCACGCTGCTGAAGATCCAGCTGCGCTGGGTGGGTCACGTCTCCAGAATGGAGGACCATCGCCTTCCCAAGATCGTGTTATATGGTGAGCTCTCCACTGGCCACCGTGACAGAGGTGCACCAAAGAAAAGGTACAAGGACTGTCTAAAGAAATCTCTTGGTGCCTGCCACATTGACCACCGCCAGTGGACTGATATGGCCTCAAACCGTGCATCTTGGCGCCTCACAGTTTGGCGGGCAGCAACCTCCTTTGAAGAAGACCGCAGAGCCCACCTCACTGACAAAAGGCAAAGGAGGAAATACCCAACACCCAACCCCAACCAACCAATTTTCCCCTGCAGCCGCTGCAACCGTGTCTGCCTGTCCCGCATCGGACTTGTCAGCCACAAACGAGCCTGCAGCTGACGTGGACTTTTACCCCCTCCATAAATCTTCGTCCGCGAAGCCAAGCCAAAGAAGAAGATAGGCTTTGAGGACAGATGGTCTTTGACCAGGTCACATAATTCTTTTTAAGTCTTGGAATACAGTACTGTTTTGCAGGTGCCAATAGAGTCTTGGTAAGACTGCATATTCTGCACCCCACCTCGCTCAAAAACACCTATTTCTTGTTACAAGTGTCAGTATCTTTTATATCATGGACAATCCAATACATGTCAAACCTGTCAACATAATCAGACCAATCCTCACTCTCTTTATATTCACCAAAATGTTCTTATGCCATTTTCACGACTTAATATTCACTCATAGTTAAATCTGTTATCCAAGTACAATTCACTTTTACTTGTTCATTTTCTTTGTCGCAAATTTTCAGTGCTGATGAACAAATGCTATCATCCACCTACTGCCCACAATGAAATTCCTATCCCCAGTGTTCTCTTTATGCAAAATCCTGTGGATTCCATCATCCGGAATGTAGACTTGTCCATTTTAATCCTCATCGCCAGTTCTGTCATGTATTACTCTTTATTAAAGCTTTAACATACATGGATTGCAGTCACTTTGTTTATTCCAAAATGGTGCCCACTGAAACGCGATGTAAAACATGACATCATGCGGACATGCACATTCGCATAACCATGTGAGGTAACAATTTTTAAAGACAAGATCACACTCTATCTTTCTAAAAATTAACCAGACCTAAAAGTGGCCTCTGTTGAGGTGCACAAGGTTTTCCAAACATTATTGTGTTTCATTATTATGAAATTGTCTTGGCCTCTTGAGTTGCCCAATCAAGAGTACTGGCAAACTGTCAACTTCTAGATTAACTGGATAATGAATGAGTGAAAAGGCTCATGGACTGAGTATATGTAACATGAGCAAGGATTGGGAGGACAAAATGAATTGATCACTCACCAGAAACATAGTGCCATAAACCTGCAGGACAAGGACTGTTTTAATTTAAAAAAAAACTAAATAAATATAAAATAAGAAACTAAATCAGCAAGATTGATGATTACAAAATATTAATGCAAGCTATGGGGGAAATAAATGGGACAGAAATATGATGATCAACACTTGCTGAGGATTTTAATGAATATGATTCCCACTGACTCTCTTACTTGATGAAAGGCTCAAGCCCGAAACGTCGGTTATCTATTTTTATCTTTGCTACATAAAGCACACATTTTGTCCAGCGGAGTTTTTCCAGCATTTTGTATTTTTAATATGGAAGTAGTCACTGCGGCAACACAGGAGTTCCCAATATAATGATTTAAACTTATAATGTGTTAATTATTCATAATTAGTACAATAACATTGTTTTATAAAGCTTCACACAAAACATTCTCAACTAACATAAGCAGTGAGAAGCTAATGGAATTAATTTTGAGGGAAGGTGACAGTGCACTGTTGCATTTATGTAGAATATTTATCTTTCATGAATAGTAGCCAACAGTCACCATGTTTATCACTCCTGAATAGTAGCCAATAATCACCAGGAATTAAGACTTTATTGTTGGTACTCTTGTTTCTGAGGCAAAAGACTAATTTAATATCAAAGCAGAGATTTGAGCACATCATCTAACGTGACATATTGATGAATTACTAAGTTCCAACCTTCATTCTTCTTAAGACTTCAGTACCCCGATATAAAAATCTCATTGCTTTAGTGTGCAAATAAATTGTACTGTGCAAACCATGCCCATAAACAGCAGATATTTTGTGCGCGGCAACAGGTTTTAACCAGAGATTTAAGCCCTGCTCATTGTTATTTACTTGAGCCACTGCCAGGAAGCTTGTGGTGTCCACCCTTGTACAAGGAGGTTGCTTAAGTGATTCTTCTACCTCCACACCTACATCCTGTCATCTATCTCAACACCGAAGCCCTTGTGGTCTCCTGATTATGTTGCTTACCAAGTGCCACATCAGCAATTAATGCTTTGTCAGACCATTCCTTGATCCTATCCACAGAAACACCATTCTTCCCACCTTTGTGATTTTCCTGATGGTAACCAACTCCCTTTCCCTAATATGTATTTTATATTAGATGTTCATCATGGTAACATGCCCTTCCAGCCCAAGAGCCCAAGCTGCCCAAATATACCAATCAACCTACAACCCTCGTATATTTTGAAAGGTGGGAGCAAGTCCACGCAGACATGGGAAGAACTTTCAAACTCCTTACAGACAGTGCTGGATTTGAACCCGTGTTGCTGGCCCTGTAATAGTGTTGCACTAAATGTGATGCTGATCATACTGTATCTTCCACCAAAATCCATCCCCACTGTAAGGTTTTCTCTCTGACCGTCCTGCGATCTGTG
The DNA here is from genome assembly GCF_036971445.1 of Narcine bancroftii. Taxonomy (NCBI): domain Eukaryota; kingdom Metazoa; phylum Chordata; class Chondrichthyes; order Torpediniformes; family Narcinidae; genus Narcine; species Narcine bancroftii. The sequence goes on from NC_091472.1 coordinate 291,007,841, forward strand.
CAACATACCATCCATCACTCACATCTCCTCTTCACACCTAATTTCTCTCCCAATGATATGCCAAACCTGCTTCCTTTGCAATCTCCACTAGTAAACCTGATGGAAGAAAAGCTGTTGTGCAAGTTTCCTCAAGCAAGGTCTATTCCAGCATGCTCACTATTTTGGGCCTTGTATATGTGTTAACTTTCCTGGTAATCTCAAAAAATTCTTTAAGATTGGTTAGAAATCATCTACCAAAGTAATGTTGACTATTATGAATCAATCCCTGCCTATTCAAGTACTTGAATATCCTTTGTTTGAATGATTTCCTGTATTATTCTGAAACAACAGAGCATTAGCTGAGACCATGGATTGACCTTTGGACTGAGGACTATCATTATAAAGGATGGATTTCTGCTAAGAACTCTGTGCCACGTGGTACAGCTGAGTGCTGACTCACCAATTGCTTGGAACTTTCAAGAACAAAGGGAGAATCCAGCTGTGAAGCAGAGAGCAGCAGTTGGAGCGGCGGAGGGCAGCTGGAGAGCAGTGTGAATTGCACATGCCTCATAAGTGAGGATTCATAAGTTTTCTACAATACAACATCAGTCATTTCTCTCTCCAGCATTCATTACAATGTCCTTTGTTATCAGTTAAAGAACTGAATTTGGACATTGAACTTTGAGATTGAATTCTGCAGACTGTCTTATGGACCGACTTACTTGACTGGTTTTGGGGGATTTTTCCTTTTTGAACATTGGACATAGTTGGTCATGGTCTGAGTTTTTCCACATACACACAGTTTATAAATATATAATATCTGTATTTTTGCTATAGATGCTTATAGTGGGGTTAATTGTGTTTCATTATATTATTAATAGAGTTAAAATTAACCCTTTTGAATTGCATTTTCTGTTTTTGCTGCTTTGAGACATAACAATATGAGCACAGTTCCATAAAAGTTGTCAGTAAGAATATTTTATACTCTAAAAGGTTGGGTTGTGATTCACAATGTCGCAAGGATGGGAATTAAAGCAGGCAGGCATGGCAGTTACAATTTTCAAATTCTTATCTCACTAGATTATTTATTGCACCAATCCTTGTTGGAAGAAAGGCTACAAAGTGAGGCACAACCCAACCTCTTTTACTGGGCAGCTTCCCAAGATCCAAATTCCGATGAATTGGATGATTACCTCCACAGTACTGCCAATTCCAGGATGGACTTTAGCCAGACTTCTTTTATATTTTTATGATACTCATGCCATTTATATTTATGGAACTGTTCATATTACCTAAGATTTTCTCTGCAAGATGATGGATGAAAATTCCTCAGCACAGATAGTTCTAACATCGGGAATACAATTGTTTCACCGTGGAAGAGATGGCTTGATAGCAAATTTATCGTCATGGACACTTCCCAAATACAGTAAATGCACAAAGACTTGACTGGAAATTTAGGTCAAAAACATACCTTTTCAAGTGTGGTAGGTTGGAAAATGAATTATTTAATCCCAGAATGAATAAGGATAGAACGCCAAAAAAAATTAATTGGGCTTACGTGGATGTAAAGATTCATCCCTTGTACAAATGCCTTTTGTTAGGGAATTGCTGGAAGAAACTAATGCGAGAAGATTTCAAGTGAACCAGTCATTGGACATTACAAAATCACTGATTCCCACAGCTATCTTGACTACACCTTCTCCTAGAAGAATGCCTTCCAGTTTCTCTGCCTCTGTTACATTGCTCCCAAGATGAGGCCTTTCATTTCAGAATATCTGAAATGTTTTTTTTCAAGCAATGTGACTTGCCCTCTTCTACGGTTAATAATAATAGATCCATTCGTGCATCACTTCCATTACTCTGAGTTCTGTTATTAATCCCCTCCTCCAAACAGAATAGAGAAAACCTGGGCCTCTGCACCTCTCGCTGCAACTTCCTCATCGGGAAACCACAGTCAGTACAAATCAGTAACAATGTCCCCTCCTCACTGACATTCCTGCACCGTTCCCTGGACGTCACTCAACAATTGACTTATCGTAGACAAGACACATCTTCTTACTTGTCAAGAAGGCACAGCAGCAACTGCACTTCCTGAGAAGACTGAAGTGGGCGAGGCTACCATACATCATTATGTCAACCTTCTATAGAAGCTCTATCAAGAGTGTCCTGGCCGCTTTCATCACAGTGTGGTACAGTTGCTGCAGAGAAATCGATCAGGGGTCAATCTACAGGACCATAAGAATGGCATAGAGGATCATTGAAGTCTCCCCCTCATCAATGTGATCTATCAGGGTTGTTTTCTGAAAATGTCATGCAAAATTATTGAGGGCCCCTTCCACTCTTCACACAGCATCTTTTGGCTGCTCCCATCCAGGAAGAGATACAGGAGTGACAGAGCCAGCACCACCAGGCTGAGGAAAAGCTTCTTCTCACAGGGAGTGAGAATGCTGAATGACCAAAGGAGCTGCATGCATGAACCATCTGAGACTCTCAAAATGAAACAATACTTATTTATTTATTTGTGTTGATGAAATACTTGCCCTCTGTATGTATTGTTTGCCAGTGTGTGAGTTATGTCTGGTTGTATGTCTGCATGTTTTGCACCGAGGACCAGAGAACACTGTTTCATCAGTTTGTACTTGTGCAATCAGATGATAATAAACTTGTCTTGACTTCAAGAATGTGGGCTTGGAGTCATGTGATGGAGTAGTGGCTGGTCGAGTAGAACCAGACCTCTCCAGAGAAAAGAAAAAAAAAGTTTGAAAAAAACTGCTCATTAAACATAAAATACAGGAAGAGAAAGATAAAGTTACAGAGAAGAGACAGATGATAGTGCCCAAAAGAGAGAAAGTAAGAATAACAGAGAAAAGGGAAGAAGGACCACCACCACCTAAAATGATAAGATAAACACCATCAGATTTAAGGTGTATAAGTAGATGACTCACCTTTTTTTGATTGTTTTCCTTTTGTATAAAGATGTTGTTTTACTGTACTTTATATGTTCAATATTTCTGTTTTTTGGAGGGGGGTGGGGAAAAAAGAGAAAATGTCATTGTGTATATTTAAAGAGATGCATCTGTAAATATTTTGGTTGATATTGTTCATAGTGCGATAAGTAAAGAATTACAAAAAAAAAGAATGTGGGCTTAACTCTACTCTCTCTACACCCCTGACTGTGAGGGTAGACACAATTCAAATGCCACCTAAAAATTTGCCAAAGACACCATGGTTATCGGCAGAATTACAGAGACCATTAAGGAAGCGTATAGAAGTACGATAGATCAGCTAGTTGAGCGGTGCCACAAGCTTGCACTCAATGTTAGCAAAACTAAAGACTTCAGGAAAGGGAAAGCTGGAGAACACAAACCAGTCGCATCCTGGGGTCAACAAAGGAAAGAGTGAAGAACTTCAAATTCCTGGTTGTCAACATCTCTAAAGATCTACCCTGGGACCTTCATGTCGATCATGAAAAAAGCTTTCAAGTGTCTATAGTTCGTTGGAAATTTGAGGAGATTTGGTACATCACTAACGACTCTTGCAAATTTCTCAGGTGTACTGTGGAGACGATTCTGACTAGATGTCTGGTATGGAGGTGCTAATGCACAGAACAGGAAAAGGAGACAGCCAGTGCCATCATTGTCATTGGTTTTCACTCCATCGAGGAGTGAAAGCACCCTTTATCCTCAAGGGCCCTCATCACCCAGGGCATACCCTCTTCTCACTGCTACCATCAGGAAGGAAGTACAGGAGCCTGAAGATGAGAACACCCAATGGTACAAAATTCTGGCATCAGGTTTCTGAATTTACAATGAACCACAGTCACTGCCTCGTCTTTTCCACTAATTTTAATGTAATTGATAGCAAATTTGCAGCAAATCAACAAATTTTGTGATGTATGTTCATGACAATAAATTCTGATTTTCATCCTCATTTCACCCCACCAGTATCCATTTTCAGAACATCATCCTCTATTTCTGCTTGCAGCATCTTGATTCTAACACAGGAGCAGAAATAGGCCCATCGAGTCTGCCCCATTTTCCACTCAGCCCTATTGCCTCGCCTTCTCCCCATAACCTTTGATGCCCTGGCTAATCAAGAACTTATTAATCTCTGCCTTAAATTCGGCCAATGACCTGGCTTCCACGACAGACTGTGGCAACAAATTCTACAGATTCATCCACCCTCTGCATCTCTATTCTAAGCAGACGCACTTCAATCCTGAATTTGTGCCCTCTTGTCTTAGACTCTCCCACCATGGAAAACAACCTTTCTACAGCTATCTGTTCTCATCTTTGAACATTTGAAAGGTTTCAATGAGATTCCCCTTCCCCCCCCCCACCACCACCCATGACCGATTCTCCTAGATTCCAATGAGCAGGGGCAAAAATCTGTAAAATGCTCCTCATATGATAACTCTTTCAGTCCCAGAATCATCCTTGTGAACCTCCTCAGAACCCTCTCCAACCTCAGCATGTCCTTTCTTAAATGAGAAGCCCAAAACTACCACCAATTCTCCAAGTGAGGTCTCACCAATGAAGCTTCAACATCACATCCTCACTCTTATATTCACCAATACTCCAAGTGAGGTCTCACCCGTGAAGCTTCAACATCACATCCTCACTCTTATATTCACCAATACTCCAAGTGAGGTCTCATCCGTGAAGCTTCAACATCACATCCTCACTCTTATATTCTATTCCTCTTGAAATAAATGCCAGTGTTGTATTTGCCTTCTTCACCACTGACTCACTGTGTTTACCTTCAGAGTGTCCTGCAAGAGGACTTACAGGTCCTTTTGCATCTGAGAACATTCAATTTTCTCCCCATTTTAAAAAATAGTCTACCTATTTATTTTTCTACCAAAGTGGATGAATGTACACTATCCAACCAACATTATATTTCATTTGCCACTTCTCTGCCCATTCTCCTAATCTAAGTCTCTCTGCACCCTCCCTGTTCCTCCACTTCCCTTTGTATCATATGCAAACTTGGCCACAAAGCCAAGAATATGATCTTTGTATTCCGACCCTCTGCTTCCTGCAGAACAACTAAGGCTCTACTCATGCTAGTATGTTCCTGTTATATCATGGGCTTTTATCATGTGCAGGAACTTGTCAAAGGCCCTTTGAAAATCCTAATAAACAACATCCACTGCATCACCTTTAAGTAAAAACAAGCTGGAGATATAAAACCAACATTCGGGCTTGATCTCTTTATCAAGGTATCTCCTTAATCTAGCCTGCTTGTCATTTCTACAAAGAACTGCAATACGTTTGTTTACTTTCTGCAAGCTTTTAAAAAAATTTCCAATCCACTATCTTCCCACTAATGTTTGCTTCCTTGTGTGCCCTCTCTTTTGCTTTTATGTTGGCTTTGATTTCCCTTGTCAGCCACATTGTGACGTACTTCCATTTTAAGATTTCCTCTTTTTTTAGGTATGTATTTATCCTTGCAGACACTCCATCCATTGCAGTTCTGCTGTCTTTCCTACTGTTCCCCCCTTTGAATCTACTTTGGCTAGTTCCTCTCTCATGCCACTGTAATTCCCTTTACTGAAATACTGACACATCTCATTTTAGTTTCTCATTGTTAAACCTCAAAATTGACCTTGATCTTATTGCTAAAGTTATTTGAGTGAGCTGTACACTAGAAATATGACACTGGGGGCCATGCATATTATGAAACAAGAAGGGATATAAGATGCTGTTCACTGGGGCTAATTCTCCCAGAGTATGCACAAAATACTCCCCGAGTCTATTAGACAATCAAGAGTCTCACCATTCACCCCCCTGTTCCAGTCCATAACATCCCCCAAGCTTTGGAGTCAATTGAGCTATCACATTGGTGAATGTCTGCCAAGCTGCCTGTCTCCCCCTTCTGGTAAGCCTTGCTGTACTAACATTGGCTGTGCATTATCTCTACTGTTAAGGACACTCCCCTTAGATATAACTGTATATGCATCTATTGTCTTTCATTATTGTACCATGAGTTTCTGCTAATAAAAGCCATGATTATTGTTTGACCACATCCTCTTTGTCTACTTCATCAAATGGCACTTCACACAGGGGATCTCACCTCGCCTTCACTTGAAGTTGATTCAGCCTGCTCGTCTGAAGATTCCCCCTTTTCACAGTTGTCTTCCATTCCTGCAGCTCCAGGACGCATTTTCTTGGTGATTCTCTTCTTCTTATCAGTGGGAGTACTTTTCGCCTTACACTCTTTAGCAAAGTGGCCGAGTTTCCCACAATAGCTGCAAGTAGCAAATCGAGCCAGGCACTTCTGTCTGGGGTGCCAGCTCTTATCACAGAAGTAGCATTTTTCAGGAGTTTGCCTTTTTATTTCCTTCAGAGTTCCAGCATTCCTGGATGTTTCCTTTTCAGTTTCTAGCATTTCACTGGACCACATGGCACTTCTCAGTGTTTTGGCTAGAGTGACTGCCCGATCGTAGGTTAAGGGCTGCGTCTCCAGCAGCCTCTGTCGGATGTAACTGGAGTCAATCCCGTTGACTAAACCATCCAACTTCAAGGCATTGCGGTGTTGCTGCACGTTGACTGCTCTGACATCACATTCGTTTGCCAGTGAGTCGAGAACCAGTGCATAGGCAGCATCACTTTCCCTGGGTTTGTATGACCACATCGTCTTTGTCTACTTCATCAACTGGCACTTCACCTCCCCAACTATTTCGTAGGCAAAGAGTCCACAACAACTTCTACCCCTCCTCACCCTTCTCTAATTCCCAAAGCTCCTCTTCCTCTTGGATATCCTGTCCACCTATTTATCTTCTTACGACCTTTTCACTGCCAAATTTTAATGTGAGATCATCAACCACCTTGATGTCTCCACTCCACCTTCCTGGGTTTTTGTTTTACTCACTCTTGATCTATGCATTTACAAGTACTGATAGGATATCAATGACCTTGACTTTTCCATTCTTTTCAACTACTCAACATTAACCCTTGCTCCCCATACCCCCTTTCCCCCACGTAATGTGCACCTTTCCATTAACATCTATCCCAGCCTCATTACCAAACACGACCGTGCCTTTGTAGTTGACAGGAGGAACTCTGCCTTGCTTTCAGAGACCTCCCTTGGACCATGATCTCTTCAAAGAACATCACGCTGTTATATCCCAGACCATTAAACATCCCATCATATCAGGAGAACACCCCTCCACAGTAAATCAAACCAGCACGTTATTTGTATTATATGAGTTGATCATTTTCCATATCCATATGAGATTTTTACACTGTCACAAATATACAATGGATAGTTTACTGGAATTTCCTGAGAGAGATCCAGAATCCACATTTGGCTCTTGAGTGAGCAATTCCTTCTCCAACTGTCGGAGGTTTCTGGAGTGAAGTGGCGAGGCCCCAAATGAAGTAAGGCCTTAAAAAAAAATAGAATTAAGGATTACAGATGAGCTCAGGCAAGATGTCAAATTTTTTTCAATATTTTGAACATCTTTTATATACAGAATAATTGAACCAAAAATAAATAAAATAAGCAAATGAAAATGTTTTATTGCCACATTGAACATCAGCTTAAACCCATGTAAATATTTAAAAACATTAAATCAAGATTTAAGTATGTCACAAATATGTAACTGTGTTAATCTTAGCCTTTCCTACAGCCCTCCAATCCCCTTGAATTCCTATTCAAGTGAATGGATTCACAAATCTTGCCTGGGACTAAATCCAAGAGCATATTTCCTGGCAGGGTAATTTCAACATGATGGAGATCGGCCACTGGACCTCAAAATAAATCAACCAGTACATTTGGAAGAAGTGCATATAATTTGAGGATAGTGGGGAATGTGATTATTGAATGTAAGTCCCAGTACCAAAAAGAAAATATCTCGACCTTTTGGTCTCCACTGAGTCATCAACATCAACTAATCCTGAAATAGTGACAGGGTCATAGACCACAGCAAAGTAGCTACTTCTCATTAATGCAAAAAAAATCCAATGAAACTTGTCAACTTTAGTTGTTTTGTACTCTTGAGAAACATGGGCATTTCAGAACAATTCTTGTGTGTGTGTGTGTGTGTGTGTGTGTGTGTGTGGGCACAGCTGGATTTCATATACTTTAACACATTTCCTAAAGGAAGTTATGTTATGACACACCCTCACTATTTCAGTGTTTCAAGACCACTTTGTGGTCCCAACTGCAAAAAAAATCCTCTCCCAACTCAGTTGTCTCCTGAAGCACCTGTCGTCGTACCAAAAGAGCTAAGCAGAATTGACTAGTAACACTCTACCATAACTGTTTCTAGTTTACCAAACTAAATATCAATGACCTGTATTGGGTCATTCTGGAACTGTGGAGTATTATATTTCACCATTGGATCTACAATTTCCCTTTTTTATATATACACAAGGTAACCTTGATTAGAGGGAGGGGGTAGATTGGATGTTGTTTTTAGGTTTTTTTCTTTTATATTTGTTTTTATTTAGTCTAACTTGGCAAATATGGCTATATTTCAATCATTAGTTTCTTATGTTGATCAAAGAATCACTGGTGTAGTTCCATCAATTCTTTTTCCTTGTTTTTTTTTTGTGCTTACATGTACACCTTTATTTCCTGAAGAAATTGATGGATTTTTACCACTGTACCATTGAGAGCATACTTACCTCTGGCATCTCAGTGTGGTATGGCAATTGTCTCATATCAAACCGTAAAGCATTTCAGCAGGTTGTGAAAACTGCCCAGCAGATTATCGGCATTCAATTGCCCACCATTGAGAACATTTATCAGGAACACTGTCTGGGCAAGGTGAAGTATTAAGGATACATCTCACCCTAACTATAAAATTTTTACTCTTCTCCCTTCCAGTAGGTGCTACAGGAGCCTTCTCTCTCAAACTAGCAGGCTCAAGAAGACCTTTTTCCCTGATGCTGTGAACCTGTTGAACCTTAAATCACAGTGCTGTGCGGTACAGCACTCACATTGTACTGTCAATATTTTTATAATTGTTTGCTTGCTGAATGCACTTGTTTTTATTTTCATGTAGTTATTTGTATATAGCACTATTATCTTCAAGTTGGATGCTAATTATATTTAATTGGTTTTGTATTTTACTTGGCACAATGACAATAAAGTTGAATCAAATCTAATCTAATCTAATCTAATCTTTCCTATAGTTAAGGTGACCAAAACTGCATACAATATTTGAAATTTGGCCTCATCAATGTCTTATACAATTTTACGATAACATCCCAATTACTAAACTCAATATTTTGATTTATGAAAGTTAATATGCCAAAGAGCTCTCTTTACAACCCTATCCACTTTCAGGGAATTATGTATCTATATTCCAGATCCATCTCTTCTATCACACTTCTCAGTGCCCTACCATTTACTGTGTATGTTTGTCCTTCCAAAATGCACCTTACATTTTAATTCCATCTGCTATTTTTCAACCCATTTTTTTCCAGCTGGTCGAGATCCCTCTGCCAGCTTTGGAAACCATCTTCACTGTCCACAATGTCTCCAATCTTAGTGTCAACTGCAAACTTGTTGATCAACTTTTTCTCATTATCATCCAGATTATTGATACAGATGACAAACAACAATGGTCCCAGTACCAATCCCTGAGGCACATCAGTAGTCACAGGCCTTCAGTCTGAGAAGCAATCATCCACCACTACTCTCTGGCTTCTCTCATCCAGCCATTTTTGAATCCATTTTACTACTTCACCTTGAATACTGAGCGTCTGAACCTTCCAAATGGGACCTTGTCAAAGGCCTTTCAAAAGTCCATGTCGACAACATCCACCATCTTTCCTTCATCAACTTTCCTGGTTTTTCTTGCACTGCCAATAAGCCTGCAGGAAAAAGAATCTCAAGATTGTATGTGATGTGCTCTGACAATAAATCTGAAATGACCTTTACCTCATTTTCTTCCCAGTATACCAATGCTGAAACATTCATACGAATTTAATGTACTTCATTCGGTAACTGCTTTGCAGTGGGAAAGCCAAATACCAATTGTGCTCTGGCCCCACACTCTGAACTTCATTTGCCTCTCACTGGCCAATTTCGACGAAAGATCATCATATAACAATATAATTTCAATATCTCTCCACACATGCTGCATAACCAGCTGAGTATTTTTTAAATCATTTTGTTCTCATGTATCTTCAGTATCTCACCTTCTTCCAAATAGATTTGTCTTGTTATTAAAGACTCATGAAAACTGCATTTTTGAGTCCCCAGCCAAAGGAACTAAGACAGATTTTTTAAAAAAGATTTTGGAAAAAAATAAGGTAAGATCATCTGGTGCTCTGAACGGCGGTGGATGGAATTGTTGCCCGCTCTTTTGAGGGAATGGCAACATGCTGGAGAGAGTGGCGTGATGGTGTTAGTGGCCACCTTGGAATAGGTACGCAAGGAATGTATTGAAAATGTCACTTGAAATGACAGCAGTCCCCTTCAGTACTCTTTTCCTAATATAATTTTGTTTTAGAGCAACTGTTCTTCCATAAAAGATATAGTGTCTATCTGATTTTTTAAAAGTAAAACAATGGATTTTATAGAGTATTCATGCTAAACATCTCAAGTTGACATTGTAGAAGGAAGCTCCTATGTTCGGTAGAAATATCATTCGGGGTGGGGTGGGGTGCGGGGGTGGGGTGGGGGGGGGTGTGTGGAGGGAGAACTCTAGACTATTCACCCTCACAGCAGATATGCATCCAATTTAGAATCCTAGTCTTCCGAAATATTTCTGGTTTACACTAATATTCCTTGGTTTGATTGTTTACCCCATTGATACTGAGTGCTGGTCTTCTTCACTCGAAAATGATACACAATGGAAACATTAACATATTTGTCGGGGGCGCAGAATTTAACAGCCGCAGAAATCCGTTTCAGAGAAGAGAAATGTCTACACCCAACAATATTGGAAAGGAAATCATGCACCCTGACCTGGCCCAATTCAAATGACGAGCAGCGATATCAAAGCCACATTTTGGGGAAATGATTTAATTCTTGTCGGGGCAGCTGCATTACTTTCGAGTTCAAATAAAACCTGACGTTTATGCTCAGTAACTCTGCCCGCTGTGTATCCTCAGCCTCCGTCCTGGCTGTGGATCTACCGTCTGAATGAGCCCAAGCCGAACGGTAAGTTTCCTGTTCGACCACATTTCATATTTTCTGAAAGAATCTCAACAATGCAAGCAAGTGTCTGGATTCCACGTCTCCTCCTCCACCTAACATGCTTGGTGCCAGAAATATCGCACGTTGTTATCAGTTAACCTTTGCATTTCCCACTGGTAAACGATCGACTGGGAAACATGCTGAATTAATGCGGTGGATAATATTTAACAACTGTTTGCTCATCCAAAAATGTAGGTACATTTGAGGAGTTGTAAAGTTTCTGGCAGCAGTTTTGGAGTTGCTGCCGTCCAGCCTTCGCCGCGGCTTCCAGGCAAATCAGAGCTTCGGACTCAACTCATCTGTCCAAACAACACGAGTTATGCAGGTCAGTGTCTTGTACGATGTGGTTGCTGGTGAGGAGGTGGGGGGGGGGGGGGGGGGCAGCTCTTTTTGGAGCTGCCTTATTCATAACTTAGCAATTATGAGATGTGTACGCTTGAGGTCCTCATTATTAAATGAGGGGCTGTGGGATTCCAAGTGAGACAGAAAAAACTTTTCCCTTCAACTTTCTGTTCCAGACTTGCTTGAAAGTCGTTTTGGGCGTTATTGCCACTGTGGTCGTCGTTCTCGTGATAGCAGTTCCTATTGCCGTCGTTGTGTCAAACAGTGAGTGTATTTAAAACCGTGTGTGATGCTTTCCAATGTATGTGTAGAACGATTTTATTGTTTCATGCTCCATCCAAAATTGGTGGAAAAACACAACGAGATTGCAAACAATCTTAGATGATAAGCAATCTGAGATGGTAAACAATCTTAGATGGCCTGCACCCATTATGTCACTCTGATGTGCTGCAGTGCAGAAGTGAAGCAGCAGAAGTTATCACTGCTCTCTAAGCACATTTTTCGAAAATATTGACCACTACCTGTTGCTCAAAGACTTTCATTCCACATGCTCTGCTCCACTCAGGCGAATAATTCAATGAAGTGTAAATCCTGCTTGCAAATGGAAGGATCCAGTTCTGATTATCGCTTTTAATGTTACCACTAATTCTGATCATATCAGATTTCAGTTATGAAGGCGGGCCTTATTGTTACTTATATTCCTCAGTCCCATTTATTCAGGCACACTTTATGCTGTTATTTTCTTGTCTTTTCATTCATGGCTTACTATATTGCAAAAATTATAATGGAAATTAGAAATAGAAACTTAAAGAACACAGTACAGGAGGTATGGAGAAAATCTCCAAATAGAAACAAAGAAAATAGGTGTAGGAGTAGGCCATTTGGCCCTTCAAGCCTACACCGCCATTCATTATGATCATGGCTGATCAGTACCCGGTTCCTGCTTTCTCCCCATACCCCCTAATCCACTTGGCCACAAGGGCCAAATCTAACCTACGCTTAAATATTGACAGGGAACCGGCTTCAACTACTTCCTGCGGCAAAGAATTGCACAAATTTACACTCTCTGAGAGAAGAAAATTTTCCTCATCTCAGTCCTAAAAAATTTCCCCCTTATCCTTAAATTATGGCCCCTGGTTCTGGTTTTTCCCAGCATTGGAAACAACCTTCCTGCATCTAGTTTGTCTAAACCTGTGGTGATATGTAATTACACCACTAGGTCACCAGGGGTCATCCCAGTGACCTTGTGTATAAAGCAGTCCAGAGCTACAGTCTAGCCTTCCAGGTTCGTCTTGCAGAGAGACAAGACCTCTTAGTGTACATATTAGTTTATTGAATTGTACTGACAATAACCCCACCAGCAGTGTGAGTAAAAGACAGCTTTAATTACATATCACCACAAAACCCTTAAGAATTTTATGTTTCTATAAGATCCCCCCTCAATCTTCTAAATTCCAGAGAATACAAGCCTAGTCTATCCAACCTTTCTTCATATGCGAGTCCCTCTATCCCCGGTATCAGCCTAGTGAACCTTCTCTGCACCCCCTCCAAGGCAAGGATATCCTTCCTCAGATAAGGTGACCAAAACTGCACACAGTACTCCAGGTGTAGTCTCACCAAGGCCCTGTACAGCTGCAGCAGGATCTCCCTACTCCTGGACTCAAATCCTTTTGCTATGAACGCCAACATACCATTCACCCTCCTCACCACCTGCTGCATCCCCCCTGCATGCCCACTTTCAATGACTGATGCACAGCAACACCCAAGTCTTGCTGCATCTCCCCTTTTCCTAAACAGATACCATTTAAATAATAATCCTCTTTCCTGTTCTTACCTCCAAAGTGGATAACCTCACATTTATCCACATTATACTACATCTGCCACGTCCTGGCCTACTCGTCTAACTTGTCCAAATCACCCTGCACTCTTCTAGCATCCTCCACACAGCTAACCCTGCCACCCAACTTTGTATTGTCTGCAAATTTCGAGATATTGCTATCTATTCCCACATCTAAGTCATTGATATATATATATATATCGTAAACAACTGCAGCCCCAGCACTGAGCCCTGCGGTACCCCACTAGTCACTGGCTGCCATTCTGAAAAGAACCCGTTTATTCCTACTCTTTGCTTCCTGTCCCTCAACCAATTCTCTATCCACCTTAATACCATACCTCCTATACCATGTTCTTTAAGTTTATATGGTAGTCTTCTGTGCGGAACCTTATCAAACGCCTTACTAAAGTCCAGATATACCACATCCATTGGTTCTCCCCTATTCACTCTACTGGTTACATCCTCAAAAAACTCTATTAGATTCGTCAGACATGATTTCCCCCATTCACAAAACCATGCTGACTCTGTGCGATGATACCACTTCTTTCCAAATGTACTGCAATTGCATCTTTAATAACCAATTCTAGCACCTTCCCTACTACTGATGTCAGGCTAACTGGTCTGTAGTTTCCCGATTTCTCTCTCCCTCCCTTCTTAAAGAGTGGGGTTATGTTGGCCACCCTCCAATCCTCAGGAACTAATTCAGTATCCAAAGAGGTTTGAAACATTATCACCAACGCATCCACTATTTCCTGGGCTACTTCCTTCAGCAGTCTCGGATGCAGACTATCCGGCCCTGGGGATTTATCCACCTTTAATCCCTGCAATTTAACTAATACAACTTCTCGACTTACAATTATTTCCTTTAGTCCCTCTGTCACAATAGATCCCCGATCCTCAATAATTTCCTGTAGATTAGTTATGTCTTCCTTGGTGAAACAGAACTAAAATAGTCATTGAAACAGTTTGCCATACCCTTGTTCCCCATGATCAACTCACCCGTTTCTGTCCACAATGGAGCCACCTTTATCTTAACTAACCTCTTTCTCTTAATGTATCTATAAAAGCTTTTACAGTCATTTTTTTATGTTCCCTGGCAGCTTCCTCTCATAATCCCTTTTACCTTTCCTAATTAATCCTTTGTCCTCCTCTGCAGAACTCTGAATTTCTCCCAATCATCAGGGATATTATTCTTTTTGGCTAATTTGTAAGCTCCTTCTTTGGATTTAACACTCTCTCGGATCTCCCTTGTTAGCCACGGATGCGCTGCCCTCCTCGATTTATTCTTCATACAAACTGGGATGTACATTTTCTGCACTTGCTCCAAGCTATCCTTAAATGGCTGCCAATGCATTTCTACCATTAGTCCTTTAAGTACCATTTGCCAATCTATTTTAGTCAATTCACATCTCATACCATCAAAGTTACCCCTCTTCAAGTTCAAAACCTTTGTTACCGTATCAACTCTGTCACATTCCATCCTAATGAAGAATTCCACCCTATTGTGGTCACTCTTGCCCAAGGGGTTCCTCACAACAAGATTGCTAATTAACCCTTCTCCATTACTCAATACCCAGTCTAGAATGGTTCGTTCCCTCGTCGGTTCCTCAACATGCTGATTTAGAAAACAATCCCGCATACATTCTAAGAAATCCTCTTCAACCTTACCCTTACCAATTTGGTTCACCCAATCTACATGTAGATTAAAGTCACCCCTTACAACTGTCGTCCCTTTATTGCACGCATTACCAATTTCCTTCATGACTCCTTCACTAACCTCACTGCTACTGTTAGGCAGCCAGTACACTACTCCCACTAGCATCTTCTGCCCCTTTGTGTTTCGCAGCTCTACCCATATGGATTCCACATCCTCGACACTGATGTCCTCTTTTCTATGGCATTCACCTCTTCCCTAACCAACAAGGCTACTCCACCTCCTTTTCCTTTCTGTCTATCCCTCCTGAATGTCGAGTAACCCTGAATGTTGAGCTCTCAGTCACGTTCCCCCTGAAGCCACGTCTCAGTGATCCCAACTATATCATAGTTATTAATAGCTATCTCCAGATTCAATTCATCCACTTCATTACCAATGCTCCTTGCATTGAGACACGAAGCTTTCAGTCTTTCTTTAGCCACACTCTTATCCCTTTTACCATTATGTAAATACTAGCTCTTTTTGATTTTCCCGCCGCTTTTACTTGCCTGCCACTAATGCTTTTCACCTTGCTTCTATTTTCATTTTACATCCCTCTGACTCTCTTGCAATTCTAGATCATAATTATACTCAAAAGATTGAAATTGCTTATTTATTGATCCAAGCTTCTTTTGAAGCCATAATTAAAAATAGGCTTGCATATCATTTAATTTAACAGCTATATTTTAATGAACACAATTATAATTATAAAATATAGAATCATCATTTTGAAAATAGAATGAGATCTGTCGCCCCTTTGTGTCTGTGCAGGTTCTTTGAATAAGCTAAGCAATTACTCACACATTTGCTTTTGTTCAAGAGCTTATTAAATCCCTGCTCAAAACTTTCTTTTGAATCTGTTTCAACCAAGATTTAAGTTGTTCTAAATCATAACAATTCACTACAGAGAAAATAGTTCCTTAGGTTGCCTCTGCTTTGCACGACTGGGAATGTTATGTCCAGAATCCAGTATTTTATCAAAAAATGTTAGATAACTCTCATGTTTTTGGACTCAATATGTCTATTAATAGAATAAAGGTGGTAAGAGGGACACTATTAGTTAGCTTCAGGGACTCTAAAACAGGTGAAAGTAGGAACACATATTGAGACAGTAGTCATAATTCAACTCAAATGAGCATTGTTAAGGTAAAAGTTGGGTGAACATCAACTTAAAGAGGTTGAAATGTAATTTGGTAGAAATGGCCTGAAAACAACTACTTTAATGCTTTTGTTTGCAGGCCAACAAACATTGTGTTGGGAGGGGGAAATTGTGGGGGTGGGGGGAGGGGGAGGGGGGAAAGGGGCCATGACAGATGTGCAGGAAATAGAAATGTGATTCCTAACCCTAATTTACAACCTTTCTATAATGGTTCAATATCTAACATGATATGTTGTTGGGAATAGAAGAGGCATCCTCAGATAAAATTTTAAAAGCCTGGGAATAGGACCTACAGCTTTTAATTTCTGAAGAAAATTGGAATGTAATTTTAAAATTGGTTAATTCCTCTTCTTTTTGTGCCTGCCATTCTCTTATAATTTAAAGTAGTCCATTGGGCTCACTTGTCCAAAGTCAAACTATCTTGTTTTTATGTAGATGTATCTCCTTGTGGTGATAAATGCAACATTGGAGATGCTTCATTAATTCATATGTTCTGGATCTGCCCGAGTCTTGAGAAATATTTATTTCAAATTTTCTCTGCACTTTTTAAAGTTAATTTTAAATCTATTCCCTTAACTGATTTATTTGGTATTGTTGGAGAGAGTGACATAACTTTAATGGCATCTGAGGTGCGTGTTTGAGCTTTTATCTCTCTTATGGCTAGGTGGGCAGTGTTGCTCAGATGGAGGGATGTTACCCTGCCTAATCGTGCTCAATGGCTACGTGATGTCATGAAATGTTTAAATTTACAGATTAGATGCTCAGTTTCTGATTTGAATTCATATTTTCCACACTGGGGACCCTTTTTGAATTACTTTTATATTCTTTGATTTGATATGAAGGTAGAACTGTTGACTAATGAGGTCATTTATCACTCTGGTAATAATTCTGTCTTTTCTTTTGGCCAAATAGTTTTGTTCTTGATAGTGGGTTTAGATTTTCATTTTTCATAATAAAATATCAATACAATGTAATCTGTTTGATTAAAATATGGAGTACCTTAGATGAAATAATATGACTTAAGTGTAAGGTATCTTATTGACAACATATGTGCTCTGTATTTTTGGATGTGAAATTTCAATGTTAATAAAAATATTGAAAAAGAGATGTAATTGTGGGATAAATCATTGGGCAATAGAGGGGAAGCCACGTTTTCTAAAGAAAGACAACATCTGCAATATCCTGAAATGGAAAGCCTCCTCCTGGGAAGAGATGCAGCAGAGACAGAGGAACTGAGAGGAAGGAATGGAATGCTTGCAGGACATAGGGTGGAAAGAGGTGTAGTGAAAGTAGCTGTGGTAGTCCATGGGTTCATGAAAAATCTATGTAGATAGATTGTCTCCTGAAATGGAGATAGCGAGATTGAGAAAGTGCGGAGTGCTGTCATAGATGAACCAATTGAATTTGAGGGCAGGGTGAATGTTGGTGGCAAAATGGATGGAGTTGATGAGTTCATGATGAGTGCAGGTGGCAGAACCAAAGTGGTCATCAATATAATGAAGGAAGAGTCGAAGAGCCTTGCCTGTGTTGGTTTGAAGAATAGATTGCTCCTCATAGTCAATTAAAAGGTAGGCGTGGCTGGGGCCCATGCAAGTACCCATAGATCCACTTTTGGTTTGGAATAAGTGGGATGAGCCAAAGGAGAAGTTATTGAGTGTGAGTATGGGTTCTGTCACGTAGAGAAGGGCAGTGGTAGAGAGGGACTGTTTAGGCCTGTTTTTCAAGAGAAGTGGAGAGCATTAAGTCTTCCTTAGGGGATGGCAGTGTACAGGGACTAGCATCTGAAGACTTCTTGTTCACCTAGTTAATGAAAACCCTCTTCATAATTAAACTCTTAGAGTCCTAGTCTAATTCTGATTTAAAAAATCTACACTACATAGCAACATACAATATCTTTACAGCAGTTAAGGGAGTCTGCAGATGCTGGGGTTGAGTGCAATCACAAACATGCTGGAGAAATTCAACAGATCTTGCAAAATAAATAGGAAGTAAAGGGTAACCAGCATTTTGGGCCCGAGCCCTTCTTCAGGTATACCCAGGGCTCAGGCCTAAAATGCTAGTTACCCTTTATGGCCTGCGGATGCTGCATGACCTGGTGAGTTTCACCAGCATGTTTATGTATTGCATATCTTTACAGCAATAATGGACAGAAAATATTTCTGGTCAAAGGCTCTTGGTCAGATCTGGGAAAGAAAGAACAAACTTGTATCTCTCTTTTGCAGTTCCAACAAAGTCTTCAACCTGAAGCATTAACTTTTCTTCTTGTTCCAGGGATGCAGACTAACCATTGAATGTTTCCAGCATCTTCTGGTTTTTGGAGTTTTTTGAACTTTAAATGCTTAGAATGGCTCACCATACTAATTTTACTCTTTTAAAGGCCACTGTGATTATTGTTGGGTGCATGTTAATGACATTTTAATGCTTGCTATATTCACCCCTAAATTTGTTTGGACCTTAAATTGTTCTGATCTTTCAGCAGTTAGAATGGAATGTATTCCTTAAATATTATGTGGATAACTTTGTGTTTACCTGGACTTTTGAACATTAATATAATCAATTAACCTTACTTTGTAATGTTACTCTTCTAGAGATATTGCTTTGGTTAGTTCAGTTCATTTATTTTCACATGTACCTGAACCAATATCAGTCATAAAATTTGTTTTGTGATTAGTCTAGCTGGATGTCTCATACATCGTACAGCAAGTAAGTCACAGTGCAGAGTTAGAGAGATGGTGCAGAACAAAGGCAACATAATTTTATTTTAGAGAGATTAATTTAGGAGTCTGATAACAGTAGGAAGGAAACTGTCCTTGTGTGATCTGATACTCATGATTCTTTTTGTTGATGGGGATGGGTGAAGAACATCTGGCTATGGTGGGTTTTTTTTTCATAGGTCTGGTGTTTTACCAAGTGTGGATGGAGTCAGTAGTGGGAAGGGGTCATGTGTGGTGGTCTGAGCCACGTTCACAAGCCTCTGCAGTGTCTTGCATTCTGGGGCACAGCAGTTCCTGTACCATGCACTGATGCACACTGACAGGATACTTTCAATAGGGCACCTGTAGAAATAGTTAAGGGATGCAGGTAATGTGCCAGACTTTCTCAAGTTTCTGAGGAAGTAGAGGTGATGGTGGACGCTATAATGAGGTGAGTGGACCAGGACAAGTTACTGGAACTCCTAGGAACTTGAAACTGTGTACTATCTCTACCGCCTCACTGTTGAGATGGACTGGGGAATGAGCTCTGCCCTTCCTCCAGAATCTGTAATCATGTGCTTGGTAATGTTGAGGGAGAGGTCTTTGTCCTGTATCAAGCTACAAGTTATTCTATCTCCTTCTGTTCTGTTGGAGACACTGCCTATGATAATGGTATCTATCATCCGCAAATTATAGATGAAGTTGAATCGATGTTTGACTGTGCAGTCAATGGGTGTACAGGGAGTACAGTTGCAGCATTGGTTTGCAGTGCTGTTTAAGTTAGTGCCATCAGTAAACTTGCACATATGACAAAGCAATTGAATTTTGAGTGCTCTCTGAAGTATGGTATCTGACTACAAGGAATAATTCAAGTGGAAAATCCTAACATAGCTCATTGTGGTCAATCTTTAGTCACATCTTGTGGTTAAGATATTTATTTCTTTTCCTGGTCACACTGCCATGGCAGCAGGCCATGCCCCTAATCAGATCTGTAACTTGAGGAGCTCATTGAGCTTCAATTTTGACAACAGTTTTTGCTGAGTGACTTTGAGAACGCGTAACAACCAAAGACATTACTTTAATCAACCTACATCTTCCACGTGCCATGTTGTCCTACTTTGAATCACTGAGGATTTCATTTGTACTTCTTTTTAATACACTAAATTGCCACGTTTGTGTAGTTAAATTGCCATAACTGTGAAAAAAAATGATGTGGCTGGTAACATGTTATTTTGATAATACAAGTGAACCCCAATGTGTTTCATCAAACAAATAATGAAGCTTTTCCTGATTTGATTCGACTAAGTTAATGTTTTGACTGTTATTGCGAAAGAAATTTCAAAACCATCCACAAAAATTCTGGCTAGGATTTTTCAAAGGCTAAGAGATTCGCCAGGCTCTGTCACTTCAATCTTCCCTTTTTGATTGGATTTGCTGTCAGAAACTCAGCAGTAGGATGTGTGTGACAACTAGCAGAGTGACAGATCAAGTTGGTTGAGCAGCTAATTATATCAATAAACACTGTCAGACATTTGACTAGGAGGTAAAAAGTTCCAATTTTGTTTGGGGCCCTTTTACTTCCTACGGATTCTGTGTGACCTGCTGAGTTTCTGCATATTGTACTCGACCCTGACATCTACAGATTTTTGTACAATTTGCACATTGTGGTAAGATCAAGACATAGATATGGATTAAAAACTTTAATGAAAATGCATTTCATTAAATGTATTATTAAATTAAAGGGTGGTATGGTTGGCGTAGTGGTTAGTGTAATGCCTTTACAGTGCCAGCGATCGGGACCAGACTGGGGTTCGAATCCTGTGCTGTCTGTAAGGAGTTTCTATGTTCTCCCTGTGCATGCGTGGGTTTTCGCCAGCAGCTCTGGTTTCCTCCCACGATTAAAAACGTACTGGGGGTGTAGATTAAGGGGGTGTAAATTGGGCGGCATGGACTCGTGGGCAGAAATGGCCTTTTACCGTGCTGTATGTCTAAATTTAAATTTAAAATTTAAAACTTAGGATTAATTATTCAGCAGGATTTAGATTCCACTCAGATAAAATAATTTTTTTAGACAAAAGATGTTGTTCAGCAGTAATTATGAATTAATAAAAGACTTATATAGTGTGCAGAATAAGAATCATGCATTAAAATATTGAATTTTATATCAGATCACAAATTCTATAACGCACTCCGCAGAGGAGAAACGTTGACAGTGCCTTCGATGTTTTGGAGTTGAGTTACATATGCAGGGATGCCAGAAATTTCTAACAATTTCAGAATGTTTTGACAGATATAAACACCGTCATCATCAACACATATCGAGAATCCAGACCAAAAATTCCGTGAGTGATTGGTCAATTTCGGGAACATTATCTTTAATGAGATTATGGAAGCAATTAATATTGGCTTATCCAAATGCAAGTAATATTTTGAGATATAGAATATGAATCAGTTAACATAAGATCACAAGATATAGGAGCAAGTGTAGCCATTTGGCTTGTCAAGTCCGCTCATGGATCATGAGCTGATCCATTCTCCCACTCAGCCCCATTCCCCTGACTGTTCAGGTGCCTATCAATCTCTGCCTTAAATACACTCAATGTGGTGTCTACAGCTGCCCATGGCAAATTCCAGCAGTTCACCATTCCCTGGCTAAAGAAATTCCTCTGCATCTCTATTTTAAATGGGCATCCTTCAATCCTGAAGTTATGCCCTCTTACCCTTAACTTCCCTACCATGGGAAATAACTTTACCACATCTACTCCATTCAGGCCTTTCAACATTCAAAATGCTTCTAAGAGGTCCCCCCCCCTCATTATTCTGAACTCCAACGAGTACAGTCCAAGAGCCATCAAACGTTCCTCGCATGTTAATCTGTTCATTCAAGCAATCATTTTTATGAAATTTCTCTGAACTCTCTCAAATGCCAGCACATACTTTCTTGAATAAAGATTCCAAAACTGTACCCT
Organism: Narcine bancroftii; assembly: GCF_036971445.1. NCBI lineage: Eukaryota > Metazoa > Chordata > Chondrichthyes > Torpediniformes > Narcinidae > Narcine > Narcine bancroftii. The sequence continues at coordinate 291,029,670 of NC_091472.1, forward strand.
GTACTCCATGTGAGGTCTCACCAGTGCCTTATAAACCATCAACATCACATCCCTGCTCTTTTATCTTATTCCACTAGATATGAATGCCAACGTTGCATTCACCTTCTTCACCACTGACAACCTGGAGGTTAACATTTAAGGTATCTTGCACGAGGACTCCCAAGCTCTTTTGCACCTCCAAAGTTCGAATTTTCTCCCTATCCAAATAATAGTCTGCCTTTTTATTCCTTCTACCAAAGTGCACGATTGAACACTTTTCAAAATTTCATTTGCCACTTTTTGCCCATTCTCCTAATTTGAGTCTCTCTGCAGCATCTCTGTGTCCTCATCACCATCTGCCCCTCCATCTATCTTTGTACCATCTGCAAACTTAGCCACAAAACCATTTACTGTGCGATCCAAATCATTAACATACAACATAAAAAAGAAGTGGCCCCAACACTGACCCCTGCAAAACACCGCTGGTAACCGGTAGCCAACCAGAATAGGATCTCTTTATTCCCACTCTTTGTTTCTTGCTAATTAGCCAATGCTAAACCCATGCTACTATCTTTCCTGTAATTCCTTGGGCTCTCATCTTGGGAAGAAGCCACATGTGCGACACCTTGTCAAAGGCCCTTTGAAAGTCCTAATATACAACATCCACTGCATGCTCTTTTTATAGCCTGCTTATGGTTTCATTAGAACATTGCAGTAGGTTGGTTAGGCAAGATTTTCCATGAAGGAAACCATGCTGAATTTGGTCTATCTTGTCATGCACCTCCAGGTACTCCATAACCTCATCCTTGGTAATCAAATCTATCAGATTCCCAACCACTGATGTTAAGCTAAAAGGTCTATGATTTCCTTTGTGCTGCTTCCCCCATGAGCCATGCCACCCAAATACACTAATTAACCTACAAGCCTCATGTGTTCTTGAAGGATTTCCAGAGGAAATCCATTGAGTCACAAAGAGAATCTGCAAACTCCTTCCAGACAGCACCAGATTTGAACTCCGGTTGCTGGTATTGTAATAGCATTATGCTAACAGTCCCACTCTCAAACCAATAGTACTGCTCTCATGCTAACCGTGCAGTCATCAACCATGATGCCCACACACAAAACACGCTATCTGTGCAGCCCTCTTTGCAAGCCACGCTGCCTTCACATTAACTGCCCTCCCCTCACCCTAACAATGCCCCCCTCATGCTAATCATGCCACCCTCACGCTAACCGTGTCGCCCTCTACAATAACTGTGCTGTCCTCATCAATTGCACTGCTTGTTGATCAGAATCACACTGAAGAACAATTCTATTACCAATGGAAAGAAATCGTTGAAGACACTCTTGCTATGACTTTCCCCATGGCTGGGAGACCTCTCTGTAATCATGACAATTTATTTGTCCCCTTTCATGAAGATGGCCAAAATCAGTGGGTTTTTTTAGGTCAGGTCCTTCTCTTCCTACCTGTGTGAAATGTGAACATATCATGAATTCCTCTTTGCCAGGCTGATATGGAATGAAGTCAAACATATTTACATCAGGGACAGATTGGGGAGTTCTTTGAAGTGTGGTCGTCAGCAAGCACTGATTGCTTTTCTCTCATTTATGTCTCTCTCTTTTCTTGGCAGGCCAAACTTTCCATTAATACACAAATTCTGTTGATAAATTTGAGCTAGAAAATTCCCTAAAAATTTGAATAATTTTAATCTCATATTTAATTACCACAACAAGTTTCTTTGGCTTGGCTTCGCGGACGAAGATTTATGGAGGGGGTAAAAAGTCCACGTCAGCTGCAGGCTCGTTTGTGGCTGACAAGTCCGATGCGTTATTGATCTCATAAATATAATGATCTTTCCCTGACAGCTTCTTGTTTAATTATCTATTGACATTCAGGGCATTTCTATCTCCTTATCTCAACTGTAATCATAATCCTACTCCATTGCAAAAATTACCACCAATAAATTTGCTTTGCTTGAGGACAACCTCGCAACAATCATTAACTCTTTCTAAAACTTTAATCCTCTCTAGAATGTAGAAATTGTTTCAGTGTCTAAGACTTATCCTTGAAAACTAATCACTCAGATTTTGATAGCATACAATGACTGACGCACGGGCGCGTGCGCACACACTACACAAATTGACCACATAGAACTGATACAACACGTGCATTTTATCCTATTCCTTCATTGTGTATGTGCTCCTCCGTCATGCACACCCATCAAATATTTTCATGGACAATACCAATTTCCTCTTTTCTGTAAAGCGCAATGTTTCTGAATCATTTTGAACTCGAGATGTCAGAGGCTGACAGCATCGAATCCATGCTGTTGAAGATCCAACTGCGCTGGGTAGGTCACGTCTCCAGAATGGAGGACCATCGCCTCCCCAAGATCGTGTTATATGGCAAGCTCTCCACTGGCTATCGTGTCAGAGGTGCACCAAAGAAGAGGTACAAAGACTGCCTAAAGAAATCTCTTGGTGCCTGCCCCATTGACCACCGCCAGTGGGCTGATATGGCCTCAAACCGTGCATCTTGGCGCCTCAAAGTTCGGCGGGCAGCAACCTCCTTTGAAGAAGACTGCAGAGCCCACCTCACTGACAAAAGACAAAGGAGGAAAAACCCAACACCCAACCCCAACCAACCGCTGCAACCGTGTCTGCCTGTCCCGCATCGGACTTGTCAGCCACAAACGAGCCTGCAGCTGACATGGACATTTACCCCTCCACAAATCTTTGTCCGCGAAGCTAAGCCAAAGAAAGAAGAAGAACATGAGAAAGGCATAATTTCTTCAATTAAGTTAAAACTTTCATAGTTTCTTCCACTTTTTGTACTGTGAAATATAATTCAAGGTTCAAGATTCCTTTATTGTCATGTAATAAAAACAGTGCAAAGTTACACGGAGTTTGCTTTCATCTGCCATAAGACAGACAGATTTGCCATCGGCAAAGATTGCCTGATGCACCTCTTACAGTCAGAGAAAGAGAAGCAAGAGAGCCCCCCAGAGTCACTGAGCCTCAGTGGATTCACCTCCAGTGCTTGAGTTTCCAACAACCCACCGCCTTTGTGTCCTTCAGCCTCAGAACCCCTCACTGGTCCGCTGCCGTGGTCACCATCCATAAGTCAAACTCTGGCCCGTGGGCCAAATTTGGCCCGCGATATAATTATATTTGGCCCGCAAGATCATATTAAATATATATTAGAGTTGGCCCGCTGGCCGCCGTGCCAGTATAGTGCATGCACACTGAAGGTGAAAATGAAGACGCCGGAGGTGTGGAGGGATCTCAGAGTCCCGAATCCCGTGGATCGGAGCGCCACACTCAGCCCGCCCGGTTCCCGGACACACAGACGCGGCTGGAGTTGGGGACCATCCTCGCTGGGTCTGCGCTTCAGCGGCGACGCCAGACCGAACGTCCCTTTGGCAATGCCTTCCCCCTCGCTCTGTGAGCGGTGGACCCTGCCTCCCGCTCCTTTTGTTGGAGACGAGCCCGGCGCCATGAGATCGCAGTTTAATCCCTCTCAAACCATGGGAGGGGGTGGGAGCAACGCGCTCTTCTCAGCCAATTCCTCCACCGCCCCGGACGCCGGCATTTCAACGGGAGGTTCGGGTGCCTTCGTCAGGCGTCCGACCTGTTGGTCCAAGACAAGGGGAGAGTGTACAAACTCCACACAGACAGCACCTGAACTCGGGTGAACGTGGAGCTGCGACCCCACATTCCACATCAGGACTGTGTGTAAGATTGGGAGCAGTGAGACGGAAGCTTATTTTGTTCCTGTGATTTAAGCCTTTCTTGGGGTGGGGAGGTCCTTCTCTGACCACTTGCCTAACAGTTAACCTAATCAGATGTGGAGTTACCACAATACAACAGTTCTCAACCTTTTTCTTTCCACTCGCGTCCCTGTGCCATTGGTGCTCTGTGATTAGTAAGGGATTGCTTAAGGTGGTCTGTGGGTGGAAAGAAAAAGTTTGAAGACCACTGCTTTAATCATCCCTCATTGACTCGTCGTGTGCACGGTTTCAGATGCTAAAGGAAATGGGCCAATGACAATGACAATGATAATGAAAGAGTTTATCCAAAACTATTATTAAACATTTATTTTAATAAGAAAAAGTTTAACATTACATATGTTGAAAGAAGAGAAAACATGCAGATGTTGTTGAAAATTTTCAATAAATATTTAGTTCGGCCCTCGACTTAGTCCAAGTTTTTAATTTTGGCCCTCCGTGAATTTGAGTTTGACACCCCTGCCATAGGTCATCTCCTCTGCTTCGCTTTCTCAAATAGGGGATTGTCTCCCCATTTACTGGTGAACTGCGCCAGCCCTCTGCTTCCCCGGAGTTTTCAACCCCTCGTGGTCTTGGGTGCAAACCCATGGTCACAAAACTTTTAAGTAAAAACCATCGTCGGCTCCATTAACAGGCAATTTAAAGCCTGTATGGAGCTGATGGCAGTCAAATTGGGCAACTTAACCCCATGGGAGCACCAAGTCTCCACTCCCTGCTCTCCCCATAATCATCTCAATATTCTCCTGTATTTTTCTTGCTAGAATTAATTGATGTATACCACATCTAATTTTATCTCCAATTTCTGCACATCTCTTTGCCCCACATACATTAGCTGTCAATCAAACATTCGATTTGACAAATGACAGATTAACAGGGTGGATTAAATTTCTTCATAGCTTGGGCCATAATCTTGTTTCTTTCTCCATTGTGTATCTTCCATTATCTTCTCGGGTTTTAACAGAACTAATTCAATTGTGTGGCAGGTCCTCTATGTATTAGTAATAACAGAAATGCTGGAGGAACTCAGCAGGTCTCACAGCATCAATAGGAGATAAAGAAATATTTTACTGACTTTTTAGACCTGAGCCCATCCTCAAGGCCCTCTGTGTATGAAATACAGCAGGAATATAACCTGTTCTGGGTTTAACGATGGTTTATACATTGGCAAAATTTTTAATCAGTGTCTCATTATACTTGTTCATTTCATGCTTGTTTTACATTCATTATTAATTTCTCAACTCTCCCATTTCTCAAGGATCATATGGTGTAATAAATATGTTTTGATAATATTTTGTCTTTGGTAATAATTTGGCATTATAGTTCCTGTGCCATTACTAAACTATGGGGAAGCCAGGTCCTCTGGTTCCTCCCACCCTTCGAAACATCAGGGGGGTTGTAGGTCAATTGGGTTTAATTGGGCAGGATGGGCTCATGTGCTGGAAGGGCTTGTTAACATGCTGTATGCACATATAAAAATATTGCCTAAGCTTTGCAATATCCTTTGGATTTAGAACTGCTTCCACATTTTTCATAACTGATTTGTATCAGCATTTAGTCCAGGGGAATTAATTGTTTCTCTAAATATGTCATCTTCAATCTTTTGAGCTTTACGGTTCTTCAGTACTTGTGGCTGTACGACATCGAGAATTCACAGACAGTACCTTGCAATATATTGTCCACTGCGGTCAAACATCATTGCAATTAAACATTATTGAGGCAAGGTTAGCAGCTGGGACTTTTCTCTTTGGAGCATAGAAGGATGAGAGGAGACTTGATTGAGACCTACAAGATTATGAGAGGCATGGATAGGGTGGACAGCCGGTGCCTGTTTCCCAGGGTAGGATCAGCAAACACCAGAGGACATATGTACAAAGTTTAGGAGAGATATCAGGAGTAAGTTGTTTTACACAGAGAGTTGTGAGTGTCTGGAATGCCTTACCGAGGATGGTGGGGAAGGCTGAAATATTGGGGGTACTTAAGAGACTCTTAGGCACATTGGATGAAAGAAAAATAGAGGGTTATAGGGTAGGGAGGGTTTAGTACTTTTTTTATGGAGTTAGCATGACATTGAGGGTCAAAGGGCCTGTAATGTGCTGTATTGTTCTGTGTTCTGTCATTGCAATTGCACGATATAAGTTAGCTTATACAGGAGTAATGATCTTTAAGTGTTTTAATTGTCCAATGTTCTTGGTTCTCCTGATCTACATTTTACTGCTGCCAGCTCTGCAAATAAATCATGTGATGTTTATCATTATCAACAGCTATTTGGTTCAATGCCACCCTTAAATCAGAAAAGGGCCAAAGAGGCCGGTTGCTTTAGTTGCCACTGTAATTGGTATAGTCTAGTTGCTCTGATCTGTCTCAACTAGAATTCCTCTCTAGTCAATTAATGTATAGTCCCCTTGTTGGGCACTACCGGTTGCCCCAATAATCACAAGAACAAAGACTGAGGGGAACGATAGGCCTTATTGTACAGAAGACTTGAGCTGGCCTGGATCTAAGCTAGGGAAGTGCAGGGATGGGAGAGGTGGCCTGACCTTTATGGCCTGGGTCCCAGGGGAGGAGTCCAGGTGAGAGTGTCATCAAGGGGCGGGCCAGCCCGAGCCTTTACTGGCCAATTAGTACATACAATCCATACCGGACCGTGGGATTCCCCAAACAGACTTTTCTCAGTATGATCAGGGCTCGGACGAACTCTTCTACCGACTCACCAGACTGCTGTTTTCTGGACGCCAGGAGGTAACGGGAGTAGACCTCCTTGATCTTGGGCTTGTATAGCGCCCTAGCTCAGCCATCACCTCGGTGTAGGTTGTGCAGCTTCGGATAGCCTGGAAGGCCCTCTGGCCAACTCTTGCCTGTAGGACTTTCAGGCTCTTCTCATCCGAGTCGACCACTCCACCAGTGGCCTCCGGAAAGTTGTTGAAGCAATTGACCCACTGCTCGAAGAGTTCTGATGCGCCCGGGACTTGGGGATCCACCTCTAGCCAATCGGGGCGCAGCAAATTCTCCATTACCAGAGACGTTAAAATTTCTGTACAATAAATTGTTGGGCACTACCAGTCACCCCAATAATTACAAGGATAAAGACTGAGGGGAAACGATAGGTTTTATTGTTCAGAAGACTTGAGCTGGCCTGGATCTAAGCAAGTGCAGGGATGGGAGAGGTGGCCCAACCTTTATGGCCTGGGTTCCAGGGGAGGAATCCAGGTGAGAGTGTCATCAGGGGGCGGGCCAGCCCAAGCCTTTACCAGCTAATTAGTACATACAATCCATAACATTACACCCCTCCTCCACCCACTGTCTCCATCCCATGGGTCTGGAATGCACTATCAAGGAGGTAGGTTTAGAATCAGAATCAGGTTTATTGTCATTAATATGTGTTACAAAATTTATTGTTTTGCTGCAGCAGTATTGAGCATTACAGATGCAAAAAAATGCTATAAATTACATTTCCATAAAGACTATTTAAAAACAAATAAAAATGTGGGAAAAAAAGAGAAATAAAGTGATGGAGTTCAGAATAAAGCTGGATAAATAACTGGTAGGAAGAAGCTCAAGCTTGAGGGGGAGAGGATCGAAGAGTGGGTTTAGCTGGATTGTTCTGACCCCCTCCATAAATCTTCGTCCGCGAAGCCAAGCCAAAGAAAAGAAGAATCAATATATATGCAGCTGGCTGTGGGGCCTTCTGCTGTGAGGTAACCATTCCATTATTTTTCACATACTGTGTCTTTGCCAGTTTGCATTCACTTCTCTGCAGCCTCTTTGCATTTTTTCCTGATAGCATGTTATTTGCAAAAGTACACAGGTGACATGAGGAAATTAAAGAATCACAAAAGCTGCAGATACTGGAATCGAAAGCAGCCAAAGAATTGCCGGAGGTAGTCAGCAGGTCAGGCAACATCCATAGGTAAAAATAGTCAGTCAGCGTTTTGGGTTGGGGCCCTTTCTCATGATTAAAGGGAAGGAGGTGATATATCTATGAAGGGTGAAAGAGGACAGAAGGTGTGATGAGTGGAGATTCAGGAAGAGAGAGGGGAAAATGAGGAGAAGGAGAATCGCTTAGTGGTACATGTAGAGCTCGTCGAAAGAACCAAAGACTTGTTGATCCAAACCAAGGCTTTTATTAGCAAAAGACAGGAGCTCTTCACAGGTGGCCGACCAGTCCGGAATGATCCGACCTGGCTAGGGACACAACCCTTTAGGGCCCAGACAATAGGCGTGGCTTAGCTCTCAGCCAATCGCTGTAAGCACAGTCTAGATACAGTAACTATATACACTATGTACATTGGTGATAGATCTGTACTATCTCAGTACATGAGTTGTGACACACCAAGTTTCCAAAGTTCTTGTCAATCCAAGATCACTACACCCACCTTTGGCAACAGCATAACGCCGACACCTTTGCTTGAAATAGTTTCTGCCATTCCAAAATGCTCCAAAAGTGGCTTGCTGGACACTCTTTATTAATGTTCTAAGCCAGAAAGTTATGTTTTCCAATCATGTTTATGTGAGAGTTAAGATCAATGTCATAATTATAGCATGTTATAAAATAACTGCATTTTTAATCTATTGTGATGTACATTTTTGAGAACGGATAATGGAGGTCTGTTTCTAACAGGTCATTTAGTGCTTGATCAAGTTCAAATTTATTGTCACATGCAATAACATGCAGTGAAAAAGTATGTTTTGTGAGCAGTTCAGCTAGATATCCCATACATGGTAAGGCAAGTAAAACAACAGTATAAAAACAATATAATTCTACCTGTGTGAGGTTCATTTAGGAGCCTGATAATGGTGGGGAAGAAGCTGTTCTTGAATCTGGTGGCACATGATCTAACAGCCATGAATCTTTCTCCTGGTGGGAGGAGGGTGAAGAGAGTGTGGATGGGTTGGGGTGAGCCTTTTAAAATGTTGGCTGGTTTACCGAGCAGCAGGAAGTGTGGATGCTGGAGAGGAGGACAGCTTGTGTGATGGTCTGAGCTGCACTCATAACTCTGGAGTTTCTTGCAGTCTTGGGTGATGCAGCTCCTGTACCATGCCGTGATCCACTCTGACAATATATATTTAGTGATGAATCTGTAGATGTTGTTTTCTTAACCTTCACATCAATGTGAGAGGGCCAGGACAGGTCACTGGAGAGGTTTACTCCTAGGAACTTGAAGCTATTTACTATCTCCACCTCAGTGCTGTTGTTGCAGGGGATGGAGTTCCACCCTTCTTCTGGAGGTCTATGATGAGCTGCTATGTCTTGCTAACATTGAGGGAGAGGTAATTGTCCTGAGCAAGCTGCCAGTCCCTCTATCAATCTTTTATATTCCATCTTGTTCTTGTCAGTGGTGTCATCTGCAAATACCATATTTTTATGCATATAATGCATGGGTTATATGTATATTTTGCAAACCAGGTAACCACTGTGTGTTATATGTGTGCACACTATACAAGAATATTTTTACATGTTGAATAAAAAAGTAAACTTAATTGACCAGTCTCTGGTTCTAACGTAAATTGTTTTTTAATCACTTTAATTTAAAATAACCATTTAACATCTTAAGTAACAAGTTAAAAACCTAGACAATGTTAAAGTAAAAAAACAATATAACAATTAGTCTTCTTCATCACCTTCTGCAACCCCTTTGAACCCTTCAAAGTCAGATTGTTCACTCTCTTCATTCAAATACTTCAAGGCAGCCTGCAAACATTCTTCCATTACTGTCATCGTACTGACACGTCATCGCCGTCCCTGCTTTCATCATCTGTGGTGGAATCACCATCACCAATTATATACTTCTGCCAGCTTTTCTGAATCCATTGTTTTGGTGTAATCTTATCCCATGTTCTGGCAACCCATTCAGTTTGGTTGCTCTTTTCAGCCGTCCGGCTGGGGTGAATTCATGAGTGCCGTTCTGCATCCATTCCTCCCATTCTGATCTGAATGGATGATTAACGGAAATATCAAGTGGGTGCAGTTTACTTGTCAACCCATCCAGAATTACTGCAATGTGGGCACCAACTGGATTTATTGTCCTTTGAGCTGAATACTCTTTGTGAGCTGCCATGGAATCATATGAGTAACAATTTCTTTGGGGTCTAGGCTTGGTCTAGGCCTGTAACACCTTTCCACCCAGAGTTTCATAATATTGCACTCCGTCCAACCTTTCTCATTACACAGTGCACATTTTTTTCTCGAGGCAATATAACTCTTTTAAATATGATCATTGACTTCAATTTAGCGCCACGGACTATATTAAAAAACAATCTTTCATGTCCAGTTGTGGTTATGGCCTCAGTGTTTGTTCCAGAAGAAGCCACAGTTCCTGTGGTGGGAATGTTAAAGGCCATGGGACTTCATCAACGTTAATGATGTCAGCAAGTGTGATTTTAGATTTGCACATTTCATTGGCGACAAATCAATGATTTTTTTTTTGTTCCCAGTCTTCTGGAAGTCACTGACCTACAGTTGTTCTAGTTCTTACCTTTAATCTGTTTTGCTTCACTAACTTTGATATCCAGGGGAACTCTGCCTTGAAATCTGGGATGCTTCTTTCACGTACCAATAGTCTTACTTTCATCTGAATGGAAACTGTAGATACAGTCTGATTTTGTTCTCTGCGACTAAGAACCTGCTCCTTCAAGTCAGACTCTAACTGAGGCCATTTAGCTTTTGGGCCATGACATGTGCATTTTCGTGGATTCATCCTCCTAAGCTCCATTCACAAATGGATGATTCACCAACCTCAAACTCTATTGCCAGTTTAATCCGCTCTGGGAACAACTTTCAGCTTGAAATTCGCAGTATTAGATTTGCATTTAGCGCCTCGCATTGTGAAAATTGGCATATTAGATCTCAAAGGTAGCACCAAAACCAAAGGCGTTTTATACTGAATAGGCTCGATCGAATGCAGGTGATACCTATATAGGCTGATAATGTTACCTGCACATGAAGGAATGCACATAATTTAAAGCTATTGTGGGATGTACTGGTCATAGAGGCAATGAAAGAAGGTGCACAATTTAAAGCTAGTGGGGGGAATGTAATAGCGGCAATAAAAGAGCATGCTCAATTTGAAATGAGCATGGGAACATAATAGCAGCAATAAAAGAACATGCTCAATTTAAAGCTAGCAAGGGAATGTAATAGCGGCAATAAAAGAATGTACTCAATTTAAAGTTAGCGGGGGAATGTAATAGCAGCAATAAAAGAACGCATTCAATTTAAAGCTTGCGGGGGAATGTAATAGTGGGAATAAAAGAACACACTCAATTTAAAGCAAGCATGGGAACATAATAGCGGCAAGAAAAGAACACGCTCAATTTAAAGCTAGAAAGGGAATGTAATAGCAGCAATCAAAGAGCGTGCTCAATTTGAAGTGAGCATGGGAATATAATAGTGGCAATAAAAGAATGCACTCAATTTAAAGCTAGCGGAGGGAATGTAATAACGGCAATAAAAGAACATGCTCAAATTAAAGCTAGCGGGGGAATGTAATAGCAGCAATAAAAGAATGCATTCAATTTAAAGCTAGCGGGGAAATAAAAGAGCGCGCTCAATTTGAAGTGAACATGGGAATGTAATAGCGGCAACAAAATAATGCACTCAATTTAAAGCTAGCGGGGAAATGTAAGAGTGGAAATAAAAGAGAGCGCTCAATTTGAAGTGAGCATGGGAATGTAATAGCGGCAACAAAATAACGCACTCAATTTAAAGCTAGCGGGGAAATGTAAGAGTGGAAATAAAAGAGCGCACTCAATTTGAAGTGAGCATGGGAATGTAATAGCGGCAACAAAATAACGCACTCAATTTAAAGCTAGCGGGGAAATATAAGAGTGGAAATAAAAGAGCGCGCTCAATTTGAAGTGAACATGGGAATGTAATAGTGGCAACAAAATAATGCACTCAATTTAAAGCTAGCGAGGGAATGTAATAGTGGAAATAAAAGAGAGCGCTCAATTTGAAGTGAGCATGGGAATGTAATAGCGGCAACAAAATAACGCACTCAATTTAAAGCTAGCAGGGAAATGTAAGAGTGGAAATAAAAGAGCGCACTCAATTTGAAGTGAGCATGGGAATGTAATAGTGGCAACAAAATAATGCACTCAATTTAAAGCTAGCGGGGAAATGTAAGAGTGGAAATAAAAGAGCGCACTCAATTTGAAGTGAGCATGGGAACGTAATAACGGCAATAAAAGTACACGCTCAACTTAAAGCGAGCATGGGAATGTAATAGCGGCAATAAAAGAATGTGCTCAATTTAAAGCTAGCGTGGGAATGTAATAGCGGCAATAAAAGAACACGCTCAATTTAAAGCAAGCATGGGAATTTGGTATACAAAATACCAAAATTCAATATTTTGATCTTTGGCTAGAGTCCCATGGTATTCCAATAAACAGGACATTCTGGCTCAGGCATTGCACTTTTTAAAAAAAAAATACTTTGTTTTAAGGTTTTTATGCATGTAGTATATAGAGTCCATATATATCCATCATTTTGATGCAGATTAATGTAGACTACAAAAAATTAATTTAAACCCCCTTTCCTTAAAAACCTAAAACCCTCCCTTAACCCCAACCCCAATGCCCCAAAATGAAATCAATCATTACTTATACATGTTAATATTATATAATAACATATTTAAAAGAAAAAAGAAAGAAAAGAAAAAGAGAAAAATAAACTGCTGGATTATACTAAGGCAGGCCAGGGAACACAGAGGTCTTAACTATCAAGTATTCATCTGTTCTATCTGGTGAGGTTGTAGGGAATAGCAATTTGAAAAGGATAAACTTTACCCACATATGTACATATGGGCTCAGCACTGCACCTTATCAATGTTAATTGCCCAGACCTGTCCCCTAAAGGAGGAGATTGACAAGAGAAGGTTTCTTTTAAAGAAAGGCTTTTTATATTATGACAGAATTAAAATCCTACTTAACTCTGAAGCCTGTCTTCGATCTGTTTAATTGATTCTGTTCCAAAGCTTATTAATGTAATGCAGGAGGATTCACACCTCTGGGGGAAGTTGATTAGATGTTAATGGCGGGAGATTAACTGACAGACACCGGTACCATGGGCTTATGGTTTGGGACATATACAAATTAAATGCAAATTGTTTTTGTCATTCGGAATTTAGAATATTACACTGGCCTGGTATATGCATGTGTGTGCTATACGAAAATATTTTTACACAGTTTATGATTTTCTGCATGTTATATGCGTGGGCATGTTATATGAGTGAAAATACGATACATGGAATTAGAGTGATGTTTAGCCAGTCATTGATGTACAGGGAATATAAAGAGGGCTGAGTACACAGCCTTGTAGGACTCTGAGGATGATTGTGGAATAGGTGCTACCACATATCCTCACTGATTGTGGCCTGGGGGATTCTAAGTCATGGATCCAATTAGTAGAGTGGAGTGCTGAAGCTAAGATGTCTGTATTTGAGTTTATTTGACTCTATTGTGCTGAGCTGTAGTCAATGGGTAGAAGCCTTACATAGGTATCCAGATGGTCCAGAGTTGCCTGTAAACTTAGGGAGATTGCACCTGCAGTGGTAGGCAAATTGGAGTGGATTTTGAGGCTGGCTAGAAGTCTGGAGTCAATAATGTGAGTCACGTCCAGCTTCTTGAATCATGATGGTGAATGCCAGAACCATCTGCCGGTAGTCACTTAGGCTGGTCACTTGTGTTCTTTTTCAGCCCTAGGATGATAATGGCCTTCTTGAAGCAGGTGAGTACTTTAGACTGTAGCAGGGAGATGTTGAAGATGTATGTGAATGCTCCCATCAGCTGATCTGCACAGGCTTGATGAACACAGCCAGGGACTCCATCTGGCCTGGTCACTTTCCATGGCTTCACTCTCCAGGAGGTCTGCAGCAGTGTCCTTGAGTGAAGATGTGCTTATGGATGAAGGGTGTCTTCCACTTGCTGGCCTCCTGTCAAAGCAAACACGGAAGCATCGAGCCCATCAGGAAGGGATGAGTTTTTGCTTGCTAATCTGCCTGGTTTTGCTTTATAGCCCGTGACATGTATATCCTGTTCCAAGAGCCTGGGTCTGTGAGGTTGGTCTTCAAAAATATTTTGCCATTTTTAAATAATTTAGATGAAAAGCTTAAATGAGAAACAGCTTTGAGGAACTATATGAATTGGTTGCTCTCATATTCCTGTTAAGTCATTTTGATTTGCCTGATACAATACTGATCTGTTTATTCGAGCCAAAATCTTCAGTGAGTTGGTATGTCAAAATCTGACAAACAAGATAAAAACTGTAGCCAATTGCAAATTCATTTCCGTGGTACAATTAACCCTTGTTATGCACAGTACAATCTGTGATCAGATAAAATATTATTTTAACCATTTCTTTTTAAAAAAAGTATACTTTACATTTAACAACCTTTCCCTTATGATAAAGCAAATGGAAAAATGCCAACAAATTGTATTTTATGCTGCTTTGTTGAGCTAAGTGAGTGCTACAAAAACTGTTAACGTCAAACATCAATAACATTGAAAAATAATTTTGTCATTGTTTAAGAGATTGTTATTGTGGCTTCCTCTTTTCCAAGAGTGAAAACTTAACTTTCCTGTGGCTGCCATAGAAATGAAAGAGAAGAGGAGTGGAGCAAAAGAGATTTGGAAGGAGAAAGGGAAATGGAAGAGCTGACAAAACATTGCTGGAGTTACTCAGCAGGTCAGATAGCACCTATGGGTACAAATGGTCAGCCAATGTTTCAGGCCTGAACTCTTTATTAAGATTAATTGAGCGTGTACTGTGGCAGGGCATGAAAGCAAGAGAGTGCAGTTGATACTGATTTGTTGATGGTTTGCCCTGCCTTATATAGGCCCTCTGGACCTAGTTGTCATGCCGCTTCCAGCAGCAATTATGTCATTGGCTTGCCAGCCATTGATAGGTCGGCGTTTCCACTGGTGCTCCCTGTTTTCCACCGTGCAGCCTGCAGCCCATGAAGAAATCCCATTTAGTCGGCATGGCCTTCGTAGGATCGCTTTGTTTGGCTGCCATCTTGTGTGCCAGGAAGCCTACTGGGAAACGGACTGCCACATGGCTCCCCTTCCCCCGCCCACCCCCCTCCCCAGAACCAGCAATCCAGATGCTGTCCTTGGTTTTGGGTGGCCTGCCTCTAAGGCATGGAGATGGTGGGGAGATCAACTGGTTGGTGTCTAAATATGCTGGTTTGAGGCAGTCACTAGTAAATGTTTCCTCCTTGCAGCCCATGTCCAGCACACATGTAGCCCCATTATGGCTGACCACCTGGTAGGGACCCTCGTATGGCCACTGTAGCAGCCCCCCAGTGCACCCCTCATCGCACAAAGACGTATCTGCAAGTTCTCAGGTCACCGGGAATGAACGCCTTAGCTGGCCATGCGATGAGGCCTGTGCTGGGGCCAGCATGCCCAGTTGTTCCCTCAGTCTCAAGGGCTGCCGCTGGTGGTTCATCCATTTCCCTGGTGGCAGCCAGGAATTCCCCGGGGATAGCCAGGGATGCTCCATATACCATCTCCACTGCAGAGGTGTTGAAGACTTCCTTTGGTGCAGTGTGGGTCCCCAGGAGGACTCATGGCAATTTGTTGACTCCGTTTGGACCTTTGAGTCAGGCCATCAGGGCCATTTTAACGTGCCTGTGGAACCTCTCCACCAACCTGTTGGACTGGCAATGGTATGCCATGGTGTTGGATTCCCGTGAGGGAACTAAGGTTGGCTAAGGCTGCTCTGAGGTGAATTGTGCACCCCTGCATGATGGCAGGTGCTCCAGGACTCTGAACTGGGCCACTCTTGTGCTTATTATAGCAGTCCTCTGTTGAGGTTTCCACCTACAGAACTGCCTCTGGCCATCTTGTGAGATGGCCTACCATCGTCAACAGGTACCATGCCCCCTTGACACCGGCAGGGGTCCCATCATGTCTTTGTGCACATGGCTCTGAATTGCCATTGTGCTAGCTCGAATGGCTGTATGGAGAGAGGGGGCACCTTGACGTGTGTCTGTATCTTTGACAACTGGCAGTGTGTGCAAGTTCTGGCCCATTGGCTGACCTGCTTACAGAGGCCATACCAAATGAACCTGCTTGCTAGCATCTTGACAGTGGTCCTGATGGCTTGGTGCACAGAGTTGAGCTCCACATTGAACACTGGTCATCTCTATGCTGCTGGGACGATGGGAAGAGTCTTGGTGGTTGAATTATTGCAAAGGAAGGTCTGGTCACTGGAGCCAATACGGACATCTTCCAGCTTGACTGTCATCATTGCCGTCCTGTACAAAGGAATGTCAGGATCTATCTGTTGTGCCTGGGCCAGGGCCATGTAATCAATCCCTTTGGACAGAGTGTGTATTGCCTGGACTGTCGGCTGGGACAGTGCGTCAGCCACCTCGTTGATCTTCCCGACTCCAGGAAGCTCTGATTTACGCCCACAAACAGGACATAGCTGTTCGGCTTAGTTTGGTCTCCCTAATACAGATGCCACACATGGAATGCAGTAGATTAGGTTGGATGATGTACCTGTACAGCTCTGCCTCCTCTGGAAGGTGGCCTTCAATGGAGGTGAGGGAAGAGATGTAGAGATAGGTTTTGCATTTCCTGTGGTTACATCAAAATGTGCCTAAAGGGTGGCAAGGTGGGTGGGAGGGCGGAGTGGACTCAGGAGCCTTGGAGAGATATCCCTAAGAAAAGTGGAATGGGGTGGGGAAGGGAGATGGAAAGAAGGGTGTAGTGACACAACCAGATGTCCCAGGGGACTCCCGAACTCCAAAGTGCATCCTGCGATTGCAGGTGGCTCTGGCCTCACCAGCAAAAAAGTCCATTAATTATATTGACCAGTCTTTACTGAAGCCTTCCAGCATCAAGTTTTATACAAACATTTATAAAATGTTTTGAAGATTTTAAAAAAAACACTATGCTGGGTGTAGAGGGAAAATACTTTAACTACTTTCAGTACTCATTGTTTAATTACAGAGATCAAAAGTTCACAGCTTTTTAATCAAATTTCTGTTGTTACCTAATTGAAATGAGCAGCGCACATTGATAATAGGAAATATGATTGGCGATTGAATCAGTAGGAAGTGTCTGGTCCATTTCCTGCTGGGCATGGCTTAACCAGGAAAGCCACATTTCAAAACGGCTAAATGTTTTTTATAAACAATTTAAGCTTGATACAACAAGTACAATTGATATAATTTCCAGCTAAAATTTTGTTTAAATCTTATTTTCTTTGTTCTTATGTGATTTTTGTCACCTAACTACATGAAAGATATCAATAAGTTTGAAAGAGTGGATTTCAATGGTTAGATGTACAAATAGCCTTGGTACACAATGAGGAAAATCACTCTTTTCGTTGGAGACCTGAGACGCAGATGCTGGAATAAAAAGCAAAAAAAAAAATGAGTTGCAGGAGGAACTCAGCAGGTCAGGCAACATCTGTGTAATCAAAGGGGGGGGGGTGGGGTGAAGGGGAGATGGTGAGGGCTAGAGGTAAGGCAGGAGTTGGCAGGTGATCCAGGTGAAGAAGAGTTGATGAGCATTAGGCCAGTTGGGGAAAAGTTTAGAGGTAACGGCTGAGAGATGATGAGTGGAGACAACCAATGGCTACAGATCATAGAATAGGAGGATGTTCTTTATCGACTACAGTTTGGCATTCAACACCATATCCCCTCCAAACTGATCGGCAGACTCCAAGATCTGGGCCTCAATACCCTTTGTGTAATTGGATCCTTGATTTCATCACCTCCAATCCTCAATCAGTGAGGATTGGTAAGAACATCTCCTCCACAATCTCCATCAGTACTGGAGCACCACAGAGTTGTATTCTTAAACCGATGCTCTACTTGCTTTACACCTATGTTTCAGTAAAGCAATGCCACACTTTTCCTGGAACCAACACGCCATGTCAGTGCCTCCACTTCCTCTGAAGTTTTCAGAGGTTTTGTATGGCATCAAAAACCTTGGCAAACCTCTAAAGTTGTGTGGTGGAAAGTGTGCTGACCACGTGCATCATGTCCTCTGAGCAGAAAGCCTTGCAAAAGGTACTGGATACAGCCTAGGACATCACAGGCAAAATTCTCCCAACCATTGAGAACATCTATGTGGAACACTGCCGTCAAAGAGCAGGAGTAATCTGTTCTCACTGCTGCCATCAGGAAAAAGGTATAGGTGCCACAAGACTCATAGCAGCTGATTCAAGAATAGTTGCTCCCCCTCCACCATCAGACTCCTCAACAACAAACTCAATCACAGACTCATTTAAGGTCTCTTACTTTGCACAATATTCATTTACAAAATATTTATATTTTTCTGTATTTTGCAGTCAGTTTGTTTATATTTTGTTCTTTGTTTACATTTCTCTTGTTTATACAAGTATCTTTTCTTGTACAGTTTTTTGCACTTCCAATAAGTAGAAATTCTGCTTGGCCCACAGGAAAAAGAATCATGTATATACTCTGGCAATAAATCTTAACTTTGAACTTGAACTTCTTTATGGGGAATGGAGGTGTATAGGAAGTTCACATTCATGGTAAAAATGGAGAGGTGGAGCTCAGGGAATTGGAAGCTGTGAAAATGATAAAGAGCATATGAGATTGTGGTTGGAAGCTATGGACGTGATGAGAACTGTGATGGGAGATAATGATCTGGTTTTTGTTGGTGGGCTCACAGTCAAGAGGTAGGTGTGACAAGGTGTTTGAGACTCTCAGCTAGCAACTAAAGTTAGAGTGAAGAAGGGAAGAGGTTGATGTTACTCAGGTAATGAAAAATGAAAAGGTTGAGAGAGGGTATAAATCTGGAAGAGGGTGTCTGTCATAAAGAAAGAAAAGAACTGGAGATTAGATAAAAGTCATCAGTGGGGTAGTAAGAACTCTGTCAAAGAAATAGACGCGGAGATGGAGGTTGTGGAGGTCATTTTGTTTTGGAAAATTTTATTTAATTGTTTGCATCATTACAGAAAAAAATTAATAAAACATTAATCAAATATCCATATCCAATGAATCAAAAAAATTACTTTTATATTTTTCTCCCCATCTCCCCTCCCACCCAAAAGTAAGAAAAGGATAGAAAAGAAACACCTACCATTTAATATACAATAATATTAGCAGAGACAATAATTTATTGTTATTAAAAAATTACTAATTAAAAGGAGTGGATAAGATAGAAGAGGTGGACAGAAAATTTATCCATAAAATCCATATATGGTTTCCAAATACTATAAAAATTTTCAACTCGATTCCTTCAACTATATGCAATTTTTTCCAATGGTATACAATTTCCCATCTCATTATACCATCTACTTAATAACACTTCTCTATCATCTTTCAATGATGTCATTATATATTTCTTGATATTTGTCCAATTTCAATTTTATATCCTTTTCATAGATATCCCCAAGTAAAAATAGTCTTGGATCCTTTGGTACCTTTATCTTCATAAATTACCCTACTAATAAACTCAGTTCATTCCAAAACCTTTCCACTTTTTCACAAGACCACACTGAATGCAAAACATCCTCATTTCTTTCACACATCAAAAACACTTATTTGAATAATTAGGATTAAGTCCACTTAACTTATGTGGAGAATAATACAATTGATGAAGAAAATTATATTGAACCATTTGATATCTAACATTTACTGTATTCGTAACACTTTCATAACATAATTTTGACCAAATCTCCTCCTGAATTTAGTAGATTAAAATCTTTCTCCCATTACAGTTTTGATTTGTATAAATCTCTATTCTTTATAATTTTATATACATATTAGTAATAAATTTCTTTACAACAAATGTACCTGTTATTATGTCTTTGAATTGTCTTTGTTTAGCGAGTCTCAAATCTGCTCCCAGTCTTTTTTTCAAAAATATTTTTAATTGATAATATGCAAAAATTATATTATTATGTATATTTTATTTATTTTTTAATTGGTCAAAAGTTAAGAAAAAAAAGTCCTGAAAAATAAGAGGTTATTGAAGAAGAGTTTGACATCATGATGAGCTTGGAACTTGTGGGGTTGCAGGAACAGCATTACGAAAGTGAGACAACCCACTCCGTATCAGAGAAGGAGTCAGGTGATAAAGAGCAGGAGAAAGATTGAAGATTAGCACTTAAAAAAAAAAGAAACTGAGAAATAATTGCAAGAAAAAGGCACTAAGGCTGAAAACGTTAAAACCAGATTCAGGAATTTTATTGGTGGTTTAGGATGACATTCCACATTCCAGTTTATTTGTTCTTTCCTGAAACATCCAAAAATCTTCACGCATCAATGACGAAAGCAGTTTCAGTAGCAGTGCTGTGGACGTGTAGCAGCTGTACAGAAAGTAAAAAAAACAGTCATTGCTTTTCAATATAGTGCTTGATTTACATTTTCATAGGCTTAAAATGTTCAAATGCTTCAGCATTTGACAGGTATTTGATTCGTCAGGGCATCAAGGGTTACGGGGAGGAAGCTGGGGAGTGCACTGAGTGGGTGGATGGATCAGCTCATGATTAGAATGGCAGAGCAAACTCAATGGGTATCAGTGGGTTGGTTACCCACTCTAAGTCTGATCTTCTGGAACCTCTCTAGCATGAAGACTTCTTGAGGACAATTCATATTTAGCCTTGATGTGTAGTGTAAAATCATTCATTTTATTATCTAATATTAAGCTCTTGAGTAGGAATACTCTGGACCTGAGCATCTTCCTGAACTGAGCAGCCACTAAACTGTTTCCGATACGAAGTGCTGATGAACTGAAAATCAGAAATTAAGCATGTGTTCAAAAGGGCTGCACTTAAGCGTGAGTAAAAACACTCCGAAATGCTGAAGGAACTCGGTGTCCATAGGAGACAAAGATATATCGCAGATGTTTCAGGCTTGAGGACATCTTCAAAGAATAAGTAGAATGAGCCAAGACGAGGAAATCTCAGCATTCAGACAATGCTGGACTGGGGCTATGAATCCAGACCAACAGCAGGTGTTAATTGGATATGATAAGGGGAGAAGGGAGTATTTATCATGTCTGTGCGAAGGGAGATGGAAAAGGGAGAGAGACAGAGCCTGGGGAAGGCAATGAGGGAAGAAGTGCTGGGGGGGGAGGGGGGGAGAGGGGGTGGTTAACAAAAGCTAGAGAAGTTGATATTAATGGTATTCAGAGGGTGCCCTGTCAGAAGATGAGGTGTTGTTCCTCCAATTTGCTACACCCAGTCTCTCTGATTTATAGAGGAGACCAGACTGGGCACCGACTGGGAGATTGCTTTGTTGAGCACCTCGGCTCTGTCCGCCACAATAACGTGCATCTCCAAGTGGCCACCAATTTCAATTCCCTATCCTATTCTCTCGCTGACATGTCTGTCCATGGTCTCATTCACTGCCAGACTGAGACCATCCGCATATTGGAGGAACAACACTTTCATCTTTCAACAGGGCATCCTTCAACCTCTCCCCTTATCATCTCCAATTAACACCTTTTGTTGGTCTGGATTTCTCCCCTAGCCAGATTTCCTGGTCTTGGCTCATTCTGCTTATTCCTTGAAGAAGGGCTCAGCCCCAAAATGTCTGCAATATATCTTTGTCTCCTATGGATGCTGAGTTCCTCCAGCATTTCGGAGTGTTTTTATTAATCAGAGCATCCGCTGACTTTTGTGTTTCACTCCCTGCATTTAAACGTTTACTGGTATAAATACATTTCACATATCATATATCACATCACTCCTTGAGAGCAGACCCTACTCGTGATTCTTGGTTGGTAAAGAAGCCACTGCAGTGGCCCATTCACCATGAGAATTTGATCTCCATAACTCAATTGTTGAAATGGTAAAGGGGCTTGCATTTGGAATGAGAGATGGATTCACCCAGTCTTGCAGTATTGATGCCAAAGTCTGCTTTAATATTCATGCAGAAAATCATTGCTAGATAAGCTTTGAGAAACTTTGCCTCCTGCTACTATTCTTAATGAAGAATGTTTAGTACCTGTCTTTCAGTTACCATCTCAACCTCCAGGTTGAGTCAGTGGGAAAAAGGAAAATGCAATGTTGGTATTTATTTTTAGAGGGGTATCATACAAGGATGTAACGTTGAGATTTTATAAAGCACTGGTGTGACCTCACTTGGAGTACTGTGTACTGTTTTGGGCATCATATTTGAGAAAATACATGCTGGTGTTGGAGAGGGTTCAGAGAAGATTTACTCAAATGATATCAGGAATGAAAGGGTTAGTATATGAGGAAAAATTGTCAGCTTTTGGATTGTACTTGTTGGAGTAGAGAAGAATGAGAGCGGCCCTCATAGAGACATTTCAAATATTGAAAGGCCTTGACTGAGTAGATGTGGCAAGGATGTTTCCTAAGGTAGGGATTCTAGGACAAGAGGGCAAAATTTCAGGATAAAAGTGTGTCAATTTAAAACAAATGTTTAAATAAATAAATAAATAGACAGACCTCAACAATGAAGACGCTGTTTACATCCGGTACCGCACGGATGGCAGTCTCGTCAATCTGAGGCACCTGCAAGCTCACACCAAGAAACAAGAGCAACTTGTCCGTGATCTACTCTTTGCAGACGATGCCGCTTTAGTTGCCCATTCAGAGCCAGCTCTTCAGCGCTTGACGTCCTGTTTTGCGGAAACTGCCAAAATGTTTGGCCTGGAAGTCAGCCTGAAGAAAACTGAGGTCCTCCATCAACCAGCTCCCCACCATGACTACCAGCCCCTTCACATCTCCATCGGGCACACAAAACTCAAAACAGTCAACCAGTTTACCTATCTTGGCTGCACCATTTCATCAGATGCAAGGATCGACAACGAGATAGACAACAGACTCGCCAAGGCAAATAGCGCCTTTGGAAGACTACACAAAAGAGTCTGGAAAAACAACCAACTGAAAAACGTCACAAAGATTAGCGTATACAGAGCCGTTGTCATACCCACACTCCTGTTCGGCTCCGAATCATGGGTCCTCTACAGGCATCACCTATGGCTCCTAGAACGCTTCCACCAGCATTGTCTCCGCTCCATCTTCAACATTCATTGGAGCGACTTCATCCCTAACATCGAAGTACTCGAGATGGCAGAGGCCGACAGCATCGAATCCACGCTGCTGAAGATCCAACTGCGCTGGGTAGGTCACGTCTCCAGAATGGAGGACCATCGCCTTCCCAAGATTGTGTTATATGGCGAGCTCTCCACTGGCCACCGTGACAGAGATGCACCAAAGAAGAAGTACAAGGACTGCCTAAAGAAATCTCTTGGTGCCTGCCCCATTGACCACCGCCAGTGGGCTGATCTCGCCTCAAACCGTGCATCTTGGCGCCTCACAGTTCGGCGGGCAGCAACCTCCTTTGAAGCAGACCGCAGAGCCCACCTTACTGACAAAAGACAAAGGAGGAAAAGCCCAACACCCAACCCCAACCCACCAATTTTCCCTTGCAACCGCTGCAACCGTGTCTGCCTGTCCCGCATCAGACTTGTCAGCCACAAACGAGCCTGCAGCTGACGTGGACATTTACCCCTCTATAAATCTTCGTCTGCGAAGCCAAACCAAAGAAAAGAAAAAGATAGATAAAATTCTTTAATCAGAAGGTCGTTGGAGGGGGTGGGAAGGGGGGAGGGAAGGTAGGGGGGAAAAAAGGGGAGAAAATGCCACTGTCTATATTTAAGATATGGCTGATATGGCTCACAGTGAAAAATTTTAAATTAAAAAAAAAATCAGAGGGTCGTGAGTCTGTGAAATTTATTGCCACAGATGGTTGTGGAAGCAAGGTCATTGGGTGTATTTGATATTGACAGGTATTTGATTCGTCAGGGCATCAAGGGTTACGGGGAGGAAGCTGGGGAGTGCACTGAGTGGGTGGATGGATCAGCTCATGATTAGAATGGCAGAGCAAACTCAATGGGCCTACTTCTGCTCTTCCAGCTTGTGATCTGTTTCCTTGTTCCTAAGGCTAAATCTGGGCCTTTGCATTCCAATAAGTCAATGCTACTCAATGTTTTAGTCCATCCCTGTTGTGCTTCTCCACTCAATGATCAATAAAAGTTTGTTCTCTCACAAGGAATGCAAAGGAAGAACCAAAAATCTTTATTTAGCTTAAAAATAAATGTCTGTGAATTAAGAGGCCTTGTAACTAATATAAAACATGGCTAATCATTTCCTCAATCTGGCCTTTGGAATGGGCAGCCCACAGTGCCTTGTTTGTTGTACTTGTGCTTTAATGTTTGAGTGCAATATTAGTTTATACTTATGAGGCAGTGTACTGGAATAATAAGGTTTGAATCTTATTTGAGAAACCTAAGTTATCAGTTAGTTACTCAACATTTTTAAAGTTGATAATTGATATTGAAAATAATGTTTGTACTCTTTTTGAATTAGACAACCAGGAAGAAGATCCACGTCAGAAGTTTACCTTAGATGACTACTTAAGTGGAACATACCGATATAAATCATATCACCTGTTGTGGATATCAGGTAACAATTACATTGATTTTTCTTTGCACACTAAAATTTCACTGATTTTAATATTGTCAAAGAATTTAAATGGTAAAAAGGGTAATCAAACCGGTTTGAAGATTGGCATGGGTTAAAAGGAAGTAAAAATACATGCTTTTCTTAATTTGGAAGTAAAGCTTAGAATTATCACAGCATCATTCTTTTTAAACTTCCAGCCCAGCATTTGAAAAAAAAAGGAACAGAGGGATCTGTTTGGGAATACAGATAGATAATTCCCTGAAAATGGCGTTACAGAAAGACAGGGTTGTGAAGAAAGCTTTTGGCATCTTGGCCTTCATAAATCAAAGTATTGAGTGGAGAGGTTGGGATGTTATGGTGAGGTTGTATAAGACATTGGTGAGGCCAAATTTGGAGTTTTGTGTGCAGATCTGGTCACCTAACTACAGGAAGGATATCAGTTCAGTGGTTTGCAACCTTTTTCTTTCCACTCACATACTACTTTAAGTATTCCCTATGCCATAGGTGCTCTGTGATTAGCAAGGGATTGCTTAAGATGGTATGTGGGTGGAAAGAAATGTTTGAAAACCACTGTTTTAATCATACCTAATTGACTTGTTATGTGCACGGTTTTGTAACTCCAAAGGAAATGGGCCAATGAAGATTGTTCTCAAGCAAAATGTTTCATTTACAATTGGGTCTAGAGCAGTGATTCTCGCCCTTCCCTTCCCACTCACATACCACCTTAAGCAATCCCTTACTAATCACAGAGCCTTGATGGCATAGGAATTACTTAAAGTGGTATGTGAGTGGAAAGAAAAAGGGTGAGAACCACTGAGTAAAATGCAAAGAGTGCAGAGAAGATGTATTAGGATGTTGCTAGATCTTTAGGAGTTGAGTTACAGAGAAAGATTAAACAGGTTAGAATTTTATTCCTTGGAACGTAGAAGAATGAGGAGATTTGATAGAGGTTTACAAAATTATGAGTGATACACGGAGTAAGTGCGAGTAGACTCTTTCCACTTAGATTAGGAGAAATAAATTTGAGAGGACATGGCTTTAGGGTGAAAGGGGAAAGGTTCGGAGGGAACATTAGGGGGAATGTCCACTCACAGAGTGGTGGAAGTGTAGAACAAGATTCCATCTAACATGAAATACAGTCTCAATCTTGAAGTTTTAAGAATAAATTGGATAGATACATGGATGGGAGAGGTCTGGAGGGTGCAGGTCAATGGGACTAGTGGAATGATGTTTTGGCACAGACTATGGCCTGTATTCTGTGCTATACTATTGTATAGTTCTATGTTTCTAATAACATGTTGCAGGTAATGATCTGAAAAAATTATATTGTGCAACTTTGTTTTAATTAAATATTAATGGAATTATCAAAATAATCAGATCCATAAATGGCTATTCCTAGTTACCCTGGTTAAATAATTCAATAATTAAAAGGTTCAGTTTGACTCCCCAAATGGCCTACTTGTGATGCCCCAGAGAGCAGCGTGTCAAACTTGACTATATCGAGATACAAAGAGATTATTAAAAATGTAAGCAAACTCGTACAAATTTCTTGGGAGGCTTGAGTTCAACAAATATAAAATTAAAGAACATCATCATGTCCACATAATTTGCTTGCAATACTATTTCTCACCCTTCTTCTGCACATCACAACCACCTTGAATTATTACACAGTTAGCGGGCATTTTCCTATATCCTTTTTTTGCACAATGTAATAGGAGATTCAGCATTTGACTTTAATGTTAATCTTCACTTCAGTAC
This sequence comes from Narcine bancroftii, assembly GCF_036971445.1. Lineage (NCBI taxonomy): Eukaryota > Metazoa > Chordata > Chondrichthyes > Torpediniformes > Narcinidae > Narcine > Narcine bancroftii. The sequence continues at coordinate 291,055,620 of NC_091472.1, forward strand.
CCTCACACTCTGAGAGCAATAACTGAAAATAGATTGTATTCTTTTTAATAGTTGATACTGAAGTGCCATTTCATGAAGTAGACAAAGACGATGTGGTCAAGCAATAATCGTGGCTTTTATTAGCAGAAACTCATGGTACAAAAATGAAATACAATAGGTGTATACATAGTTATACCCAAGGGGAGTGTCCTTAACAGTAGGGATAATGCACAGCCAATGTTACTACAGCAAGGCTCGCCAGAGGGGAGACAGGCAGCTTGGCAGACATTCACCACAGTCTCCACCCAGCAGAAGAAGGGTTAAAATCAAAAGGACAGCTGCTGTAAAGACTGAAGCAAGCGATAACAGCCAAATACGCCATTATCCAGCAAGCAATCAAAAATATAATGAGATGTTTTATGAATATGTCAGCCTATCAGGTTGTTTACGAATTCTGGTGCTTTTTCTCAAAACAGGTGGTTCCTTTGCAAACTTGGGAACTGGTACAGTTCCTGGGTCTGTAGTGTGGGAAGGACTGACTTCTGGAACCGTTCCAGAGTGGAGCCTCAGCATGGCCATCTGAAAGCTTACTAGGGGTCACAGGCTGGGGGGGGGTTGGGTGAGTCCAATCTCTCAGGTTCACTCTTAGTAGGGGTGTGAGGAAGGGACGAACCAGGCGAAGCCAGATCTCTTAGGGGTACAGAGTCAGTACTCCTGTCTGGGAATTTAACATGAGCGTAGTTGGGGTTGGTATGCAGTAGCTGAACTGGTTGGACTAGAGGGTCTGTTTTACACGCCCGAGCATGGCTCTTCAGCAGCACGGTTCTAGGCTCAGATAAACAGGCTGGCCAGTCCATCACAGTTCCTGATTTCCTAGGAAAGGCAAACATATGTTCATGAGGTGTTTGATTTGTTGCAGTACACAATAAAGACCGAATAGAATGTAGTGCCTCAGGCAGCACCTCCTGCCACCGGGTAACAGGGTAACCAAGTGTTTTTAAAGCAAGATTAACAGTCTTCCAGACTGTAGCATTAGCCCTTTCAACCTGCCCATTGTCTTGCATGTTGTAGCTCGTGGTATGACTGGTGGCAATCCCCTTCCATAGCAGGACTCGCGGCAGTTCAGCGCTCATGAATACTGAGCCCCTATCGGTATGAAAGTAATTGGGAAAATCAAAAATGCTGAAAATTCTGTCAAGTGACTTAATGTCAGACGCTGACGAGATGTCAGGGCAAAGTATCACAACCTGGAATATTTGTCAATTACTGTTAGGAAATATACATTTTTGTTGTTGGAAGGTAACCATCCTTTAAAATCTAAGCTAATCCTCTCAAAAGGTTGGGTTGCTTTGATGAGAGTGGCCTCCAGAGCTTTGAAGTATTTCGTTTTGCATTCTGCGCAAACAGGACAACTTTTAGTCATTTTCCTGACTTCTTCCAAAGAGTAAGGAAGATTGTTAGCCCTTAAGTAGTGGAAGAATCTCGTGACTCCTGGGTGGCACAGTCTGCTATGGATCTCTTTTAGCCCCTCCAGCTGAGCACCAGCAGCAGATCGTGACAATGCGTCAGAGGGATCATTTAACCTGTCCGGTCTGTACTGGATCTCATAATTATAAGTTGAGAGTTCTATTCGCCAGCGTGCCATCTTATCATTCTTGATTTTACTTTTGTGTTTAATACTAAACATGTAGGCTACTGATTTCTGATCAGTGACAAGAGTAAATTTTCTGCCGGCTAGAAAGTGTCTCCAGTAGCAACAGCTTCAATAATAGCCTGGGCTTCTTTTTCAATGGCAAGATGTTTAAGTTCAGGTCCGCGTAATGTGCGGGAGAAGAATGCCACAGGTCTGCCCTTTTGATTAAGGATTCCTGCCAAGGCACAATCTGAGGCATCAGTTTCCACTTGGAATGGGACATCCTCATCAATGGATGAGAGTGCAGCTTTGGCAATATCAGCTTTAATTCTCTCAAAAGCCTTCAAGGCCATTGGAGAGAGAGGAAATGGTTTAGTGTCAAACAGAGGGCATGCCTTCATGGCGTAGTCCAGAACCCATTTGCAGTAGAATCCCATACACCTTTTAAGGGCTTTTGTTGAGTGTGGGGTTGGTAACTTCTTAAGGGGGGGCCATTCTTTCCGGGCCAGGGCGGATTTTGCCATTGCAGACAATGTAGCCCAGAATGGGTAGCTCTGTCGCATTGAACACACATTTGCCCTCGTTAAATGTAAGGTTGAGTTTTTTAGCTGTTGCTAAAAATTTCTTTAAGTTGTTGTCGTGCTCAGCCTGTGTTTTCCCACAGATAGTGACATTATCCAGATAAGGAAATGTACCCTGTAACTCATACATCCTAACAATCTTATCCATTTCCCTCTGAAACACTGACATACCATTAGTGACCCCAAAAGGTACCCCTTTAAACTGGTATAACCCCCCATCAGCCTCAAAAGCCGTATAGGTTTGTTCCCTTTTCTTAATGGGGATTTGGTGATAAGCTGCTTTGAGGTCGATAGTGGAATACACTTTGTATTTCACTGATGCGTGGCAGTGGGTAGGCATCCAGGTTAGTGTAATGGTTGATTGTCTGGCTGCAGTCAATAGCCAGTCATCTCTTAGTGTGATTTTTCACGACTTCCACTTGGGCCTGCCTTGGACTCTTACTAGGTTCAATTACTCCCTCTTTAAGCAGTCTCTGGGTCTCCGCTTTGATAAATTCACGATCCTCTTTGCTGTAAGAATGGCTCTTAGTGGCAATCGGCTGACACTCAGGGGATAAATCTTTGATCTTTAATGCGAACAGACTGCAGTAAATAGCGCGGGGGATGGTAAGTGTGGGTATTGGACCACCGAACTCTAACACTACACTGTTCATCTGAGATTGAATATCTAACCCCAGTAACACAGGGGTGCAGAGCTCTGGCATAATAAAGAGCCACATATCAGCAAGGTAATGTCCCTGCAAATTTAAATTAACTTTATACTTGTCCTGTACAGTTTTTGTAAGTTCACTACAAGCCATCGATAGCTTTCGGTTTGCTGGATATCTCCACAAATTTAAGGCACTGGCAACTTTCTCGTGGATGTAGCTGTCAGTACTCCCTGAATCTAAGACAATCAAGTCTCACCATTCACCTCCCCCTTCATAGTCGACCATTCCAGTCCATAACATCCCCCAAGCTTTATTGTCAATTGAGCTATCGCAGGGGATCTCACCTCACCGTCACTTGAAGTCGATGCAGCATCTGAAAATTCCCCCTTTTCACAGTTGTCTTCCATTCCTGCAGCTCCAGGACACATTTTCTTGGTGCTTCTCTTCTTATCAGTGGGAGTACTTTTCACCTTACATGCTTTAGCGAAGTGGCCAAGTTTCCCACAATAGCTGCAGGTAGCAAATTCAGCTGGGCACTTCTGTCTGGGGTGCCAAATCTTATCACAGAAGTAGCAGTTTTCAGGAGTTTGCCCTTTTCTTTCCTTCGGGGTTCCAGCACTCCTGGATGTTTCCTTTTCGGTTTCTAGCATTTCACTGGGCCGCATGGCACTTCTCACTGTTTTGGCTAGAGTGACTGCCCGGTCATAGGTTAAGGGCTCTGTCTCCAGCAGTCTCTGTCAGATGTAACTGGAGTCAATCCCATTGACAAAAGCACCCAGCTTCAAGGCATTGCAGTGTTGTTACAGATTGACTGCCCTGACATCACATTCATTTGCCAGCGAGTCGAGGGCCAGTGCATAGGCAGCATCACTTTCCCTGGGTTTCTGGCGTCTAGTCAGCCACTGGTGTTGAGCAAGCACCACATTCCGTGGCACTGCACAGTTAGCAGTCAGACGTTCCCGGGCTATAGCCAGAGTGGTAGCTCCTTGCGTTACGGCGAAAGGGACCTCACCCAGCAGAGATTTCAGGTGGCCTCACTGTATCGCCTCATCGACCACGTTGTTTCGAGCCATGTAGTAATCGAAACAAGCAATCCAGTGGTTGAAAATTTCTCTGGCCCTTGGGGCAGACTGGTCGATTATCAGCCACTCTGGCTTGAGGGCTGCATCCATTTCTGCTAATAAAATTGATGAAGTAGACAAAGATGATGTGGTCAAACAATAATCATGGCTTTTATTAGCAGAAACTCATGGTACAAAAATGAAAGACAAAAGGTGCATCTACAGTTATATCCAAGGGGAGTGTCCTTAACAGTAGAGATAATGTACAGCCAATGTTAGTAGAGCAAGGCTCGCCAGAGTCGGGGAGGGGGTGGGGGGGGGGGAGACAGGCAGGTTGACAGAGATTCACCACAGGCACACACTTTGCTGACTTGGGAAATGAATGGAATATCACACAGTCTATTAATATTTCTGGATAATATAAATCTTGAATTGTTATGAAAGTGATTCATTTAAAAGGAAATAAAGACATGCGGTGGATATCTTGCAGCACCAATAATAGGCTGAACTCATTAAAAACAATGAAATATCAGATATTGGTTTTTATTCACATCTGGTTCTCACTAACATTGTATAAACATCCATGTTGCACAATGAATACAACATTTGAATATTTTGTGGACATCTGTTTTCACTGTCTTTTGTTTTTAGCAATTTATTCAAAACCCAAGATATTGTTAGAATCAGCTCATGCATGTGCATGTATGAACCAAAGGAAAGTTAGCATAATATCCACATTAGAAATGGGCCTTTTGGCCCACAAAGTTGTGCTGAGCATGTTCCTACCTTAGAAATTACTAGGCTTTCCCACAGCCTTCTATTATTCTAAGCTACATGTACCTATCCAAATGTATAGAAGCATAGAAAGCTTATTGCACAATATATCATAGACTTCTCATAGATACCTGGATCCATTAATTGAATTTAATAGCCAGAGTATTTCAATGGGACACACCTGTGTGATAGTACAGATTCTATCACCAATGTGACGATGTCCAGGTGGTAGTGTAGGATGACTGTGATTGGCTGAGAGTGTAGCCACACCTACTGGCAGGTCTTAAAGGATTGCTGCTAGCCAGACCCGGTCATTCTGGACTGGTCGACCTACTTGTGATGTGCTCTGGTCTTTTAGTTAATAAAAACCTTGGTTTGGATCAACAAGTCTTTACAACCTGGTCCTCAAATCTTGCAGTTATTCGGATAGTTACTATTTTAGCTCATTTGCTCCACTTTTTATTTCAATGTACAGGCTTGTAATAGAATGCAGAGTATATTTTTGGTGACTAAAATAATAAATTTTTACCTAGAATTGTATTATATAAAGCTGCATTTTTTTTTGTATACTATGATTCAGTTTTGATGATAAATCAGCCTTAATGGAAAATTTAACACCTATGTCAGTTGAATAGTTGGGGTTGAACATGAGAAACTTTTTCCCATAGAGATGTATGAAGGGATTTGAGAAAGAGTTTTTCACCCAGACGATGCTTAAACTCTGGAATGTCCTGTCTGAGAATGTGGTGGAGGCAAATACCTTGAACATTCAAGGAACGTCTAAATAAGCACTAAAATTGCCAGGGCATAGCTGGCAAAAGATTAAATGATTTAAATCGGATTTGTGTACATATGTGGTCAGTATAGACACAGAGGACCAAAGGGCCTGTTTCTGTACTGTTTGACTCTGATTCTAAAGTCATCCAGTTAACTTTTGGGGTTTCCGTGCATGATGCATTAATGTGGTCATGTGCATTGTGGGTTTTTGTCACATTAGTGTAGTTCACAGATGACACCAATTACACATCTAAAGTGGGTCTTCACAATTTTTTTCCTTTAACTAATAACCCTCTTCTCTTTGGCTTGGCTTCGCGGATGAAGATTTATGGAGGGGTAATGTCCACGTCAGCTGCAGGCTCGTTTGTGGCTGACAAGTCCGATGCGGGACAGGCAGACGCGGTTGCAGGGGAAAATTGGTGGGTTGGGGTTGGGTGTTGGGTTTTTCCTCCTTTGCCTTTTGTCAGTGAGGTGGGCTCTGCGGTCTTCTTCAAAGGAGGTTGCTGCCCGCCAAACTGTGAGGCGCCAAGATGCACGGTTTGAGGCGATATCAGCCCACTGGCGGTGGTCAATGTGGCAGGCACCAAGAGATTTCTTTAGGCAATCCTTGTACCTTTTCTTTGGTGCACCTCTGTCACGGTGGCCAGTGGAGAGCTCGCCATATTACACGATCTTGGGAAGGCGATGTGCCTCCATTCTGGAGACGTGACCCACCCAGCGCAGCTGGATCTTCAGCAGCGTGGACTCGATGCTGTCGACCTCTGCCATCTCGAGTACTTCGACGTTAGGGGTGTAAACGCTCCAATGGATGTTGAGGATGGAGCGGAGACAACGCTGGTGGAAGCGTTCTAGGAGCCGTAGGTGGTGCCGGTAGAGGACCCATGATTCGGAGCCGAACAGGAGTGTGGGTATGACAACGGCTCTGTATACGCTTATCTTTGTGAGGTTTTTCAGTTGGTTGTTTTTCCAGACTCTTTTGTGTAGTCTTCCAAAGGCGCTATTTGCCTTGGCGAGTCTGTTGTCTATCTCATTGTCGATCCTTGCATCTGATGAAATGGTGCAGCCGAGATAGGTAAACTGGTTGACTGGTTGACTAATAACCCACAACAGAGTGAAACACCAAGGTCTACATTTGCTGTGATCAAAGTGGCAATCCATTTCAATTCCTCGCCTCATTCCCCTGCTGACACGTCTGTCCATGGTCTACTGTCAGACTGAGGCCGCCCACAAATCGGATGAACAACATCTCATGTTCCGTCTGGGTGCCCTCCAACCAGATGACATTAACATCGACTTTTCCTGTTTCTGTTAGCCTCCTCCCCCCTCCTCCTGAACCCTCTCTTTTCCTATTCCCCCAAAAACGTGATCTGCAGGGATCATTATTTGAAAGGGGCTCACAAAATTGTTGAGGACCCCGATCACCCCCACACACAGCTCCTTCCATTGGGAAGGGGATACAGGAGTGTCAGAGCCAGAACCACCAGGCTGGGAAATAGCTTCTACCCACAGGCAGAGAGACCGCCGAATAACTGCTCATACAAATCCTTCCAGACTCTACTATATATCAAACCATTTAAAAAGAAAATGGCATTTATGTACTGCATATATAACATGCATGTTATGTCGAGATGTGTCTTAAAATGTTAACATTAATCTTTTTAGGGAATGAATACTTACACAGAGACAATGATAACAATATTATTCGCTACAATGTTGAAACACAGGAAACACGTAATTTTCTGCTGAACACCACATTTGTAAGTATCTTTATTTTATACCTGAAACGTTCTCGGGAACTTTTACAAATGTAACTGATTTACATTGATACTTTGCTGTTTGCAGTGACATGCCTGTGTAATGTTGTGTGTATTGCCTGGGCAATACTTTTAAAAAGAAGTAAATTTAAAAACATATTTGATTAAATAAAGAAACAAATAAAATAGGCAGAATATCAATAGCTGTGATAATATCTTTGAAACATTGTTGAATGATAAAATCCTGAAATATATTCTTTCAGCTATCCATCTCCATCTGTGAAAAGTGCATAATATCTGATTATTTATATGCACAAAATGATAGACTTCAATGACAAATAAAACAAATACCCATTGAAAATGTTTTTAATACAGCCCTGTTTCTATGTTCCAACAAAAGTTGTGTCAAGAGTGCCTCTCTGTCAGCGCTGAATTAGCTGTCAGCATGTTGAACTTACTCTTAACTGTGTAGAGTTATTTGGACAATTGGAATATAGCCACAACATAATTTTAGCCTCATGCAACATCTATCCCATGAAAGAAAGTTCAAAATGAAACCATCAGCTTAAACTTAAAGTGATATATAGTCATCTAGCATAAAGTTAGATGAATGACAAGAAATATTCAACTTCATCTTCATTCTTAAAAGTAAGGATCATGTAAGTTGTTAAATTTACTAGTCCCAGGTTGGAGGCATTGAAAAACAGAAGGCTGGAATAAGTTCAGTGCAGAGGTAACTATTTGGCTGTTGTGTGCATATCAGCTCTCCACCAGGCAACTTTCCAGTTCTGTACTTTCAATGATATGGGGAGGAAGGGTGTGGGGGTGGGTTAGGGTTGGTTTAGGGAGCTAGGAGGTAGGTTAAAGGACAGAACCTCCAGGATAGCAATCTCAGGATTTTTACCAGTGCCACATGCAGGTGAGGAAAGAAACAGAAAGATGGTGAAACTTAACACGTGGCTGAAAACATGGTGCAGGAGGGAGGGCTTTGGATTTGTAGATAATTGGGTAGCATTCTAGGGAAGGCAGGTACTGTTCTGGCAGGACATTTTACATCTTAACTGGAAAGGGACAAATATTCTTGCAGGTAGGTTTGCAAGTGTGGCTCTGGTGGGTTTAAACTACATATGAAGGGGGGAGGGGAAGCAGAGTGAAAGAATAGATGTAGGGGAGAAAGATGAAAATGAAGACAGAGAAGTTGTATGCACCATTAGAAATCAATGGAGAGCAAAGAGAAGGAGATTTTCTTAAATGTATTTATTTCAATGCTCAGAGCATAGTGAGAAAAGTAGATGAGCTTAGAGTATGGATTGATACTTGGAATTATGATGTGGTAGCCATTAATGAAACATAGCTGGAGGACGGATGTGATTGGCAACTAAACATACTAGGATTTTGTTGCTTCAGGTGTGATAGAATAAGGGGAACAAGAGGGGGAGGTGTTACATTGCTTGTTAGTGAGAGTATTACAGCAGTGCTTTGGAAGGATAGATTAGAGGGCTTGTCTAGAGAAGCACTATGGGCGGAATTGAGGAGTGGGAAAGAAATGGTAACACTTATGGGGGTGTATTATAGACCATTTAATGTGAAGAGGGAACTGAAGGAAGAAATTTGTAAGGAAATAACAGATATTTGAAGTAAACATCTGGTTGTGATTGTGGGAGATTTTAACTTTCCACAAATTGACTGGGACACCCATACTGTAAATAGGCTGGATGGTTTGGAGTTTGTTAAATGAATGCAGGATCATTCTCAACATCAATATATAGAGGGGCAGTGTTGGATCTGCTATTAGGAAATGAGGTAGGTCAGATAACGGAGGTGTGTGTGTTGAGGAGTACAATAATACTATTGGTTTCAAAATAATTATAGAGAAAGATAGGTCTGGACCCAGGGTTGAGATTTTGGATTGGAGAAAGGCTAATTTTAAGGAGATGAGAATGGATTTGGAAGGTGTGGACTAGAATAAATTGTTTTATGGGAAATTTCAAAATTTATGGAATTATGGAAAATGAAGGGCATTTTAAAGGTGAAATTTTAAGGTTACAGAGACGATATGTCCCTGTTAGAATGAAAGGAAAGGTTAAAAGTTTTAAGCAGCCATGGTTTACAAGGGTTATTGGAAATATGGTTCAGAAAAAGAGAGAGGTGTACAAAAAGTATAGACAGCATGAAGTAAATGAAGTGTTAGAAGAATATAAGGAATGTAAATAGAATCTTAATAAGGAAATTAGAAAGGCTAAGAGGAGATATAAAGTTGCTTTGTCAAATAAGGTGAAAATAAATCCAAAGTGTTTCTACAGCAAAAGAATAGTGCGGGATAAAATTGGTCCCCTAGAGGATGAGAGTGGAAAGCTATGTGTGGAGCCAAAGGAAATGGGGGAGATTTTGAACAGTTTTTTTTCTTCAGTATTTACTAAGGAGAGGGATATTGAACTGTGTAAAGTAAGGGAAATAAGTAGGGAAGTTATGGAAATGATTATGATTAAAGAAGAGGAAGTTCTGGTGCTCTTAAGGAAAATAAAGGAGGATAAATCTCCAGACCCCGACAAGATATTCCCTAGGACCTTGAGGGAGGTTAGTGTAAAAAAATAGTAGGGGCTTTGACGGAGCTATTTAAAATGTCATTAGTTACGCGAATGGTGCCAAAGGATTGGAGGGTAGTTCCATTGTTTAAAAAAGGTGCTAGGAGTAAATCTAGTAATTATAGGCCTGTAAATTTGACGTCAGTGGTGGCAAGTTAATGGAAAGTATTCTTAGAAATGGTATATGTAAATATTTGGATATGCAGGCTTTGATTAGGAACAATCAATGTGGATTTGTGAAGGGAACATCATGTTTGACAAACCTTATTGAATTTTTTGAGGAGGTTACTAGGAAAGTTGATGAGGGTAAGGCAGTGGATATTGTACATATGGACTTTAGTAAAGACTTTGATAAGGTTCCTCAGGGAAGGTTAGTTAGGAGGTTCAATCATTAGGTATTAACATTGAAGTAGTAAAATGGATTCAACAGTGGTTGAATGGGAGATGCTGAGAATCGTGGTAGATAACTGTCAGATTGGAAGCTGGTGACTAGTGATGTGCCTCAGGGTTCAGTATTGGGTCCATTGCTGTTTGTCAAATACATTAATGACCTGGATGATCAGGTGATGAATTGGATTAGAATCATGTCATGATACTAAGATAGGTGGAGCTGTGGATAGTGAGGAAAGGTTTCAAATTTAGGCCAGTTAGAAGAGGGGGCTGGAAGATGGAGTTTAATGCAGATCAGTGTGAGGCATTACATTTTGTTAGGGCTCATCAAAATAGGACATAGTGAATGGTAGGGCATTGAAGAGTGCAGTGGAACAGAAGAATCTAGGAATAATGGTACATAGTTCCCAGAAGGTGAAGTCACATGTGAATAGGGTGGTGAAGAAAGCTTATGGTGTGTTGGCCTTTATAAATCAGAGCATTGAGTATAGGAGCTGGGCTGTTTTGTTAAAATTGTACAAGGCAATGGTGAAGCCAAATTTGGAGTATTGTGTACAGTTTTGGTCACCAAAGTATAGGAAAGATATCAACATATTGGAGAGAGTGCAGAGAAGATTTACTAGAATGTTTCCAGAGTTATAGCATCTTCCAGTTTGTTAGCATGTAGAGCAATTCTGTTAAAATGGAAAGATGAGCTCCCACCTACACATCATCAATGGTTATTAGATATGATGTCCTTTCTAAATCTGCAGAAAGTTAAGCAATAATGTCATGAAAATCAATATTCCTTTTGATAAGACAGGACCCATTTATAGCTCACTTTCGTAATTTGACTCATTGGGTGCAATGATGAACGGCCCTGGCCGTGCTTGTTTGGATCCGCTAAGGCTGCTTGTTTGGATTTAACACTACCCACAGTTTGAATTTTAATCTTGATTGTTGTGGGTTTGAATTTTTTCTCTTTTTTCTTTTCATTTTGTTCTTACTTGTCTCTTACTAGTAATACAGTATGTATTACTGTTTATTGGATTTAGAATTAAGTAGTATCGGTAGTGTACCATGTGTTATTATTTATAAATCTGCAAAGGCTTTATTGCAATTGATTTACTGCTTTTTTTTGTTTGTTTTTCTGATAAAATTCAATAAAAATAATTTTAAAATAAAGAATGAAAATTGTACAAGGCATTGGTGAGGCCAAATTTGGAGTATTTAGTATAGGAAGTACTCAACAAATTGGAGAAAGTGAGAGGAGATTTATTAGAATGTTGCCAGGGTAACAAGGTCTAAGTTATGGGAAAAGGTTAAATAAGTTAGGTCTTTATTGCTTGGAGTGTAGAAGGTTGAGGGGGATTTGATGGAGGTATTTCAAGTTATTAGGGGTTGTGGCAATACAACCACTGGGACTGTCTGCATTCCTGCCTGCCTACTGTACCTGCAGGGAGATAACCTGGGAGGCTGGCTCCACCTACTCCCTGCAAATCATTGCCCCATATAAAGGCTCACACGGGCATTTGTGTAGGTAGTAGAACACATGGAGCCAGTTTTGAGCTAATTAAAGCTTGTAGTACAGGCTTCGTAGTTTGAGCTTGTTTGTTCGTACTGCAGTATATCACAGGGGTATAGATAGTTGATATGGAGAGGCTTTTTCCTTGAAGAAACAGAGATACAAATGAGAGGACATGAGTTGCGAGTTAGGGACAAACATTTAGAGGAAACATGAAGGGGGGACTTCTTTACTGAGAGAGTGGTGGGTGTGTGGAACAAGCTTCCAGACGAAGTGGTGGAGGCAGGCTCGATATTACCATTTAAGGAGGTTGAATATGTATACGGACAGGAAAGGAATGGAGGGTTACAGGTTAACTATAGGTCAGTGGGGTTAGGCGGGAGAAAATGTTTGGCATGGACTAAAAGGGCCAAGTTGTAATTGTTATATCATTAATATCATTTAAGAAGCAGTTCAGTAACTCAAACATAGAAGGTTATGGGCCGAGAGCTGGAAAATAGATTTAGTGATGAATTGATACTTAGTGCTTGGCATGGTGAACTGTGCTGTGTGACTAGGACTCTTGTTAGCCTGTGAAAACTGTTTATGAATAAAAAGGTCTTATCTACCAAAACAAATTATTCTGTGGATTTCTCCACCATATCCTGACCCTACTTGCAACAAGCCTGCATGTTATTAAGAATCCCATTTAAAAACCACAGATGCTGGGCAGTATTTTCTGCTGAATAGACAACACATCATATTAGCTGAATCAAAATAGATTGATTTCAGAGGTTGGTGTCATGCAATTTTGTACGTTAATTACCCATTTTATTTGTGTCTAGTATGCACATAAGAGGCTTGCTATTTAACTTAGAAAGTCACATGAGTTGTCCATTATTTTGCATTGATTTTTGCAAAGAGGTACCAATCTTGTTTTAATTTTATCTATTGTTTTCAATGCCTAGGCAGAGGTCGATGCTAATTATTTCATTGTCTCACCTGATGAAAAATATGTACTTCTGGAAAGTAATTATTCAAAGGTAAAAGTGACACATCATTGCTTCATGCAATCAAAAGAAATTTACATATCTGGTAGGACACTTGAAAATGCAAAATCCATTACAAAAGATTTGTTATTGAAATGAACACTCAATATTCCATTGATTTAATGAATAATATATATCGTTATTGATAGTCCTAGTTCCTGATAACTATACCTTTAATTTTTATTACATTTACATATCCATCTATATGTATTATTTAAATACAAATTCTATCTCATCAAATCAAAAAATGTAACTAAAAGCATCCACTTTATTATTTTAACTTAATCGTTTATTTTACAAATGTTTCCAATTCCATTTTGTAAAATTAAAAATCTTTGGCTTGGCTTCGCGTACGAAGATTTATGGAGGGGTAAATGTCCACGTCAGCTGCAGGCTCGTTTGTGGCTGACAAGTCTGATGCGGGACAGGCAGACACGGTTGCAGCAGTTGCAGGGGAAAATTGGTTGGTTGGGTGTTGGGTTTTTCCTCCTTTGTCTTTTGTCAGTGAGGTGGGCTCTGCGGTCTTCTTCAAAGGAGGTTGCTGCCCGCCGAACTGTGAGGCACCAAGATGCACAGTTTGAGGCGAGATCAGCCCACTGGCGGTGGTCAGTTGGATCTTAACAACTACAAATTCACACCAAATGAAGTTGTAAAACATGGTGTACAGGAACAATTATTGGATCAGCAATGAAAAGGAGGAAGGAATAAGATACAGATGGGAAGGAGAAGAAGGCTTGGGAAAATAGGCACTATTTTTGGAAATTAGCAACTGGCAAAATGAATTGGAATGCTGTCTTGGGTAAATTTATACCTCTCATTTTGTTCGTTTTCGATTGGTCACAGTGTTTGAGCTACTGAAAGAAAATAGACACACACACCAAGAGCAGTTCAGTTTATACAAATGTTTATTACAAATTCAAAAGCTGATTTCAAACTACAATACGCTAGCCCTTCCCAATTATACTTATCAACGCCTGGACTGGTCCCAACTGCCGAAGCGAGGCAACAAACACACACTTGTAGTAGGTTGTTGGGGCGCCGGTAGCAGCTTCTCCACCTCCCCCAACTGGGACGTTGGCTGGACTCTTCTTCTTCTTGCTGAGAGATGTTGCCACCTCTCGGAGAGTCTCAAACTTTAGCAGTGGGACCATGGCTTATATTACCCAAAAACTGCTTACCCAAGCACCTATTCCCAGTACAAAAAGAAAGATTAGCAAGCAAGCTAGCATGCCTAGGCTTCTATCGAATAACACAACTTTCAGCTTATCACTTTGAATACAATGGTTTATTTTGCGTCAAGGTTAGGTCTCTGTCTGAAAGACTGTGACCAAAACAAGCAGGAAGATTAAATGTTCTTGGTACACAGATGACTTTTTGTCAGATAACTGCATCTCTGGGCCCCAGGGTGGAATTTAGCTTATGTCTGCTGAGTCTCAAGCAGGTTCTCAGCCTTGCAGAAGCAAAGGGTGCAAAAGTAAAAAAAAACACGGTTTAAATCTTCCATTACAAATGCAAAAATGATTAGAGAATCAAATCTCCTGGCAGGTATGAGCTCAATAAAGGTGGGTGTTCAGGTGGAGCTCACTCAGAAAACTGAAGAAATGGCCAGAGGTTGAATGAAAAGGTAGAAGGATAATGGGTTTGCTGCTTTGAGTTGGCTTATGTAATTTCACAAGTGCCAAGTCACATCTTGGATCTTAATGTTAAACATAATTGAAACTAGATTCATATACAAATTAAATGGAATAATGTATCAACAATCAGTCTTATATTTGATGGCTTTATTGCCAATATACAGGTGACCAGCCATATTACCTTCCTCATGCTAGATTATGTTTTTTGTAGTCTCCTCTTGTTTTGTCTTCACAATATTTCCTCATCATCACAATCCAATTTACTAAGTAAAATATCCAAATCCATCCATTTCTACATCTGTGACATAACTTTTTTCATCCCAGTCTTATCTAGTGCCTTTGAAATTCTCATCCATGATATTATTATCCCTACAGTCAGTGATTCCAATCTATTTATCAACATTACATTTTCCACTTCAAGGCACACT